>NC_133336.1:98802021-100002021 GCF_042186555.1 Aquarana catesbeiana | reverse complement strand
GTGTTCAGCTAAAGCAACCTGTAGAAGGTTGGTGGTGTTTTCCTGATCCTATCACTACCGCAGGCAGCTAAATAAGCTACAAGTTAGTTTTTTGCGAGCTCTGCACAGTGTTCACCTAAAACTACAAGTTAGTGTAGTGCGAGCTCTGCACAGTGTTCAGCTAAAGCTACCTGCAGAAGGTTGGTGGTGTTTTCCTGATCCTATCACTACTGCAGGCAGCTAAATAAGCTACAAGTTAGTTTTTTGCGAGCTCTGCACAGTGTTCATCTAAAGCTACCTGTAGAAGGTTGGTGGTGTTTTCCTGATCCTATTACTACCGCAGGCAGCTAAATAAGCTACAAGTTAGTTTTTTGGGAGCTCTGCACAGTGTTCACCTAAAGCTACTTGTAGAAGGTTGGTGGTTTTTTCCTGATCCTATCACTACCGCAGGCAGCTAAATAAGCTACAATTTAGTTTTTTGCAAGCTCTGCACAGTGTTCAGCTAAAGTTACAAGTTAGTGTAGTGCATCCTCTGAACAGTATTCAGTTAAAACTGCAAGTTAGTGTAGTGCAAGCTCTGCAGAGTGTTCAACTAAAGCTACAAGTTAGTGCAGGGCATCCTCCTCACAGTGTTCAGCTAAAACTACAAGTTAGTGTAGTGCAAGCTCTGCACAGTATTTAGCTAAAGCTACTTGTAGAAGGTTGGTGGTGTTTTCCTGATCCTATCACTACCGCAGGCAGCTAAATAAGGTACAAGTTAGTTTTTTGTGAGCTCTGCACAGTGTTCACCTAAAGCTACCTGTTGAAGGTTGGTGGTGTTTTCCTGATCCTATCATTACCGCAGGCAGCTAAATAAGCGACAAGTTCGTTTTTTGCGAGCTCTGCACACTGTTCAGCTAAAGCTACCTGTAGACGGTCGGTGGTGTTTTCCTGATCCTATCACTACCGCAGGCAGCTAAATAAGCTACAAGTTCATTTTTTGCGAGCTCTGCACAGTGTTCGTCTAAAACTACAAGTTAGTGCAGTGCGAGCTCTGCACAGTGTTCAGCTAAAGCTACCTGTAGAAGGTTGGTGGTGTTTTCCTGATCCTATCACTACTGCAGGCAGCTAAATAAGCTACAAGTTAGTTTTTTGCGAGCTCTGCACAGTGTTCAGCTATAGCTACCTGTGGGAGTTTGGTGTTTTTTTCCTGATCCTATCGCTACCGCAGGCAGCTAAATAAGCTACAAGTTAGTTTTTTGCGAGCTCTGCACATTGTTCATCTAAAGCTACCTGTAGAAGGTTGGCGGTGTTTTCCTGATCCTATTACTACCGCAGGCAGCTAAATAAGCTACAAGTTAGTTTTTTGCAAGCTCTGCACAGTGTTCACCTAAAGCTACCTGTAGAAGGTTGGTGGTGTTTTCCTGATCCTATCACTACCGCAGGCAGCTAAATAAGCTACAATTTAGTTTTTTGCGAGCTCTTCACAGTGATCACCTAAAGCTACCAGTAGAAGGTTGGTGGTGTTTTCCTGATACTATCCTCTACCGCAGACAGCTAAATAAGCTACAAGTTAGTGTAGTGCGTCCTCCTCACAGTGTTTAGCTAAAACTACAAGTTAGTGTAGTGCACAGTGTTCAGCTAAAGCTACAAGTTAGGGTTGTGTGTCCTCCTCACAGTGTTCAGCTAAAGCTACAAGTTAGTGCAGTGCATCCTCCTCACAGTGTTTAGCTAAAACTACAAGTTAGTGTAGTGCGACCTTTGCACAGTGTTCAGATAAAGCTACTAGATAGTGTAGTGCGTCCTCTGAACAGTGTTCAGCTAAAACTACAAGTTAGTGTAGTGCGAGCTCTGCACAGTGTTCAGCTAAAGCTACAAGTTAGTGTAGTGCATCCTCCTCACAGTGTTCAGCTAAAACTACAAGTTAGTGTAGTGCGACCTCTGCACAGTGTTCAGCTAAAGTTACAAGTTAGTGTAGTGCATCCTCTGAACAGTATTCAGCTAAAACTACAAGTTAGTGTAGTGTGAGCTCTGCACAGTGTTCAGCTAAAGCTACAAGTTAGTGTAGTGCGTCCTCCTCACAGTGTTCAGCTAAAACTACAAGTTAGTGTAGTGCGAGCTCTGCACAGTGTTCAGCTAAAGCTACTTGTAGAAGGTTGGTGGTGTTTTCCTGATCCTATCACTACCGCAGGCAGCTAAATAAGGTACAAGTTAGTTTTATGCGAGCTCTGCACAGTGTTCAGCTAAAGCTACCTGTAGAAGGTTGGTGGTGTTTTCCTGATCCTATCACTACCGCAGGCAGCTAAGTAAGCTACAAGTTAGTTTTTTGCGAGCTCTGCACAGTGTTCATCTAAAGCTACCTTTAGAAGGTTGGTGGTGTTTTCCTGATCCTATTACTACCGCAGGCAGCTAAATAAGGTACAAGTTAGATTTTTGGGAGCTCTGCACAGTGTTCACCTAAAGCTACCTGTAGAAGGTTGGTGGTGTTTTCCTGATCCTATCCTCTACCGCAGACAGCTAAATAAGCTACAAGTTAGTGTAGTGCGTCCTCCTCACAGTGTTTAGCTAAAACTACAAGTTAGTGTAGTGCACAGTGTTCAGCTAAAGCTACAAGTTAGGGTAGTGTGTCCTCCTCACAGTGTTCAGCTAAAGCTACAAGTTAGTGCAGTGCATCCTCCTCACAGTGTTTAGCTAAAACTACAAGTTAGTGTAGTGCGACCTTTGCACAGTGTTCAGATAAAGCTACAAGTTAGTGTAGTGCGTCCTCTGAACGGTGTTCAGCTAAAACTACAAGTTAGTGTAGTGCGAGCTCTGCACAGTGTTCAGCTAAAGCTACAAGTTAGTGTAGTGCATCCACCTCACAGTGTTCAGCTAAAACTACAAGTTAGTGTAGTGCAACCTCTGCACAGTGTTCAGCTAAAGTTACAAGTTAGTGTAGTGCATCCTCTGAACAGTATTCAGCTAAAACTACAAGTTAGTGTAGTGTGAGCTCTGCACAGTGTTCAGCTAAAGCTACAAGTTAGTGTAGTGCGTCCTCCTCACAGTGTTCAGCTAAAACTACAAGTTAGTGTAGTGCGAGCTCTGCACAGTGTTCAGCTAAAGCTACTTGTAGAAGGTTGGTGGTGTTTTCCTGATCCTATCACTACCGCAGGCAGCTAAATAAGGTACAAGTTCGTTTTTTGCGAGCTCTGCACAGTGTTCGTCTAAAACTACAAGTTAGTGTAGTGCGAGCTCTGCACAGTGTTCAGCTAAAGCTACCTGTAGAAGGTTGGTGGTGTTTTCCTGATCCTATCACTACCACAAGCAGCTAAATAAGCTACAAGTTAGTTTTTTGCGAGCTCTGCACAGTGTTCACCTAAAGCTACCTGTATAAGGTTGGTGGTGTTTTCCTGATCCTATCACTACCGCAGGCAGCTAAATAAGCTACAAGTTAGTTTTTTGCAAGCTCTGCACAGTGTTCAGCTAAAACTACAAGTTAGTGTAGTGCGAGCTCTGCACAGTGTTCAGATAAAGCTACCTGTAGAAGGTTGGTGGTGTTTTCCTGATCCTATCCTCTACCGCAGACAGCTAAATAAGCTAAAATTTAGTTTTTTGCGAGCTCTGCACAGTGTTCAGCTAAAGCTACCTGTAGAAGGTTGGTGGTGTTTTCCTGGTCCTATCCTCTACCGCAGACAGCTAAATAAGCTACAAGTTAGTGTAGTGCGTCCTCCTCACAGTGTTTAGCTAAAACTACAAGTTAGTGTAGTGCACAGTGTTCAGCTAAAGTTACAAGTTAGGGTAGTGTGTCCTCCTCACAGTGTTCAGCTAAAGCTACAAGTTAGTGCAGTGCGTCCTCCTCACAGTGTTCAGCTAAAACTACAAGTTAGTGTAGTGCAACCTCTGCAGAGTGTTCCGATAAAGCTACAAGTTAGTGTAGTGCATCCTCTGAACAGTGTTCAGCTAAAACTACAAGTTAGTGTAGTGCGAGCTCTGCACAGTGTTCAGCTAAAGCTACAAGTTAGTGTAGTGCATCCTCCTCACAGTGTTCAGCTAAAACTACAAGTTAGTGTAGTGCGACCTCTGCACAGTGTTCAGCTAAAGTTACAAGTTAGTGTAGTGCATCCTCTGAACAGTATTCAGCTAAAACCACAAGTTAGTGTAGCGCGAGCTCTGCACAGTGTTCAGCTAAAGCTACAAGTTAGTGTAGTGCATCCTCCTCACAGTGTTCAGCTAAAACTACAAGTTAGTGTAGTGCGAGCTCTGCACAGTGTTCAGCTAAAGCTACTTGTAGAAGGTTGGTGGTGTTTTCCTAATCCTATCACTACCGCAGGCAGCTAAATAAGGTACAAGTTCGTTTTTTGCAAGCTCTGCACAGTGTTCACTTAAAGCTACCTGTAGAAGGTTGGTGGTGTTTTCCTGATCCTATCATTACCGCAGGCAGCTAAATAAGCGACAAGTTAGTTTTTTGCGAGCTCTGCACAGTGTTCAGCTAAAGCTACCTGTAGAAGGTCGGTGGTGTTTTCCTGATCCTATCATTACCGCAGGCAGCTAAATAAGCTACAAGTTCGTTTTTTGCGAGCTCTGCACAGTGTTCGTCTAAAACTACAAGTTAGTGTAGTGCGAGCTCTGCACAGTGTTCAGCTATAGCTACCTGTGGAAGTTTGGTGGTGTTTTCCTGATCCTATCGCTACCGCAGGCAGCTAAATAAGCTACAAGTTAGTTTTTTGCGAGCTCTGCACAGTGTTCATCTAAAGCTACCTGTAGAAGGTTGGTGGTGTTTTCCTGATCCTATTACTACCGCAGGCAGCTAAATAAGCTACAAGTTAGTTTTTTGTGAGCTCTGCACAGTGTTCACCTAAAGCTACCTGTAGAAGGTTGGTGGTGTTTTCCTGATCCTATCACTACCGCAGGCAGCTAAATAAGCTACAATTTAGTTTTTTGCGAACTCTGCACAGTGTTCACCTAAAGCTACCTGTAGAAGGTTGGTGGTGTTTTCCTGATCCTATCCTCTACCGCAGACAGCTAAATAAGCTACAAGTTAGTGTAGTGCGTCCTTCTCACAGTGTTTAGCTAAAACTACAAGTTAGTGTAATGCACAGTGTTCAGCTAAAGCTACAAGTTAGGGTAGTGTGTCCTCCTCACAGTGTTCAGCTAAAGCTACAAGTTAGTGTAGTGCGACCTCTGCACAGTGTTCAGATAAAGCTACAAGTTAGTGTAGTGCGTCCTCTGAACAGTGTTCAGCTAAAACTACAAGTTAGTGTAGTGCGAGCTCTGCACAGTGTTCAGCTAAAGCTACAAGTTAGTGTAATGCATCCTCCTCACAGTGTTCAGCTAAAACTACAAGTTAGTGTAGTGCGACCTCTGCATAGTGTTCAGCTAAAGTTACAAGTTAGTGTAGTGCATCCTCTGAACAGTATTCAGCTAAAACTACAAGTTAGTGTAGTGCAAGCTCTGCACAGTGTTCAGCTAAAGCTACAAGTTAGTGTAGTGCGTCCTCCTCACAGTGTTCAGCTTAAACTACAAGTTAGTGTAGTGCGAGCTCTGCACAGTGTTCAGCTAAAGCTACTTGTAGAAGGTTGGTGGTGTTTTCCTGATCTTATCACTAGGGCAGGCAGCTAAATAAGGTACAAGTTAGTTTTTTGCGAGCTCTGCACAGTGTTCACCTAAAGCTACCTGTAGAAGGTTGGTGGTGTTTTCCTGATCCTATCATTACTGCAGGCAGCTAAATAAGCCACAAGTTTTTTGCGAGCTCTGCACAGTGTTCAGCTAAAGCTACCTGTAGAAGGTCGGTGGTGTTTTCCTGATCCTATCACTACCGCAGGCGGCTAAATAAGCTACAAGTTCGTTTTTTGCGAGCTCTGCACAGTGTTCGTCTAAAACTACAAGTTAGTGTAGTGCGAGCTCTGCACAGTGTTCAGCTAAAGCTACCTGTAGAAGATTGGTTATGTTTTCCTGATCCTATCACTACCACAGGCAGCTAAATAAGCTACAAGTTAGTTTTTTGCGAGCTCTGCCCAGTGTTCAGCTAAAGCTACCTGTAGAAGGTTGGTGGTGTTCTCATACTACAGGCATGCAGTTGATTTTGCTAGCTGCAGTATCAATATATACTGTATATATATATATATATATATATATATATATATACTGTATATATATGTATATATATATATATATATATATATATATATATATATATATATATATCCCAGCTTAGTGCAGCTACAGGCCATTAGTATGTCTGGAAGGCCAACAAGGAGAGGCAGACAGTCACAAGCCAATAAAAGAGGGCAAGCAGGCTCTGTGTCTAGAGGCAACAGTGCTGGTCGTGGAGACCGTGCATCCTCATCAGCACGTGGCCGCAACATGCGGAAGACTTGGTCGAGTGCATGACCAAGCCATCCTCATCCTCCTCATCCTCTCTCACCCATGCTCAGGGTACTTTGTCTGGCAAAGCAGCTGCCAACGCGGCCTCTATCCCTCGGCTCAATGGCATCAGTGACTCCTTCCCTAGCCCCACCATGTCCTCCTGAGGAGTCCCTCGAACTGTTTGATCACAGTCGTGGGTACATGCTCCAGGAGGATGCTCAGCGTTTAGAAGGCTCTGATGATGATACTGAGCTAGATGAAGGCAGTAACATGTGCACGGACAGAGGGGGTGCCCAAGAAGGACAGCAATCTGGCAGTCATGCTCCCCCTGCTGCAGCATACTGCCAGGTTTGCTTCAGTGATGAGGAGGGAGGGGATGATGAGATCACTGACTCAACATGGGTGCCTGATAGGAGAGAGGAGGAGGAGGAATAGGCACATCACCAGCGAGGCAGGATGCCCTCCAGGGGCCAGCCTAAGGGCAGCACACTAATTGCATCACACCCCAAAGCTCTGCATGTGCAGGGCACTACTGTCTCTGCGCGTTATTCCAAAAGTTCTTTGGTGTGGGCCTTTTTTGAGACGAGTGCATCAGATCGCACCGCTGCTATTTGCAACATCTGTCTCAAGCGTATCTGGCGTGGCCAAAACATCTCCCGCTTGGGCACCACATGCTTGACCAGACATATGTTGACCTGCCATGCAGTTCGTTGGCAAGCGTATCTAAAAGACCCACACCAAAGAACAAAGAGGACCTCTCCTTGCTCCTCATCAGCTGAGATCTCCAACCCCACTATACCTTCAGTCCTCTCTGAGACCTGCACTGAGAGGAATGAAGGTGTAGAATTAGGTGTGTCACAACCAAGTACTTGTGGGCAATCTGCTTTCGGTACACCGACGTCAGATTGTACTAGGCAGATTTCCCTGCCCCAGCTGCTGCACCGCCGAAAGATGTTCACTCCCAATCCACATGCCCAGCGGTTCAATGCTAGATTGGCAAAATTGCTAGCAATTCAACTGCTGCCTTTTCAGTTGGTAGACTCTGCCCCCTTTCGTGAGTTTGTGGAATGTGTGGTTCCTCAGTGGCAGGTACCCAAACGCCACTTTTTCTCATGGAAGGCTCTCTACCGGCATGTGGAAGGCAATGTCCATGCCTCGCTGGACAGGGCGGTCAGTGGTAAGGTGCATATTAGTGTTGACTCATGGTCCAGCAGGCATGGACAGGGACGTTACCTAAGTTTCACCGCGCATTGGGTGACTCTCCTGGCAGCTGGGAAGGATGCAGGACAAGGTGCAGTAGTGTTGGAGGTTGTTCCGCCACCATGCCTCCAAAATGCCACTACTAATGATTGTGACACACCTCTCTCCTCCACCCCCTCCTCTTCTTCTTCCTCCATGGCCTCTTCCTGTGCTTTGTCCTCGGAACCAGCGGTGCTCCGTAGCCATTCAAGGGGCTACGCAAGTATGCAGGCCAAAAGATGCCATGCGGTGCTTGAGCTGGTGTGCTTGGGGGACAGGAGCCACACTGGGGCAGAGGTTCTGTCAACTCTGCAGGGGCAGGTTCAGAGGTGGT
Organism: Aquarana catesbeiana; assembly: GCF_042186555.1. Taxonomy (NCBI): domain Eukaryota; kingdom Metazoa; phylum Chordata; class Amphibia; order Anura; family Ranidae; genus Aquarana; species Aquarana catesbeiana. Next base: position 99,994,145 of record NC_133336.1, on the reverse strand, counting down.
TGACGCCATGCCAACTTAAGGCAGGAATGGTGGTTTGCGACAATGGCACCAACCTCCTCTCTGCCCTCCGACAGGGACAAATGACCCATGTGCCCTGTTTGGCTCATGTCCTTAACTTGGTGGTGCAGTGGTTTTTGGGCAGGTACCCGGGCTTACAGGATGTCCTGAGGCAGGCCAGGAAAGTCTGTGTGCATTTCCGCCAGTCATATAATGCCAGTGCTCGGCTGGCAGACCTCCAAAAGGAGTTTAACCTTCCCAAGAACCACCTAATCTGTGACATGCCCACCAGGTGGAACTCAGCGTTGGCCATGCTGCAGCGACTGCACATAATGGACAGGGCACTTATGGCAGAACAGAGGCAGGAAGAGGAGGACTTCCTTAGCTATCAAGGCCCCCTTTATCCAAACAGTGTTCCTGCGTGCCCGCCGATCACACAGGAAGAGGACGAGGAGAAGGATTGTGTCAGTATGGAGGTGGAGCCTGGCACCCAGCATCAGCAGCAGTCTTTAAGGGATCAGTCCCAAGAAACACATGGACTTGTACGTGGCTGGGAGGAGGTGGCTGCAGACCATGTCGTCCTTAGTGACCCAGAGGACTCCAGACCGAATGCCTCAGCAAACCTACGCTGCATGGCCTCCCTGATCCTGCAAAGCCTGCGTAAGGATCCTCGTATTCGTGGTATCAAGGAGAGGGCCAATACTGGCTGGCAACTCTCCTTGATCCACGTTACAAGGGTAAGGTTGCGGACCTTATCTTGCCATCGCAGAGGGAGCAGAGGATGAAACATCTTTGGGAGGCCTTGCAGAAAGGTCTGTGCAACGCGTTGACAGAGACTGGGAGGTTACAAACTCCTGTTTCTGGACAATGTGTTGCTGAGGCTTCGGTCAGTCAAAGAAGGAGTGGTGGAGAAGGTGGCTGATGCGTTCAGACAATTTTTTAGTCTGCAGCCCCAAGGTATGATCTGTTCCAGCAACCATCGCCAGCGTCTGTTTTACATGGCACAGGAATACCTAGGGGCAAGATCTGACTTGGACACCTTTCCCACCGAAAATCCTTTGGGTTACTGGGTCTTGAGGATGGATCACTGGCCAGAGCTTGCACAGTATGCAATTGAGCTACTGGCCTGTCCTGCATCCAGCGTTCTTTCGGAACGCACATTCAGTGCTGCTGGAGGCTTTGTAACCGATCACAGGGTGCGTCTGTCCACCGACTCGGCCGATCGACTGACCTTCATAAAAATGAATCAGTCTTGGATCACCACCAGCTACCAAGCACCTGATGCTGATGTAACCGAATAATTTTTTTTGAAAACTCAGATCCCTTCAAAGACTGCCTATGCTGATCCTGAGTAATTATCCTCTTCCTCCTCCTGATAGCTTGTAAGAACATTTTTGGTTTTGGGCGCCACCACCAGTGCCTAAGGCCCAATTTTTCAGCCCCTGTTTAACAGGGGCATGTAATTACAATTTTTGATGCAATACTTTGCAGCAGGGCTCGTTCCTGTGTTCCAACTAGAGTATCTGTGAGGGGTTGCAGTGTTGTGGCACCAGCACCAGTGCCTAAGGCCCAATTTTTCAGCCTCTGTTCAACAGGGGCATGTAATTACAATTCTTAAACTAATATTTCACAGCAGGGCCCGTTTCTGCACCCACCAAGAGCAAGAGCAAATGAGGACTTACAGTGTTGTGGCACCAGCACCACCACCACCACCAAAGGCCCAATTTTTCTGCCCGTTTAACAGGGGCGTGTAATTACAATTTTTGATGCAATACTTTGCAGCAAGGCTCGTTCCTGCATTCCAACTCGAGTATCTGTGAGGGGTTGCAGTGTTGTGGCACCAGCACCAGTGCCTAAGGCCCAGCCCCTGTTTAACAGGGGCGTGTAATTACAATTTTTGATGCAATACTTTGCAGCAGGGCTCGTTCCTGCATTCCAACTAGAGTATCTGTGAGGGGTTGCAGTGTTGTGGCACCAGCACCAGTGCCTAAGGCTCAATTTTTTTTCAGCCCCTGTTTAACAGGGGCATGTAATTACAATTCTTGATCTAATATTTCACAGCAGGGCCCATTTCTGCACCCACCAAGAGCGAGTGAGGACTTACAGTGTTGTGGCACCAGCACCACCACCACCACCAAAGGCCCAATTTTTCTGTCCCTGTTCAACAGGGGCATGTAATTACAATTCTTGATCTAATATTTCACAGCAGGGCCCTGTGAGGGCTTACAGTGTTGTGGCCACAACAACACCTAAGGCCCAATTTTCTGCTGAGTATATAGGGCAGGCCCCTACTTTCAAACATCCAACTTACAAACGACTCCTACTTGCAAACGGAAGGAGACAACAGGAGATGAGATGAAATCTACCCCTAGGAAGGAAAATTATCTCCAGTAAGAGTTAAAATGGGAAAAACATTTTTCCTTTCCACTGATGCTTTATCACCAATCCTTGTTTCACAAAAAAACGCAAATTTTCAAAAAACATTTGTCATTGGGACAAAAAGTGAGGTGAAATCTTCTGAAGAGGAGCACAGACAGCAAAACAAATGTCACAGGGGTGATAACCCTTCCCTATGTTTTCCAAAAAGCTTAAAATAGTTTTTTTGGCTGGAGCTAAACACGTTAAAAATGTACCAGTTCAAAATTACAAACAGATTCTACTTAACAACAAACCTACAGTCCCTGTCTTGTTTGCACCACCTGTATACTGCTGTTCAGAGTACAGAGCCTGTACACTGCTGTTTCCTTTTTTAACTTGGGTGCGGGGTTCCCCTAAATATCCATACAAGACCCAAAGGGCCTGGTAATGGACTGGGGGGTACCCATGCCATTTGTCTCACTGATTTTCATCCATATTGCCAGGACCCGACATTACATTAAAGCCGCAAGCAGTTTTAAATGACTTTTTTTCCTTTAAAAATTACATTTTGTGCAGGGACTGTTCTAAGCATGGGAAACACGACTTTACAGGCATACTATAGACACCCCCCAGGTACGATATTTAAAGGAATATTTCACTTTTCACTTTTTTTACTTTAAGCATCATTAAAATCACTGCTCCCGAAAAAACGGCTGTTTTTAAAAGTTTTTTTTGCATTGATACATGTCCCCTGGGGCAGGACCCGGGTCCCCAAACCCTTTTTAGGACAATAACATGCAAATTAGCCTTTAAAATTAGCACTTTTGATTTCTAACGTTCGAGTCCCATAGACGTCAATGGGGTTCTAACGTTCGTGCAAATTTTCGGTCCGTTCGCAGGTTCTGGTGCGAACCGAACCGAGGGGTGTTCGGCTCATCCCTACTGGTGAAGCTTGGGAGTGAACATTGACAAGGCTGAATTACTATGAAGGAGAAAACGTGCCTTGGACCAATGTAGGGACTTCTCAGTTTGTTCCGATAATATGGTGTCTAGTTCTACTCTTTTTAGGTTAATTTGTCTCAATATTTCTGTGGAGTGTATCATGTAGTCATGTCGGTGGTAGAACTTATGCAATTCCCTAGTATGGGAGGCAACTGCAGCTGCTCTTTGTTTTTTCTTGTGGTGGCCAGTTCAATTATATATCACCTCAGAGCTGCCTTATGGGCTATCAAGAGTATGGGGGGGGGGCCAAACCCACGTATGAAGTCTAAAAGGAGACTACGTGATGATCCGACCAAGGGCATGCAAGAATCATGGCTGAGGTGGAGTTAACTGGCAGGATGGGGGTGCTGAATATATAATCAAGTCTGGAGTAGCTATCATGGGGATGAGAATAGTGTGTAAATTCTCTTACTCCTAGGTTCAAAGCCCTGCATGTATGTATTAGGTGGCGTGACTCCAGTGATCTTTGCATGGATCTAGAAAATGTATTTGTTGTACTCACTGTCTTGCTTCTGTCTAGGCTTGAGTGTGCCACTAGATTGAAGTCACCTCCTACCAACACATGCGTTGCATTATATTTATCCAACCTCTGGAAAAAGGACTGAAAAAAAGGGCTTTCAAGATGCTTTTGGAGCGTACACATTTGCTAAGGTTAGTGCTTGACCCTGTAGAGAGCCCTGAAGTATAAGAAACCTACTCTTAGGGTCTTTGTATATATGGTGAATATCAAACAATACAGTGTTTTTAATGAAAATTGCCACTCCACTTGACTTGGATTCAAACGTAATAAAATGGTACTGCTTATAAGCCTTGTCAAAGTACTTAGGATGATTGTTAGAGGAGAAATGTGTCGTCTGCAACAAGATGATGTCTGCCCCTAATGTTTTGTAATATCTAAAGTCCTTTTTCTGTTTCTGTGGGGAGTTAAAACCCCTTACATTGTGAGAGATAACTCGTATACCCATGTTCATTTTGAAAGGTAATTATCCGGGGTCTTAGCTGAGTGCCAATTTAGAAATTCAATTGACCACAAGCTGTTTCTTACCATGTCTGAGTCCACTTCAAATCTCCCTCCGGGAAGGGTGGGATGGTGTTTATACTCTATCACAGTCAAATTCCTTATGCAGGAATAATTAAAATACAGTCCCTTATTTGGCAGCAAAGTTAGTTTGTGTGAAGATAAAAAAAAGTAAAGGATAACATAAACTTAGAACATAGAATGGTAAAGCTGTAAAGGGCCAGGGGGGTGAGGCCCATCCTGCCATATTAACAAACTTCTGTGGACTTTTCAGTCCAATACTTAGCCCGCGCTTCATCTCCCAATAGTCAACTCTGAAAGTTAGTACATCAGGGAGAACAGTTAATCAATAGCACCCTAATAATGAAACAAAGGGGGGGTGATGGTTTGAGAAGCTGCTATGAGTAGGGGGGCTAAATAGGTGGGCGAGAAGAGACTTAGCTAGGGGGGGCTGACTCGTTAACGTAATATTAGGTGCATATTTCAGCTTTTCAACTGTGGGAAACAAATGTATGTTGAGAGAGGAACTTTGTCTGCCATCCAGGATTAAGCCTCCCTGTCCCTGGATCTTTGCCAATTTCTCCTATCCTGCTGAGGTGAAGGAGTGGCCCAGATTGGGGTCCAACGGGGGGTAGAAGGGAGCCTCAGGGTGTTGTGTGGTTCCAATGGGCTCAACTTGACTAGCAAGTCCTCGCCCTCTGATAGATTGAACACATGTAGGTAGTACTATTATGCGGTACCGAAATCTTGAAAGGGAAGCTCCATCTATACTTAATCTAGGCGAATTGCAGAACCGTGGTGACTTCTTTCATCCGTCGTCTCTCTTATCCAGGGTCGCTGGGGAGATATCTGGGTATATTTGTATAGTGGTCCCCTCATACTTGATTATGGGGGTATTGCGAGAGGCCCTTAGAATTTCCTCCTTAACTAGGAAGTCTTTAAGACACATTACTATGTCTCTGGGTGGTTTCTCCAGTGGAGGTTTCGAGGTGGGTTTGCAGTTGGAGGACAGTGTCTGAGAGTGCCTCATGATCTTTGCGTAGATCCTCATAGGCTAGATGAAGCTCATCATGCTTCGTTTCTAGCATGTCTGTGCGGCCTCCCAGAGCAGCTATCTTCTGCGTCAGGGTGCTGGTAGATTTGTGCAGCTCTGTCTGGAACTTGCAGGCTAATTTGTCATACATGGCCTGAGAGGCTGTCCTCCAGATCAGCCTTAATGAGATGGGGAGTGTACTCACTGTGGTCCGGGGTCGTAGATTGTGAGGCCGCTGGAGTAGGAGAGACCTTGTGTGCCTGCATTGGCTGGGCGCCATCTTTGGACATTGTTACTTGTTCCCGTACACGGAGCAGGTAAGTTGTTAGGGACCGCTAGGTGGTTTTATTCTTACTGCTCCTGGAGTTCGGCATGCACCGGCTGATCCCCCAGGGGTGCTGCGGATAAAAGTGCGTGGATTTGGTGCTCTCTGGCCCCGCGGAACAGGTTTAAGCTTCCACTTCCCTCGGAGCTCCTGTGACTAGTATCCGTCCAGTTTCGTGCCACGCATGTGCCCCCTAACATGCATATTTTGAATGTATTTCATGTCTCCTTATTAAAACCCTTGGTGTGCAACCGCTTCACAACCTTGGTACCACGTCTTCGCCCGGTTCAGGTTGAGAACAATGAGGAGCATGAGATACAATCAATCATTGATTCCTGTTTGTTCCGTGGGCACATACAGTACCTGGTTCATTGGAAAGGGTACACTCCAGAGGAGCGCTCTTGGGTATTATCCTCAGACGTACATGCTCCTGTCCTCTTCCGTGCTTTCCATAGACTTTTCCCCTCAAACCTGGTGGTCCTCCAAGGGGGAGGGGTCATTGAGGAGGGAGTACTGTCAGAGCTGGGCTCAGCCCTCCCTTCTCAGTGCTCAGCTGTCGGTTAATTGCCAGCACTCATCATTCCACAGTGCCTCACCTGGTAATCATTTCCTGCTCATCTGCCAGCCCCTTCTGGTTATTTAAACTGCCTGGTTCATTTCTCCCATGCCTTGGTCAACATATCTGAAAATTCTCTGCTGTGTTCCTGTTAAAGACGTGCCTGGCTGATGTCTCTTCTGGTTCCCGAACCTGTTTGCTGTCTTCGACTACGCTGATCTCTGGCTTCCTGATTTACTGGCTTGCACTGACTACCCGCTTTGATTACCGAACCCTGGCTATGTTTTGACTAAGTTTACTATTCGTACCTTTTTTACCACTATATTAAAAGGTGTGATTTTTTTAATGCATTTTCTGTCTCCGTCTGATTCATGGTTCCTGACATTCCTAAAGACCCAGAGGACACTGGCAGAGTAATTTCTGTGTTTTAAGATATAACCATTATGAAGAGATGCTCAGACTTTTTAAAATTTTCAGTTATTTTACATTATTGGGAACACAGAAGAGGCTAAACTCCAGCTACTATAGTAAGAGGGAAATAGTTATTAGAATTGAGGTTAAAACAAGTGATATCCCAAGGAAATATCTTTCCTGGAAGCCATTAGGGACATAAAGACTCAATGGGTAATCCAATGTCCTTGAGACCATCCCTAGTTGAAATATTATTTTAGCATGGTTTGACTTTTTAGCTCAGTCTCTATAGGCCTTATAAAAAGCGAGGACTGGATGCTTGTTGGTATCCAGTTTTTGTTTGCTCTTAGCCTTATGGGGCTAGAAGAATGATCATTACAAGATATCACAGTGCGGGAGTAGGTTATGTGAGCAACATGACTATGGGGTGCTCTGAAACATGTGGCTGACTGTTGGGGTTTATCTGCTTAATATATTGCAAACAATTGTGTAAATTACTAGTTACATCATATATTTGAGAGAATAGTAATATATAGTAATAGTGATATATGACAGCTATGAAGGCTATTTGTGACAGAGCATGGGGGAATTGATTTGTACAATATATGACTACAAAACAGGCAAGCAGTATGTTAACAATGTATAATTGACAAATAGTTGTATGTTGTATATACAACACATAAGGAAGGAGGTTGGTAAAGTGTTACTAAACCTAAAAACATTTTTTTACCTTAATGCATTGTTTGCATTAAGGTAAAAAATGTTTTCCACTTCCCTGTGCCCCTCCGCCCACCCCCTTCCCAGCGTGAAGAGTAGGGATGAGCTTCGTGTTCGAGTCGAACCCATGTTCGACTCGAACATCGTCTGTTCGGTCGTTCGCCGAATTGCGAACGATATGGGCCGTTCGCGCCAAATTCAAGTGGCGCGTCATGGCCCATAATTCACTGCGGCATCGCAGTGCATTGCTGGCTGATGATTGGCCAAGCATGCACTATGACCCGCATGCTTGGCCAATCACAGCGCCGTCTGTACAGAGAGCTGTAATTGGACAAAGCCAGGGTGGCTTTGGCCAATTATGGCTCAGGGGGTTTAGTACACTCCCCACACTATATAAGGCCGCCTGCACGTTGGCCCTGTGTAGTGTGTTCCGGCGTTGAGAGACATAGAGTCAGTGTCATTTGATTTAAGTTAGATAGATTAGGCAGGACAGTCAGTCAGTTAGCTGCACTTACAGTGTATTGTGTATATATATGCATCCCAGGTGTTTATATATATATATATATATATATATATATATATATATATATATATATATATATATATATACACTGTATTCAGTTTAGCTAGATCTGTTCTTGTTATTCTCTTCCTACTGACAGGCAGGCAGGTGTCGTTACAGTATTTACAGCTACCTGAAGAAAATTTCTGGTGTTCTTCTGATCCTATTAGTACCACAGTCAGGCAGCTACAGTATTTACAGATAGTGTAGTGTGTCCTCTGCACACTGTTCACCTAATGCTACCTGTAGAAGATTGATGGTGTTTTTCTGATCCTATCACTACCGCAGGCAGCTACATTATTTACAAGTTAGTGTAGTGCGACCTCTGCACAGTGTTCAGCTAAAGCTACAAGTTAGTGTAGTGTGACCTCTGCACAGTGTTCAGCTAAAGCTACAAGTTAGTGTAGTGCGACCTCTGCACAGTGTTCAGCTAAAGCTACAAGTTATTGTGGTGCGACCTCTGCAGAGTTTTTAGCTAAAGCTACGAGTTAGTGTAGTGCGACCTCTGCACAGTGTTCAGCTAAAGCTACAGGTTAGTGTAGTGCGACCTCTGCACAGTGTTCAGCTAAAGCTACAGGTTAGTGTAGTGCGACCTCTGCACAGTGTTCAGCTAAAGCTACAAGTTAGTGTAGTGCGACATCTGCACAGTGTTCAGCTAAAGCTACCTGTAGAAGATTGGTGGTGTTTTTCTGATCCTATGACTACCGTAGGCAACTACATTATTTAAACGTTAGTGTAGTGCATCCTCTGCACAGTGTTCACCTAAAGCTACCTGTAGAAGGCTGGTGGTGTTTTACTGATCCTATCACTACCGCAGGCAGCTACATTATTTAAATGTTAGTGTAGTGCGTCCTCTGCACAGTGTTCAGCTAAAGCTACCTGTAGAAGGTTGGTGGTGTTTTCCTGATCCTATCACTACTGCAGGCAGCTACATTATTTAAACCTTAGTGTAGTGCATCTTCTGCACAGTGTTCAGCTAAAGCTACCTGTAGAAGGTTGGTGGTGTTTTACTGATCCTATCACTACCGCAGGCAGCTACATTATTTAAATGTTAGTGTAGTGCGTCCTCTGCACAGTGTTCAGATAAAGCTACCTGTAGAAGGTTGGTGGTGTTTTTCTGATCCTATCACTACTGCAGGCAGCTACATTATTTAAACCTTAGTGTAGTGCATCTTCTGCACAGTGTTCAGCTAAAGCTACCTGTAGAAGGTTGGTGGTGTTTTACTGATCCTATCACTACCGCAGGCAGCTACATTATTTAAATATTAGTGTAGTGCGTCCTCTGCACAGTGTTCAGCTAAAGCTACCTGTAGAAGGTTGGTGGTGTTTTCTTGATCCTATCACTACTGCAGGCAGCTACATTATTTAAACCTTAGTGTAGTGCATCTTCTGCACAGTGTTCAGCTAAAGCTACCTGTAGAAGGTTGGTGGTGTTTTACTGATCCTATCACTACCGCAGGCAGCTACATTATTTAAAGGTTAGTGTAGTGCGTCCTCTGCACAGTGTTCAGCTAAAGCTACCTGTAGAAGGTTGGTGGTGTTTTCCTGAGTCCATCACTACTGCAGGCAGCTACATTATTTAAACGTTAGTGTAGTGCGTCCTCTGCACAGTGTTCAGCTAAAGCTACGAGTTAGTGTAGTGCGACCTCTGCACAGTGTTCAGCTAAAGCTGCAAGTTAGTGTAGTGCGACCTCTGCACAGTGTTCAGCTAAAGCTACCTTTAGAAGATTGGTGATGTTCTCATACTAATAATACTACAGGCAGGCAGTTGATTTTGCTAGCTGCAGTATCAGTATATACGTATATATATATATATATATATATATATATATATATATATATATGGTTAGGCTCTGAAGAAGAAGGTGCTATCTTCAAAATGCATCAGCCAGCAGCGGTCTGCACGTCTTCTCCATAGGTCTGGAGACTGCCATCAGTGGACCGATCACCACTAGCCATAGATCATTTAAGCGTGATTTTCATCCACCCTTGTGAGTAGTAGTTTTTTACGTGTTCTTTTTTAATAAACTTTTTTAAGTATAATGCACAAGGCCGGTGCGCCCTTTATATATATATATATATATAACCCAGCTTAGTGCAGCTACATCTCACTGCAGGCCATTAGTATGTCTGGAAGGCCAACAAAGAGAGGCAGACAGTCACAAGCCAATAAAAGAGGGCAAGCAGGCTCTGTGTCTAATGGCAACAGTGCTGGTTGTGGACACAGTGCATCCTCATCAGCACGAGGCCGTGGGACACGCTTGGCCTTTTTTTCGGCAGCTGGCCGCGTTGAGCCGCAACATGCGGAAGACTTGGTCGAGTGGGTGACCAAGCCGTCCTCATCCTCCTCATCCTCTCTCACCCATGCTCAGGGTACTTTGTCTGGCAAAACAGCTGCCAACCCGGCCTCTTCCCTCGGCTTAATGGAATCAGTCACTCCTTCCCTAGCCCCACCATGTCCTCCTGAGGAGTCCCCCAAACTGTTTGACCACAGTGTTGGGTACATGCTCCAGGAGGATGCCCAGCGTTTTGAAGGCTCCGATGATGGTACTCAGCTAGAGGAAGGCAGTAAAGTGAGCCCAAACAGAGGGGGTGCCCAAGAAGGACAGCAATCTGGCAGTCATGTTGCCCCTGCTGCAGCATACTGCCAGGTTTGCTTCAGTGATGAGGAGGGAGGGGATGATGAGGTCACTGACTCCACGTGGGTGCCTGATAGGAGAGAGGAGGAGGAGGAGGAGGCACATCACCAACGACACTGGATGCCCTCCAGGGGACAGCTTAAGGGCAGCACACTGACTGCATCACCCTGCAAAGCTCCGCATGTGCAGGGCGCTGCTGTCTCTGCGCGTTATTCCAAAAGTTCTTTGGTGTGGTTTTGAGACGAGTGCATCAGATCGCACCGCTGCTATTTGCAACATATGTCTCAAGCGTATCTCGTGTGGCCAAAACATCTCCCGATTGGGCACCACATGCTTGACCAGACATATGTCGACTTGCCATGCAGTTCGTTGGCAAGAGTACCTAAAAGACCCACACCAAAGAACAAAGAGGACCTCTCCTTGCTACTCATCAGTTGAGATCTCTAAACCCACTATACCTTCAGTCCTCTCTGAGACCTGCACTGAGAGGAATGAAGGTGTAGAATTAGGTGTGTCATAGCCAAGTACTTGTGGGCAATCTACTATCGGTACACCGACGTCAGATTGTACCAGGCAAATTTCCCTGCCCCAGCTGCTGCACCGCCGAAAGAAGTTCGCTCCCAGCCATCCACATGCCTAGCAGTTGAATGCTAGCTCGGCAAAATTGCGAGCACTTCAACTGCTACCTTTTGAGTTGGTAGACTCTGCCCCCTTCTGTGAGTTTGTGGAATGTGCGGTTCCTCAGTGGCAGGTACCCAAACGCCACTTTTTCTCATGGAAGGCGATTCCGGCTCTCTACCGGCATGTGGAAGGCAATGTCCATGCGTTGCTGGACAGGGCGGTCAGCATTAAGGTGCATATTACCACTGACTCATGGTCCAGCAGGCATAGACAGGGACGTTACCTAAGTTTCACGATGCATTGGGTGACTCTGCTGGCAGCTGGGAAGGATGCAGGACAAGGTGCAGTAGTGTTGGAGGTTGTTCCACCACCACGCCTCCAAAATGCTACTACTGGTGATTCTGACACACCTCTCTCCTCCACCCCCTCCTCTTCTTCCTCCATGGCCTCTTCCTGTGCTTTGTCCTTGGAACCAGCGGTGCTCCATAGCCATTCAAGACAGTGTTCCTGCGTGCCCGCCGATCACACAGGAAGAGGACGAGGAGGATTGTGTCAGTATGGAGGTGGAGCCTGGCACCCAGCATCAGCAGCAGTCTTTAAGGGATCAGTCCCAAGAAACACATGGACTTGTACGTGGCTGGGAGGGGGTGGCTGCGGACCATGTCGTCCTTAGTGACCCAGAGGACTCCAGACCGAATGCCTCAGCAAACCTACGCTGCATGGCCTCCCTGATCCTGCAAAGCCTGCGTAAGGATCCTCGCATTCGTGGTATCAAGGAGAGGGCCGATACTGGCTGGCAACCCTCCTTGATCCACGTTACAAGGGTAAGGTTGCGGACCTTATCTTGCCATCGCAGAGGGAGCAGAGGATGAAACATCTTTGGGAGGCCTTGCAGAAAGGTCTGTGCAACGCGTTCCCAGAGACTGGGAGGTTACAAACTCCTGTTTCTGGACAATGTGTTGCTGAGGCTTCGGTCAGTCAAAGAAGGAGCGGTGGAGAAGGTGGCTGATGCGTTCAGACAATTTTTTAGTCTGCAGCCCCAAGGTATGATCTGTTCCAGCAACCATCGCCAGCGTCTGTTTTACATGGTGCAAGAATACCTAGGGGCAAGATCTGACTTGGACACCTTTCCCACCGAATATCCTTTGGGTTACTGGGTCTTGAGGATGGATCACTGGCCAGAGCTTGCACAGTATGCAATTGAGCTACTGGCCTGTCCTGCATCCAGCGTTCTTTCGGAACGCACATTCAGTGCTGCCGGAGGTTTTATAACCGATCACAGGGTGCGCCTGTCCACCGACTCGGTCGATCGACTGACCTTCATAAAAATGAATCAGCCTTGGATCACCACCAGCTTCCAAGCACTTGATGCTGATGTAACCGAATAATTTTTTTTGAAATGTCAGATCACTTCAAGACTGCCTATGCTGATGCTGAGTGACTATCCTGTTATGCTGAGTGACTATCCTCTTCCTCCTCAATGATCATGCTGATAGCTTGTAAGAATATTTTTGGTTCTGGGTGCGGCCACCAGTGGCTAAGGCCCAATTTTTCAGCCCCTGTTTAACAGGGGCATGTAATTACAATTTTTGATGCAATACTTTGCAGCAGGGCTTGTTCCTGCGCTCCAATTAGAGTATCTGTGAGGGGTTGAAGTGTTGTGGCACCAGCACCAGTGCCTAAGGCCCAATTTTTCAGCCCCTGTTTAACAGGGGCGTGTAATTACAATTTTTGATGCAATAATTTGCAGCAGGGCTCGTTCCTGCGCTCCAACTAGAGTATCTGTGAGGGGTTGCAGTGTTGTGGCACCAGCACCAGTGCCTAAGGCCCAATTTTTCAGCCCCTGTTTAGCAGGGGCGTGTAATTACAATTTTTGATGCAATATTTTACAGGAGGGCTTATTCCTGCACTCCAACTAAAGTGAGGGGGTGAGGGGTTGCAGTGTTGTGGCAGTGTTGTGGCACCAGTGCCTAAGGCCCAATTTTTCTGCCCCTGTTCAACAGGGACATGTAATTACAATTCTTGATCTAATATTTCACAGCAGGGCCCATTTCTGCGCCCACCAAGAGTAACTGTGAGGACTTACAGTGTTGTGGCACCAGCACCACCACCACCAAAGGCCCAATTTTTCTGACCCTGTTCAACAGGGGCATGTAATTACAATTCTTGATCTAATATTTCACAGCAGAGCCCGTTCCTGCGCCCACCAAGAGTAACTGTGAGGGCTTACAGTGTTGTGGCAACACCACCACCACCAAAGGCCCAATTTTTCTTCCCCTGTTCAACAGGTGCATGTAATTACAATTCTTGATATAATATTTTACAGCAGGGCCCATTCCAGCGCCCACCAAGAGTAACTGTGAGGACTTACAGTGTTGTGGCACCAGCACCACCACCACCAAAGGCCCAATTTTTCTACCACTGTTCAACAATGGCATGTAATTACAATTCTTGACCTAATATTTCACAGCACAGCCCGTTCCTGCGCCCACCAAGAGTAACTGTGAGGGTTTACAGTGTTGTGGCAACACCAACACCTAAGGCCCCAATTTCTGCAGTATATAGGGCAGGCCCCTACTTTCAAACATCCAACTTACAAACGACTCCTACTTGCAAACGGAAGGAGACAACAGGAAGTGAGATGAAATCTACCCCTAGGAAGGGAAATTCTCTCCCGTAAGAGTCCTTTCCACTGATGCTTTATCACCAATCCTTGTTTCACTAAAAACCCCAAATTGTCAAAAAACATTTGTCATTGGGACAGAAAGTGAGGTAAAATCTTCTGAAGAGGTTCACAGACAGCAAAACAAATGTCACAGAGGTGATAATCGTTCCCTATGTTTTTCAAAAAGCTTAAAAATAGATTTTTTGGCTGGAGCTACACTTTAAAAATGTACCAGTTAAAAATTACAAACAGATTCTACTTAACAACAAACCTACAGTCCCTGTCTTGTTTGCACTGCCTGTATACTGCTGTTCAGAGGGCCTGGGGCCCCACGCCTTTCCTTTTTTTTTATTTGGGTGCGGGGTTCCCCTTAATATCCATACAAGACCCAAAGGGCCTGGTAATGGACTGGGGGGGGGGGTACCCATGCCATTTGTCTCACTGATTTTCATCCATATTACCGGGAGCGGACATTACATTAAAGCCGTAAGCAGTTTTAAATGACTTTTATTCCTTTAAAAATGTCATTTTGTGCAGGGACTGTTGTAAGCACGGGAAACACGCGCCACTTTACAGGCATACTATAGACACCCCCCAGGTACGATATTTATAGGAATATTTCACTTTTTTTTCACTTTAAGCATCATTAAAATCACTGCTCCCGAAAAAACGGCCGTTTTTAAAAGTTTTTTTGCATTGATACATGTCCCCTGGGGCAGGACCCGGGTCCCCAAACCCTTTTTAGGACAATACCATGCAAATTAGCCTTTAAAATTAGCACTTTTGATTTTGAACGTTCGAGTCCTATAGACTTCAATGGGGTTCTAAAGTTAGCGTGAATTTTCGGTCCGTTCGCAAGTTCTGGTGCGAACCGAACCGGGGGGTGTTCGGCTCATCCCTAGTGAAGAGTAAGAGAGGGGAGAAGAGATTAGCGCTGTGCACGACTGCGTCTATTCTCCCCTTACTTCCTCATCACACAGCATTTGAGCAGCAGCAGGCACCATTGGCTCTTGCTGCTGTCAATCAAATAAAGTGAAGAGAAAGTGGGGGTGCGGGCTTAAGTCTCGCTGTGAAAGTCTATGGAATGCGGCTCCATAGACACATATGTCGGAAGAGCACAGATTATGTTTCTCCCCATAGCAAGCGTCTGGCTATGATGGACATAAAAAGAAGAGGAGGAGACAAGATCGCTGCCTAGGACCCCAGAAGAGGAGGATTGGGTCACTCTGTGCAATACCACTGCAAGTAAGTGTAGCGCCCCTACCATTTTGGTAGATGCTTAGTGGTGTTTTTGATAGTGTAGGAGGTAGAAATAGGTAAATTTAACCAGGACTATGTGTTTTTTTTACTGGGCCTGGTTGTGGATTTGAGGTTGGGAGTGATAGAGTAGAAGGGGGTGGGACCGCCTACACTTGGACTCAGGGATACATCCTCTGCTTGGGAGTGGACTCTGCTGGCAAGAGAGGATGGGTTGAGACCTGAGTGGCAGGAAACCCCATGTGAGAGAAGTGACCAATAGTTATTTTCTGTGGTGTGGAAGGTGGTCTCTCATAAAAAGGGGGGGGTCACATGTCCCCGGGGGATTTTTCCAGGAAAGGGCTCAAGGTCCAGAGGTTCGGGACCGGAGGCCTGGGGTTCATAGACCCCGGCGCCTCTGGTTAGGAGGCTGGAAAGCCCAGGAGTTCATGTAATGCAGGAGGAAGTAGCAACTAAGCGGAAGAAGAATACTGGGAACAGCTTTCTGTGAGTAGAACATGGACTGTTGTTGGGAGAGTGCAAAGGGAGTGCAAACCCAGTGGAGCTATTCAGAAATTCTTTGCTGTGTATCCAAGGACCACAGTAAGAAACACTTCTCGCAGTTAGGGGAGGAGGTTGGACACTGAAAGTCACGAAAATAGGTGGTGAGGCCTAGGACTTTGAGTTTCAACTTCCACTGCATTATTCAGAGTGATGCTCAGCTGCCCATAGTGAGAGTGTACTTCAGAAATCAGAGAAGGATCGCTAACAGGGGAATTTAATCTAAAAAGCTACAGTTACAATTTGATATTTCCCTTTTCTAGTTCAAATATGGGATTCAACGGGGCATCTCATATGCTTCATTCTATTGCCCTACAAATGTGTCCCAAATAATGCCATTTAAAAAGTTCAGAGTGTGAAGTGCTACTTTTAGGGAATTGCATGGGCGGATCGGAAACAGAACAAGCTGGCATAAGGTAAAATTAACAAAATCAACAGCTCCTAAGGGGGTAGTGCACTACATAAGTATAACAGGTTTGTTATTTTAATTAAAGAAAAAATCTGACTTTAGTAACACTTTAAGTATGTACTGTATTTATTGTGATATTGGGAACATCCTTTGGTACACAAGTTAAACTGAACTCTATCATTTAAAACAAATTAAAACAGATTTGCAATCATTATAAAACATGAAATGCATTTAGTGCTAATGTATGTACTTGAATCTGATTATTATTTCTTTCTATTACACACTGCATAGTAGGATAGCAGGACTACACAGAACTGCATTTTCCTGAAATTAGGGGTGCTGAGCCTTCCCAAGATCCCACCAGAAAGCTAGTGACATCACAGTAACAGGACACGGAACCTAGGATTTGAAGTATAACTAAAGGCAAAACTTTTTTATAGTTTTGGATAGAGTGGAAATGAATTAGAAATCCTATCAGTTTTTAATGCTGTCTGTGTCCCCATTTGGTAGATAAGCCTTATCTATTTGTCCTGTTTACTGTTATCCCTGAAAGTGAAAGTAAAAGAAAATCCCAACTTTTGAATTGTCCCCAGAAAAGTAAGGCCCCTTTCACACTGGGGTGGTGGGTGCGTCGGCGATAAAGCGCCGCCATTTTTAGCGGCATTTTACCGTCAATTTAGTGGCACTATTCGGCCGCTAGCGGGGCGCTTTTACCCCCGCTAGAGGCCGAGAAAGGGTTAAAACCACTGCAAAGCGCTGCTGCAGAAGCGCTATGCCGGTGGTATAGCCGCGCTGCCCCATTAATTTCAATGGGCAGGAACGGTGAAAGATGGGTGTATACACCGCTCCTTCACCGCTCCAAAGATGCTGCTTGCAGGAGTTTTTTTAACGTCCTGTAAGCGCACCGCGCCAGTGTGAAAGCACTCAGACCTTCACACTGGAGAGACAGGAGTGGCTCTTTACAGGCGTTATGCAGGATGTATTTTTAGCTCTGTAGCGCCTGTAAAGCGCCTCAGTGTGAAAGGGGTCTAATTAAGGGGAAATTGTCCAATAGGGACATTAGTTCTGGTGACCTGGGTGTCCCCAAGAGATTCCCTTAATTTCCAGGGATTTCCTTTTACTTCCTGTTTTGGCTTTGGGACAGAAAGTGAAGATAAGAGGGGCGCATGCGCGGCGCGATGCGGGAAGGTCATGAGTGAGTACAGCTCCGCCAGACCCGGATAAGGCAGGCCACATTCCCAGGGCTAAACAGCATATTTATTGTCGAAAACGCCTAGCGCCCATGGGGAACACATCTGTGCATGCCAGCGGGGAAGTTTAGGCGTTCTCACCGCTCCCAGCACAACTTGACAAACTTTCTCCTGGACACTAAGGCAAGACAGCACAAGATGTCTCACGATGGCGCTGGCGCCGGCTCTCATGCGGCCGCAATGAAGCCCTCACCAAACTTTCTCTCCACTCATGTAAACAGTGAGTACACTACTCCCCTCTCCAAAGCAGACTTGGATGCCAGTCTCACCACTGTATTTGACAAGCTGGTGGATAAGATTGAGAGTGAAGTACACAAATCTACTATGGCCCTCTCTCAGGAGATTGCATGTATTGGCAATCGAACTGATATACTGGAAACAAAACATGACAAGCTCTCACTGGCTCACAACGATCTAAGAAAAGACTATGAGACCTTAGTTGACAGTTTTGCATTCATGCAAGCACAAGTTGAAGACCTGGACAACAGGAATTGACGCCACACTATTAGAGTGCACGGTGTCCCAGAAACTGTCACAGATCTTATGCCCACCATGTCTAAAATCTTTCATAACCTCCTGCCTGACAAACCAATATGATATAATTCATAGAGCACTTCGTCCTAAACCCACGCCTGATAAACCATCCAGAGACATCATCATGTGTATGAAAGATTTCCTTGTTAAGGAAGACATCATGCGAGCCTTAAGGAATACCCCCAATATTGAGCTGGATGGCAAAAGACTGCAGATATATCCTGACATCTCTCCAGCCACATTAGACAGAAGGCGCAGGATGAAGGAGGTAACCAATATCTTGCAATGAGCAAGGATAAAGTACAGATGGGGTTTCCCTTTTAAACTCACTGTTCCACACAACGGTTCTACCTATACTGTCTACAATGTGATAGAGGGCAAGGGGTTGTTGATAAAGATGGGCTTGCTAGACCCAGAACCTCCCAACCGCCTCCCATCCACCTCATGATCTTCCCCAATGTGGTCCACACCATCTTCTCCACGCAACCAAAAAGACCAAAGGCATTGGCGTCAATCTTTTCAGGGTCAAGCCCCTTGATTGACAGTTTCGATCCCTATTAGCAATGTATCTCCATTTGTGATAAATGTATCTCCATTTGTGATAAACCCCATCAATTTCGACCCAAGGGTGTTTCCCTCCAGATATTGACCCATCAACGGATCTGTATGATATAGTACCCCTCCCACTTCATAGCTCGTTGTCCAAGGTGACGAAACACCTCGGAAAGGACTCCACTGCCGCCATTTGTTTTTAGAAAAAGTGCTGTTTTATCTACTTAAATGTAAGTTTTTCTACTTCATTAAATTTTACTGCATTACCAAACGGAATTACGCTATGTAGCCCCTTCTTGTTCTCCCCACTTCAATCTCATCTACTGTACCTACATTCATCTGATCACCATCCTTCATGAGACACACCTGCACAGCCACCTACCATCCAGTGGATAGCCGGGCATTCTCGTTTGAGCCATCTGAGGATTCCAGTGTCCAGTCTTATTTTGTTGTTCATACAACACAAGCCAGTTTGACTCACAGAACATACATTCTTGTGGGTTCAAACATTCTGGTAAGCCTCCTTGCTTTTGGTGGTGGCACTTTTCATTTCAACCACATACCCTGTTCATCGTTGTGATTTTTTGTATATATTTCACATGGAACTTTGAACTACTCTTTGAGTAACTCTTCACTTCAACTTTTTCTGGACTATTATCACTAGTTTCAATATTTTTATTTTTTAAAGTGAATATTTGGGTCCAGTACCCTTCTTTTGTTTTTATGTTGAATCACGTTCACACATAAGCGCTACACTATTTGTATTTATTTGCATTGCATTTATTTAATTTGTTGTGTTAGCTGCTACTCTCTAAAGGCAGTGAAGAATTATTTGTTACACTAATAGGACCCCACCCCTCAACACGTTCCTAACTGCTGATACCTTACTCCTGCTATGCAGAGAAAGGGGGGAGAAAAGGGAAATCATTTTTTTTTTCTTTTTCTTTTTTTTTTTTCTTTTTTTCTCTGTCACATGGTATGATAGAGAACACCATCTGAGAAATCGCATGTCTCTTCTCGCTCTTTTTGTTCACCAATGTTAGTGAAACATAAATGACATAACCTTATCTTGTCTGTTTTTTCTATGTCCTTATCTTACAGGTTGGATCTGTAGTTTTTGAAATATTCCCTCCTATCCCCTAATTAGAACTGCATGCTTTTCAATGTTTATATGATTTAGTTGCCTGTTAAATCCGTCATCGCTGGTTTGTCCCCCATTCTGCTCTCTCGGTTAACTGCAGTGCCCACACCCACGGGGGCGCTGCACCTGACCAGGTTTGCAGGAACAGGACACTTTTGTCCTTTTGACTTATGTTCATTTTTTAGTGACAAGTTATTTCTTGTCCTCAAGATTCTGTTTTACATTTTTGGTTTATTTGTTATTTTTGTTCATATGGCTAATGATGCTTTCAATTGGAAAAATGGAAGTCATTACAATACTCTACAATTACACATGAAAAAGAAATGTTATATATCTCTTTGTTAGTACATTTTATTCACAGTGTATGATATACAGCCCTTATTATTATTTCAAATAGCACCACTGATCACTCCCCTAGAGTTAGAAGAAAAATGTAGTGAACCCCTTATTGTTGGGTCTGAGCCCCCCTTTTTCTCTATACTTCATGGTTACATGATGGAGTTTTACCTAAATCACCACTACATGTCCATTTCCAATGGGTCTTAAAATAATTTTGTACAATGTGCAGGGCTTCAATTCCCCCCACAAACGAAAGAAAGCCTTTCAGCATTATAAGAGATTAGGAGCAGATATCATACTTATGCAGGAAACTCATTTTTCCTCCTCCAATCATCCTAAATACTTTGATAAGGCCTACAGCCAATTTTACTATACTACTTTCAACAACAAAACTCGTGGTGTTGCCATCTTCATCCGTAACTCAATTATTCTCGATATACAAAATATATATAAGGATGTGGAGAGTCGCTATATCATTGTTAAGGGTTCAATAAACAACTGCGCTGTAACTATAGCGTTAATTTACGCTCCTAATGAATCTCATTTATCCTTTTTCACTAACTGTTTTGAGACCCTTGATTGGTATAGCTCTCCTCATATAATTCTAGGCGGAGATTTTAATCTAGCCTCACACCCAGCCTTGGATAGAAATAATGGTGTACAGTAGGGGGCGCTAGAGACCTGAAAACATATGTATCTGTCACTAGATACACACACAATCCACATCAACCGCAGTGAATTGAATAATACTGTTTGTGCTGTAATGAAAATATACCAAATACATAATATGTAATAAAAATATACAAATATATAAAATAAAAGTGAAGAGTGATATTAAGATCAAAAAAGTTCTTAGTGCAAGTGTGATAGATGAATTCGTGATTTTTGATTGTCCCAATCCATTGAAAAGATCAGAGCAAACAGTTAGTTGAAACCAACATTAAAGCTGACACATAGATCTTCAAAAATGCAACAAATCTTGCGATGATATATAGATTCCGTCACCCAAGAGGAAAAAACACCTGAAGATAATAGATATCTGCTTACCAGATACCAATGACTCCTTTAACTAAAAAGAGAGTCATTAGCGCTTGTACAGGATTGTGCCTGTTCACATGAAGGCTGGAAGACTGGATGGTACTTTAGGCATAGATCCCTCCCGTCCCATTCATTCAGGATAGGAAATATGAGAAACACAAAAGGGAATCTCCATAGCGTAAAACCATTTAATGTATAAAAATAAAGAACAATAAAATAGCCAAATGGCCTCTTACATTGATCAGTGCCTACGCGGCACTGGGACTGCTTGCATGTCAGGGTGAATGGTGTCAGAAACCCTTCGCATCACATCGCACATGCGGCGTGCGTTCATCTATCACACTTGCACTAAGAACTTTTTTGATCTTAATATCACTCTTCACTTTTATTTTATATATTTGTATATTTTTATTACATATTATGTATTTGGTATATTTTCATTACAGCACAAACAGTATTATTCAATTCACTGCGGTTGATGTGGATTGTGTGTGTATCTAGTGACAGATACATATGTTTTCAGGTCTCTAGCGCCCCCTACTGTACACCATTACTTATTTGATTGTTTCATTCAAAATTAGGGGAGCAGCTTGCATTTGTGATTTTTTGTATTTTTGTTTTTTGTTTTTTGTTTTGTTTTTTATACACTTATTATTACAACTATTAATTTTTTATATTTTTTTAAATTTACTACTATCACGGGCGCGAAAGTACTGTTTACCTTGGATAGAAATAAAGTGGCCTCCTCTTCTAAGGCTTTCTCTAAATCTTTGAACCGTTCCATCAGCAAATTCCAACTCATTGACTCCTGGAGGGCCCATAATGTTGGAATTAGAGCTTACACTCATTATTCACATCCCCATGAAGTCTATGCCAGACTCAACTACATTTTCTGCACTCCCATTTTATTAGCTAATTCTTTTAAGGCTCTTATTCACCCATGTCCCTGGTCTGATCACGACATCACCTCTCTTGAAACCGCACACATAGTAATTGCACCATCTCCCTTCAACTGGTGACTAAACAACTCTATATTAACTGACCCATCAATAATGCAATCTATTTCTACACGTATTGGGAACTACTTCACAGAAAACACAAATGACGAAACCCCTCCCATGATACTTTGGGTAGCTCATAAAGCAGTCCTTCGTGGTCAATTAATTAGCCTAGCTGCAAATAAAAACAGAGAAAGACTTACAGACATTAGATGTCTTACTAAAGACCTAAATCATCTATATAATAAATTACAACATACTCCATCCCAAGAGATTACAAGACAGATCCAAGACAAACATCAAGCCTTAGACCTTATTCTATCAGCAAATACAGAAAAATCCCTTACATTCTCGAAGGCTAAATTTTTGCTCCACAGTAATTCTCCCTCAGCCATGTTCGCCAGAAGATTCAAGCAAGAACATAAACCTCCACATATCTATAAACTTAGAGACCATGCCGGCAACCTTGTTACACACCCACAAGAGGTTCTGAATATTTTCTCTTCCTTTTACAGGGACCTCCTCCCTGGCCCTCAACCTCTACCCAATCAAACCTCAAAAACCTGGCTAGATGACATACAATTACCCTCCCTTAGTGCACAACAAATAGAATCTCTTTGCCGCACCTTGTATAGACACAGATATAATAAATATAATTAAATCCCTTAAAACATCCACAGCCCCTGGGCCAGATGGTTTCTCCTCCTCATATTACAAAAAAATTGCCCCTCTTTTAATCCATAATCTGACCAAACTTTTCAATCACATTCTCAAATGTAACCACGTTCCAGATGAGATGCTCCTGGCCAATCTTTCCCTAATCCCTAAGCCACTTAAAGATCACTCCCTCCCACAAAAACTATTGCCCTATCTCAGTCCTTAACAATGACCTAAAAATTTTCGGGAGACTGCTTGCTGACAGATTGGCAGCAGTTATCACAAATCTAATATACATTGACCAGACAGGATTCATTCCTGGTCGTCAGATAGTCGATATAAGATTGGTCACCAGTATTATTCAAGATGCTAACCTACATTCTCGCCAACTTTGCCTCCTTAGCTTGGATATTCACAAAGCCTTTGATAGTGTCAACTGGTCCTATCTTAACCACCTTCTGCCAAAGTTTGGTATTTCGGATAATTTCCTGCAAGGCTTTAAATCATTATATCATTTCCCCCAGACCAGAAGTAGAATCCCTGGATATCATTCAGAATTTTTCCCTCTTAGCAGAGGAACTAGGCAGGGCTGCCCCCTATTCCCACTACTATTTGCATTAGCAATTGAACAATTGGCCCAAAAGATCAGAAATAGTATAGATATAAAAGGCTACTCCAAAGGTGATAGAGAATTTAAGCTTAGCTTATATGCTGATGATGCTCTCATATTTCTTTCTGAACCTCTCTCCTCTATCCCATCCCTCCTTAAAGAACTTAAAATCTTCCATGACTTCTCAGGCCTTAAAATTAACATAAATAAATGTTCTGCTCTATCTATTAATTACACTCAACACACACGGACCCTCTTACTAAAAAATTTTCCATTTATATGGTCCTCCCAGTCATTTAAATATTTAGGCATCACGGTCACCTCATCTCATAACCTTTTATATAAAACTAATTACACCCCTCTTTTCTCCTATATCACTTCCCTTCTCAAAACTTGGTTTACTTTCCATATTTCTTTCCTGGGTAGAATATGTGCCATAAAAATGACGATTCTCCCTAAACTTCTTTATCACTTCCGCGCGCACCCTGCCTATAAATGTTTCGAAATCTAAACTTGCTTCTCTCCAAAGAGAACTCAACAAATTCTTTTGGGTGTAAAAAAAACTCAGATGCAGTTATGCTCTTATGCATAGATCACAATCTAAGGGCGGATTAGGCCTTCCTAACCTCTGACTTTATTTTCTTGCTGCCAGGCTGACGCAACTAACTCAGTGGTTCACACCTACCCAGGAAACCCCATGGAAACAATTTGAAGCCACCTCAATTTCCCCACTGCACTTACAGGGGATCCTATGGTCCAATACTACCTAATATTGTAAACGTATAAAACATAACACAATCGTAGCACACTTTTATCAGCTATGGCTAAAGGTCAATAAATCCTTCAATCCCTCCTCGGATACCCCCCCACTAGCCTCTTTTCTAGGCGACCCCAGATTCATCTTGGCCTATATAACAGCCACTCTTTTTCCATTTGGATCAGTAAAAAACTAACCACACTAAAATCCTTACAGACAAAATGGGGATTTTCTCCATTCCCCACTTTACAAGCTAATTACGATCTCCCCTCTTCTGAGCTCCAGCACTACCTTCAAATTAGAGCCTTTTATGGAAAGCATTTCTCGCTCTTTATCCCCACCTCTAACACAATCTTTGAACAAATCTGCATTTCTTCAACTAGAGACAAAGGCCTCATATCACGACTATACTGTTACCTTAATAACTTTGACTTACTAGACAAATCTGGACCAATGCTCCATTGGGAATTAGATCTAGACTGTTCTTTCACAGTAGATATGTGGCACACCATGTCAGACAATCTTCGAAAAAGCAACAAAGCCATCTCTTTTAGAGAAACCCCTATAAAAATATTCTCCAGATGGTACCTAACCCCCTCCAAACTCCATACTTATTACCCCTCAATCTCTCCAAACTGCTTTAGGGGATGCCCAGAACCTGGCACAATCTTACACACATTTTGGAGCTGTAAACATCTGAATCATATTTGGCGCAATGCTATAGAGATAATTAAAAAAATCATCCAAACAAAAAATCACTCCCACCCCCCACATATGCTTACTATATGCAAACATACCCAACATCCCATTACCTTGCATGAGATTATTCCATTCATTATGCAGCTCCATTCAATGGATGATCGCTTATAACTGGAGATCCAACAACCTACCATGGCCACAAGTAATAGCTAGAATGGAAATGCTTAAACTTTCAGAGTGGATATACCACACTGATACCATCCACATTTATGAGAAAAAAATGGTCCTACTGGAAAACATTCTAAAAAATGCTTTATTCATCTAACCTATCCCTCAGAATTTCACAGTACATCTTACTACTGTAACTCACCTTGCTTAGCTATTACCATCACCTAACTCCTACTTGTGATTGGTGCCCTAATTATTGTGCTACTTTGTTTGTAACCTGAAGCTACATTTTCCAGAGATATTTGTTATTGTTGATGATCTTTTTTGACTTTGTTCGATTTGTGTACACTTGAACATCCAAATAAAACTTTTGTAAAAAGAAAGTGAAGATAAATCTTCCCAATGAGACAAATATAGCAAAAATAAACCCTACAGGGGTTATAACCCTCCCTTACTCCATCCAAAATAAAAAAATGCCTTTTTTCTATATCTATCTATATATCTATCTGTACTTTAAATTGAGTAACTTTCTTTCTAACCTTTATATAAGGAGGGGGGCTCTGTTAATAGCAAGGTTGGCTCTGTTGTCATTGTTCATTTTTTTAATGTCATTTTTCTTTAAAAAATCATTTTCTTATTATAGGACATAGAAACTAGCCATATCAAAAGTGTAAACATACACACTAAATATCTGCAATTGCTTAAGTTATATATAAAAATACAAGAGTATGCAATTTTGTGCAGTTCTGGGCAATTGACCCAAAAAGGGGGGACCAAGGAGGACACAAGACTCAAAGGTAGGCATTGATATTTAATTGTGAACAGGTTCAGACCCGTCTAGCCTAAAATATTTCTGAGAAATCCAAAGTAGAGCCAAATAATAGCATTGCATGGCAAAAAGAAAAAGAGATGTCCCCCATCATGTCTCCCAGCATTCCAGCCCATCCCCTGAAATATCGCTATAAGCAAAAAAATTGCAATATCTCCCGCAACCTTAGGTGCACTTGAGAGGCATGCCAAAATAAAAGATAAAGAGAAGAGGATGGGAAAAAAAGAAAGGCTGAGGTGGAATCCAATGAGGGTTAATCATTTATGGATTAAAAGAATAGCCCATGTTGGCCAGACTATATTACATTTATCGAATGTATTATTCAGCTTAGCAATTAAAATTTCTGTTAGCTCATTGATTCTATTATATAATTCCGATAATGTGGGCAAAGTAGAACATTTCCAAAGCAGAGGTTTTTCTGTTTACAAACTATTTTTATTTGATACAAAAGGTGGTACAAAAAAACATTGTCATATATCTAAAAAGAAAGTACAATACAGGTAGTTTACACATAAGAAAGATCAAAATATAGTCTGTAATTGTTGATATATACATTTGTTGTAGTATGTTAACATTTTAACATTAAACTCTATGATTGTTGTATATATACATATCTTATAATGTTCTACGGACATAGGTTACTAAGTAATGTCATTCAGGGTTGAAAAAAAGATTGGAAAGGTTAAGCCATGGGTCCCATTTATTAACATAAAAATGATTGGTGTTCTGTAGCTTGCGGAATATTTTTTCCATAAGATTAATATTATTAATTCTGGTTTTCAATTGTGTTAGGGGGTCTAATGGGGATTTCCAATGGAATGCTATCAACCAATGTATTGCTACACATATTGTGTGGATCAGTCTCATATTATGGGTGGTGAGACCAATGATAGGGGAAAATAGGAAACAATTGTAGAGAGTGAGGTTTATATTACTATCTGAAATTTTGGAAGCATTTTTTTCTAATTGTTTCCATATATATGTGACCTTCTCACAGTTCCAGAAAATGTATGAGAATGTACCTGTGGAATTACAACCTCTGAAGCAAGTCTGAGAAGTTGTGGGGAAAATGGCATGAATTTTAACCAAAGTATAATACCATCTAGTGAATAATTTAATTTTGGTCTCTTTAATCGTGATTTATCTAGTGCATTTGTGTAGATTATTGATGCAAATGTTCCAGTTTTCAGTTGTAAATGAGAAATCACATTCTTGCTCCCATTTGTGCATATAGGGGAGTTTGTTTTGTTCTATGTTATTAACTAGATTTGAGTATATTTCTGATATCAGTCCAGTTCTTCTTGGTGACTTTAGACATATGTTTTTGAAGAAAGATGGTGGATGTGAGTTTGTTATTTGCTAATATGTGCTAACAACGTGTCTGATCTGGAGGAATTTATTGAATTCAGTATTGGGAATCTGATGTCTAGATTTTAGAGAAAAGAATGATGTGAAATTATTGTGTTCTAAAAATTTAGAGAGGGATATCAGGTTGTTGTTTATCCACCATGAGAAGTCTCCAGTTTCTGGCGTATTCCAGGGAAATTTAGGATCTCCAACAAAAGAAGCCTGTGGGGGTGTGTTAGATATCAGTTTGTATTTTTTGTTGTGTAGATTCCATAATCCAAAGCAGAGTTTTAGGACAATGTCTTGCAGTTAGTATATGTGTCATCAGCTTTCTAGGGTGTTCAGGGCCCCCAAGAGGGAGACCTATGATATGCATGACAGTATCCAATGGTAGCAATCGTGAAAGAAAGACATTCATTTAATGCCATTATGGAAATAAAGCCAGGCACATTCAGGACATATGGAATAGGGTACCTGTATGTGTATTGAAAAAAATACAATGATTTCACATTATGGGACTTTGAAGGCCTAAGTATACTAAAATACAGCATTCTTATGTTAAAAAAATAGTAGTACAAATTTAATTGAAAACAATGTTAAGAAGAAAATGGCTAATATTCATACAGCATGAACAGTAAAAACAAGGTATACACAAACAATTCTGTACACTGTCAATACATAGGGGAATGTGATCAAACACTGATTTGTTCAGTGATAGTCCCCTACAAGCATCCAATGCTTTTCAGGATCTCATTCTTTTAGCTGTTCCAGCTTTCATTCCGGTACCAGACCCTCTATGCATGGCATATTACCATCTCTCTCCCTGGCTAGCACTGCTATGTGCTGACTATCTTTACAGATATCATCTCCGGGACTCCCAACCCAATGCTGGCCTGTTGTCCTTGTCAGGTTTTTGTCAGGTTTTTCACAGGCACTGAAATAGGGTCATTTTGCCTCCTCCCAGTAATTGGGTGGATGCTGCTGTAAGTATTTTAATCTTTTGGCTATCATCAATTGTATACTGAACAGTATATCTCTCCTAGGTCCGACCTGCTTTATATACACCCCTGATGAAAGGACGAGATCCTGAAACGTGTTGGGTTCTACGGACTATCACTGGACAAATCACTATTTGCTCACATTCCATTATGTTTTGACAGTGTACAGTACTATTCTTGTATACCTTGCTTTTACTGTTCATGCTGTATGAATGTTAGCCATATTCTTCTTAACATTGTTTTCAATAAAATGTGTACTACAATTTTTTAACATAGGAATCCTGTATTTTGGTATACTTAGGCCTTAAAAGTCCAATAGTGGGGAATCATTGTCCTTTTTTTCTGGAATTATATTGGGATGTTGGCCTAAACTTTTTCACTGACCTGACCAAGGTTCATCACTTGTCCCCCTGTATGTGTATTGCACCTCCAGTATAAGTTTCTCACTGACGGATATATGACCTGGAGGACATCTGATGTTTAGTACCAGTTAATTATCTTTTTATGTCCTACGCATTGACCTCTTATGTGCCTGGGACCAAACAACGTCTCATATAGCAAGACTGAATTTCGGCCTAAATAGTGAGATCTTTGTCAATGTGCTATCATTGTAATGAATTTGCAAATAACTATTGAAGGCCATATTATTGAGTTCATATTTATGCCATAAAAGTGGAAAAAGGGAGGAGGTATCTAGCATGAGGTTGGCTAGTTGTTCAAACCCCATAAAGTGTTGTGCCCACCAGAGCTGGACTACATGTTTTCAAGCTATCAGGAATAAGAAATGTGTAAAGAAATGAGGTCAGTGATGGATTTGGAGAGGACAGGTGAAACTTGTCTCTAGTTTGTCTTCAAATGTGTTGGGTAAACTGTATATGGACAGGAGTTCTAAATTTGGGAGTATCAGCAAGGAGCCACAGAGCATTAAGTTGGGATGGATCAGATCAAACCAGAGCTTTTCAAATTTAGTCCATCTATTATTTTACCAGAATTTGAACTAAGAGGATAAGGGATACAGGTGTGCAGCTAGGTAATATTTTTCAATGTGTGAAATCCCTAGCTCCACTTGAGACTTAAAGGTACAGATGACCCTTTTTGAAAGTCCATGACACCTGTAGTTATTGTTCTTCTTTTAAAAGACTCCTATTATAATAAGTCACCTTTTTAAAACTGTTTTGTGAGACTGCTCTGATAAATCTGCTTTTTTTACCACTCATATTTCTTATATTGCCAAATCACTGTTCTGGCCCTATTAAGATACAGATGAGCCAAGGTAGGCGTATTTTCATCAAAACCTAGCACCACATTTAGTCTCATTACCAAACATCACTTAACTGTAATGGGAAATCTTTGTTTCCTCTGAATTGTTCTTTAGTATCTGCACCTCTGAATAGCCACAGCAACTGCCCACCTCCGAAATACAAGCTTAAAATGAGCAAAAAATATGCAAATTTACTTATACAAAAAGCCTTTATTCAATAATTGAAATGTTCTTTTTAGAATTCACAGGGACAAAAATAAATTCATAGAGGGAGTTTTTAATTATCTACCGAAAGTGACTCACCAGAACAAGAACTTAAAGTTACATTTATGTTGCCTGAGAAAATGCTTTTATAATAATGGATAGCCTTCTTTTGTTGTAGTTACTTTTACATTTTTTTTTTTAAACCACAAAGTGCATTAAAGCCCCTCTGCTATACAGTATACACCAATACCTTGCCTGCTGCAGCAAAATGTCTGTAATATTGTGTACCAGATACAACATTCATTCTAGTTTCACTATTGGAATGTAATGCTGACACTTCTGCATTTTACTTTACACAAAGGGGCTCCTGGGTAAATTGTCTATCATGCTTATTAGATAACACAGACTAGTATTAACCACTTGACCTCCGGAAGATTTACCCCCTTCATGACCAGGCCATTTTTTGCAATACAACACTGTGTTATTTTAACTGACAATTGCGCGATCATGCAACGCTGTACCCAAATAATATTTCTGTCATTTTTTTCCCCACAAATAGAGCTTTCTTTTGGTGGTATTTGATCACCATTGCATTTTTTTTTGTGCTATAAACAAAAAAAACGGACAATTTTGAAAAAAACAAAACAATATTTTTTACTTTCTGTTATAAAACATATCCAATAAAAATAAATTCCAAAATTGAATTTCTTCATACATTTAGGCCAATATATATTATGCTACATGTTTTTTGGTATAAAAAAATCCCAATAAGTGTATATTCATTGGTTTACACTAACCAATGTTATCTATGGTATAGATTTATGGATTTTTTTTATACACTAGTAATGGCATTAATCAGTGACTTACCACAGGACTGCATTATTGTGACACTAACTGACACTTTTGACACTTTGCAGGAACCAGTGACACTAATACAGTGATCAGTGCTAAAAATATGCACTCTCACTATAGTAATAACACTGGCTGGGAAGGGGTTAAACATCTAGGGTGATCTAAGCCAGTGCTTTTGTGTACTGTATGTGCTGCTTTTACTAGACGAGGAGATGGTTTTTATTCCCTGCTTTACAGGGACAAAAAATTAATTCCCCCCCATGTCAGAATGGAGATTTGCCTTGTTTACATGAACAGATCTCCATGTTGTGTGTTTTACCAACAGGCCCGGACTGGGACAAAAAATAGGCCCGGGCATTTTGGAATGAGCAGCCCATGACATGTTGACCAGCTCCTTCCCCACTCTCCACCCAGACGGCTTCCCGGGAGAGGGGAGGGGAAACCCGACAGAGGTGCAGGGGGGGTGAGGGGGGCTGGGAAAGAGCACAGGAGGTGGGGGGCAGAAAGCACAGGGAAGAACATTAAAAACATGGGGTGGGGCAAGAGCACAGGGGGACTGGAGAGCACTGTGGGGGGTGGCGGAGAGCAAGGGGGGGGCGGAGAGCACAGGGGAGAGGCAGAGAACACAGAGAGGAAGAGGAGAGCACAAGGGGGCCAGAGAGCATGGGGAGTTGGAGAGTACAGGGGGTGGGAGGTTGAGGAGCACAGGGGGAAGCAAAAATAGGGGTGGGGCAGAGAGCACAGTGAGGGCAGGAGAGCACGGGGGCAGAGAGCACGGGAGAGAGGCGGAGGGAACAGGGGGCAGCGGAGAGCATGGGGGGGGTGGAGAGCACAGGAGGGAGGTGGTGAGCACAGGAGGGAGGTGGAGAGCACTGGGGGAGAGGCGGAGGGCACAGGGGGCAGCAGAAAGCATGGGGGGAGGTGGAGAGCACAGGAGGGAGGTGGAGAGCACAGGGGGAGGTGGAGAGCACAGGGGGAGGTGGAGAGCACAGGGGGAGGTAGAGAGCACAGGGGGGCTGGAGAGCACTGGGGGGGCTGGAGAGCACTGGCGGAGAGGCGAAGGGCACAGGGGGGCAGCAGAGAGCATGGGGGGCAGCGGGGAACATGGAGGAAGGTGGAGAGCACAGGGGGAGAGGTGGAGAGCACAGGGGGAGAGGTGGAGGGCGCATTGGGGGGAGGTGGAGGGCGCATGGGGGGAGATGGAGAGCACAGTGGGAGGCAGAGAGCACTGGAGGGGCTGGAGAGCACAGGGGGGGCTGGAGAGCACAGGGGGGCTGGAGAGCACTGGGGGAGAGGCGTAGGGCACAGGGGGCAGCGGAGAGCATGGGGGGAGGTGGAGAGCACAGGAGGGAGGTGTAGAGCACAGGGGGAGGTGGAGAGCACAGGGGGAGGTAGAGAGCACAGGGGGGCTGGAGAGCACTGGGGGGCTGGAGAGCACTGGGGGAGAGGCGGAGGGCACGGGGGGCAGCAGAGAGCATGGGGGAAGTGGAGAGCATGGGGGGAGGTGGAAAGTGCAGGGGGGCTGGAGAGCACTGAGGGTGCTGGAGAGCACTGGGGGAGAGGCGGACGGCACAGGGGGCAGCGGAGAGCATGGGGGGAGGTGGAGAGCACAGGGGGGCTGGAGAGCACTGGGGGAGAGGCATAGGGCAGAGGGGGCAGCGGAGAGCATGGGGGGAGGTGGAGAGCATAGGAGGAAGGTGGAGAACACAGGGGGAGGTGGAGAGCACAGGAGGAGGTGGAGAGCACGGGGGCTGGAGAGCACTGGGTGAGAGGCAGAAGGCACAGGGGGACAGTGGAGAGCATGGGGGGAGCTGGAGAGCACTAGGTGGGGCTGGAGAGCACTGGGGAGAGGTGGAGGGCACGAGGGGGTGGAGAGCATGGGGAAGGTGGAGGGCACAGGTGGAGGCAGAGGGCACTGGAGGGCTTGGAGAGCACTGGAAGGGCTGGAGAGCACTGGGGGGCTGGAGAGCACAGGGGGAGGTGGAGAGCACAGAAGGAAGAGGAGAGCACAAGGAGGCCGGAGAGCATGGGGGGTTGGAGAGTACAGGGGGTGGGAGGTTGGAGAGCACAGGGGGAAGCAAAAATACGGGGTGGGGCAGAGAGCACAGGGAGGGCAGGAGAGCACGGGGCAGAGAGCACAGGAGAGAGGCGGAGGGAACAGGGGGCAGTGGAGAGCATGGGGGAGGTGGAGAGTACAGGAGGGAGGTGGTGAGCACAGGAGGGAGGTGGAGGGCACAGGGGGCAACGGAGAGCATGGGGGGAGGTGGAGAGCACAGGAGGGAGGTGGAGAGCACAGGAGGGAGGTGGAGAGCACAGGGGGAAGTGGAGAGCACAGGGGGCAGCGGAGAGCATGGGGGGAGGTGGAGAGCACAGGAGGGAGGTGGAGAGCACAGGGGGAGGTGGAAAGCACAGGGGGAGGTAGAGAGCACTGGGGGGCTGGAGAGCACTGGGGGAGAGGCGGAGGGCACAGGGGGCAGCAGAGAGCATGGGGGGAAGTGGAGAGCATGGGGGGAGGTGGAAAGCGCAGGGGGGCTGGAGAGCACTGAGGGGGCTGGCGAGCACTGGGGGAGAGGCGGAGGGCACAGGGGGCATTGGAGAGCATGGGGGGGAGGTGGAGAGCACTGGAGGGAGGTGGTGAGCACAGGAGGGAGGTGGAGAGCACTGGGGGAGAGGCGGAGGGCACAGGGGGCAGCAGAAAGCATGGGGGGAGGTGGAGAGCACAGGAGGGAGGTGGAGAGCACAGGGGGAGGTGGAGAGCACAGGGGGAGGTAGAGAGCACAGGGGGGCTGGAGAGCACTGGGGGGGCTGGAGAGCACTGGCGGAGAGGCGAAGGGCACAGGGGGGCAGCAGAGAGCATGGGGGGCAGCGGGGAACATGGAGGAAGGTGGAGAGCACAGGGGGAGAGGTGGAGAGCACAGGGGGAGAGGTGGAGGGCGCATTGGGGGGAGGTGGAGGGCGCATGGGGGGAGATGGAGAGCACAGTGGGAGGCAGAGAGCACTGGAGGGGCTGGAGAGCACAGGGGGGGCTGGAGAGCACAGGGGGGCTGGAGAGCACTGGGGGAGAGGCGTAGGGCACAGGGGGCAGCGGAGAGCATGGGGGGAGGTGGAGAGCACAGGAGGGAGGTGTAGAGCACAGGGGGAGGTGGAGAGCACAGGGGGAGGTAGAGAGCACAGGGGGGCTGGAGAGCACTGGGGGGCTGGAGAGCACTGGGGGAGAGGCGGAGGGCACGGGGGGCAGCAGAGAGCATGGGGGAAGTGGAGAGCATGGGGGGAGGTGGAAAGTGCAGGGGGGCTGGAGAGCACTGAGGGTGCTGGAGAGCACTGGGGGAGAGGCGGACGGCACAGGGGGCAGCGGAGAGCATGGGGGGAGGTGGAGAGCACAGGGGGGCTGGAGAGCACTGGGGGAGAGGCATAGGGCAGAGGGGGCAGCGGAGAGCATGGGGGGAGGTGGAGAGCATAGGAGGGAGGTGGAGAACACAGGGGGAGGTGGAGAGCACAGGAGGAGGTGGAGAGCACGGGGGCTGGAGAGCACTGGGTGAGAGGCAGAAGGCACAGGGGGACAGTGGAGAGCATGGGGGGAGCTGGAGAGCACTAGGTGGGGCTGGAGAGCACTGGGGAGAGGTGGAGGGCACGAGGGGGTGGAGAGCATGGGGAAGGTGGAGGGCACAGGTGGAGGCAGAGGGCACTGGAGGGCTTGGAGAGCACTGGAAGGGCTGGAGAGCACTGGGGGGCTGGAGAGCACAGGGGGAGGTGGAGAGCACAGAAGGAAGAGGAGAGCACAAGGGGGCCGGAGAGCATGGGGGGTTGGAGAGTACAGGGGGTGGAAGGTTGGAGAGCACAGGGGGAAGCAAAAATACGGGGTGGGGCAGAGAGCACAGGGAGGGCAGGAGAGCACGGGGCAGAGAGCACAGGAGAGAGGCGGAGGGAACAGGGGGCAGTGGAGAGCATGGGGGAGGTGGAGAGTACAGGAGGGAGGTGGTGAGCACAGGAGGGAGGTGGAGGGCACAGGGGGCAACGGAGAGCATGGGGGGAGGTGGAGAGCACAAGAGGGAGGTGGAGAGCACAGGAGGGAGGTGGAGAGCACAGGGGGAAGTGGAGAGCACAGGGGGCAGCGGAGAGCATGGGGGGAGGTGGAGAGCACAGGAGGGAGGTGGAGAGTACAGGGGGAGGTGGAAAGCACAGGGGGAGGTAGAGAGCACTGGGGGGCTGGAAAGCACTGGGGGAGAGGCGGAGGGCACAGGGGGGCAGCAGAGAGCATGGGGGGAAGTGGAGAGCACAGGGGGGCTGGAGAGCACTGGGGGAGAGGCATAGGGCAGAGGGGGCAGCGGAGAGCATGGGGGGAGGTGGAGAGCATAGGAGGGAGGTGGAGAACACAGGGGGAGGTGGAGAGCACAGGAGGAGGTGGAGAGCACGGGGGCTGGAGAGCACTGGGTGAGAGGCAGAAGGCACAGGGGGACAGTGGAGAGCATGGGGGGAGCTGGAGAGCACTAGGTGGGGCTGGAGAGCACTGGGGAGAGGTGGAGGGCACGAGGGGGTGGAGAGCATGGGGAAGGTGGAGGGCACAGGTGGAGGCAGAGGGCACTGGAGGGCTTGGAGAGCACTGGAAGGGCTGGAGAGCACTGGGGGGCTGGAGAGCACAGGGGGAGGTGGAGAGCACAGAAGGAAGAGGAGAGCACAAGGGGGCCGGAGAGCATGGGGGGTTGGAGAGTACAGGGGGTGGGAGGTTGGAGAGCACAGGGGGAAGCAAAAATACGGGGTGGGGCAGAGAGCACAGGGAGGGCAGGAGAGCACGGGGCAGAGAGCACAGGAGAGAGGCGGAGGGAACAGGGGGCAGTGGAGAGCATGGGGGAGGTGGAGAGTACAGGAGGGAGGTGGTGAGCACAGGAGGGAGGTGGAGGGCACAGGGGGCAACGGAGAGCATGGGGGGAGGTGGAGAGCACAGGAGGGAGGTGGAGAGCACAGGAGGGAGGTGGAGAGCACAGGGGGAAGTGGAGAGCACAGGGGGCAGCGGAGAGCATGGGGGGAGGTGGAGAGCACAGGAGGGAGGTGGAGAGCACAGGGGGAGGTGGAAAGCACAGGGGGAGGTAGAGAGCACTGGGGGGCTGGAAAGCACTGGGGGAGAGGCGGAGGGCACAGGGGGGCAGCAGAGAGCATGGGGGGAAGTGGAGAGCATGGGGGGAGGTGGAAAGCGCAGGGGGGCTGGAGAGCACTGAGGGGGCTGGCGAGCACTGGGGGAGAGGCGGAGGGCACAGGGGGCATTGGAGAGCATGGGGGGGAGGTGGAGAGCACAGGAGGGAGGTGGAGAGCGCAGGGGGAGGTGGAGAGCACAGGGGGGAGATAGAGAGCACAGGGGGGCTGGAGAGCACTGGGGGGCTGGAGAGCACTGGGGGAGAGGCGGCGGGCACAGGGGGCAGCAGAGAGCATGAGGGGCAGCAGAGAACATGGAGGAAGGTGGAGAGCACAGGGGGAGAGGTGGAGGGTGCATGGGGGGAGGGGGAGAGCACAGGGGGAGGCAGATAGCACTGGAGGGGCTGGAGAGCACAGGGGGGCTGGAGAGCACAGGGGGAGGTGGAGAGCACAGGGGGTCTGGAGAGCACAGGAGGAAGAGGAGAGCACAAGGGGGCCGGAGAGCATGGGGGGTTGGAGAGTACAAGGGGTGGGAGGTTGGAGAGCACAGGGGGAAGCAAAAATACGGGATGGGACAGAGAGCACAGGGAGGGCAGGAGAGCACGGGGCAGAGAGCACGGGAGAGATGCAGAGGGAACAGGGGGCAGCGGAGAGCATGGGGGGAGGTGGAGAGCACAGGAGGGAGGAGGAGACCACAGGGGGAGGTAGAGAGCACAAGGGGGCTGGAGAGCACTGGGGGGGCTGGAGAGCACTGGGGGAGAGGCGGAGGGCACAGGGGGGCAGCAGAGAGCATGAGGGGCAGCGGAGAACATGGAGGAAGATGGAGAGCACAGGGGGAGAGGTGGAGGGCGCATGGGGGGAGGTGGAGGGTGCATGGGGGAGGTGGAGAGCACAGGGGGAGGCAGGGAGCACTGGAGAAGCTGGAGAGCACAGGGGGGCTGGAGAGCACAGGGGGAGGTGGAGAGCACTGGTGGAGAGGCGTAGGGCACAGGGGCCAGCGGAGAGCATGGGGGGAGGTGGACAGCACAGGAGGGAGGTGGAGAGCACAGGGGGAGGTGGAGAGCACAGGGGGAGGTAGAGAGCACAGGGGAGCTGGAGAGCACTGGGGGGATGGAGAGCACTGGAGGAGAGGTGGAGGGCACAGGGGGATAGCAGAGATCATGGGGGAAGTGGATAGCAGAGAGCATGGGGGAAGTGGAGAGCATGGGGGGAGGTGGAAAGTGCAGGGGGGCTGGAGAGCACTGAGGTTGCTGGAGAGCACTGGGGGAGAGGCGGACGGCACAGGGGGCAGCGGAGAGCATGGGGGGAGGTGGAGAGCACAGGAGGGAGATGGAGAGCACAGGGGGAGGTGGAAAGCACAGGGGGAGGTAGAGAGCACAGGGGGGCTGGAGAGCACTGGGGGTGCTGGAGAGCACTGGGGGAGAGGCTGAGGGCACAGGGGGGAAGCAGAGAGCATGGGGGGCAGCTGAGAACATGGAGGAAGGTGGAGAGCACAGGGGGAGAGGTGGAGGGCGCATGGGGGGAGGTGGAGGGTGCATGGGGGGAGGTGGAGAGCACAGGGGGAGGCAGGGAGCACTGGAGAAGCTGGAGAGCACAGAGGGGCTGGAGAGCACAGGGGGAGGTGGAGAGCACTGGGGGAGAGGCGTAGGGCACAGGGGCCAGCGGAGAGCATGGGGGGAGGTGGACAGCACAGGAGGGAGGTGGAGAGCACAGGGGGAGGTGGAGAGCACAGGGGGGCTGGAGAGCACTGGGGGGATGGAGAGCACTGGGGGAGAGGTGGAGGGCACAGGGGGATAGCAGAGAGCATGGGGGAAGTGGAGAGCATGGGGGGAGGTGGAAAGTGCAGGGGGGCTGGAGAGCACTGAGGTTGCTGGAGAGCACTGAGGGGGCTGGAGAGCACTGGGGGAGAGGCAGATGGCACAGGGGGCAGCGGAGAGCATGGGGGAGGTGGAGAGCACAGGAGGGAGGTGGAGAGCATAGGGGGAGGTGGAAAGCACAGGGGGAGGTAGAGAGCACAGGGGGGCTGGAGAGCACTGGGGGTGCTGGAGAGCACTGGGGGAGAGGCTGAGGGCACAGGGGGAAGCAGAGAGCATGGGGGGCAGCTGAGAACATGGAGGAAGGTGGAGAGCACAGGGGGAGAGGTGGAGGGCGCATGGGGAGAGGTGGAGGGCACATGGGGGGAGGTGGAGAGCACAGGGGGAGACAGAGAGCACTGGAGGGGCTGGAGAGCACAGGGGGAGGTGAAGAGCACAGGGGGGCTGGAGAGCACTGGGGGAGAGGCTTAGGGCAGAGGGGGCAGCGGAGAGCATGGGGGGAGGTGGAGAGCACAGGAGGGAGGTGGAGAACACAGGGGGAGGTGGAGAGCACAGGAGGAGGTGGAGAGCATGGGGGGCTGGAGAACACTGGGTGAGAGGCAGAAGGCACAGGGAGACAGTGAAGAGCATGGGGGAGCTGGAGAGCACTAGGTGGGGCTGGAGAGCACTGGGGAGAGGTGGAGGGCACGGGGGATGGTGGAGAGCACAGGGGAGGCAGAGGGCACTGGAGGGCCTGGAGAGCACTGGAGGGGCTGGAGAGCACTGGGGGGCTGGAGAGCACAGGGGGAGGTGGAGAGCACATGAGGAAGAGGAGAGCACAAGGGGGCCGGAGAGCATGGGGGGTTGGATAGTACAGGGGGTGGGAGGTTGGAGAGCACAGGGGGAAGCAAAAATACGGGGTGGGGCAGAGAGCACAGGGAGGGCAGGAGAGCACGGGGCAGAGAGCACGGGAGAGAGGCGGAGGGAACAGGGGGCAGCGGAGAGCATAGGGGGAGGTGGAGAGCACAGGAGGGAGGTGGAGAGCACTGGGGGAAGTGGAGAGCACAGGGGGAGGTAGAGAACACAGGGGGGCTGGAGAGAACTGGGGGGGGCTGGAGAGCACTGGGGGAGAGGTGGAGGGCACAGGGGGGCAGCAGAGAGCATGGGGGGAAGTGGAGAGCATGAGGGGAGGTGGAAAGCGCAGGGGGCTGGAGAGCACTGAGGGGGCTGGAGAGCACTGGGGGAGAGGCGAAGGGCGCAGGGGGCAGTGGAGAGCATGGGGGGAGTTGGAGAGCACAGGAGGGAGGTGGAGAGCGCAGGGGGAGGTGGAAAGCACAGGGGGGAGGTAGAGAGCACTGGGGGGCTGGAGAGCACTGGGGGAGAGGTGGAGGGCACAGGGGAGCAGCAGAGAGCATGAGGGACAGCATTGAACATGGAGGAAGGTGGAGAGCACAGGGGGAGAGGTGGAGAGTGCATGGGGGGAGGTGGAGAGCACAGGGGGAGGCAGAGAGCACTGGAGGGGCTGGAGAGCACAGGGGGGCTGGAGAGCACAGGGGGAGGTGGAGAGCACAGGGGGGCTGGAGAGCACAGGAGGAAGAGGAGAGCACAAGGGGGCTGGAGAGCATGGGGGGTTGGAGAGTACAGGGGGTGGGAGGTTGGAGAGCACAGGGGGAAGCAAAAATACGGGGTGGGGCAGAGAGCACAGGGAGGGCAGGAGAGCACGGGGCAGAGAGCACGGGAGAGAGGCAGAGGGAACAGGGGGCAGCGGAGAGCATGGGGGAAGATGGAGAGCACAGGAGGGAGGTGGAGAGCACAGCAGGGAGGTGGAGAGCACTGGGGGAGAGGCGGAGAGCATGGGGGGAGGTGGAGAGCACAGGAGGGAAGTGGAGAGCACAGGGGGAGGTGGAGAGCACAGGGGGAGGTAGATAGCACAGGGGGGCTGGAGAGCACTGGGGGGCTGGAGAGCACGGGGGGAGAGGCGGAGGGCACAGGGGGGCAGCAGAGAGCATGGGGGGAAGTGGAGAGCATGGGGGAGGTGGAAAGCGCAGGGGGGCTGGAGAGCCCTGAGGGGGCTGGAGAGCACTGGGGGAGAGGAGGAGGGCACAGGGGGAAGTGGAGAGCATGGGGGGAGGTGGAGAGCACAGGGGGAGGTAGAGAGCACAGAGGGGCTGGAGAGCACTGGGGGGGCTGGAGAGCACTGGGGGAGAGGCGGAGGGCACAGGGGGGCAGCAGAGAGCATGAGGGGCAGCGGAGAACATGGAGGAAGGTGGAGAGCACAGGGTGAGAGGTGGAGGGCGCATGGGGGGAGGTGGAGGGCGTATGGGGGGAGGTGGAGAGCACAGGGGGAGGCAGGGAGCACTGGAGGGGCTGGAGAGCACAGGGGGGCTGGATAGCACAGGGGGAGGTGGAGAGTACAGGGGGGCTGGAGAGCACTGGGGGAGAGGCGTAGGGCACAGGGGGCAGCGGAGAGCATGGGGGGAGGTGGAGAGCACAGGAGGGAGGTGGAGAGCACAGGGGGAGGTGGAGAGCACAGGGGGAGGTAGAGAGCACAGGGGGGGCTGGAGAGCACTGAGTGAGAGGCTGAAGGCGCAGGGGGACAGTGGAGAGCATGGGGGGAGCTGGAGAGCACTAGGTGGGGCTGGAGAGCACTGGGGAGAGGTGGAGGGCACGGGGGGTGGAGAGCATGGGGAAGGTGGAGAGCACAGGGGGAGGCAGAGGGCACTGGAGGGCCTTGAGAGCACTGGAGGGGCTGGAGAGCACTGGGGGGCTGGAGAGCACAGGGGGAGGTGGAGAGCACAGGGGGAGGTGGAGAGCACAGGAGGAGGTGGAGAGCACAGGGGGGCTGGAGAGCACTGGGGGAGAGGCGGAAGGCACAAGGGGCAGCGGAGAGCATGGGGGGAGGTGGAGAGCACAGGGGGAAGCAGAGATCACTGGGATGGCTGGAGTGCACTGGGGGACCGCGGAGAGCACTGGGGAGAGGCGGAGGGCACAGGGGGGCAGCAGAGAGCATGGGGGGAGGTGGAGAGCACAGGGGGGAAGTGCACAGGGGGGCTGGAGAGTATTAGGGGAGATGAAGAGCACTGGAGGTGAGGCAGAGGGAACAGGGGGCAGCGGAAAGCATGGGGGGAGGTGGAGAGCACAGGGGGAAGTGGAGAGCACAGGGGGAGGTAGAGAGCACAGGGGGAAGTGGAGAGCACAGGGGGGCTGGAGAGCACTGGGGGAGAGGCGGAGGGCACAGGGGGGCAGCAGAGAGCATTGGGGGAGGTAGAGAGCACAGGGGGGCTGGAGAGCACTGGGGGAGAGGTGGAGGGCACAGGGGGCAGCAAAGAGCATGGGGGAGGTGGAGAACATGGGGGAGGTGGGGAGCACAGGGGGAGGTGGAAAGCGCAGGGGGGCTGGAGAGCACTGGGGGAGAGGCGGAGGGCACAGGGGGGCAGCGGAGAGCATTGGGGGAGGTAGAGAGCACAGGGGGGCTGGAGAGCACTGGGGGAGAGGCGGAGGGCACAGGGGGCAGCAAAGAGCATGGGGGAGGCGGA
Source organism: Aquarana catesbeiana (assembly GCF_042186555.1). Taxonomy (NCBI): domain Eukaryota; kingdom Metazoa; phylum Chordata; class Amphibia; order Anura; family Ranidae; genus Aquarana; species Aquarana catesbeiana. Next base: position 99,953,345 of record NC_133336.1, on the reverse strand, counting down.
GAGCATGGGGGAAGGTGGAGAGCACAGGGGGAGGCAGAGATCACTGGGATGGCTGGAGTGCACTGGGGGACCGCGGAGAACACTGGGGAGAGGCGGAGGGCACAGGGGGGCAGCAGAGAGCATGGGGGGAGGTGGAGAGCACAGGGGGGAAGTGCACAGGGGGGCTGGAGAGTATTGGGGGAGCTGGAGAGCACTGGAGGTGAGGCAGAGGGAACAGGGGGCAGCGGAAAGCATGGGGGGAGGTGGAGAGCACAGGGGGAAGTGGAGAGCACAGGGGGAGGTAGAGAGAACAGGGGGAAGTGGAGAGCACAGGGGGGCTGGAGAGCACTGGGGGAGAGGCGGAGGGCACAGGGGGGCAGCGGAGAGCATTGGGGGAGGTAGAGAGCACAGGGGGGCTGGAGAGCACTGGGGGAGAGGCGGAGGGCACAGGGGGCAGCAAAGAGCATGGGGGGGGGTGGAGAACATGGGGGGAGGTGGAGAGCACAGGGGAAGGTGGAAAGCGCAGGGGGGCTGGAGAGCACTGGGGGGCTGGAGAGCACTAGGGGAGATGCAGAGAGCACAGGGGGAGCAGAGAACATGGAGGGAGGTGGAGAGCACATGGGGGCTAGAGAGCACTGGGAGAGAGGCAGGAGAGCACTAGGGGAGAGGTGGAGGGCACAGGGGGGCAGTGGAGAGAACAGGGGGAGGCAGAGAGCACTGGAGGGGCTGGAGAGCACTGGGGGTCTGGAGAGCACTGGGGGAGAGGCGGAGGGCACAGGAGGCTGGAGAACACTGTGGGGCTGGAGAGCACTGAGGGAGAGGTGGAGGGCACAGGGGGGCAATGGAGAGCATGGGGGGAGGTGGAGAGTACAGGGGGGAGGCAGAGAGCACTGGAGGGGCTGGAGAGCACTGGGAGGAAGCAGAGGGCACAGGGGGCAGCGGAGAGCACAGGGGGAGGCAGAGAGCACTGGGGCAGCTGGAGAGCACTGGGAGGTCTGGAGAGCACAGGGATGGGGGGGCTGGTGAGCACTGGGGGGGCAGCAGGATATGAGGAGTGGTGGGGGTGGCTGCATATAGAAGAACCATTCTCTCCATCTTCCTCCCACAGTCTCTGAAAGCCTGCGACATCTAGTGTTCGATAGGGAGGCAAGATGTTAATGAAACTCATCATATAGTCAGAAAATTGTGAACCTTAATCCAAATTTCACTGAGATTATTGGGGGGAGGGTGAATCTTGAACATCAATTTTGTTTGTTTTTTGGGCTAACAGCCTAGGGATAGTAAATAAAAGGGCATGACACTTCCACGGGGGACATGTACCAATGCAAAAAAAAAAATCTACTGCAGTGGGGAGAGGATCGGCATGTGCATACTACTTCAAGAGTGACATAGGGAAAAACATTAATTTTTTTTATTCAATCAAAATGATGGCTGCACACAGACACTGATTCCCTGTTGTAAATTAGATGGGTAAGGATGGCTCCAGATCCTGCTCTCTACCTGCAGATAACTTCTCATTTGTGTTTCTCCCTTTTTGACGCTTAAAGCGGATCTCCACCCAAAAAGGAAAGCTCCACTTGTTTGCATCCTCCCCCCCTCTGCTGCCACATTTGGCACCTTTTGGGGGGAGAGGATACCTGTTTTTGACAGGTACCCGTTCCAACTTCTGCAAGATCTTGACGCCGCGAGGTCCCTCGTAAGTCCGGCTGCCCTCCTCCTTCCACAGTCGCCCAGCTATTCACAAAGTGCAATGCGCTTCACCCATGCGCAGTAGGAAACCGGTTGTGAAGCCGCAAGGCTTCACTGCCAGTTTCCCTCACAACAAATGGTGGCTCCCCCGACGTCGGGGGATCCCTGGATAGGTACGTTTCCTATTAAAAGTCAGCAGCTATAGTATTTGTAACTGCTGACTTACATTTTTTTGGTGGGGTTGCTGGAGCTCCTCTTTAATCATTTTGTTTTGGGCTACATCAATTTTTTTATTTATATTACATGCTTAGGAGATGCCCTTAAAGTGGTTATAAACAAGTTTAAAAAATTAAAAAAAAAAAAAAAAAACCTGCAAGACAAAGGCATAATGAGCTAGTATGCATTGCATACTAGCTCATTACTTACCTGGGATCGAAGCCCCCACATCGGTCCTCATTCACCGTTTCGGCCACCGTCATCTCCCCGGGGGGTTACTTCCGGGTATCGCGGCTCCGGTGCTGTGAGCCACCGGTAACGGCACAGTACAACTGAAGCAACGGCACACACGTGCCATTGCTTCAGTTTGCTTAAGTGCGCATGTGCCAATGACGTTGGCACATGCAAATACAGGGATATCTACTAAACCGTGCAGGTTTAGAAGATATCCAGTGTAGCTACAGGTAAGCCTAATTATAGGCTTTCCTGTAGTGGTTGTAAAGGGTTTACAACCACTTTAAGCTGTATATAGTGTTATGGAACAGAGTCATTCAGACAGATGTGTCAGTGACATTGTATTCTGACATCACATGTTTTGCACTTCTGTTAATTTTTGTTTTACTTTCACATTATTGGTTTGCCTAAATACAGCAGCATCCAAATCAGATTCAACTTGAAATAAAATACATCTTTTTAGGTAGTTTTGTCTTCCTTAACTGAATTTTTATATCCAGCGGTAATAAGTTTAAACAGTGGAAGTAATAGCCACAGATCCAAAAGCAATAGGAATGTGAACTCTTTAAAAAAATAAGCTAAAACCTTTAATTCCTTAGAGACAAAAGCCACAAACCTTTTTTTAATTTCATATGAAGCAAAGCGGATTGTATTTTGTTGGGGGGGGTTCTACATTTGCGTTCTACGTGTCTTATTGTTTGTGAAGTTATCTGAAAAATTAATAAACAGATATATAACAAAAAGCCCCAAATATTGTACACTTTCTGTATGGTATGTAAAGTTTTTTTCTGGCTGCAATGTAAGAAGGAGAGACAAGGCAGTTTGTATCATGAAATAAAAATGAGAGTTTATTAGCTCAGAGACAATAAAAATATTTTACATTCTCTGGAGAGTATGTAAGCCGCTTGATTAAGCCACAATGTAACAGGGAGCCATGAGTCATGTTTTAGAGTGAATGAAAATTACAGTGCCAGAAATATTACATAGTATATTGAATAGTATATAAGCAGCTTTATTAGTCTGCAATGTAAGCGGGAGAGACCAGGAAGGTTTTTTTTACATATTGTAGTCACTGCACATTATTTAAGCAGCTTTATTAGGCCACAATGTAATGGGGAGAGGTGAGACAGTTTTTATCTTGAAATAACCAGTAGAGTCTGTTATTTCAGATAGAAAGTAGCCACAGATATTCTGAGCGTCAGAGCATTGAAATAAACGAATTACTAGGAGGCACAGAGCATGATTTATCGTGCAGCAAACAGAAATTTTGTAGCTAAGACCCAACTGCAGAAACATAATGTGTGCACCAGAACAGGACAGCAGAGAATATAGGAGCTGGTAATGGTGACAGGCCAGTGGAGGTGGTAAGGTGACAGGTGCTGATAATGGTGGCATGTTAGGAGTGGTAACAGCTGGCAGGCCAGCAGTTGTGGCAGGAGCTGGTAATGATGGCAACCCAGCAGGGATGGCAGGTGCTGGTAATTGTGAAAGTAAAAAAAAAATTGGGGGGGGGGCATGCCATTCTATAATAAAACAGCAGAGTCGCATAGAGATATTCATAGTAGTATGTACATTTTTTTTTCTATCTGCAAACAGTCACAGTGTAGAAAAAAATGAATAACACTAAAAATAGCCCAGGAAATAGACCATCAATGTTTTGCAATGTTGTTTTTTAAGTTATGTATAGTTGCAGGTACAGATATATTCTTAATGAATCAGCAAGCAGTGGCGGAATTACCAGGGTCACACCAGTCGCACTCGAGACTGGGCCCTGGCATTCTGCCACTGTGGGAGGGGCCCCAGACAGCAAAAAGGACAGCATGGATGCTCAGTGAAGTGCTTGCCATGGGCGCTCCTAATCTGTGAGGTGAGGAAGGGGGAGCGAGGGACACACAGGGAGCTTCTGCCACTTCTTCTTTCTGGCAGGAGAGACTGTTATTCTCCCTCATATGCACAATGTGCCAATTCCCAAGCTCTGCAGTTCCAGTCACTCGAACTTTGCCTTATCTCTCCTTCTTTCTGCAACTAATACTCTCTCCCCCCTGGCTCTCAGCATGTTCTCTTCCTGTGTCACTTCCCCTTCTTGCTTCTTCCTGTCTCACTTAATCTGCTCATCTTCTCCAGCGGTTGGCACCTCTCTCTACCTTCCCTTCACAATCATGCAGTAAGTTAGCAGTGATCCTCTTGAACTTTTTTCCTGTTGACTTTATCCTTTTTTCTCCTATCTGCTCTACCACCCATAAATCTGCACTACACACGCCCCTGCAGCAGCCCCCCCCCCCTCAGCTCTGGTCATTCCACACTCCCATATGTCTGACACCCTTTCCATCCCAGTGTATTCCTCTACTACCTGTCTCGTCCTATAATGCAGCCTTAGCACTTTCTCTGTACTCCTTCATTTATTTATTCCAGGTACTTATACTTCATGTACTCTTACTACCTAGACCCCCACCTATTCAATCCTTTCTTATCCCTAAGGCCCCTTTTTCACATGTTGGGCTCTGCCAGGAATCTGCCTGCTCAGTAAAGAATTTGTCCACTGATCCCTGCTGAGCAAACGGATGGCTTGTCCATGTCCATTTCACTTATGCAGAGCAGACACAGACACAGCCTGTTTTCCTCTATGGGTGGGCGAATGTAAGCAGACCACCTGTCTGTTTACACCCAACTGCCATCCAATCTGATCCACCAGACAGATGGGGTTACCCATCTGTCTGTTTTTAGCAGATCGGATTGGATGTTAGCAGGTGTAATCGGGTGCATTTCTGTTTACAAAATAAAAAGAACAAGTTGCACTGATTGATAGTAAATAGTCAAGGGTACCACCTTGAACAGGTGAATAATACACACATTAATAACTGTGCAATCTGTGAAATGAGATAATAAAAAACTCCAATAAAGTTAATGAAAAAAGTCACTGATTGATTCCAGGGCATATAAAGAACCAAAGGAAAGTCCTTGTGATGAAGATTCTAGTTCAATTTGATCATCCACAGTGGCACACAAACGTAACACCCCAGGAAAAAGTGAGAGAAGTAGTAGTGCCTCCACCTCTATAATAACTGCCTCTTACCAGCTGTAAATGATCTCCTGTTATGGAAGATCAAACTGTGCCTGTGGCTTATTACCCTGCCTCGGGTCTCTGTATAGTGTACCACTGCTACCAGTGTTTTCACTGAACAGATGGCCTCATATACACAAATTCAGAGGGTCCCCATGGAAAAATAAAGGCTTGCATAGTGTAAAACCTTTTATTGATCAACTTAAAAGAACGAAATTGCACTTACAATTTTGATGAAATAAAACGGCATTTAAAAATCGAGCCGGTTGGCTCTCGATAGCAGCCCATTGCTTCCGGGACCTGCGTACACGTGGTAACCTCAGCACATTGCTCCTCCCTACGTACGTTTCGTCACACCTGACATCGTCCTGGGGCTCGGGCGGCGTACTGACTCACCACCTAATATACATTTCTTAACAGAGCAGTTCCACTCTGTTCTGAGCTCCAAGTGTCCCTCCTTCCACATCAGCCATATTGGAACAGGGCAAGATACCAATACCTTACGGTTTGCGCTAACCAAATTAACTAAGTTAGATCCACCATCCCAAGACAGGGCAAGAGCCCACTTATAAAAAATGAGGTTATCCATAATATTTAGAAAAAACTGAAGGGATAAATCGACTATAAAATATGTTTGAAAAATACTAAACGAATGGGAACCGTGATAGCATCCCATTTGAGATGAGAACTATACCACAATCATCATTCAGGTAGCCCACAGCCAAAAGGAATTGGCCAGATAAGAATATGACAGACATAGGCTAAATTCTTGCTAATATAGAAATTAAAAATAATTAAAAATAATAACAGAATTATTATTTAAATATGATAATGTAGTTGCATTATAAATATTTATGTCCAATCACCCCCTGTAAAGATGAAGCAAAAATTGAAAAATGGAGTAGTACATGTGTATCCACCTCCTGGGAAGAAGGTGAAACATAAATCAAAAAGAGAAAAAATTATGTGTGCGTATAACATGCACACACATAATAAAAAAGAGAAAAACAAATGAGTGGACACTCCAATTGTATATTGAAATATCTACTGTTACTCAATGATGGCAGCCTAAACCTTAGGTCATACCCGGAGAACGTTAGGCCAAATAGAGCCTAAACATTCAGTGGCCCAATCAACAAAGAGAATCATTATGCCAGAGATCCCCTAAGGTCTAATAGCAATACATGATGGTACTTAATCAAAGCGCCACAATGAGTGCTAAAGACTAAAAAGACGTTGATTCGGTTACGTCATTGAAAAACATGGAACGGTCAGTGATAAAAAGTAACTGGCACATGTGAAAAAATTCACGAAAATAAAGAGAATGACCCTTATGTCCACAATGCAGACTCACTTAGAACCTACAAAGGAGCAATACAGTCAGACTCCCATGATCTTTAAAGTTGTCCTATAAAAAAGGCCAATAAATCAAAGGAATATGGACAACTGGGAACTTAAAACAGGTTCACATATAATATACTTCAAAAATCATATGCTGTGGCCTCAGGCATTATCAATGAATGCATTAACATCAATATCAATGTTTAGGCCGTACGGAGTATAACACTGTACCCTGTGTATCCTGGCCATTTCCAATCTGGACAGTTCCCTAACTAAAGAGCTACCCCTCCACTGTGCACTAAATTTATCTATCCCTATAAACAGAGTGTTGGCCGGATTCTTGTTGTGATGTGTAGCATAGTATTTAGAGACAGAATGAAATCTAAATCCATTTTTGATGTTGGTAATATGCTCCCCTAGACGGATTTGCATGGTGCGTTTGGTCCTGCCCACATACTGCAGCCCGCACGGGCATTGCAACAGATTTACCACCCCAGTAGTGGAACAGGTAATAAAAGGTTCAATCTGATGTTCCTTTGAGGTGCTGGTTGAAACAAAACTATCCATCTTCCTAATTTTACTTTTATTTAGAGCACAGATTTGACATCTCCGACACTGGTGGTAACTGCTAAGGTTTTGAAAGAACGCTAACTTTTTAGTGGGAGGATCCACAGCATTTGGGGCCACCCTATCCCTAAGGGAGGGAACCCCTCTGAATATCACTTGTGGGTTAGTTGGTAAGGTTTTAATAACCCTATCATTCCCCAACAAGTGCCAGTGTCTGCGAATAATGCTCTTAATTCAGTGATGTTGTATGGAAAAAGTAGTAATGAAGGGTACTACAGAGGTGACCTCCCGTTCCTGTTTTCTAGATACTCCTTCCAATAGGGTAGACCTATCAATTTTATCAACCTGTTCTATGGTGTCCTGTAATAAAACAGGATCATAACCCTTTTCCACTAGTCTCTTTTTTTAGGATATCAGCTTGAAATCGGTAGTCTTTACCTCAGTGCAATTCTGTCTCATTCTGATGAACTGACTTTTGGGAATTGGCTTAAGCCAGGAGTCATGATGACAACTCCTGAGAGGAATAAAAGCATTTCTATCAATTTTTTTTTTAAAAAGTGACAGTGTTGAAGCTGTCCCCATTCTTAGAAATTGTTAAATGAAGGAAATTGACCTTATCCTGATTCGCCTCATGGACAAATCTAATCCCCCTATCGTTGTCATTGATAGTGGAGAAAAATTCTTCCAACTGAGGGCCAGTTCCATCCCACAGGAGGAGAATGATAATGCCTGAGGCCACAGCATATGATTTGTGAAGTGCATTATATGTGAACCTGTTTTGAGTTCCCAGTTGTCCATATTCCTTTGATTTATTGGCCTTTTTATAGGACAACTCTAGTGTGAAGACCATGGGAATCTGACTGTATTGCTCCTTTGTAGGTTCTGGGTGAGGCTGTATTGTGGACATAAGGGTCATTGTCTTTATTTTCGTGATTTTTTCACATGTGCCAGTAACTTTTTATCATTGACCGTTCCATGTTTTTCGATTATGGAACCGAATCAAAGTCTTTTTAGTCTTTAGCACTCATAATGATTCTCTTTGTTGATTGGGCCACTGAATGTTTAGGCTCTATTTGGCCTAACAATCTCCAGGTATAACCTAAGGTTTAGGCTGCCATCATTGAGTAACAGTAGATATTTCAATATACAATTGGAGTATCTGCTTATTATTTTTTTTCTCTTTTTTTATTATGTGTGTGTATGTTATACACACACATATTTTTTTCTCTTTTTGATTTATGTTTCACCTTCTTCCCAGGAGGTGAATACACATGTACTACTCCATTTTTCAATTTATGCTTCATCATCTTTACAGGGGGTGATTGGACATAAATATTTAGCCCTTATCCTTGCAAATTAGGTGAGGTTTATTTTGGATTTTGTGGTGGAATTTTTGAGGGCTTTGCGGTGTACACTCATTATCAATGTCATTATCAATGTGTGTTGCTGCTTAGGCTCATAATGCAATTCCATTATCATATTTAAATAATAATTCTGTTATTATTTTTGATTATTTTTAATTTCTATATTAGCAAGAATTTAGCCTATGTCTGTCATATTCTTATCTGGTCAATTTCTTTTGGCTGTGGGCTACCTGAATGATGATTGCGGTATAGTTCTCATCTCAAATGGGATGCTATAACGGTTCCCATTCGTTTAGTATTTTTCAAACATATTTTATAGTCGATTTATCCCTTCAAGTTTTTTCTAAATATTATGGATAACCTAATTTTTTTATAAGTGGGTTCTTGCCCTGTCTTGGGATTGTGGATCTAACTTAGTTAATTTGCCATAAAGTATTGGCTTCTTGCCCTGTTCCAATATGGCTGATGTGGAAGGAGGGACACTTGGAGCTCAGAACAGCGTGGAACTGCTCTGTTAAGAGATATACAGTGGGGACGGAAAGTATTCAGACCCCCTTACATTTTTCACTCTTTGTTATATTGCAGCCATTTGCTAAAATCATTTAAGTTCATTTTTTTTCCTCATTAATATCCACACAGCACCCCATATTGACAGAAAAACACAGAATTGTTGACATTTTTGCAGATTTATTAAAAAAGAAAAACTGAAATATCACATGATCCTAAGTATTCAGACCCTTTGCTCAGTATTTAGCAGAAGCACCCTTTTTATCTAATACAGCCATGAGTCTTTTTGAGAAAGATGCAACAAGTTTTTCACACCTGGATTTGGGGATCCTCTGCCATTCCTCCTTGCAGATCCTCTCCAGTTCTGTCAGGGGGGATGGTAAACGTTGGTGGACAGCCATTTTTAGGTCTCTCCAGAGATGCTCAATTGGGTTTAAGTCAGGGCTCTGGCTGGGCCATTCAAGAACAGTCACGGAGTTGTTGTGAAGCCACTCCTTCATTATTTTAGCTGTGTGCTTAGGGTCATTGTCTTGTTGGAAGGCAAACCTTCGGCCCAGTCTGAGGTCCTGAGCACTCTGGAGAAGGTTTTCGTCCAGGATATCCCTGTACTTGGTTGCATTCATCTTTCACTCGATTGCAACCAGTCATCCTGTCCCTGTAGCTGAAAAACACCCCCACAGCATGATACTGTCACCACCATGCTTCACTGTTGGGACTGTATTGGACAGGTGATGAGCAGTGCCTGGTTTTCTCCACACATACCGCTTAGAATTAAGGCCAAAAAGTTCTATCTTGGTCTCATCAGACCAGAGAATCTTATTTTTCACCATCTTGGAGTCCTTCAGGTGTTTTTTTAGCAAACTCCATGCAGGCTTTCATGTGTCTTGCACTGAGGTGAGGCTTCCATCGGGCCACTCTGCCATGAAGCCCCGACTGGTGGAGGGCTGCAGTGATGGTTGACTTTCTACAACTTTCTCCCATCTCCCGACTGCATCTCTGGAGCTCAGCCACAGTGATCTTTGGGTTCTTCTTTACCTCTCTCACCAAGGCTCTTCTCCCCCGATAGCTCAATTTGGCTGGACGGCCAGCTCTAAGAAGGGTTCAGGTCATCCCAAACGTCTTCCATTTAAGGATTATGGAGACCACTGTGCTCTTAGGAACCTTAAGTGCAGCAGAAATTTTTTTGTAACCTTGGCCAGATCTGTGCCTTGCCACAATTCTGTCTCTGAGCTCTTCAGGCAGTTCCTTTGACCTCATGATTCTCATTTGCTCTGACATGCACTGTGAGCTGTAAGGTCTTATATAGACAGGTGTGTGGCTTTCCTAATCAAGTCCAATCAGTATAATCAAACACAGCTGGACTCAAATGAAGGTGTAGAACCATCTCAAGGATGATCAGAAGAAATGAACAGCACCTGAGTTAAATATATGAGTGTCAGAGCAAAGGGTCTGAATACTTAGGACCATGTGATATTGCAGTTTTTCTTTTTTAATAAATCTGCAAAAATGTCAACAATTCTGTGTTTTTCTCTTAATATTGGGTGCTGTGTGTATATTAATGATGAAAAATAATGAACTTAAATGATTTTAGCAGATGGCTGCAATTTAACAGAGTGAAAAATTTGTATATTAGGTGGTAAGTCAGTACGCTGCCCCTCCCCCAGGACGACGTCAGGTGTGACGAAACGTATGGAGGGAGGAGCGACGTGCTGATGTCACCACGTGTACGCAGGTCCCGGAAGCAACGGGCTGCTATCGAGAGCCAGCTGGCTCGATTTTTAAATGCCATTTTATTACATCAAAATTGTAAGTGCAATTTCGTTCTTTTAAGTTGATCAATAGAAGATTTTACACTATGCAAGCCTTTATTTTTCCATGGGGACCTTCTGAATTTTTGTGTATATGAGGCCATCTTTTCAGTGAAAACGCTGGTAGCAGTGGTGCACTATACAGAGACCCGAGGCGGGGTAATAAGCTACAGGCGCCGTTTGATCTTCTGTAACAGGAGATAATATACAGCTGGTAAGAGACAGTTATTATAGAGGTGGAGGCACTACTACTTCTCTCACTTTTTCCTGGGGTGTTACGTTTGTGTGCCACTGTGGATGATCACATTGAGCTAGCATCTTCATCACAAGGACTTTCCTTTGGTTCTTTATCTGCCCTGGAATCAATCAGTAACTTTTTTCATTAACTGTATTGGAGTTTTTTATTATCTCATTTCACAGAATGCACAGTTATTAATGTGTGTATTATTCACCTTTCTCAAGGCAGTACCCTTACTATCAATCAGCGCAACTTGTTCTTTTTATTTTTTATGATATTGTGTGTGTCTCACATGAAGTTGCAGCAGAATTCTTTTCAATTTTATTTATTTCTCAATAATTGTTGTTTCACAGATAGCTCAGTATTTATTTTTTGTTGCATTTCTGTTTACACCTGTCACTCCATAGAGGAGAATGGAGGGTCCAATTAGGTCTGCCTGAAAAACTGACACGCTGACCCAATCAGTCCACTCATGTGAAAGGGGCCTAATAGTGGACTCACATCAGTGTGCTGCAGTTTGGCCACAGTGTGATTGCATGAGCAGTTTACATGCGGTTTATGGTACGATACTAATTTATTATTTTAGGACATGCGTTTTCATGAAAGTACATTGAATTCCTGCATGCTACATATTTGATATGCTTTCAGAAAACACACTTCCTAATAGAATTCGATGGGAGCGCACCTAAAACCACACATAAAACACACATACAATCACACTGCGGCCAAATTGCAGCACCCTTATGTGAGCCCACTATGAGGCTAGTTTTATACCTTTTGCATGACAGGAATGTGGACAAAATTGTGGCTTTCCTGACACACACAAACACACTGTCCTTTAATAGACACACAGCAGTGCCATTAATTGTTAATGGCACCCCCACACATCTGCTAACACATACATTTTCACAAACAACATGGTGCCACATGGTGTTCCTATCTCAAAAGTGAGCTATCATGGGTCTGTTTAGAGCCCTGATGTTTGACCAAAGCCAAACAGCTGTTTAACATGTAAAAATAAGTGTAAAAAAATAAATGAATTCTAAAAACTGTTTAAAAATGTGAAAAAATTATTAGGCCTTGCTTTGGTCTCTGAAGAACAATTAGGATTCAGATTGCTCTTCATAGATCATTTGACAGGCAGCAAGGAGGCGTCATATTGCTTCTGCACCACCCGCTTTAACCCCTTCAACTCTGCACTAGCATGCAATAACCATGTGGGGGCACTTGCAGAGCAGCACCATTCCCTTGAATGGGTCAAGTTCAGCAGGGGGTATAATGCCATGCCATTGGGTTTAGTGGGAAGTGCCCCAGGCTCAGAGGGAAGGGCCCCAGGATCGATGGAAGGGGGGGTCAGGGGGGCCCTTCGTGCTTTCTTGCACCAGGGCCCTGAAGGTTTTAGTTGCGCCTCTGTCGGCAAGTATAGTTATTTATGCACTTGGCTGGGAGGGAAAATAAAATGTGCACTTTACCAATGCAGTTGCTATCAGTTTCTCCAGAGCTTAATGAATATGTCCAATCATGTGCACCTGGTTGGGTATTCTTTACAAAGTGAAGCTTCACCACATTCATTAAAGTGGTAGTAAACTCACAAGCAATACTTTTGCCCATTATAACAGCTGTGTTGTAACGTACATGTCGCTGTCTTTTATAGAGTCTTTTATAGATAGTTTTATAGACCCTTTAGTAGTAATCGCCCAATGTTTAGTGAAATGACATCACGGGCGCATGCGCACTTTGTCCCCCAGTCACGGCACACTTACTGTGCCGTCCGTCAATATATCCTGTTGCTGTGCCTCTGTCATTGGCCCTTGCAGCATTGCCTTCAATATCGCAAGATTGCTGACCCATTGAGGATTTCCTGAAACACCCCCTGTGACTTGCTATGTCACATGGAGTGTCAACATCAGCTCTGATGATCAGTGGAGCATGAAGGCCTCTTGAGCCCCCTAGGGAAATAAGCCTTGACTGATGGGGGCATGGCTAGGTGTGTGACAAGGGGAACGATTGGTTGGGACATGGGGATGAGATGGGCCTGAGCTCAGGAAATCGTGTGCCCCAGGGAATTCTGGGTCTTTCGGAAGAGTCATGGAAGAGCTGCTGTGGACCCTGCACCCTCGATCATGAACACTGACCTCCTGTTGGCCTGGTTCCACGAGCTGGCTCTCCAGGGACAGGCTGACTGTCTATTCTCCCCCCTCACCCCCTAGATGTCCCCCCCTTCTCTGTTGTCGTCTGCGGGCCCCCCTACCTCCAGGCTCAGGAGACGTACCTGCCCCCCTTTCAGGCCTTCATACACTGCCTCCACTCCCCCACGTCCCTCCGGAGCTGCTGAGGCCACTGGTCCTGGCCCCCCTCTCCGTCCCCTCATGCTGCCATCCTTCGCCAGAGTCCTCCCCGGCGGGACCCCCGCCATCAGTGCACACTGCGGGCCAGGTCTCCTTGAGCTCGGCCCGCTCCTGGAGCCCCAGAGTCCTCCGGCGGTCGGTACGAGCTTCTCCAGCCGCCCACCTCCCCCCCGCGGGCGCCCGCTCGGTGGGAGCCGTGGTGCGGCAACCGGTGGAGCGGGGGTGGAGGGGCGTCCCGCGGTGCCAGATGCCGGGCACGCCAGCCCGGAGCTTCCACACGTGCCGCCCCTCCTCCTGCTCCTTCCTCCACGCTGTCTCTCACTGCTGGCGTGTCACAGCCAGCGTCTCTCCCTGCGCCAAGCGGGGCAGTTCAAATTTCAGCACAGTTCATACTGCCTCTGTCCTGGCCACTATGCATCCACATCCCCCTGCACCCGGCTGGGTGGGGGATGATGGTGCACCTGTCACTCATCCCCTGCATTTAACCCCTGCATTACAGCATCCCCCTGCACCCAGCTGGGTGGGGGATGGCAGGGCAGCTAATGCCCCTCCCCCCTGCCGCTGCCCCCTACCGTCCCGCATCCCCCTGCACCTGGCTGGGTGGGGGATGGCAGGGCAGCACAGGCTACTCACCCCCTGACACTGACCCCTGCCTTCCTGCATCCCCCTGCACCCGGCTGGGTGGGGGATGGCAGGGCTGCACAGGCTACTCACCCCCTGACACTGACCCCTGCCTTCCTTCATCCCCCTGCACCCAGCTGGGTGGGGGATGGTGGGGGCGGCACATGCCGCTCACCCCCTGCCACTGCCCCCTACCGTCCCGCATCCCCCTGCACCCGGCTGGGTGGGGGATGGCTGAGCTGCTCAGGTCTCTCACCCCCTGCCTCAGATCCCTGTCTTATCACATCCCCCTGCGCCCACCTGGGCGGGGGATGGCCCGTGGTCGCCTGCTCCCCTCCCCTCATCACTGACCTCCACCGTCAGCTCCCTGCGGAATCCGGGGCGGGAGATTCTGTCCAGACGTCCGCTGACACAGCCTTGCCCCGGTTTGTCACCCTGCACCATCTCCCTGTGCCTAGCAGGGCTGTAGATGCCCATGTGATGCCTGCCGCTGTGGCTTTGCCCCTGCCTGTGGCTCGGCACCATCTCCCTGCGCCCGGCAGGGTGGGAGATGCGCACGCCATGCCCGGGATGTGGGCTGCACCTGCCACGAGTCCTACACCCGGTTGCTCCAGATGCTGCTCGGTTGCCATCCTCGGACCCCCCCGGGCTCCTCAGGTTCGGTGGCCGGACTGCCACCCCTGGACCTCTCCTTCCACCATCCTTCACAGATGATCCTGTACCGGGTTTTCCTCCTGGACTTGTTGGTCGCCCTTCTTCTTCGGCTGCACACCTGCGACTCAGTGAGTATGATTTTGATTTGGCGTAGGTCCGGTGACGCTGCCGTATCGGGTCCACCGGATGAACACATTGTCACGGTTGTAATATCGGTCCTGTCTCGCATGGGTGTGTTGGGTTCGGCATGTAGCCTGGCCTCTTTCACAGGTGGCGCTTTGTGGGCGGTTTAGCCTAGCAACACACACCTGTCGGAAGACGTTAAGGATAAAATCTGGTGACGCAAATTTATGGATTTCCTCGCCTTAGTCCCTCCCCGACCGTGAAACGATCGAAAAATCCCATCGGGTTGACGTGGCGGTGCGAAAAATCTAAGCAGCTTCCTCGGACATTCAGGAACTGGCTGCCGGGGTTCTGTGCTTACACCGGAGTGCTTTGCGAGCGTTTTCCAGAGTTGGTACATTATTTTTGTTATCTTGATCTCATTTGGGGTGCCTACAAGGCGTACGGGGACCAGTGTTCCACTATGACACGCAGTTTTGCCAAAAAGTGGCATCAAGGAAGGAGTTCTGCTTTGATTGCCAGGGTGTCAGCCTGTGGTTATTGCTTATGCTCTTTCCCGGCCGGGGGCCAAGCTTGACATTTCTAAACCGGAAGACCCCAGTGATCGTCTCAGAGATGCTTCCCTGGTTAGACCGGTACTCCCCCCCTTCATAGACAATCCTTGACCTTGAGGGATGGTTTAGACAGTGGTTTTTAGACCCCCCCCCCATTTACTCCTTCGGATGTGCTGACCATGGCACCTAATTTAAAAAAAAAAAAAATCGGCCAAAACTCCAGAAGGAATTGGACTTGGGGCGCATGGTGGGCCCGTTTGGTCTCCCCCCTTGTCCACAACCTGAGGGTCCCCCCCCCTCGGTGTGATCCGCATGGGGGATAATAATAATAAAAAAAAATTCACCTTATCCACCACTTGTCCTATCCTTCTGGCTCCTCGGTCTATGACGGCATAGACAAGGAGGAATCCAGGATCCACTATGCCTTATTTTACAAGGCGCTCCACTTGATCAGGACGGCTTGTGCTTTGGCCTTGCTGGCCAAGGCGGACGTTTTGTCCGCTTTCCGCCTCCTCCCGGTCCAACTGAAATGCTTCCATCTGCTGGGATGCTACTTTCAGGGAAGCTACTTTTTGACATGTGCCTTCCCATGGGCTGTGCCATTTCTTGGTATTTCTTTGAACTCTCCAGTAGTTTTCTTGAACGGGTAGTTGTCCAGGCGACTGGTTTGCAGTCCGTGTTACACTTAATTTGGATAACTTCTTCTTCACGGGCCCAGCTGACAGCTGTGAGTGCCATCCCGCTGTCAGCCGACAAGACCGAGGGCCCTATGACGGTTATAGCCTTCTTGGGTATTGAAATCGACACTGTGGAGATGGTTTTCCAGCTGGCCGGGCTACTCTCCCTGGTTCGCTTGGCAATAGGGGAGAAAAAAAAATAAAAAATTCTGCAGTTGAAACAACTTCAGTCTTTGCTGGGTCAATTGGTCTTTACCTGCCACGTCATCCGCATGGGGCGGGCTTTCTGTAGATGTCTGGCATGGGCCACAAAGGGGGTGGCTGCCCCCCAAAATTATACTCGTATCACCAAGCCCATGACTTGGGGATGTGGCTGTCCTTCCTCCAGTCCTACAATGGCCTGTCATGTTGGTTGCTGGAGGAGATAATGAACTCACAGCTGGAGCTAAACACTGATGCGGCAGGCTTCTGTGGTTTCCGTGCTTTTTCCAAGGGAAGTGGTCTCCTGAATGTGGGCCCGCATGGATCTTTTTGCGCAACCTAACATGGCTGGAGCGCTTTCAGATTATTGTCGCCATTGAGCTGTGGGACGAGCGGTTGAGCAATTGAAAGGTGGGTTTTTCTGGTCCGATAATATGAGCGTGGTGCAGGTGGTCAATCAACAGTCTGCCAGATCCCCTCTGGTCATGTCGTTGCTGCCTTTTTTGGTTTTAAAGTGCCTGCAGTTTAACGTTTGCTTTAGAGCTAGGCATATCCCTGGAACTGCTAATGATATTGCCGATGCTCCCTCTCGTTCACAGCTCCATCATTTCCACGCCCTCGCCCTGTCGGCTTCCCCAGAGGGCCTCCCCTGTCCGGCCTACTTGTGGAATCTCGTTTTCGAGGTTTGCCAGTCCTTTGGGTGTCGCCTTCCCTTCGGACGTGGGCATCGCACTGCCACGTGTGGGACAAATGGGTCCAGGCATCGGGCGGTTCGTTTTCCATCCCGTCTTCACAGGTAATACGCGTGGCTTTATTTCTTACCTTGTTTATTTACTACAAGAGGTTCTTCAGGTTGCCACGGTTTCGTCGGCCATGCCTTCTTTGTCCTTCTTGGTTTCAGCTCCTTGGGTGGGAGGACATCACAAAAGGGTTTCCGACCCGTCGGGTCCTGCGACTTATTCGACACCCGTCGGGTGTGCGACTTATTCCCCCGATTCCTGGCATCCGGTTTCCCTCCCTATTCTCTCCGGTATCCTTTCCCTGTTGCCGTCCGTTTGTTTCCCCATTTGAGACCCTTCTCTTCTGGATCGTGGGAGATTCCTTCATTTACTGGGCCGCGCGTCGGGCGGAGGTTCGGAGCTACGGGAAGAATTGGGGTTTTACCTATGATCTCGACCAGATCCGCTGGCTTGGGCTTCACGGTTTATGCTGGCCTCGGGTCCTTCCAGAGTGTTTACACATTCGGTCCCACATGTCTTGCCCCATCATCTTGATTCTTCATGCTGGGGGGAATTATGTGGGTTATACACGTTCTGTGACTTGATCTCTGCCATCAAGCGGGACATTGCTCAATGCTATGCAGTTTACACCAATTTGGTGCCCATCTGGTTGGAAAATGTGCCTCGCCTGCTGTGGGCAAGGGAATTACCTGCCCCCCCCCGGCTAGAACGCATCCATCAGAAAGTGTACGCTCAGGTCGCCAAGTTTGTTCGGCAAATAGGGGGGGTTCGTCATCAGTCACAGGAATCTGGAGGGTAATAATGATGATCTGTTGAGACTGGATGGCGATCACCTTAATGACATTGGGTTGGATATATTCAACCTTGGCTTGCAGCGAGGTGTTGAACAGGTGCTGGCTGCGGTGGGGCGCTCGTCAGTTATTAACTGACGGGCGTTTGGCGGTTTTCTTGACCTTGCCAGCAGTTAAAGTTGTTGTAATGGGCTATGCCCTTAATGGAAAATTGGAAATAGGCTGTCTGTCCAGGACTTATGGTAAGGACAGGCCCCACTTCCCTCTTTTGGTGAAGTGCTCACAGTTTGACTGTGACTGGTACTGGTTAAATATGTTCACATGTTATGTGTTGGAATTTAATAAAGCTGTGGCCTTGCCCTTTCCAACCTAATGGTTGTAAGTGTCTTATTTAATGGAGTGAAGGGCAAGGGTGGTGGGGGATTTTATCCCTTGGTGTGGGAGACTCAGAAAAGAAAGTAAGCTATAAAACTATTATGAAAGAAGCTTTTGGCAGAAATAACATTGCAGTGTGCTTTGTAAAGATTTAGACTATTGGCCTTATGTTTAATGATGGTTTTTCCGGCTGAGTTTACTCCGCTCTAAGCTCTAGGGAAAATGAGTGCACAGTCTGTTTGCCTTCAGTAAATCAACCCAAACGTGTCGAAATTGTCTCATCTCAAGTATATGTCAAAGCTAGCTATACTGACAAGGTGATGATCGCATTTCCGATACACATACAAGAACCTTCAATGCCCATCCAAAGAGCTAAACATTGGGGTTGATTTACCTAACCGCTTGCGGACCACGCTATAGCCGAATAACAGCTGCAGCGCGGTCGGATAACTCTGGGAGGGCATGCTATGACATCCTCCCAGAATCTGCGCGCACGGATCACGTGCTAACAGCAGCCGTTTACCACGTGATCGCTCCGTCAAATGACAGAGCGATCACTTGTAAACAAACCGGCGTCACGTCCGGTTCCTCTCTCCCCTCTGTATCGATCGGTACAGAGAGGAGAGAGATCAGAGGCATCAGCGCTGTGGGCTGGCTGTGCAGTGCCCACAGCGCTGATATGTGACTCCAGCCATCCATCCATCCATGCTTAGCCATCCATCCTCATCAATACTCAGCCATCCATCCTCAGCAATACTCATCCATCCATCCTCAGCAATACTTATCCATCCATCCTCAGCAATACTCATCCATCCATCCATCCTCAGCAATACTCATCCATCCATCCATACTCTTCAATATTCATCCATCCATCCTCAGCAATACTCATCCATCCATCCATACTCATCAATACTCATCCATGCTCAGCCATCCATCCATCCCAGCTGCACCCAGCCATACTCAGCCTCACTCAGCCTTACCCAGCCATACTCAGCCGCACTCAGCCGCACCCAGCCACACTCAGCCGTACTCTGCCATACCCAGCGGTACTCAGCTGTAGCCAGCCGCACTCAGCCGCACCCAGCCGTACCCAGCCGCACTCAGCCATACTCAGCCGCACTCAGCCGTACCCAGCCGCACTCAGCCGTACCCAGCCGTACCCAGCCGTGCTCAGCCGTACCCAGCCGCGCTCAGCCGTACCCAGCCGCACCCAGCCGCACTCAGCCATACTCAGCCGCACTTAGCCGCACCCAACCATACTCAGTCGCACTCAGCCGCACTCAGCCGCACGCAGCCGCACCCAGCCGCACTCAGCCGTACTCAGCCGTACCCAGCCACACTCAGCCGCACCCAGCCGTACTCAGCCGTACTCAGCCGTACCCATCCGCACTCAGCCGCACCCAGCCGCACCCAGCCATACTCAGCTGCACTCAGCCGTACCCAGCCGTACCCAACCGCACCCAGACGCGCTCAGCCGTACCCAGCCGCACCCAGCCGTACCCAGCTGCACTCAGCCATATTCAGCCGCACTCAGCCGCACTCAGCCATACCCAGCTGTACTCAGTTGTACACAGCCACACCCAGCTGCACCCAGTCGTACTCAGGCATACTCAACCGCACTCAGCCGCACTCAGGCGTACCCAGCCGTACCCAGCCGCACTCAGCCGTACCCAGCCGTACCCAGCCGCACCCAGCCGTACTCAGTTGTATCCATCAATACCCAGCCGCACCCAGTCGTACCCAACCGTACTCAGGCATGCTCATTCATGCTCAGCCATCCCCATCCACGGCTCACCCATTTATGCTCATCCATACCACATCAGTTCTCATCCATGCCACATCCATGCCACTAGAGTGCCTCACAAAAGTGTAATAGGTAGTCAAATTAGATTTGACATTTATGCCCCTAGAACACCTGATGGTGCTCCCTGCATGTTGGGGCTCTCTATGTGGCCAGGCTGTGTAAAAGTCTCACACATGGTATCACTGTACTCGGGAGGAGTAGCAGAATATATTTTGGGGTGAAACTTTTGGTATGTACATGCTATATGTTAGAAATATTGTATTAATGGACAACTTTGTGTAAAAAAAAAGGCGTTTTCATTTTCTTTACACATTTTCCAAAAACTTGTAGAAAAAAATGACATGTTCAAAAGACTCATTATGCCTCACAGATTATATGTTGGGGTGTTTTCTTTCCAAAATGGGGTCATTTTTTGGGTGTTTCCATTGTCCTGGTGCTCCAGAACCTTCAAAAGTGTAAGAGGTAGTCAAGAAATTATATGTATAATTGCTCCAAGAATGCCTGACAGTGCTTCTTGCATGTTGGGCCTCTGTATGTGGCCACGCTGTGTAAAAGTCTCTGTTGGAGGCTCTGTCAGCAGGGAGTCAGCCGGGAGCTCTATTGACGCTCTGACCCTGCCCTGCCCCGCCCCATGTAGCCTGAATGTGCTCGGAACAGAGAGGGAGCGCTGAGAGTGCCTCCCCTGTATATCTGAGACCCCTGCCCCTACAGCTGAAAGCCCCACCCCCTACCGCAAAAGCCCTGCCCCCTGAGAGTGGGGGATGAGCCCACTGGCCAGGTAGGTCTTTCCTCCAATACACACTGCCTGTAGACAGTAGACTCACTGCTATGCTAAACCCTCCCTGACAGTGTGGTTTACCCCCTGTATAGCTGTACATTGCTGAAAGTTAGAATTTTAAAAATGGCTACTTGATCATCTCCTGTAGTATGTCACAGCCGCAGTCTCTGGTCATTTCCTGTAGTCGCTGCCGGAGTCTCTGATCATTTCTTGTAGTTGCAGCCGCAGTTTCTGGTCAGTTCCTGTAGTCACAGCCGCAGTCTCTGGTCGTTTCTTGTAGTCGCAGTCGCAGTCTCTGGTCATTTCCTGTAGTTGCATCCGCAGTCTCTTGTCAGTTCCTGTAGTCGAAGCCGCAGTCTCTGGTCAGTTCCTGTAGTCGCAGCCGCAGTCTCTGGTCATTTCCTGTAGTCGAAGCCGCAGTCTCTGGTCATTTCCTGTAGTCGCAGTCGCAGTCTCTGGTCATTTCCTGTAGTCGCATCCGCAGTCTCTGGTTATCTCCTGTAATCTATCTGCAGTCTCTGGTCATTTCTTGTAGTCGCAGCCGCAGTCCCTGGTCATTTCCTGTAGTCGCATTCGCAGTCTCTGGTTATCTCCTGTAATCCATCTGCAGTCTCTGATTATCTGTGCATTTGGTTTGTGGCTGCAGTAACTGTGACATCAATGGGCAAGTTTAATTTAATGGCGACGCCGCTTCTAAAACTTGACATGTCGGGTTGTGGCACCATGAAGCCAAGCATTGACAAGGTTTAGTCAACGATGCAGCTGCTATGTTCATTCAGAGGTAGGTGGTCAAGGGGTGGTTCTATTTAAACATCCCCTTTGAGTCCCTGTTCACATTGACTGCGGCTTTGAAAACGATTTCAAAGCTGCATGTGAGCGATATTTTGTCACACTGCTGTAATCTCTTAGCAACCAATCAATGAGCCTTAATGATAAGCAGTAATCTATCACTACCAATCAGTGAGCAGTAAAATGAGACCCGTAGGAGAGAATAGACGGAGGGGATGCATGACTATGGGAGGAACAGGGGTCAGGGAACGGTCAGTCAGGTCAGTGGTGTGGGCATAGGTTTAGCTCTTACCTGATTGGAGGTAGAAGTCAGAGGGGGCAGGGTCCAGAGGTTGGGGTTCGGTGTAGGGGGTGGATTCTGCATCATTCGGAGAAGTTTGGAGAGGAGACATCTTCTTGGGACATCCTTGCTGATCACCTGCAGGTAGACAGACACGGAGATGAGTGAGTTAGAGGCCTTGTTATCTCAGGTTAGGGCTGCAGCGGTTGAACGGGGCCCTCAGTGGCTGCAGCAGCAGCTGGCTGACGTACTAAGGGGGTCGGGAGCTTCCACTTCACCTGTCCCTTCTTCCCCAGGGAGAAAACGAGTGAGGAAGGTGCGCCCGCCGGAGCGCCTGAGCCCATCTCCTGTCCCTAGGGCTCAACGGGCGAGAAGGAACCCTGTACCAGGGACCCTCCAGGGCTTACTATGGGGCTGCCTGCCATTGGTTCCGGTGTGGGCCCTGGGAGGAATCCTACCCCGGCGCTCTTCTACGGCTCGCAGCACAGGCTGGAGCATGCGGCAGCCCTCCCCCCCCCGTGTAGATGCCGTGTGTGGGAGGGCGGCTCAGCGGGGGAGACGCAGCGGGATGCGCAGTGGGGGGCGTCCCTGCCCCTCAGCTGTCCAGATAGAAGAGGATGCCCAGGATGTGAGAGTACTCACTGGGGGGGTGCCGTCATCGTCCCCCGCCACAGGGCTCCGGAGCCTGTGGCTCTCTCTGCCACTGCTGCGCAGAGAGGTGCTCGGCTAGAAGAGTAGACAGCCACGAACAGTGGTGGGGTGGGAGCGCCCTTTGCTGGTTCGCCATCCACATCGCAGGCGGGACGTCACTCCAGGATCAGTGAGAAGACTCAGGCTAGGGGACAAGCCCCCTTAAAGAGACAGCGCGTCCGTGCTGCAGCTGGGGGTACTACTGTGCCCAGCAGTTCTTCCGTGGAGGGAACAGAGACCGGGGC
This sequence comes from Aquarana catesbeiana, assembly GCF_042186555.1. Taxonomy (NCBI): domain Eukaryota; kingdom Metazoa; phylum Chordata; class Amphibia; order Anura; family Ranidae; genus Aquarana; species Aquarana catesbeiana. Next base: position 99,930,671 of record NC_133336.1, on the reverse strand, counting down.
AGAAGAGGAGGCTTCCGGGAGCCCCAAGGAGGAGTCGCTTGAACAAAGGAGGCAGGGGACGTCGCCACGGCAAGATTCTTCGGCCGAGTCCGGTGAGCTCACCAGCGCGGATGAAGACGATCGGTCGGTCGGGAGGCGTCCTGCTTTGCGGAGGCAGCTGGGATCCGGATGAACGGCTAGTCGTGTGGCCGTGCGGCTGCAGCCTGGGAAGTCGCCAATTTTACCTTTACATACTAGTCAGGTGGGGGGGGTTAATTTGGGGGTTTCTTCAGAGGTTAGTTCGGTGTCAGGAGTGATGGGTGGAGATGCGGGTGCTGCGTCGGTTTTGTCAGCATTTTTTGCGGGTTTCCGGGAGTTATTGGCCCGTTTTGACCCGGCGGGGTCTTCTTCAGCATCTCAAGGGCCCGTCGGGGCATGGGCTCCCGCGGCCTCTGGCGTGGACTCTGTTGTTCCTCTCACATCCCCCTCAGCAGGGCCACTTGTGGTAGCGGTATCGGGGGGGTCCTCTGGGGTTAGCGTGACGTCGGTGTCGTAGACGGAGGCGACTGGGGCGGACGCGAATACAGGGAAGGAGTCCTCTGAGGATAAGGTGCGGTTGGCGGATGCGACGAAGTGTGTGATTTATGTGTGCTTTGAGGGCCCACTGGGGGTGCATCTAAAACAAGACGTACGGGAAAAGATTTGGAAAGGGGAATATGTTGAAATATTCTCTCTTTTTCCGTTAGAATGAATGAATGGATTTTGGAATGAATCTTATGTCTCAGGCGAGGGCTTCAAGACAGCCCTTTCTCGGGGGGGGGCGGCGGTCCAGGTGTCGGCCACACAGCGAAAAGGAGTGTGTTGGCAGTTTAAGGAGGGGTCGTGCCGTTTTGGCACGAACTGTCGTTTCCGCCATGAGTGCTCTGGTTGCGGGGGCTCACACAGTTATGCCAAGTGTTTCAAGAAAGGAAAGTCCCAACCCGTTGAGTCGGCCTCAAAAAGGGAGGACGCCAGTAAACCTTCCCGAGATGGTATCGTATCTAGATAGATATCCGCGTAGGGAGGCGGCAAGTTTTTTAGCTGATGGTTTCGCCCATGGTTTTTGAATACCGTGTTTCGGGACCTGTGGCCCCGTCCCCGCGGACTCAAAACTTAAAATCACTTTCCCCAGGTTGTTTCTGACAAATTGGCAAAGGAGGTGGAACTTGGGAGAATGCCTGGACCATTCGCTCAACCCCCCGTTTTGTCTTTACACGTGTCTCCCCTTGGGGTGGTACCCAAAAAGGAACCCAACAAATTCCGGTTAATTCATCATTTGTCGTATCCGAAAGGGACTTCAGTGAATGATGCCATTTCTCCGGATCTGTCTTCGGTGTCTTACACCTCCTTTGATGCTGCAGTCGGTTGGGTTCAAAGGTTTGGCCAGGGTTCATTGATGGCGAAGACGGATATAGAATCCGCTTTTCGTCTGCTGCCGGTGCATCCGGACAGTCAACATTTGCTGGGCTGCTGTTGGGAGGGGCAGTTTTATATGGACCGTTGTTTGCCGATGGGCTGTTCCATCTCTTGCGCATATTTTGAGGTTTTCAGCACCTTCGTGGAATGGGTAGTGCGGGAAGAGACTCAGTTGAGGTCTGTGCTGCAGACGATTTTCGATGATTTTCTTTGCATCGGCCCCCCGGATTCCTCAGTTTGTTCAGTGCTGTTGCACACTTTGGAATCTATTGCGTCACGTTTCGGAATTCCCTTGGTGCCGGGAAAGACGGAAGGTCCTTCCACGGTCATGCAGTTTTTGGGCATTGTTATTGATACGCGTCTGATGGAATGTCGCCTCCCAGACGACAAACTGGAGGACTTGCGTCAAGGGGTGGCGGAGGCTGAGGCGGCGAGGAAGGTCAGGCTTAGGCAATTGCAGTCGTTGTTGGGTAAGCTTAATTTCGCCTGCCACATCATGCCTATGGGACGCATCTTTAGTCGTCGTCTCTGTGCCGCTACTGCGGGAATACTGAGGCCGCATCACTTCATCAGGCTTTTGCGTGAGCTGGAGGCCGATTTGAGGGTTTGGGGTGAGTTTTTGGCCATATACAATGGCAGGTCCTTATGGATGGCCCCGGTTGTGGCAGCCTCTGACCTTGATATTTTCACTGACGCGGCGGGTAGTTCTGGTTTTGGGGCTTTCTGCCAAGGGGCTTGGTGCGCGGCGGAGTGGCCAGAGGAGTGGAGTTCGGCAGGGTTCTTACGTAATTTAGTGTTATTGGAACTATTTCCGATTGTGGTGGCGGTTGAAATTTGGGGCTCCAAATTTCGGGATAGGCGGGTATGTTTTCACTGTGACAATTTGGGGGTGGTGGAAGTTATAGCGAGCTTGTCCGCTTCTTCTCCGCCGGTGGTGCGCTTGATGCAGCACCTGGTTTTAAAGTGCTTAAGTTTGAATTGTTTTGTACAAGCTGTTCATGTCCCGGGGGTTTTGAATTCCATTGCCGATTCTTTGTCTCGTTTCCAGTGGGAGAGGTTCCGGAGGTTGGCGCCGGAGGCGGAGCAACTGTGGGTTCCTTGTCCCGGCAAGCTGTGGAGACTGGCATTGGAGTAGCTGAGGAGCTTTTACGTCGATCGGTGACCGGGGGTACGTGGGCGGCGTACTCGTCGGTGTGGGGTGAGTGGGCTACCCTGGTAAGTTCGGTTGGGGGATGTGTTTCATCGCATGATTACTTGGTTTTGTTGCTCTATTTTATTGAGACGGGATTTACGCAAGGCAAGTCGGTTTCAAAAATGAACAAGAGTTTAGCTGCCTTAGCTTTTTTCTTCAGGATGCATGGCCTGACGGATGTGACGAAAGATTTTAGGGTGCGTCAGGCTATGAAGGGGTTCCGGCGCGGGCGAGTACGGCCAGATACTAGGTGCCCAGTCTCGTTTGAGTTGCTTCAGGAGTTGGTGGAGCTGTTGCCCGGGGTTTGTACTTCTGTTTACGAGGTGAGGCTTTTCAATGTGGCTTTTGCGTTAGCATTTTTTGGGGCGTTGCGCATTGGGGAACTAGTTAGCAAGAACAGGTGTGGGGCAGGGGGGTTAAAATTGACAGACGTGACTCTGTCTGGGGATTGTGTTCAGATTCATATTAGCAAGTCTAAAACGGATCAGTTGGGAAAAGGGGTTTCTTTGTCGTTGTTTCAGGTGCTGCCGGAATCGGTTTGTCCAGTTTCTTCTGGGCAACGATATCTTGGGGTGAGGGGGTGGGGGTCGGGGACCTTTTTGGTGCACGAGGATGGCTCATCCTTGTCGCGATTTTCAATTTTTGTCCGTTTTTCGCCGTTGTTTGGTAAAGGCGGGCAGGGAGGTTTCCCAGTTTAATACTCACTCCTTTCGTGTGGGGGCAGCCACAGAAGCGGCTAGCTGGGGTTTGGGTTCACAGGTAGTGAGACGTATAGGGAGGTGGGAGTCAGATCGTTTTAAGATTTATGTTCGCCCTCATTTGCTTTGAAGTTGCAATGAGTGTTTGGGTGTGGTTCTATGTCCCCTTTTTGTGTTTCTTTCAGATCTTCCTCCTGGCCTGGTCTGGATTCTAGGGGATTCATACGTGTTCTGGGGGGCTGTTAGGGCGGATGTACATCCTGAAGGGAGGCAACTGGGCATTTCTCGGAGGGAGGCTGTCTTGAAATGGTTGGGTATCTGTGGAATGATGTGGGGCCAAGTCCTTCCTTAATTTCATTATTTTTCAAGAGTTGATAGGCCTCTAGACATTCTAGTTTTACAAGCAGGGGGTAATGATTTAGGGGTGCGGGCTGCCAGGGATCTGGTGAGGGATATCAAGTTTGATATTTTGCGCCTGCTACGTGATTTTCCTGGTTGCATTATTGTGTGGTCAGATATTGTGGCAAGAAAAGTGTGGCGTTTCGCCCGCTCCGTGGGCCGGGTGAACAAACCCAGAATTAAGTTGAATAGGGAGGTTGGGAGGTTTGTGGCTCGGCTCGGGGGCAAAGTGGTTCGACACAGGGAGCTGGATGGTCAGTCTGTTCGCTATTGGCGAGACGACGGTGTTCACTTAAATGCGGTGGGCATAGACATATGGTCCTTGGGCCTTCAGGAAGGGGTGGCAAGGGCTTTGCAGGTGTGGAGGGATTCGCTTGAATGAGGTTTCAATCAAGCTCACGTGGCGGTTCAAGGGGTCTTTGGGGTCAGTGAAAAATTTACATGGTCACAGGATTAGTGGGGCCCATCTAAGGATGGCGCTTACATTTGGTTAGCGGTGGTTCTCCCAGGAGATAAATCCCCTGGGGGAGGGGAATATGGAAGTAAGGTGTGATGTCCGAGTGTCCTCGAGCCTGTTGGGGTACAGCTAAGGATATAGACCATTACAGTTATAAAGTGTGCCTTTTAAGACACCCAAAGACCTCTTGCTGTTGGACATTATTATTTTGTTCTTACGGGTATGTGTTACATGTTTTCATGTTATGTTATTTATTATTTGGTTAATAAATTGGCTGCTGTGGCCGTATAAAACCCATGTCACGCAGTCCGTGTCTTTAATTTAATGGTAAGGACCCAAGGTTGACGAATCCTTTAGTCAAGTGAGACCCGTAGGAGAGAATAGACGGAGGGGATGCATGACTATGGGAGGAACAGGGGTCAGGGAACGGTCAGTCAGGTCAGTGGTGTGGGCATAAGTTTAGCTCTTACCTGATTGGAGGTAGAAGTCAGAGGGGGCAGGGTCCAGAGGTTGGGGTTCGGTGTAGGGGCTGGATTCTGCATCATTCGGAGAAGTTTGGAGAGGAGACATCTTCCCACCCTCCCGCCCTGGTGTTAGGAGTCAGAATGCTGTATAGGTATGGGATGTATTGGTAATTTTTCTGAATGCGGGTGAATGTGTTTTGTCGTTCAATTTTATTTAAAAGAAAAAAAAAAATGCAAAAAAGAATAATTAAAAAAAAAACAAAAACAAAAAACTCACATTGTCTACGGTATAAAGTTAATGTTGTGGTGTAATTTTCAAGCTTGTCACAGCAGTCGGCAGTTCAAGGGGTCTTTGGGGGTCAGTGAAAAATTTACATGGTCACAGGATTAGTGGGGCCCATCTAAGGATGGCGCTTACATTTGGTTAGCGGTGGTTCTCCCAGGAGATAAATCCCCTGGGGGAGGGGAATATGGAAGTAAGGTGTGATGTCCGAGTGTCCTCGAGCCTGTTGGGGTACAGCTGAGGATATAGACCATTACAGTTATAAAGTGTGCCTTTTAAGACACCCAAAGACCTCTTGCTGTTGGACATTATTATTTTGTTCTTACGGGTATGTGTTACATGTTTTCATGTTATGTTATTTATTATTTGGTTAATAAATTGGCTGCTGTGGCCGTATAAAACCCATGTCACGCAGTCCGTGTCTTTAATTTAATGGTAAGGACCCAAGGTTGACGAATCCTTTAGTCATGTGCAGTAACCTCTAGCAGCCAATCAGCAAGCAGAAATTCTGTGCAATAACCTCTAGCAACTAATCAATGAGCCGTAACCTGTGTTGTAACCTCTGGCAACCAATCGCAATCGCTGCCTCATCTGCTGCAGTAAACTCATTTTGAAAATGTTTGCCCAGGGTCCATTTAATTTTAAAGAGGGCCCTGGCTCTCGCTGCTCTGCCTCCGCACCCGCACTTCGGGTGCCTCCAGGCTCCTTAATATGAGATCATGTCTTCTTGACTGGTCCAGCCACAGCCACCAGGACAGGAGGAAGCACTGAGCAGAGTGGGAGTGACCTGCACCTACCTGCCCACCGGTCCTCTCTATTTCCATTGGCTCTGCCTCCTTGCAGTGCTGCTTCCCACCTTTGAGTGCCGCTTGGGTGAGGAGCTGGACCTTCAAAGACCTACCAGAACACACCACGGTTGTTTGCAGCATTCGAATTCAGTGGACTGGATGTTTTGGATTTGCTGGACACAGATGCACATTTGATTTGGATATTTTATGGACATCATAATAAGGATATCACTAAACGCAGATTATATTGACTGCGTTTAAGATGCACTAGTCACTTTTAGGTTATTTGTTATTTTTCTTGCATGCTGCACTGGATGTGAGATATTGCATGTTGGTTAATACATCACTGGATTAAGTTTACTTTGGCGTTATTATACATGCACATTGCACTTTAATTGTTTGATATGTATACACAAGGTAGAAGATAATACGCACGTTATACATAGGAAGTTCTTATGTGGAAAATTGTATTTATTTGATATTTATTTATTAATGATCTTTGACACCATTTATAATATATTATCAAGCGCAGTGTAAATATTTTTTATTTACACCTTCAAGGGTGCTGTTAGCTGCCAGCCTGCCACGTGGACATGGATGTGGATGATGTTCTGAAGTGCTGCTGGCTGCTTCTGCTGTCCCTTGACCCAGTCCACCCCGGGTCACTAGGTGTGTCCCTCTTTCCCTTGTGTTCTCCTTAGTCAGGCTAGCTTAGAACTTCAGTGCTGCAGAATTTCTTCCTGTCATTCTACTGGTATCTGAAATTGTGGCAACTGCTGGCAAAGTTGGTGATTGAGGCGCTGGACTGAGTCTTCCATAATTGCTGTTGTGTTAGGCACATGTAGCGATTTGGGATTGTGGGCAGAATATTGCAGTGATTCTGCCTGCCTCCGCACCCTGATTCCAAAACACACTGCAATGCTGGAAAAATGCAGCACATGTGTTTGTGGTCCAATAATTTTTACTGGCACCACAATGTGGTGTCTTTTTGCTGTGATTGTTGAACGATTTATCGCACAGCAAGCATCAAAAACCACACTGTTTTGGTACCACAAAAAATGAGTGGAACACAAACATGCATGCTGCGTTTTGCCAGCATTGCAGTGTGATTTGGAATTGTGGACAGAATCACAGTGATTCTGCCCACGATCCCAAATCGCTATATGTGAACAGTCAGTGCCTAATAGGCTAACACAACAGCAATTATGGAAGATTCAGCCTCAGCATATTTATAGGTACAAGGAAGCCCAGGTTTAGTTTAAACGTGTCCCTTAAGACCCTCCCACTATCAGGTTTGGCCACGCCCACTTTTATTTGCAGCGCCGCAGAACACTGCCTCCCTGTCATGCCCCTCATTCTCAAGCTTAAAAGTTTATAGATACGTTCTGTATGTATGGACTCTGCAATTCACTTGTTTAGTACTCTGGGTTAACAATAAATCAGTGAGTGTGCTTCCTTCCACAAGATGGTGCTCTTTGCACCTGCCCAGTAAGATTGGCTATTACAGTGCACCACCCCGTGATAGGCAGTCCAATGGCAGAGAGCACTGACCGCTGTCTTCAGGGGGGGAGTCCACTATCAGAACACAATAGCACAGCGAGCAGATCGCTGTACTAACACCGATTGTGTTTAGTACATTGATCCATCAGAGTTTTTATCGTTTTTCGATCAGCCAGCGCCAGGCCTTAGACTGGACCATAGCTAACCTCACTGGGCATTGTTCATAAAAACTGGAAGAATGCAAAACTGAAATCAGGTTTGATTTTCAAGAGGATCTGAGAAAATAGAATTAAGGATGTGATTGCTTACACATAGCTTTTTCTTTTATTAGGCCTGATGAATTTGGCGCAATTTGTTTTGTTTAAAAAAACTTTTACTTAATGCTGAACCCCCCCCAGAGTAAAAAATTATCTACGGCCCTGCTTGCACGTGATTGGATGATGGAAGTCAGCAGAGCTTCTGCTCATTTACTAAGCTCAGGAGCAACTGCTCTTGCAGAGTGCAACTGCACTTTACAAATTGCACAGTCTATTTGCCTTTAGTAATTCAACCCCTGCTTCATTCTCAACATGTGCTAAAGGATCCCTGTATGCAGTAGTGTATTTAGATTTTGTGCTGCCCTAGGCCTGACTAAACTCGTGTACCCCTTAATTTAAATATGACCCACCCTTCCTGTCAAGGCCACACCCCTTGCTGTTTAAGACTTGCCCTGAAATTATCGAGTGGGACACTAGTTGCCTGGGGGGGGGGGGGGGGGCAACGGATTCCCTTAAATTGCATAGATTTCCTCTCACTTCCTGCTGTTTGGCTATGGGGCAGGAAGTGAAGGGAAATCTCTGCAGTGAGACGGGGATGGTAAAAAATAAACTGACAGGGGCTATAACCCTCCCTTACTCTATCCAAAATGAAATAATTTTATGGAGAGGACTAAGAAGATATAACCATGCCAATGGTGCAGCAGAAAACATATAGCACAGTAAGGAAGGTTTAGGTCCAGGATGATAGGACAGCAAAATTAGAAGCGGAGTCCCCCCCCCCTGCATTTGTGGAATGCTGGCCGCCCACACAACAGGAGTAGTGCGGCCACTTTATGGGGGTGCTACACTAATTTGCCCCTCAGCCCAGTCCGCCCCATAAGACTGGCGCTACACTAACACTGACTCTTTCCCTGCTGCACCCCTGCAAAGTGCTGCCCTAGGCCTGGGCCTTGTCGGCCTAGGCCAGGACACAGCGTTGCCTGTATGTCTGGAAGTTACAACCTTCAGCTTGCCAAACTGCTTCAATAAGTGCATTTCCCCACAGTCATAAGTATGTAACCCAAAGTTTACAAAAAATACAAACCGTTACATCCTCCTTCCAATTACATTTACCAGAACACTGAATGACTGTCATGACTAATCATTTTAGAAAAGGAATTTCTGGGCAAACACAGAAATGTGGCTTATTACCTGCCAATAGAACCTGCATAATAACAAAATAAGCCTGATTTCTATAAACTGGAGAAGATTGTACAGGTAAGCCTGATATCAACCAGCTAGACTGCAGTTTTAATTTTTTAGCACAAATTTGTAAAAAAAATATGCTAAAGGACAATCTTTCATTCTTCTTTATTCCTGTTGTGTACTCAATGAATGCCTCTGTAACCGTTTCAATACTGGTTTTAGTATGAACTGATAAAAGAGAAAGATTTTATAAAAATTACACAGAAATAGGTGCACACATTTACTACATTAAAACACTGCAAAATCACCCCCTTGTAGTTGTTTTTTTTTTTAAGATGTTTGAACGGTTTTACCAAAGACCTCCTCAGCTCAGCTCATTTTCTACTTAATGTATGTGCTCACACAATTAATGAAATTATTGACCGTGTTAAAAATACACTTTGTTGAGTCACTAGAATCTATATTATCAGCAAACAGAAACACGTTGTTCTGCATGCTTGAATGATGTCAACAGCTCCTAAACCATGGAGAAATTGAAGGCAGGAACAAATGAAAGATTGCAACTTAAAAGCTATACAGAAAATATATCAATTCATTAAACTGCTAATAAAACGAATCAATAGAGTTTAACTGCGTGACTGTGACGGGTCCCCAAATAATGATCTCCAGAATTTTAATTTGTTCCAGGTTTTGAAAAGTTAGAATATATAAAATGAAGATCAATGGTTATTATATGAAGTTATAAATAGTGAATTCTATTTTTCTATTGTAATATTTCTTGATTAAGGCACAAATGTATGTAAGAACAGTACTTTTTAGTATCTGTAATATTATTTGATTGCATTGATTGATATGATTGCATTAAATTTGTGGTACCCTCCTACAGTAGATAGGTGCTGACTTACTGTATACAGTGGAGCTGCTGTTATGTTGTTATGTTGTTTAATGTTGCTCACTGTAATCAGTGAAGCTGTGTTGATTATTCTGGCCTGTTCAGTGTTTCACTTGCTGCAGGTTTATTTGCTCTACAGAAGGAAGTTTAGTGTCCTCACTTTGTACTTAGTTCTTTTTGGAGTAACCCACACAATTCCCCAACCCTATCCAAGTTACGCCAAAAATAAAAACACCAAAAAGAACACCCCTGGAATGCTTATTATACCAAAGCGTGACTATGTGCCTGGTTGTGGGGCAATTACTGGAAAAAAGAACCTGGGCATATTTTTCCAGAGGCATCTATGGGGGGTAGCGCTACAAATGTATTTTATATTTTCTATTACCTTTTCTGCAAGACATTGAGGACAAAGATGATTGGATTACACAACGGGGCTGATTTACTAAAGGCAACTAGACTGGGCACTTTGCAAGTGCAGTTACAGTCATTTTGCTTAGTAAATGTAATTATGGTAACAGGACTGGTGCAAGAATTTTTGACACCCTAGGTGAAACCCAATTTTGCTGCCCCCATTGGCTCCACCTCTGACTCAGATTTTTGCGGTGCCTCTCCATCTATTTCTTCAGCCGTGGTCCACAGCATGTGTGCCTCTGGACCCAGGCCAGAAGACAAATAGTGGCGGCACCGGCTCACTTCCTCACAAAAGCCATGTTCCGCTGGTATCTGGACAGGCTATGGTAGTATATAGACAGGCTAGGGTAGTATATAGACAGACTAGGGTAGTATATAGACAGGCTAGGGTAGTATATAGACAGGCTAGGGTAGTATATAGACAGGCTAAGGTATTATATAGACAGGCTAGGGTAGTATATGGATAGGCTAGGGTAGTATATAGACAGGCTAGGGTAGTATATAGACAGGCTAGGGTAGTATATAGATAGGCTAAGGTAGTATAGAGACAGGCTAAGGTAGTATATGGACAGGCTAGGGTAGTATATGGACAGGCTAGGGTAGTATATAGACAGGCTAGGGTAGCAAATAGGCAGGCTAGGGTAGCAAATAGACAGGCTAGGGTAGTATATAGACAGGCAAGAGTAGTATATAGACAGGCTAGGGTGGTATATGGAGAGGCTAGGGTAGTAAACAACAGGCTAGGGTAGTATATAGACAGGCTAGGGTAGTGTATAGACAGGCTAGTGTAGTATAGGGTAGAAAATAGACAGCCTAGGGTAGTAAATAGACAGACTAGGGTAGTATATAGACAGGCTAGGGTAGTAAATGGACAGGCTAGGTTAGTATATAGACAGGCTAGGGTAGTATATGGATAGGCTAGGGTAGTATATAGACAGGCTAGGGTAGTGTATAGACAGACTAGGGTAGTATATGGACAGGCTAAGGTAGTATATAGACAGGCTAGGGTAGTATATAGACAGACTAGGGTAGTATATGGACAGGCTAAGGTAGTATATAGACAGGCTAGGGTAGTATATAGACAGTCTAGGGTAGCAAATAGGCAGGCTAGGGTAGCAAATGGACAGGCTAGGGTAGCATATGGACAGGCTAGGGTAGTATATAGACAGGCAAGAGTAGTATATAGACAGGCTAGGGTGGTATATGGAGAGGCTAGGGTAGTAAATGACAGGCTAGGGTAGTATATAGACAGGCTAGGGTAGTGTATAGACAGGCTAGTGTAGTATAGGGTAGAAAATAGACAGCCTAGGGTAGTAAATAGACAGACAAGGGTAGTATATAGACAGGCTAGGGTGGTAAATGGACAGGCTAAGTTAGTATATAGACATGCTAGGGTAGTATATGGAGAGGCTAGGTTAGTAAATAGACAGGCTAGGGTAGTATATAGACAGGCTAGGGTAGTATATAGACAGGCTAGGGTAGTATATGGACAGGCTAGGGTAGTATATGGACAGGCTAAGGTAGTGTATAGACAGGCTAGGGTAGTATATGGACAGGCTAGGGTAGTAAATAGAAAGGATAGGGTAGTAAATATACAGACTAGGGTAGTATATGGACAGGCTATGGTAGTATATAGACAGGCTAGGGTATTATATAGACAGGCTAGGTTAGTATATGGACAGGCTAGGGTAGTATATGGACAGGCTAAGGTAGTGTATAGACAGGCTAGGGTAGTATATAGACAGGCTAGGGTAGTAAATAGACAGGCTATGGTAGTATATGGACAGGCTAGGGTAGTAAATAGACAGCCTAGGATAGTATATAGACAGGCCAGGGTATTATATAGACAGGCTAGGGTAGTATATGGACAGGCTAGGGTAATCAATGGACTTAAACCGGTTACACTGAATATAGTAGCTCTAGAGACTAAACACAAGGTGCTTACTAGCTACAAGGTGGAAGAACAGTTATCCTCGGGATAGTAGGGGAAGGTAAGTTATCAATCCAGGACCAAGATCCATCCATGTGGCTTGGTTATTCCCGGGAAGAAGGGTAGTTAATCGGACCATCCCAAGTGTCTCCTTTGTAAAGGTATTGTTAAAAAATATGTAGCTGGTTAATTAGCTTGGATTCTTATATGCAGGAAGGGGGAAAGGTGTGAGCAGGGTAGTATGTATAAAGGAAGTTGGAGGGAAGATTTCTCCAGAAAAGAACGGTGTGTTAGTGAGTTCGGAAAGATACACAGGTGGTAATATGTGAGATTGGTAAGTATCCTTAGGGAAATATAAGTGAGTGATCAAGACCAGGTGATAGGTAGTGTTCAATCCATGGAAGCCATAATGATTCAAACATGGATACTTTATCTAATAAGATCGCCTCTATTTTGGCATGAATCATTGCGTGTGTTACTCAGTGCTTGACTGATACCAAGCATAATGTGTTTTTTTTCCAGGCTTTTGCAACAGTTTGTTTTGCAGCCGTGGTTATTAAGAGTAGGAGTTTGAATTGGCAGTGAGTTATGGTTTGCGGCTTGTTATTCAGGATTACTACCGTTGGGTCAGGCAGTATTGTGGTTTTGAACATGGTAGAGAAAATATTGAATATTTCGGACCAAAAAACACTGACTGGGACAATCCCACCAAATGTGTAAATGTGTACCCGGATCGGTGCAGCCTCGGAAGCAGTTAGTGGGGTATTGGGGAGGAATTTTGATATCCTAGCAGGTACTAGGTACCTTGTAAGCACCTTGTAGTTAGTAAGCACCTTGTAGTTAGCACCTTGTAGTTAGTCTCTAGAACTACTATATTCGGTGGTGGAAACCTAAAATCCACTCCAAAATGTCTTGTGCTAATATCCAACTTATCCAACTCAAAAGGACTTTATAAGTTGGCTATTAGCACATCATATTTTGGATTGGAGGTTTGCACCACTATTGATAAAGTATTATGTGTTTCAAGATTGCACATCAATATGTTTGAATAAGATTGGAGTGTATTAATATTTAGATTACCCTTTGCAGTTTCGTCCATCATTCACAATTATTTTTTCACATACAAATTAATATAATTATGGGAGGGTGAACTGCATTTTTTAAATGTTTTTTGTTTTTTGAGGCGTGGGAACACATATCAGTGCTAGCAGCAATCTATTCACTGAGTTTTTGTTTTTTTATTTTTAGATCAGAGGCCCCTTATATCAGCGACCCCCCTTAGTTACCAGTTATTAGTCTCTAAGGGGGTCGCTGATATAAGGGAACTCTGATAGGCTGCACTGATGGGCACTAATAGGTGGCACTGATGGTCACTGATAGGCGGCACTGATGGGCACTGATAGGCAGCACTGATGGGCACTGATAGGCAGCTCCAATGGGCACTGATAGGCTGCAATGATGGGCGCTGATAGGTGGCACTGATGAGCACTGATAGGCAGCACTGATGAGCACTGATGGGCAGCACTGATAAGTACTGATAGGCTGCACTGATGAGCACTGATAGGCGGCACTAATGAGCACTGATGAGGTGGCACTGATAGGCATCAATGATAAGGAAGGGGGGCACTAATATAAGGGGACTGTGAGCTAATGGGGGTCTCTAAGGGAAATTCTGCTGATCTAAAGGTTGATCACCAACCATTAGATAAGCAGTCAGTACCCCCCTTAGAGACCCCCATTAGTTTAAAGTCCACTTATATCAGTGCCCCGCCTTCCTTAGAGTCCTCCAGAGATAAGTGAGACCCCCCCCCTTTATATCAGCTCCCCCTGTCCCCTTTAGACATCCATTCAGATTGCCTTACCCTGAAGTCACTGCAAGTGAGAAAGGAATTGTGAGAGCTGGAGGGGAGGGGGCTGGTAGGTGGAGCCACCAATGACTGCAAATACAATCAAGGAGGGGGGAGATAGACGTCGAGGGGGAGAACAGAAAGCAGTGAGAGCCCAGGATTTTTCACTGGGTTAAGGGCAGCTCATTGAGTGGAGCGCAGTGCCAGAACTTGGTCTGACACGAGCTCCAGATTAATTGGACAGATTAATGGACTGGATGGGACTGGAAGGATGTTGTGTCTGGGTCACTGGTGGACAGGATCCCGGGCACAAGTGTCTAAACCTGGACTGTCCGGGTCAATACCGGACAGGTGGCAACCCTAGCACAGTGACGACGCGCTCTTGATGCATCATACTGTTTTTTTTTTAATGCAGTGAGAACCAGGTAGATTTTGCCTTGTCATGCAGTGGGACTATGTTGGCATAGCCACCCAATGCAATCCCACCACATGTGGTAAGAATGGACCCTAAATATGAGTGCTTCATACTCTTCCTGCTGACTTATTCACCCCTATTTCTTTATTGAGGCTCTTGTGTTAAGGAAGCCTATTCATTCTGAATGAGCTCTCAACACATCTATGTTATTTTTGATAATGCATCACACCACAACACACAGTGTCATGCATTGTGTGTTGTAGCGTAGGTACATTTTGGTCTACTGTATACAGTTGTGCTCATAAGTTTACATACCCTGGCAGAATTTATGGTTTCTTGGCCATTTTTCAGAGAATAGGAATAACACAAAAACTTTTCTCAGTCATGGTTAGTGTTTGACTGAAGCCATTTATTATCAATCAACTGTGTTTACTCTTTTTAAATCATAATGACAACAGAAACTACCCAAATTACCCTGATCAAAAGTTTACATACCCTGGTGATTTTGGCCTAAAAACATGCACACAAGTTAACATAAAGGGGTTTGAATGGTTATTAAAGATAACATCCTCATCTGCGATCTGTTTGCTTGTAATTAGTGTGTGTGTATAAAAGGTCAGTGAGTTTCTGGACTCCTGACAGACCCGTGCATCTTTCATCCAGTGCTGCACTGACGTTTACTGGATTCTGATTCATGGGGAAAGCAAAATAATTATCAAAGGATCTAGGGGAAAAGGTAGTTGAATTGTATTAAACAGGAAAGGGATATAAAAAGATATCCAAGGAATGGAGAATGCCAATCAGCAGTGTTCAAACTCTAATCAAGATGTTGAAAATGAGGGGTTCTGTTGAAACCAAACCACGGTCAGGTAGACCAACAAAAATTTTAGCCACAACTGCCAGGAAAATAGTTTGGGATACAAAGAAAAACCCACAAATAACTTCAGGTGAAATACAGGACTCTCTGAAAACATGTAGTGTGGCTGTTTCAAGATGCACAATATGGAGGCACTTGAAGAAAGATGGGCTGCATGGTCAAGTCGCCAGAAGAAAGCCAATACTACGCAAATGCCACAAAGTATCTCTCTTATAATGTGCCAAACAGCACAGAGACAAGCCTCAAACCTTCTGGCACAAAGTCATTTGGAGTGATGAGGCCAAAATTGATTTTTTTTGCCACAACCATAAATGCTACATTTGGAGAAGAGTCAACAAGGCCTATGATGAAAGGTACACCATTCCTACTGTGAAACACTGAGGTGGATCGCTGATATTTTGGGCATGTGTGAGCTACAAAGGCACAAGATATTTGGTCATAATTGATGGCAAGATGAATGCAGTATGTTAGAAAAAAATACTGGAGGAGCTTTTGCATTAATCAGCTAGGAAGCTGCACATGGACATTTCAACATGACAATGATCCAAAACACAAGGCCAAGTCGGCCTGTCATTGGCTACAGCAGAATAAAGTGAAGGTTCTGGAGTGGCCATCTCAGTCTCCTGACCTCAATATCATTCTCTGGGGAGATCGCAAACGTGCAGTTCATGCAAGACAGCCCAAGAATTTACAAGAACTGGAGTCTTTTTGTCTAGAGGAATTGGCAACTTTACCATCTGAGAAGATTAAAAGCTTCATCCACAAATACCACAAAAGACTTAAACTGTCATTGATGTTAAAGGGGGCAATACATGGTATTAAGAACTGGAGTATGTAAACTTTTGATCAGGGTCATTTGGGTAGTTTCTGTTGTGATTATTATTTAAAAAGAGTAAACACAGTTGATTGATAATAAATGGTTTCAGCCAAACACTAACCATGAGTGAAAGAAAAGTTTTTGTGCTATCATTCATATAATTTCCCTGAAAAATGGCCAATAAATCATAATTTCTGCTTATGAGCACAACTATATATGCATTTTTGTTGTAATTTAAAGGGAATGGCAACTCACATATAATGTGTGTAAATCCAGACTAAGGGATGACAACAAACGTGAGAACATTATGCTGCTACAGTTATTAAAAAAAAAAAAATACTCACTGACGAAATGACTTTTAATTACAGAACTAATAGTATATGCTGTTTAGATATGATATTCAGAAGACTCCAGCTTCATTTCTTTTTCTTTTAATACATATATATTTTTTGCTGACCTCCAGTTTGAAATTCTGTATCTGTCATAATGATCTAATGGCTTTAGTACATTTTGAGGTGTTTTCTCTTAACCAAGTATACAGATACTCTGATTTCACTCTCGTTTTTTTGTGATTTGCATGCTTATTCCATGTTTGTGTCTCAGAAAGCAGTTAAAGAGTAACTCCACTTTTGCTGAAAAAAAAACATGATTTTAACAAACTTTGTTGCAGATCCTTACCTTTTATTATTCTGAAGAAATCCCTATGTGTTTTGTCTGTGCCCATGTGCAGTATAATGGGAGTGGTTTCATATTTATCAACCAGCTGCTGCGCCTGCAAAGCTCTAATGAGGAAAATTGCAGGGCCTGCATCCCTTTAGACATGATTTCCTATTGGGAGCATCTCACCAAAAATGACATTTTTGTTGCAGGGGATTCCAGAAATCTGACTTGTATCTTAGTGTAGACTTCTGGGAAAATCAGTAAACCGATCACACAAGCAGGAAATTGCTTATCTGGGGAGCCATATTGTATTGTATTTCACAGAAAATTACAGAGCTGCAGATTGAAAAGGAAAGGTAATTTTTAATAACATTCAATTACAATATAACTGGTGTTGCAATTGTATATGCTAGTAAAAAATATTGTTTTTTTTTCAAAATTGTCGGTCTTTTTTTATTTATAGCGCAAAAAATAAGAACACAGAGGTGATTAAATATCACCAAAAGAAAGCTCTATTTGTGGGAAAAAAAGGATGCAAACTTCTTTTGGGTACAGCATTGCATGACCACGCAATTGTCAGTTAAAGCGACGCAGTGCCAAATTGTAAAAAGTGCTCTGGTCAGGAAGGGGGTAAAATCTTCCGGGGGTGAAGTGGTTAAGACAAAGCCAGAAATCAACTGGTATTCTCAGCAGAAGATCTGTAATGCCAGCCTCCATATTCCTCAAGGCAGATTTCAGCTCCTAGGGACCAGGCTACTGAAATGATGACCTGAAAGAAAATACATTAATTTGATGGGATTCACTTGATACTTGGTGCCCCCTCCCCCCCACATACAACATCTACCACCTTGGCTCTAATACACCTCCAGTGAAGTGACATAATTTGGGGTTTTAAATTAGAAAGTGAAGAGATACATAATAAAGAACTATGGGACTAAGAAATATATGTATTCTGCTATAGAGTATAGTAGTGGAAAGTTTATATTTTTGGAAAAGGGAGTGATCCATAAAAGCACATACCAATATGTAAGGTCATAAAAAGGTGTATAAGTCAGAAACTGTACAAACTCTACATAAAGTATTAACTGGTTAATTGCAAAACCCAGAAAGCTTAAAACTAAAACCTTGTCTCACCCTTCTACTTCCACTGTATTTTTTACCTTTTTTATTATTACTTCCCTTTTTCAAAAGCCTTCAGGCTGGTCATTTGAAGCGCTGGGTCTGACTGCTCTTCAGATCTTCTTCAGAAGAGAGTGGCCCTTAGTGATGCAGAGTGCAGCACTGGTGTGATGACATCAGAACTGCTTTATGCATCATTGTATGCGAGTACAGGGCACTGTGGTGGTGTCCTATCAAGTGGTGGTTCCATGATATCTGCATTCACAGGACATCCACAGTCTTCTGCGCAAAATGGCAATGTGTGTCATTCAACCTGGAAGGCTAAGGACATCTGTTGGCAGGAAGGATGAACTGTGACGTAAAACAGAAGAGTGAAGGTGAGTAAACGCAAACAGAGATGCATTTTTTTGTCTTAAATACCTGCTGGGGGGATTTTTATTTTGTGCTTAAAGTGGAGCTCCAGCCCCCCCACCAAAAAAAAAAAAAAAAGTCAGCAGCTACAAATACTGTAGCTGCTGACTTTTAATATTAGGACACTTACCTGTCCAGGGAGCATGCAATGCCGGTTCTCAAGTGCTGCCGCTGCCATTCCTTGTAAGGGAAACCAGCAAGTAAAAACTTGCGGCTTCGCAGCTGGTTCCCTATTGCGCATGCGCAAAGCTGCTGTGCTTTGTGAATGGCCCGGCGGCGGGGGAAGGGGGAGGCCGAACTTTTTGCGGGGGCAAAAACAGGTAACCACCCCCCCTGAAATTGCGGCAGGGCGAGAGGAAGCAAAGAAGTGTAGCTTCCCTTTTGGGTGGAGCTCTGCTTTAAAGCCCAGAGTTGGGCTTTCACATCAATTTAAAGAATAAGTACAGTCAAAGCTTGTTTGGCTGTACTTCTCCTGTGGATTCTCCGCTGCTGTGACCCGTTTTCAGCAGACAGCGGGTATTACAGTGTAAGTACCTGCTGCTGGAGGCCTATGGAGAAAGGTCTTCCCTTGTGGCTATATTCAAGACTCCCCTGAATGTTATGGGGCGTACACACGGTCAGACTTTTCTGCTACAAAAGTCCGACGGACCAAATCTGGCAGACAATCCAATCGTGTGTGGGCTTCCCCGGACTTTCAGCAGACTTTTCCAGTTGCAAATCTGACAGACTTTAGATTTGGAACTTGCTTCAAATCTTTACGTTGTAACTCCGCCGGACCCAGAAATCAGCTCGTCTGTATGCTAGTCCGACGGACAAAAACCCATGCTAGGGCAGCTATTGGCTACTGGCTATCAACTTCCTTATTTTAGTCCGGTCATCACGTACGAATCCGTCGGACTTTTGTGTGATCGTATGTAGGCAAGTCCGTTAGTTGGAAAGTCTGCCTCAAGTCCGCCAAAAGTCCGTCGAAAGTTTGTCGGATGGGCTGTCGGCTGTTTTGTAGCCGAAAAGTCCGACCGTGTGCACGCGGCATTAGAACTGGAGGAGTCAGGCTCAAAGTAGCACAGGTTGCCAGCGATGCCCTTTGCAGAGGAACTCAAAAGGGTTTCTGATGTGCTCAGTAGTGGCTGCAGACAGGTGGTGCCTGTGAGAGGTGGCAGGTCTGTAGTAGCACTGAGATAATGGGAAGTCAGTTCAAGCCAGAGTTCAGAGCCAGGGGGATAACAGAGCAGGCATCGTCAGAGGGGAACCCGAAGACAGACATAGGAGACAGTAGAGAATATCCCTGGACAAGCTGAGGTCAGGTCAGGAGACAGGCAGGAGAATAGTCAAGGACAAGCCGGGTTGGTAGCAAAGGATTTTCAGGAACAAGGATCACAGGAACACTGTACAAGCTGAAGATTAGGGATAGGCCGAACACCCCCCCCCCCCCCGTTCGGTTCGCACCAGAACATGCGAACAGGCCAAAAATTTGTTCGAACAAGCGAACACCGTTAAAGTCTTTGGGACACGAACATGAAAAATCAAAAGTGCTAATTTTAAAGGCTTATATGCATGGTATTGTCTTAAAAAGTGTTTGGGGACTTGGGTCCTGCCCCAGGGGACATGTATCAATGCAAAAAAAAGTTTAAAAAATGGCTGTTTTTTCGGGAGCAGTGATTTTAATAATGCTTAAAGTGAAACAATAAAAGTGTAATATTCCTTTAAATTTCATACCTGGGGGGTGTCTATAGTATGCCTGTAAAGTGGTGCATGTTTCCCGTGTTTAGAATAGTCTGACAGCAAAATGACATTTCTAAAGGAAAAAAAGTAATTTAAAACTACTCGCGGCTATAATGAATTGTCGGTCCGGCAATACACATAAAAGTTTATTGATAAAAACGGCATGGGATTCTCCCACAGGGGAACCCCGAACCTAAATTAAAAATAAAAATAAATGCATGGGGGTCCCCCTAAATTCCATACCAGGCCCATCAGATCTGGTATGGATATTAAAGGGAACCCCGTGCCAATTTTTTTTTTTTAAATGGTGTGGGGGTCCCCCTCAAAATCCATACCAGACCCTTCAGGTCTGGTATAGATTTTAAGGGGAACCTTGCGCCAAAATAAAAAAAATGATGTGGGGTCCCCCGAAAAATCCATACCAGACCCTTATCCAAGCACGCAACCTGGCAGGCTGCAGGAAAAGAGGGGGGATGAGAGAGCGCCCCCCCCGAACCGTACCAGGCCACATGCCCTCAACATTGGGAGGGTGCTTTGGGGTAGCCCTCCCAAAGCACCTTGTCCCCATGTTGATGGGGAGAAGGGCCTCATCGCCACAACCCTTAACCGGTGTTTGTGGGGGTCTGTGGGCGGGGGGCTTATCGGAATCTGGAAGCCCCCTTTAACAAGGGGACCCCCAGATCCAAGCCCCCCTGTTTGAAATGATATCATTTCACAAAAAAAGGTACCAAGATGGTAAAAAGAACACAACACACACCGTGGAAGAAGTCCTTTATTAAAAAATTAAAAAACAAAACTGTCCCACGTAGTCCATTCACCTCCGCCGACGGACCGAAAAAAAAATGGGAGGCACACTCCATATGATGCGTCCTCGCAGGTGACAGCTCTTTTAAAACTGTGGGCGGGACCACACAGTGTCGTCGCTGGGTGACCCCGCCCCCTCTGACACACGGGGACATCCCTATGGCTTCCCCTGTAGTGTCAGAGGGGGCGGGGCTACCGGTCCGCCCCCCTCTGATGCTACGGGAAAGCCATAGGGATGTCTGTGTGCATCAGAGGGGGGCGGACCGGGTGGCCCTGCCCCCTCTGACGCTACAGGGAAGCGAGGATGCGTCATATGGCGTGTGCCCCCCATGGAGGCAGATCTTCTTTATTTTTTTTTCAGTCCGTCGGCGGAGGTCAATGGACTATGTGGGACAGTTTTAATTTTTTTATGTTTTAATAGAGGCCTTCTCCCACGGTGTGTTATGTGGTTTTTTTTTACCATTTTCACACTTTTTTTGTGAAATGGTACTGGTACAATGTAGCGGTTACCATTTCAAACGGTGGGCTTGGATCTGGGGATCCCCTTGTTAAAGGTGGCTTCCAGATTCTGATAATTCAGACCCCCACAAACACCGGGCAAGGGTTGTGGGGATGAGGCCCTTCTCCCCATCAACATGGAGACAAGGTGCTTTGGGGAGCTACCCCAAAGCACCCTCCCAATGTTGAGGGCATGTGGCCTGGTACGGTTCAGGAGGGGGGGGGGCGCTGTCTCGTCCCCCCCTCTTTTCCTGTGGCCTGCCAGGTTGCGTGCTTGGATAAGGGTCTGGTATGTATTTTTTGGGGGACCCCACGCCATTTTTTTTTGAATTTTGGTGCAGGGTTCCCCTTAAAATCCATACCAGACCGATTTTGAGGAGGACCCCCACGCCATTTTTTTTTTAAGTTTGGCGTGGGGTTCCCCTTAATATCCATACCAGGCCTGAAGGGCCTGGTATGGAATTTAGGGGGAACCCCACACATTTTTTTTTTTTAATTTTGGTTCGGGGGGGCCACCCCATTTTTATAAATGAACTTTTATGTGTATTGCCGGACCAACAATTCATTATAGCCGCGAGTAGTTTTAAATTACTTTTTTTCCTTTAGAAATGTAATTTTGCTGTCAGACTGTTCTAAACATGGGAAACATGCGCCACTTTACAGGCATACTCTAGACACCCCCCAGGCACAAAATTTAAATATTACACTTTTATTGTTTAACTTTAAGCATTATTAAAATCACTGCTCCCGAAAAAACGTCCGTTTTTAAAACTTTTTTTTGCATTGATACATGTCCCCTGGGGCAGGACCTAGGTCCCCAAACACTTTTTATGACAATAACTTGCATATTAACCTTTAAAATTAGCACTTTTGATTTCTCCCATAGACTTTTAAAGGGTGTTCCGCGGCTTTCGAATTTGCCGCGAACACCCCAAATTGTTCACTATTCGGCAAACAACCAATGTTCGAGTCGAACTCATGTTCGATTCGAACATAAAGCCCATCCCTACTGATGATCAAGAAGCAGCTTTGAACACTAATGCCCTGTACACACGGTCGGACATTGATCGGACATTCCGACAACAAAATCCATGGATTTTTTTCCGACGGATGTTGGCTCAAACTTATCTTGCATACACATGGTTGCACAAAGTTGTCGGAAAATCCAATTGTTCTGAACGCGGTGACGTAAAACACGTAAGCTGGGACTATAAATGGGGCAGTAGCCAATAGCTTTCGTCTCTTAATTTATTCTGAGCATGCGTGGCACTTTGTGCGTCGGATTTGTGTACACACGATCATGAATTTCCATCAACGGATTTTATAACAAGCTCTCCAACTTTGCGTGTCGGAAATTCCTATGGAAAATGTGTGATGGAGCCTACACACAGTCGGAATTTCCAAAGTCCTATCACACATTTTCCATCGGAAAATCCTATTGTGTGTACAGGGCATAACACACTTTCTTATAAAGACCCATGTGATGTGCTGGTAGAGATGCTAGTAGAGCCCTTTTCCTGCTGTTGGTGTCTTGATGGATGCTGGGTCCTAGAGCCCTTCTCCTGCTGTAGGTGTCTTGACGGATGCTGGGTCCTAGAGCCCTTCTCCTACCATTGGTTCTCTGACTGTCGGCTGACGTCACAGAGCAGGTGCAGGCTCAGGCAAGATTTCGACAATGAAGTCAGGATTAGCCCACATGCCCGGACTGGCACCCGGCTCAGCCTCTAAGCGAGCTACTGGCTGCTCCTGCCCCCTCCACAACCCAGCGTTCCAGTGAGCATGGGGGGGGAAACTCTAAGAACTGAGAATTATCGGTTTTTGATCGCTCAGTTTTCAGTGTTAGAGCCAGCGGGGACAGATGCAACATCGAACCAATGCTGCATCCACTTTGGTAAGTAGGATTCAGAAAAAAAAACAATATCCCATACTTCTCTTTTAATGTGCTATATTAGGCATTCTTCTGAAACTACAATTTTGTCAGATATGGGTTACAACTGTGCTATAGAGTAACCTCAACTGCAACATTAACAATAAACTGGTGTTGGGATTTACTGTGGTTTTCCTTCAGATGCATACTAGATAAAGAATGTGTATGCAGCCAGGGTAGTGAGAATTCTAATCTGCATATCAATTCAGTATCAGTGACTCAGAAAGTACTGAAGCCACTGAATCAGTATGCCAACTAGCATTTTGGGAGACATCAGCTATAGCTTTCTACGTATTTCTATCAGAGCAGGTTTCCTTTTATGAACAACCAACACAAAACCCTCTATCCACAAAACTGTTTGAATAATTTAAAGGGATTCATTGGATAAGTAAAGTCTATAGCACAAGTACTGTCACCAATGGATTTTATTTATTGGGTAGAAATAAATAGCAATACAAGATATAACACACTGCCTGTATTACTATTGTCTCCGCTTTCAGAAATGCACTGTTTATGTAAACGCTCCCACACTCTGGGTGCTTGTTACAAATATCACATCTTATTTTTACATCTTCAAGAACTGCGAAATGACAGATAAGGATCACAGCTTCCAGACCAATATGTCTAAAGCCAGACTGGAGAAGGATTAAAAGAAAAAAAAAAGCATACTCTAGTGTTATACAGTACAGGGGGAAATAGAGTTTATAGCTTAGTGAATAAGCCTCTCTGGGACTCGTGCCAATAACAGCCTTGTGCTTTATCTTCATCAGCATCCACACAGCCCTCTACAAGTAGTTATACAAGATTGCTTTGAAGAAGGTTTTCCCACCAGTCATGTCTCAAGTGCACAGTTTGACATGATCACTCCAAAGTATAAACCTACTTAACACCCTGCAACTTCGCAATACACAAAGGAAAGGGCTCTGTACAATAAAGCATAAAACTGTTGCCTAACACAAATGAAAGTCCACAGACAAACAAAACTTTTATTTATACCCTTAAGCCATAAATTAAACGATGTGCTGTATTTCAAATAAACTCCTATTGGATATTTCATGCTATTGTATTCAGCACTTACACTAATTGAAAGCAATAAAAGAATCATGATAAACTTAGTGCTAGGAAACATTTATGCATAAATGATGTATATAACAAATGCCTTCTCTTTACATAAGCATCCCTCAGCCTTAGACTCTGAAGTCCCATGTGGCTCATCATGTTCTTCAACATTGCTCAGGACAGAAGTTGCTCGGCCTTCTTGTTTCTGTCAACCCCAAGCACAACCCGAGATGTGGCTTCTTCTGTATACACTTCTCATAAACACAAGCACTGTGTCAAGCCAAACGCAAACACGGGGACCGCACAGTGCTGTGTTTATTATAAGGCAGTAATGGGTCAGTGCCAAGGCCAGCAGAATACAAAATGGTACAGTAGTATTTTAATTATGCTCAGTGTTAACTTTTTATTATTGCTTTGTTGTTGTTTGTAGGAACTGGCCTGGACCATTTTCCAGCAAGGATAGCAGGATGATTGTGGTATTGCCTATGGGTTTTGTCCTGAAGCCCGAATTCTTTCTTTAATTGTCCACAAAGCTTGAATGTGCAGTTCTGCTCTGGAATCTCTATTTTTTGGAATGGAAGGCATCGTTCTCATGTGCTTTGAGCAGTTAGATATTTACAGTGGGTATAGAAAAGTACCAACCCCCTTTAAAAGAATCACACTAATAATTCTTTGCAGTATAAAATGAAGAAAGACACAGTTTCTGTTTTATCCAGCCGTATTTACATTTAACATCCAAGTGAAAGATATAACACCAACATGTCAGAAAAAAATAAAAAAATAAAAATTCAAAAACAGAATCACTGAGTTGGAAAAAGGATCACAGCTCTCCTAAAAATGGCTTGTAAACTCAATCACATGTACAGTAGCTAATCACCTTCTCAATGGCACACAAAGCCATTTGACTTGTAACTGTGGTCATTTTGATTAGCTCAGCATGTAAAGAGCTTTCCTGGAGCAGTTCAGTCCCTGGTAGTGCCAACTGAAGCAATCAACTATGGGTGGCAAGGCACTGTCAAAAGATCTCGGTGATAAAGTTGTAGACAGGCACAAGTTAGGAGATAAATACAAAAAATGTAAAAAGCTTTATCAATGCCTAGAAGAACAGTGAAGTCTATTATTAAGAAGTGAAAGGTATTCTGTACAACAGACCCTCCCTGGATCAGGATGTCACTCCAAAATGGATGAAAGAGCCAGGAGGAAACTGGTCAGAGAGGCTACCAAGAGGCCTACAACAACTCTGAAGCAGCTGCAGGATTTTATGGCAAAGAGTGGTCATTATGTCCAACAACAATATCACAAATTCTCCACAAATGTGGCTTGTATGGGAAAGTTGCAAGAAAAAAGCCACTCCTCAAGAAAGGCCACATGCAGTCACGACTGAGCTTTGCCAAAATGCACCTTGAAGATTCTGAGGCCACCTGGAAAAAGTTGTTATGGTCAGATGAGACTAAAATTGAATTATTTGGCCTCAACACCCAACAATATGTCTGGTGAAAATCTAATATAGTTCACCATCCAAATAATACCATTCCTACAGTAAAGCATGGAGGTGGCATTATGCTGTCATGAGGATGTTTCTCTGCAGCCGGGACTGGAGCACTTCAGGATAGAAGGAAGAATGAATGGGGCAAATTACCATCAAATTCTTGAGAAAATCTTTTGCCCTCTGCCAGAAAGTTGTCAATAGGAAGAAGGTTTACCTTCCAACATGACAATGACCCAAAGCACACAGCAAAAATGACCACACAGTGGCTGAAGGAGAAAAAGGTGAATGTCCTTGAATGGCCTAGTCAGAGCCCAGACTTAAACCCCATTGAAAATCTGTGGAAGGACTTGAAGACTGCAGTCCACAAACGGTCATCACCAAATTTAACTGAACTTGAGCAGTTCTGCAAAGAAGAGTGGGCAAATATTGCAAAACTAGATGTACAAAGTTAGTAGAGACATATCCAACAGACTAAAGGCTGTAATTAAAGCAAAATACTGAAACAAGAAGGTGACCCTTTTTCCAACTCAGTGATTCTATTTTTTTTTTCTGACATGTTGGTGTTATATCTTTTACTTCGATGATATAAGCTGCACTGAATAAATACAGCTGGATAAAACAAAAAATGTGTCTGTCTTCGGTTCAGGTTGCAAAGCAAGCAAATGTGATTATTTTATAGGGGGGGGGGTGATTTTTTTCTATACCCACTGTATATACAGCACATACAGAAGTCCAGGAAATGGTTTCTGATTATCCCCTTCCTGCCGAGCGTACGCAGATGTGCGTACTCGGCTTTCCAGGGTTATACCGGGATGATGCCTGCAGCTGCAGGCATCATCCCGGTACCATTTTGTAGAGCCGGCGATCGGCTATCCATGTATAACAACCGATACGGCTAAAAGCTGTTATACCGGAGGAGCAGGAGGGGACGCCCCCCCTCCCGCCACCTCCCGCCGCTCTTACCGGGCCTCCCCAGGAGGCCCGATCGATGATCCGCCGCCTCTGGCGGCTGCTGACAGTCTGGAATGAAGCCGTGGGCGGCTTCGTTCCAGCCTTCTAATTGTAATGACATCACTTCCCGTTTACTCGGCTGCCAATGACGCCGGTTTTAAAAAAAATCTACAGTATTCAGAATTGCCGCTTTCGGCGATCTGAATAATGTGAAGTGTAAAGGAGGGATTTGGGGTCTTTTAGAACCCCGATCCCTCCATAAAGAGTATCTGTCACCACCTATTACTGTCACAAGGGATGTTTACATTCCTTGTGACAGCAATAAAAGTGATCAAAATATATTTTTTTTAAACACAATTTCTAAATATAAAAATAAATGAAATAAATAAGAAATAATAAAAAAAAAATTTAAAGCATTCCCGCGAGCTCGCGCAGCAAAGAAAACGCATACAGAAGTTGCGCCCGCATATGTAAATGGTGTTCAAATCACACATGTGAGGTATTGCTGTGATTGTCAGAGTGAGAGTAATAATTCTAGCACTAGACCTCCTCTGTAACTCTAACCTGGTAACCGTAAAAAAAATTTAAAGCGTCGCCTATGGAGATTTTTAGGTACCGTAGTTTGTCACCATTCCACGAGTGCGTGCAATTATAAAGCGTGACATGTTTGGTATCTATTTACTCGGCATAACATCATCTTTCACATTATACAAAAAAAATTGGGCTAACTTTACTGTTTGATTTTTTTAAAATTCATGAAAGTGTCCCTTTTCCCAAAAAGTTGCATTTAAAACACAGCTGCACAAATACCGTGTAATAAAAAATATTGCAACAATCACCATTTTATTCTCTAGATTCTCTGCTAAAAAATATATATATATAATGTTTGGGGGCTCTAAGTAATTTTCTAGCAAAAAATACGGATTTTAACTTGTAAACACCAAATGTCAAAAATAGGCTTATGCCGCGTACAGACGGTCGGACTTTTCAGCTACAAAAGATCCCCCAGATGAAGGCACGTATACCCTGTGCCGAAGACGCGTAGGGGAGGGGCAGGACGGAGCTTTCTACACACAGACAGGCAGAGGATTGAACACCGCACCGCACGCCACAGGATTCATCTGTATTGCATGTTTTGGATAGGATGGTGCACTGACGCACCCAAGCATTGTGAGTACCCTCCTGGAGGGATTGTTTTTAGGGCTTTTCAAATAAATTCCTGGCGGTATTATGCTATGAGTCTCCTTTCTTTCATATATGTCACCATTTGAGCGAGATACAGATCATCACCAGCATACCCTGTGTGAGCCCTGGAGTGGCTCTAATGCGTGTTTTGACACTGTTTAGCTACTGTGTCACACGCTCTAAGGTGAGCGCATTATCCATTGGGGGTCACTGGAGAGCACTGCAGCATGCCTTAATGTGCACATCTCATAGGAAGAGCATGAGGAATATTTAGCACTTTTTCAAAAAAACCAGCATGAGGATTGCCTGCTATTTGTTTGGACACTATTGTGCACTTTGATTTATATACTCTTATGAATGGCTTGGACTGAGATATATTCATTTGTATGAATTGGTTTCGGACACTTTATTTATCAAGTAGCACTTATATATTTTTTTTAATCATTTAAAGGATTTTTTTTTTTTTTTCTTTTTTCTCACATTTTTTTGCATGGTGCATGTTACCATTTTTCATATATTCAATTGTGGATTATAGTCACTTTCTTCACAGGTGTGTGACACTGTTTATAATTTATAATAATTTTTAATATTGTATATATTTATTATATTCTTTGTTCACGTATTTATAGCCTTTAGCGCATACACATATATTTATTTATTTTTGGCATATACACGGTATGGAACGTGGTTAGTGTGTGCAGCTGAATTAGGTTCATTTATTCACACTGAAGGCATTAACCCATTTGTGGCTCACAAGATTTTAGCATTATTTTTAGCTACAAAAGTCCGACAGCCCGTCTGACAGACTTTCGACAGACTTTTAACGGACTTTTGGTGGACTTTCAACAGACTTTCTAACGACCGGACTTGCCTACACACGATCACACCAAAGTCCGATGGATCGTACGTGATGACGTACACCGGACTAAAATAAGGAAGTTGATAGCCAGTAGCCAATAGCTGCCCTAGCCTGGGTTTTTGTCCGTCGGACTAGCATACAGACGAGCGGATTTCTGGGTCCGGCGGAGTTACGATGTAAAGATTTGAAGAATGTTCCAAATCTAAAGTCCGTCAGATTTGCGACTGGAAAAGTCCGCTGAAGGTCCGGTGAAGCCCACACACGATCGGATTGTTCGCCAGATTTGGTCCGTTGGCGTCCGTCGGACAAGTCCGGTCGAAAAGTCCGACCGTGTGTACGCGGCATTAGTCATGAAAGGGTTCAATTGAGGAATGTGATTTTTTTTTTGTTAAAAAATGTAAATCTGACCATGATTCTATCTTTTTTTTTCTTAAGGCCCATCCCCAGATGTCTTCCAGCTCATGATAACCAACCAATATTTACAACACCTTATCTTTTGGCATGAAAAGAAAAAGGTATAGATGAAATGTTTTCTGTAAGCATTCCATAAGCCTAATTCCGTAGGCCTGCTTATTCCCAACCTGAACATTACCATGGCCTAACCTAAATATTTAAAGCAGAGCTCCAGGAAAACAGATAAAATACCAGCTGAAGTACATATATGAGAGCTGCTTTATCTATCAAAGTATTTATAATTCTGACTTTTGTATATTACTCATACACACTACTAGGTTTTTTTTCATTCAACCCGACAGCTCAGGTTGGAGCGGCTGTACTAAAAATCTGATGTTAGTACAGCTATCTCCCCTGCTGTGCTATTGTGTTCTGACAGGGGGATGCAACCCCCCCCCCCGCCCGCCATTGGCTGAGAGCGCTGATCATGAGCCAGTTGGCAGACCTTTTTCGGTCAAGACCTTTCGACAGAGGACGGCTTTGGTCGGACCAGCTTCCGAACACACAGGCCAAATGTCGACAGGTTTCTATTGAACCAGCTGATGCGCCTGATTTGGCCCATGTCTACGGGGCTTTAGTCTGAGTGAACAATGAAGGAGAATCAGCATATGAAGAGCTCATACCCCTGCTCACTTGTCCTTTCAGAGCGTTCCTTAAACCTGGTACACACTACAGTTTTTTTTTGTAGTGTGTAAAAAAAACCTGACAGCGCCGGTTTGGGAGCTGCTGTACTAACCATGCGAGGTTGGTCCAGCGATCTCCCCCACTGAGCAGTTCTGTTCTGACAAGGGGACGTCCCGACCAGAACACTCTGATCAGCGCTCTCTGCCATTGGCTGAGAGCGCTGATGAGGAGTCGGCTGGCTGCTGGTTTTCCAGCATGCACATCTGACAGAAGCCGGCCAAACGGTCGGCTTCTGTCGGACATACCGACATACACATGAGCAGAATGCTGGCCAGTATTTTTTGTACCGGCAAATGTCTCCCGACATTCTTCCCATGAGAACGGGGCTTTATCAGCATTGCAGTACATCCAATAAATTCCTATATCTACCACTCCCTTTTCTACACCAAGTCAAATTCAGGTGCTTACTGTAACTAGCTGTATTTAAAATGCATTTAAAGAGATTGTAAATTTAACATATTTCTGTAAAAAAAATAACAGACAAGTTATACTTACCTGATCTATGCAATGGTTTTGCACAGAGCAGCCCCAATTCTCCTCTTTTCTGGTTTCCCGCTGGCGCTCCTGGCTCCTCCTTGATTTCTTGTTTTAGTCCACACTTTTTTTTTACATTTACATTACCATTCTACTTCTGATTTTTTACCATGCTATTTACCCACTCTACTGTGAAATATACTGCACACAGCCACATTGGACCTCACATTCTATTTGCGTGCCTTGCCTAGAACTGCCTTCTCTCAAGTTTGCACCCACTTGTTCTTGCATGCATATAGTCATCATGCTGGCAGAGCGATTACAAATACCTTTACTCAGCAGCAGTTAGAGCAGTCATCTGACTTCTTTCATTGTCTGGTTAAAGCACAACTAAGGTCTGCTCACATAATTTGTAATAAAAACTTCTTTGCCATTTTGAAGCTTCCCTCCAACCACTTTGCATATTATTTTATATATACTCTGATTCTGTACTTGCCAAATATGCTGCAGAAATCTCCCTCCACTAAGTCTGACTGCCTCCATTTCAATTGTGGGCACCATAAGCTGCTGCCTGTTCACTTCCTGGATGTACACAGGAACACACACACAAATGCACATTTATACAGACACACAGACACACTCTCACTGCTTGCCTGCACATTTCTCCTCTCTTGATGAATACACATGGATCTCTGCAGCCTGCTCCAGCTCTGCATCTCTCATTGGCTCTCCTATGACTCATCCCTCGTCCACTTTCCTGTCCCACTCCCTTGCTGGCAAACTCTCAGGGGAGTAAGAGAAAGAGCTGTGCATGATGTCATAAGCCTAGGCTTTTTACCAGACAAGAAACAGGAAGTGGGCTGTATAAGGTATTTACTGGCAGAAAAAAAAATGTTTTACTATCCAAAGATAAAACAATATGGGGAGATTATAAGATTTAATAGATGAAAAGATGCAAAAACGACCGATGGACTACTTGAAATATTGTAGAAGGATTTTTCATTCTTCTATGATTGTCCTATGAGGCTGCAGGACCCCTGACCCTCTGTCTGGACAGTGCTGATTGGCCCTGTGCTGATCACATGCACTCTCCCAAGAAAAAAAAAAAACCTCTCTAGCAATACGCACCAAACTGAGCATGTGCACCTTGCCCCCAAGGCTCTGTTTTATCAGAAGATAAATTTGGGACTGTGGAAGAAGGGGGGATCAGAGAAGACCTCAAACAGCCTTTTTTATAATGCAGAGGATTACTCCTTAGGTTCCACAGTGAGTATAACAAGCATGCTTTACTGCATATACGGAATGATTTTACTGTTGTAGGTTTAGTAACACTTTAAGTGCATTATTTCTTGTCATGGATTTCTCCCTACTTTTGGTTTCTTTTGAAAATGCCTCACACTTCATTTCGATTGGCCTTGACCCATGCAAACAAACATTACCAAGATTTATTAGGCAAGGCTAAATAGTTCTAATTGATATCCATACCTTAACCTCCTTACAGCTGTCACAGATAAAAAAAGAAAGTGAGCTTCAGACAAACAAAGATGTAAGACCATTATATATTCATTAAAAACATTATGGTCATTTTTAAACACAGCTGGTATGTCTTTGCCTTTATATTGGCTTCCTGAAATGCCCTGCACAGCTGCATTCAGACTACAGAGGAAGCACTGGTAGTATCAGCCAATCAGGCTCTATTGCACTGTACTGTGCTGTCTGTCTAACACGGGGAACATTCCTACAGAATAAGCGTACACATTGTTGCGTGCATCATAATACTGCTGCTTTTTCAATATCCAATCATCAGGCTGTGGTAGGAAGGTCCCATTACTGTATTCCATAATTGTAACATAGAAAACAGTGTCACCCTTCTGGCTACATAGATTGGCAAAGGTAAACCACAAAATTGGCTGAACACAAGCACAAATAAGTTGGCAAACAATGTATTTAAACTGTATATTTAGCAGACTGGGCATTGTTTAGTTACAGCAGTACTGAATTTATTTGGTATAGGAGGCAAGACTAATATCGCAATTCTAAAGCATGCATAATTACCTCCCTACCTCCCTACCCACCTTAATCATATGAATACTTTAGGAACCAAGAAACAGTCAATGTCATTACAAATTGCCAGTATGCTTAAAAGGAATTTAGGATTACATTTCCATTCAAGTAATAATGCTATATGTTTTTTCTGGAAATTACTAAGTCAAATACTTTATTTGCAAGATATATAATAGTCTTGCCTACAGGTGCTGAGACGCAGTCATTTCCGAAGCCTAGACTGCACCATGTGTGATATTCATAAAAGCACGTGGCCAGCGCCCCTGGAAACTGGGAAGAAGTACTTTTCAATATCAGCTGTTCTTAGACATCACAGCATATATTAACTCTCCAAGTATGACTACAATTCCAATAGTAATCTAGGTCAATCCATTGTAATAATAATGAATACATGGTCATGAAGACGGATGACTTTCACAGTGATTAAAAAAAAATCCAGCAGTAATGCTGCTATTATTATGCAGAGCTTCAAAGTACAGAAAGGCCTGGGTATGATAGTCTGACAATTGTACAGGTGCCATTGTAATTGTAAGATTGAAGACTCCGATGCAGTGCTTTTGAAGCCAACCTGTACTCAAATCCAACAGGGTAATGAATGCGGCAGTAGCGAAGAGTATTTAAAGCTGAACCCTAGGGCAAAAAACGTGTAAATGCGATCCCCAGCACCGCAAGGGTTAAATGCATGTTTTGTCTACAGGGAACATCAAAAGCCACTGTGTCGTCCCGCACAATTCAGGACCAGCAGTCCTGCATTGCAAGGATGCCAAGGCCCCACCCACAACCCAGAGCATCGGAGAGAGGAGAAAGTGCTGGCTGCTGGGGGAGCCAAGGACAGGGTAAGTATTGGCCATTATTCTCCTATGGGTCAGAGGAGTGCACTTAGTTCTGCACTCCTGTGACCCAGTTCCAGCCAACACCGAGCTAAAGTCCACTGTCGGCTGACATCACAGAATCAGTCCAGGCTCTGCAGAGATCCCGACAATAATATCGGGATCTGCCCACATGCCTAACCGACAGCTGGCTCGGCCTCTCGGGATACTACTGGGAGCCTTATTCAGCCTCTCCTGTCACCCTCCCCAGCTCAGCACTCCAATAAGCGCTGAAGGGGCAGAGCACAGAGCTGGTAACTGACAGTCTTTAATCACTCAATCCTCAGTGTAGAGCCGGCAGGAGAAAGCTGCCGCATCATATCAATGCTGCAGACATCTAGGTGAGTATGTATGTTTGTATACCCCCTCTTTCTTGAAGGTATCACTTCCATTTCATCAGTGTCTAATTCTGGGCTACAACTGCCCTAGTGGTCAGTCCATTATCTCTCACCCATCCTGCTATTGGCAATGCAGTATGGATGGTGACTGCGTCCTTTCCTGTAATGGTCTCTAAATGTTGAAGTGCTGTGTAGGCCCCAAACAGGTACTTCTCTAGGGGCGTGTATCTCTTCTGTGCCTCTGTCAGTTGTTTGGACCAAAATCCAATGGGTATTGCTCTCAGTCCTTTCTTTTCATTTGGCTGCCACAGACTCCAAGATATGGTAGCATCCTGCTCCACTACATCCAGCTGAAATGGTACTCCTTGTCTTATGGTCCCAATCCCTGATGCTGCAAAATATCTTTTTTAGCAGCAAGGAATGCGGTCGGCTGCTCTGAACCCCATGAGAAATCAATCTTTTTCCTGGTAACTTTGTATATAGGCCTCTCACAACTCCAATGAACTTCTGTGCCTCCTTTTTGGTAGATGGGGGTAACAGTGCTTGGATAGTTTACACAACTGTCCAGTCCACATCATTCCTAGGATTTTTACCTCTGTGGCAGGTCCTTGGACTTTGTCTCTGTTGATAGCCCATCATCTGTTCTCCAAGTGCTGTATCAGCAGATGCAGTGCTTCAGTGACATCTTCTTTTGTCCCAGAGATCATGATGTCATCAATGTAGTGAAACACAGTGACTTTCAAATTCAGGGTACTTAAATCTCGGGCAATCAGTCCATGACAATTCATGGAGAATGAACAGGGTCTTCAGGAAGCATGGTGAACGTGTACTGGCGGCCGTCCCACACCATAGCAAACTGGTCTTGACGCTCTGGGTCTATCAAAATTGAAAAGAAAGCATTATCCAGGTCTATCACAGCATGATATTCTCCTGCCTCTTTAGCAATTTTCTCAACAATTGAGATCATATCTGGTACAGCTGACTTCAATGGAGGTTCCACTTTGTTTAGACCTCTGTAATCCACAGTCATTCTATATGTCCCATCAGGTTTCTTTACTATGAACACCGGAGACGAGAATGGACTTACATTAGGTCTAAGGATCTCTACTCGCAACAGTACTTGAATAGTCTCCCCAAGTTCTTTGTGGCCTCCAGGAAGTCTGTACTGCTTGAGACAGACTGGCTTCTCTGGTGGAGGAATGTAGACAGGAGTCCATTTTGCATGACCTCTGACCACAGCCTTCACCGCCCTAACGACATACACTTTATCAGGATATCTGAATGTGACTGTACCCCTTTCAGTCTGAATTTACTGACCTTGAACTACATCCATCCCAAGAATATTTTCGGGTAACTCTGATACCAAAACATTTGTCATCAATTCTGATCCCTTGCCAAAAATCCAATTTCATCCGTATCCTAACTGCTGGTGTGGTTTGCCCTCCCAAACCTTCTACATAAATCAATTCTCCTTTGTGGTGGGAAGGATTTCCTTGCAAAAGTGTAACTTCAGCTCCGGTATCAATTAAAGCCATAACATGTGTAGGAGAAGATGACTTCCCCCACCATACAGTGACAGGTGCATACGAGCGTCTGTCTCCTGCTGTCACTGCCCTCACTGCTATTACAGGAGACTCGCCTTCTCTTCATAAAGGATAAGGAACCTCCCAATACCCTTTTCTGATTCTCTCTAACTCCTTCCCAGGATAAAGGGATTTGGGTTTGGGTTCATGTTCAGTTTTGAGAATTTGTTTAGGGCTAACAGGAGGGGTCTGTTCTGTTTTCTCTAAGTCTAGGCTGATGTTAGCTTCACTAGGAGTAGTGTTTCTAACCCTGACAGTTTCCCCTACTAAATTTTCCCAGCTCTTGAGCATTTTGCAGTAGAAATCCCATCTATCTCATGTTTAGGTATTCCTGCCTTTAATAGGTCCACCCACATTTCTTTCCTAGAGATAACTAGCCTGTTTTTTTTCTTCACCTCCTGCCTTCTCTCCCACATTCCCTTTCTTCTCTGTAAAAGTTTTTTTTGGCTTGTATTCTTCCTGTCTGGCCTTGATCTTATCTACTGTCCTGACAGGTTTTGTTTTAGTCTCCTCTAGCTCCCCAAACTGGCTTAAAAGGGTAGTGGCATCATGAATCTTGCTGTTTAATCCCAGGCCTCCCAGCAAGGACAATAAAGGAGCCCTAAGATTAAATGGTGCAGACTTCATCAGCTTAGAGTGCAGAGCAGATGTAAAGGGCTCCATATCTGGATCCATCCATTCTGGAAACTTATTTAATCCGGTTATACAATCCATCTCACGTAACCTTGAAATACCCTCTTACACTTACATCAAAACTTTTAAATTTGTGCAGAAAAACACAGTTTCGCCCCCTTCCACTGGGCGTCTTCTGAAAACGCCCCCTGAAGACGCCCAGTGGGAGGGGCGAAACACGTCAAGCTGAGGAGACCTAGTGGCGGTTGTTTGCACGCCAAGGCTGCATTTTTCTGCGCGATTTAAAAAGTTTTGATGTAAGTGTAATGTTTTTGTATCTCTATGAATAAAACTAGCAGTATTACACTATATATCCTTTTCTCTTCATTGCCATACGTCTAAAATTGATATCCAATCACCGTGAAAGTTGGGAAGGTGATAACTATATTTGGATATAGGATATACCAGACGCCTCTGATACATCGGTGGAAGGAAGGTGCTATTTTCACCTATAGCATAATCACATCCAACAGCCCAAGCCATTGACGGGAGACACCATTCTAAATTTTAAAAACAGGCGCATTCAAAGATTATTTCTGGTGAGTGTGGACCCAGGAGGGGAGCACGGAGTGTCACCAAGATCCACATCAACTGCGTATTTTGCACAGGTTCAACACATTATATGGATGGATTTTATATGATTGCACTTTATTTGTTTTGCACTATAATCGCACTGAGCACTTTACATTGTTAAGCAATACCATGTTATTGATTATACTAATGTAGGCACTTTATTATATATTGTATCAGTGTTTATTGCTTTCAGGAGCAGCGCTGAGTATAACATTTATATTTTTCATCACTTGGGGTCTTTTACCTTGCACTACAGCAGCAGCCCAAACCATATGTTCACATTGTTATTTCTAGTTATTATTGTCTCCATAGCGCAGGTTTTTTCGAAACTTATTAATTGATTTGGTCATGAGGGCTGCACACCGCTCTTGCAAATCATCAGCCCTAATAGTTGAACGAACACACTCTGAAGCAACTGCTAGCTGGTCTTTTAATACCTTAACTTCTGCCTCTGCCTTCTCCCTTCTATGTGATTCAGTATAAATAGCATGAAGGAAATACCCACAGACTGTGGACACTGTCCTCTTCTCTTTTTTACATAAATCCAACCCCTTAAGGCTAAAATCTACAAAATGATCTGAGATTTTATCACCCTAAGTCATATTCTTTACAAATTCTTTAGCAAGAGGCTCCCACTCATTGTCTCTGGCCCAGATAGATAAGCTGAACACTCCCCTCTGGACACTAGGGATGAGCCGAACACCCCCCGGTTCGGTTCGCACCAGAACCTGCGAACGGACCGAAAGTTCGCACGAACGTTAGAACCCCATTGATGTCTATGGGACTCGAACATTCGAAATCAAAAGTGCTCATTTTAAAGGCTAATTTGCATGGTATTGTCCTAAAAAGGGTTTGGGGACCCGGGTCCTACCCCAGGGGACATGTATCAATGCAAAAAAAAACTTTTAAAAACGGCCGTTTTTTCGGGAGCAGTGATTTTAATGATGCTTAAAGTAAAAAAAAAAAAAAGTGAAATATTCTTTTAAATATCGTACCTGGGGGGTGTCTATAATATGCCTGTAAAGTGGCGCGTGTTTCCCGTGTTTAGAACAGTCCCTGCACCAAATGTCATTTTTAAAGGAAAAAATCTCATTTAAAACTGCTTGCGGGTTTAATGTAATGTTGGGTCCTGGCAATATGGATGAAAATCAGTGAGACAAACGGCATGGGTACCCCCCAGTCCATTACCAGGCCTTGTATGGATATTAAGGGGAACCCCGCACCCAAATTAAAATAAGGAAAGGTGTGGGGCCACCAGGCCCTATATACTCTGAGCAGCAGTATACAGGCGGTGCAAACAAGACAGGGACTGTAGGTTTGTTGTTAAGTAGAATCTGTTTGTCATTTTGAACGGGTACATTTTTAACGTGTTTAACTCCATCCAAAAAATCTTTTTTAAGCTTTTTGGAAAACATAGGGAAGGGTTATCACCCCTGTGACATTTGTTTTGCTGTCTTTCCTCCTCTTTAGAAGATTTCACCTCACTTTTTGTCCCAATGACAAATGTTTTTTGAGAATTTGGGGTTTTTTGTGGAACAAGGATTGGAAAGCATCAGTGGAAAGGAGAAATGTTTTTCCCATATTAACTCTTACAGGAGAGAATTTCCCTTCCTAGGGGTAGATTTCATCTCACTTCCTGTTGTCTCCTTCCGTTTGCAAGTAGGAGTCGTTTGTAAGTTAGATGTTTGAAAGTAGGGGCCTGCCCTATATACTCAGCAGAAATTTGGGCCTTAGGTGTCGTTGTGGCCACAACAACGTAAGCCCTCACAGGGCCCTGCTGTGAAATATTAGATCGAGAATTGTAATTACATGCCCCTGTTGAACAGGGGCAGAAAAACTGGGCCTTTGGTGGTGGTGGTGGTGGTGCTGGTGCCACAACACTGTAAGTCCTCACTCGCTCTTGGTGGGTGCAGAAATGGGCCCTGCTGTGAAATATTAGATCAAGAATTGTAATTACATGCCCCTGTTGAACAGGGGCAGAAAAATTGGGCCTTTGGTGGTGGTGGTGCTGGTGCCACAACACTGCAACCCCTCACAGACACTCTAGTTGGAACGTAGGAACGAGCCCTGCTGCAAAGTATTGCATCAAAAATTGTAATTACATGCCCCTGTTAAACAGGGGCATAAAAATTGGGCCTTAGACACTGGTGCTGGTGCCACAACACTGCAACCCCTCACAGACACTCTAGTTGGAACGCAGGAACGAGCCCTGCTGCAAAGTATTGCATCAAAAATTGTAATTACACGCCCCTGTTAAACAGGGGCAGAAAAATTGGGCCTTAGGCACTGGTGCTGGTGCCACAACACTGCAACCCCTCACAGACACTCTAGTTGGAACGCAGGAACGAGCCCTGCTGCAAAGTATTGCATCAAAAATTGTAATTACACGCCCCTGTTAAACAGGGGCTGAAAAATTGTGCCTTAGGCACTGGTGGTGGCGCCCAGAACCAAAAATGTTCTTACAAGCTATCAGCGTGATGATTGAGGAGGAAGAGGATAATTACTCAGGGATAGTCACTCAGCATCAGCATAGGCAGTCTTTGAAGGGATCTGAGATTTAAAAAAAAAATTATTCGGTTACATCAGCATCAGGTGCTTGGTAGCTGGTGGTGATCCAAGACTGATTCATTTTTATGAAGGTCAGTCGATCGACCGAGTCGGTGGACAGACGCACCCTGTGATCGGTTACAAAGCCTCCAGCAGAACTGAATGTGCGTTCCGAAAGAACACTGGATGCAGGACAGGCCAGTAGCTCAATTGCA
This sequence comes from Aquarana catesbeiana, assembly GCF_042186555.1. Taxonomy (NCBI): domain Eukaryota; kingdom Metazoa; phylum Chordata; class Amphibia; order Anura; family Ranidae; genus Aquarana; species Aquarana catesbeiana. The sequence continues at coordinate 99,891,669 of NC_133336.1, read as the reverse complement.
TACTGTGCAAGCTCTGGCCAGTGATCCATCCTCAAGACCCAGTAACCCAGAGGATTTTCGGTGGGAAAGGTGTCCAAGTCTGATCTTGCCCCTAGGTATTCCTGCACCATGTAAAACAGACGCTGGCGATGGTTGCTGGAACCGATCATACCTTGGGGCTGCGGACCAAAAAATTGTCTGAACGCATCGGTCAGACGGCCACCTTCTCCACCTCTGCTTCTTTGACTGACCGAAGCCTCAGCAACACGTCCAGAAACAGGAGTTTGTAACCTCCCAGTCTCTGAGAACGCGTTGCACGGACCTTTCTGCAAGGCCTCCCGAAGATGTTTCATCCTCTGCTCCCTCTGCGATGGCAAGATAAGGTCCGTAACCTTACCCTTGTAACGTGGATCAAGGAGGGTTGCCAGCCAGTATTGGTCCTTCTCCTTGATACCACGAATATGAGGATCCTTCCGCAGGCTTTGCAGGATCAGGGAGGCCATGCAGCGTAGGTTTGCTGAGGCATTCGGTCCGGAGTCCTCTGGGTCACTAAGGACGACATGGTCCGCAGCCACCTTCTCCCAGCCACGTACAAGTCCATCCCTTAAAGACTGCTGCTGATGCTGAGTGCCAGGCTCCACCTCCATACTGACACAATCTTCCTCCTCCTCCTCCTCCTCCTCGTCCTCTTCCTGTGTGATCGGCGGGCACGCAGGAACACTGTCTGGATAAAGGGGGCCTTGAGAGCTAAGGAAGTCCTCCTCTTCCTGCCTCTGTTCTGCCTCAAGTGCCCTGTCCATTATTCCATGCAGTGTGTGCTCCAACAGGTGGACAAGGGGGACAGTGTCACTGATGCATGCACTGTCACTGCTCACCATCCTCGTGGCCTCCTCAAATGGTGACAGGACAGTGCATGCATCCCTGATCATGGCCCACTGGCGTGGGGAAAAAAAAACAAGCTCCCCTGACCCTGTCCTGGTGCCATAGTCGCACAGGTACTCATTGATGGCCCTCTGCTGCGTGTGCAGCCGCTGCAGCATGGCCAACGTTGAGTTCCACCTGGTGGGCATGTCACAGATTAGGCGGTTCTTGGGCAGGTTAAACTCCTTTTAGAGGTCCGTCAGCCGAGCACTGGCATTATATGACCGGCGGAAATGCACACAGACTTTCCTGGCCTGCCTCAGGACATCCTGTAAGCCCGGGTACCTGCCCAAGAACCGCTGCACCACCAAGTTAAGGACGTGAGCCAAACAGGGCACATGGGTCATTTGTCCCTGTTGGAGGGCAGAGAGGAGGTTGGTGCCATTGTCGCAAACCACCATTCCTGCCTTAAGTTGGCGTGGCGTCAACCACCTCTGAACCTGCCCCTGCAGAGCTGACAGAACCTCTGCCCCAGTGTGGCTCCTGTCCCCCAAGCACACCAGCTCAAGCACCGCATGGCATCTTTTGGCCTGCGTACTTGCGTAGCCCCTTGAACGGCTACGGAGCACTGCTGGTTCCGAGGACAAAGCACAGGAAGAGGCCATGGAGGAAGAAGAAGAGGAGGGGGTGGAGGAGAGAGGTGTGTCACAATCATTAGCATTTTGGAGGCGTGGTGGCGGAACAACCTCCAACACTACTGCACCTTGTCCTGCATCCTTCCCAGCTGCCAGCAGAGTCACCCAATGCGCCGTGAAACTTAGGTAACGTCCCTGTCCATGCCTGCTGGACCATGAGTCAGCGGTAATATGCACCTTACTGCTGACCGCCCTGTCCAGCGAGGCATGGACATTGCCTTCCACATGCTAGTAGAGAGCCGGAATCACCTTCCGTGAGAAAAAGTGGCGTTTGGGTACCTGTCACTGAGGAACCGCACATTCCACAAACTCACGCAAGGGGGCAGAGTCTACCAACTGAAAAGGAAGCAGTTGAAGTGCTAGCAATTTTGCCGAGCTAGCATTCAACCGCTGGGCATGTGGATGGCTGGGAGCAAACTTCTTTCGGCGGTGCAGCAGCTGGGGCAGGGAAATTTGCCTGGTACAATCTGACGTCGGTGTACCAAAAGCAGATTGCCCACAAGTACTTGGCTGTGACACACCTAATTCTACACCTTCATTCCTCTCAGTGCAGGTCTCAGAGAGGACTGAAGGTATAGTGGGGTTGGAAATCTCAGCTGATGAGGAGCAAGGAGAGGTCCTCTTTGTTCTTTGGTGTGGATCTTTTAGATACGCTTGCCAACGAACTGCATGGCAGGTCAACATATGTCTGGTCAAGCATGTGGTACCCAAGCAGGAGATGTTTTGGCCACGCGAGATATGCTTGAGACATATGTTGCAAATAGCAGCGGTGCGATCTGATGCACTCGTCCCAAAAAAGGCCCACACCAAAGAACTTTTTGAATAACGCGCAGAGACTGCAGCGCCCTGCACATGTGGAGCTTTGGGGTGTGATGCAGTCAATGTGCTGCCCTTAGCCTGGCCCCTGTGGGGCATCCTGCCTCGTTGGTGATGTGCTGCCTCCTCCTCCTCTCTCCTATCAGGCACCCACGTTGAGTCAGTGACCTCATCATCCCCTCCCTCCTCATCACTGGAGCAAACCTGGCAGGATGCTGCAGCAGGGGGAGCATGACTGCCAGATTGCTGTCCTTCTTGGGCACCCCCTCTGTCCGTGCTCATGTTACTGCCTTCATCGAGCTCAGTATCCTCATCAGAGCCTTCCAAACGCTGGGCATCCTCCTGGAGCATGTACCCAACACTGTGGTCAAACAGTTTGGGGGACTCCTCAGGAGGACATGGTGGGGCTAGGGAAGGAGTCACTGATGACATTGAGCCGAGGGAAGAGTCCGCTGCTTTGCCAGACAAAGTACCCTGGGCATGGGTGAGAGAGGATGAGGAGGATGAGGACGGCTTGGTCATCCACTCGACCAAGTCTTCCGCATGTTGCGGCTCAACATGGCCAGCTGCCGAAAAAAAGGCCAAGCGTGTCCCACGGCCACGTGCTGATGAGGATGCACCGTCTCCACCACCAGCACTAGACACAGAGCCTGCTTGCCCTCTCTTATTGGCTTGTGACTGTCTGCCTCTCCTTCTTGACTAAGCTGGGATATATATATATATATATATATATATATATATATATATATGTACTGATACTGCAGCTAGCAAAATCAACTGCCTGCCTGTAGTATGAGAACACCACCAACCTTCTACAGGTAGCTTTAGCTGAACACTGTGAGGTGGACGCACCCCACTAACTTGTAGGTTTAGCTGAACACTGTGAGCAGGACGCACCCCACTAACTTGTAGGTTTAGCTGAACACTGTGAGCAGGACGCACCCCACTAACTTGTAGGTTTAGCTGAACACTGTGAGGTGGACACACCACACTAACTTGTAGGTTTAGCTGAACACTGTGAGCAGGACGCGCCCCACTAACTTGTAGGTTTAGCTGAACACTGTGAGCAGGACGCACTGCACTACCTGTAAATAGTCTAGCTGCCTGACTGTGGTACTAATAGGATCAAAAAAACACCAGTAATTTTCTTCAGGTAGCTGTATATACAGTAACAAGACAAGCCTGCCTGTCAGTAAGAAGATAACAGGAATGGATCTAGCTGAACACTGTGAGCAGGACGCACCCCACTAACTTGTAGGTTTAGCTGAACACTGTGAGCAGGATGCACTGCACTAAACTTGTAGGTTTAGCTGAACACTGTGAGCAGGACGCACCCCACTAACTTGTAGGTTTAGCTGAACACTGTGAGCAGGACGCACCCCACTAACTTGTAGGTTTAGCTGAACACTGTGAGGTGGACGCACCACACTAACTTGTAGGTTTAGCTGAACACTGTGAGCAGGACGCACCCCACTAACTTGTAGGTTTAGCTGAACACTGTGAGCAGGACGCACTGCACTAACTGTAAATAGTCTAAGTGCCTGACTGTGGTACTAATAGGATCAAAAAAACACCAGTAATTTTCTTCAGGTAGCTATATATACAGTAACAAGACAAGCCTGCCTGTCAGTAAGAAGATAACAGGAACGGATCTAGCTGAACACTGTGAGCAGGACGCACCCTACTAACTTGTAGGTTTAGCTGAACACTGTGAGCAGGACGTACCCCACTAACTTGTAGGTTTAGCTGAACACTGTGAGGTGGACGCACCACACTAACTTGTAGGTTTAGCTGAACACTGTGAGCAGGACGCACCCCACTAACGTGTAGGTTTAGCTGAACACTGTGATCAGGACGCACCCCACTAACTTGTAGGTTTAGCTGAACACTGTGAGCAGGACGCACCCCACTAACTTGTAGGTTTAGCTGAACACTGTGAGCAGGACGCACCGCACTAACTTGTAGGTTTAGCTGAACACTGTGAGCAGGACGCACCCCACTAACTTGTAGGTTTAGCTGAACACTGTGAGCAGGACACACCCCACTAACTTGTAGTTTTAGCTGAACACTGTGAGCAGGATGCACTGCACTAACTGTAAATAGTCTAGCTGCCTGACTGTGGTACTAATAGGATCAAAAGAACACCAGCAATTTTCTTCAGGTAGCTGTATATACTGTAACAAGACAAGACTGCCTGTCAGTAAGAAGATAACAGGAATGGATCTAGCTGAACACTGTGAGCAGGATGCACTGCACTAACTGTAAATAGTCTAGCTGCCTGACTGTGGTACTAATAGGATCAAAAGAACACAAGCAATTTGCTTCAGGTAGCTATATATACTGTAACAAGACAAGCCTGCCTGTCAGTAAGAAGATAGCAGGAACGGATCTAGCTGAACACTGTGAGCAGGACGCACTGCACTAACTGTAAATAGTCTAGCTGCCTGACTGTGGTACTAATAGGATCAAAAGAACACCAGTAATTTTCTTCAGGTAGCTGTAAATACTGTAACAAGACAAGCCTGCCTGTCAGTAGGAAGATAACAAGAACGGATCTAGCTAAACTGAATACAGTGTATATATATATATATGCAACACCTGGGATGCATATATATACACAATACACTGTAAGTGCAGCTAACTGACTGACTGTTCTGCCTAATCTATCTAACTCAAATCAAATGTCACTGTCTGTCTCTCTCTCTCTCTCAATGAACGCCGGAACACACACTACACAGGGCCGCTGTGCAGGCGGCCTTATATAGTGTGGGGCGTGTACTAAATCCCCTGAGCCATAATTGGCCAAAGCCTCCTTGGCTTTGGCCAATTACGGCTCTCTGTTCAGGCGGCGCTGTGATTGGCCAAGCATGCGGGTCATAGTGCATGCTTGGCCAATCATCAGTCAGCAATGCACTGCGATGCCGCAGTGAATTATGGGCCGTGACGCGCCACACGAATTTGGCGCGAACGGCCCATATCGTTCGCAATTCGGCGAACGACCGAACAGCCGATGTTCGAGTCGAACATGGGTTCGACTCGAACACGAAGCTCATCCCTACTGGACACCAGAATCCTTTGCAGCCTTGCTTTTCCTAATCAGCTTATGTAGCATTTTTACCTAGCACAAGCTACACAACACACCACAGAAAAAAAAACAGGTCTGCTTCAGTTGAACTTAAGCACAATCCTGGCATGAGCCCCCAAATTGTTTTGCTTGCATCTATCTAGCAAGGTTACTTTGTGGTAAAAGCAAGGAAGCTAAGACCTCTGCAGTGTGTAAATGTGCTTTTACTATACAAAGATGCTGTACATACAAAACTATAGTGCCCTGTACACACGGTCGGACTTTCCGACGGAATATTTGCAATCGGAGCTTGTTGTCGGAAATGCCGACCGTGTGTGGGCTCCATCGGACTTTTTCCATCGGAATTTCCGACACACAAAGTTTGAGAGCAGGCTATAAAATTTTCCGACAACAAAATCCGTTTGCGTAAATTCCGATATGTTTTACGTCACCGCGTTCACAACTTTGTGCGACCGTGTGTATGCAAGTTTGATCCAACATCCGTCGGAAAAAATCCATGGATTTTGTTGTCAGAATGTACGATCAATGTACGATCGTGTGTACAGGGCATTACAATATTAGGAATACAATACAAGACTGACAGATATCTATAACAAGCAAAATGTCTAGAAAATAAACAGCCTATGGTCTGTAACAGTAGAAATACACTTAAAAGTTACTTAACTCCTGTTACTGTGTAATCATGATCTCTGTTGCTCCTGGAGATCAGGCACCTTCTTCTTCGCTTATTACAGATTCTTCTTCCTGCTCTGGTGTTAATCCATGATGAGTGGGTTCCCTCCTATCAGTCTCTACTGCTCCTTTTATTTGGGCTTTTGTTTACCAGTTTGTTGACAATGGTTACAAACTAGTTTACCTTAACAATCAAATTGCCAACTGTCAACAGTTTCCATTGTTACCAAGGCATTCATTTGAGAAACATTCTTGGACAAACATGATCTCTGCAATCAAACTAGTCTGATTGCTATTATATCACAGTCTAATGCCACGTACACACGATCGGAAATGCCGCCAGCAAAAGACCGATGTGAGCTTTTGGTCGGAAAATGCAACCATGTGTATGCTCCATCGGACTTTTGCTGGCGGAATTCCAGCCAGCAAAAGATTGAGAGCAGGTTCTCTATTTTTCGGTCAGAAAAATTTCCTATCCAAAAATGGGATCGTCTTTACGCAATTCGGACGCGCAAAAAATCACGCATACTCAGAATCAAGTATGAGATGGAAGCAATCGGTCTGGTAAAACTAGCGTTCATAATGGAAATAGCACATTCGTCACGCTGCAAATTATTGGATCTTTTAATGCAGTGCATTCCTTTGTTCTTTTTAATGCTAGAATAATGAATTTGTTTTGCTGCTGATATTCACACAGAGTTATGACAAACTTATTTCTTTATTATTTCTCATGATTTCCTGAATCACGTGCTTTTACTATACTTTTACTTATACTTTTACTTTTACTTTTTTGTTTTTAAAGCCAGATCTCCATAATAATGTTTAGAATTATTTTTTATAGTCATCTTTTTTTATTTTTAATCAAGATCTCCTGTTTTTTGGATTATTTTTAAATTATTTTCTAGTGATCTCCATATTTTTTTTTGTGTGTGTGTCAAGTTTCCACAACAACATTATTATCTTGTATTTTTAAAGCTCAAGGAAGTTGGTTAGTGTCCCTTGTTAATTTGACATAGTATTTTTGAAATGTACCTGCCTACTCACAAAAAAACTGTCCTTTTTGAAGAAAAACACATAGGCAATTATTTTCATATTAAAAAATCTCCATTTATTCTGGCTCATAACAAAATAAAGAGGAAGGCAAAAAAAAACTGCTTGAATTTGCGAAGCCTTTGTACCCCAGGGCACACATCAACTCTTTGTAAATAAAAATTGGTAGCCTGAGAAGTCCATTTAATAGGGAACACAATCTAGTCCAGGACTCCCAGAGATCAGGAACAGCATCAGGTGACATGTATGTCCCCAGGCTGTGGTACTACCACATCCTACATCTTCTGTCAGACCAGACTGAACCCAGGCCATCACTTTCATGTCTTCCTTGCAGCCTTCCCTCCATGCTTCTCTGCAGCCTTCCCTGCAACCTTCCCTGCAGCCTTCCTTGGAGGCTGTGGCTCTGGAGGTGGACTTGTGGCAGGAGGAGGATGGGCGAGCGCACATAAGTACATGTTCTCACTAATTTGGCCCCTCAACCACTTCTGAAGGGCCTGAAAAATAAGATTCTCACACATGAAGCATTGGCCCTCCTCCATTTTCTGCAATTTTGCAGCTACATAGCAGCCATAGGCCTCTTCAGCGTCGGGGGGTGTTTTCAGGGCTGCATTAGTGTCATTAATGAGGCCCAGTGCTGCCTCCTCCACATTACTCCCCTTCCTGGCCCTTTTTGTTGTAAGGTGGAGGGGAGGCACCTGGGATTGGGTGAGGCTACTGGGCCTGGTCACCTCCTGGCTGACACTTATCCCCACCTCCTGGCTGACACTTACCCCCGCCTCCTGGCTGACACTTAAACCCGCCTCCTCCTGTCTGACACATTCCAGAGCCTTGTTCTAGCTGAGGTCCTCCTGTGTATGAAAAAGGGAAATGGTTTTAGTTTTTGGTTCAGCAATCACACACAATTTTCAGCTCATGACTTTTGCAAATTGAATGAAAAGACTATCATTCTGAGCCCAGCATTTTTCATTTTTGTCACAATCATTTTTCGGACAATAAATATGTTAAAATATACTATACCTGGCTCCAGCTGGGCTCCTCTACTTCTTCCAGGATGGAAAGCCCAGGTTGGTCCTCGGAAGTCTCAGCTAGGGTTGAGGGAAGGGTTGAGGGAAGTGTAGAAAGTGATTCCCTGGCTTCAATCTGGTCTTCCAGAAACCGCATCCTGTTGTAGTACCACAGACTGGGTACATACACATCCTCTGCTGCTGCTCCTGATCTCATGGAAGCCTGAACCTTATTAAGCTCCTTCCTATACGTGCTTCTAAAGCTACCAATTTTCTTCTCCACAAACTCGATGTCTGCTTTGAGGGACCTGCGTCTTTACAAATTGCAGCAGTTTCTCCAGCGATGCCTTCCCAGCTGGTTTATTTTGATATAAGGGGTTTTTAACCTCCCACAATTTTCTCATATTCCTGTATCTGTCAATGAACTGGCCCATGAATTCAATGTCTTTGAATTGTTTCATATTTGCTGAAAGACAAAACACAAGACCAAAACACTAATATCAGTCTAAACTCTCCTAATCCTATCCCTATCACTGATGTCCCAAGTTAAAATGTTACCTTCGTTATAACGTTCAGCGCTTTCAGTCCTCCTTCCTCTGCACACAGATCGTACGTACAACACATGCATGTTAGGCTTTATATACACTGCGTATGCGTGAAACTCCCCCCGTGTCGCCCGCCCCTGACGTTCTTTATAGAATATTCCCCGCCCCTTCTCTTTTGGCGCAGTGGGAGAGCACATGGCGGAGACACAGAAGGTGCGTGATAATAGCAGTAATGAGGAGGAAAGCCGGAGCCAGAAACATCCCGATCCCGGAGGAGAAGATATAAGGCCTAAAATATGTCCTTTGTAGAGATGGTGGACATCTTGAAGAGGGCCGACTATGATGGGAAGTGTGGACCTTACCTAAACCCAAATGTGAGAAAGGCCAAGATCATGACTAAATTTGCGAAGAGTCTGCACAGGAATTTTGGGGTACGACGATCCAAGGAGCAATTGAGGAAACGCTGGTCAGACCTGAAATTGAAGGAGCAGGATCAGTAGAGAAGAATCAAGAAAGTGCTTCTAAAAAGTAAGTATTTGTTGTGTGTTCCTATTATTATTATTACTTGCATGTTGCTCCATGTGCTTTTCTTTACTGTTGTACAGTTAAAAATGGCTACTTTCATGTTCATGGGCACAGTAATCGGTCGCAGTACACATCCTTCATTTGCTAACTAAATAAGATGTTTTTGGCAGATGCAGGGTTAACTACATTTGGTCATGTTAATTTGTATTAAAAGAAGTTTTGGACATTGTTGCCTAGATGTGTTTGTAACCAGAATGAATTGCAAACTTGATTCAGTGTAATGTAAGGAGAGGACACTCAGCAGCTGTTTACACATCTGGACTCAGGAGCACTAGTGCGGGACACCAGAAGATTTCTAGGGTGTCCCACACAGGTGCTCTAGTGGATACTAGGGGTGTCTACATGTGTGAAAGTTGTCCAAAAAAGGTAAGTATTCCAGCTTTGTTAAGGGAATAAATCATGTCTTCAACTTGGAACTCTGCCCAAACAGACAATTGTACCCCACTTCCAAGCAATGTTTCACATTCATATTTCTGGCCACAAATATCTGTGTGCTAAGTATACCTTTTGTTTCATTCTCATAGGGGAGAAAAGACTTGGGACATCTGAGGACACCAGGAACCCCCCACCTCAGGAAGAAGGGGGGCAGAGGACACCACAACCTCAGGATGTGAAGGGAGGAGAAGTGGAAGGAGTGGTTGAAATTGTCACCACAACAGGTCAGTGTCTGACACCACAGATTCAGGTAATAGATGTATGCCTGCATATTTATTATACCGTATTTATCGGCGTATAACACGTGCCGGCATATAACATGCACCCCAAGTTTAGGAGGGAATTTTAAGGAAAAAAACTTTTAGGAGTAAAGTTTAAGGAAGAAAAACTTACATTAAAATGCCCATCAATGCAGCGTTATCGGTGTCCATCTGCAGCCTTGTCAGTGTCGATCTGTAGTGTTGTCCCTGATTGCAGCCTTGTCCCCCATTGCAGCATTGTCCCCCATTGCAGCCTTGTCCCCCATTGCAGCATTGTCCCCATTGCAGCATTGTCCCCCATTGCAGCCTTGTCCCCCATTGCAGCCTTGTCAGTGTCAGTGCAGCTTGCCCCAGTGTCCATTGCAGCCTTGTCAGTGCAGCTTTGCCCCAGTGCAGCCTTTTCAGTGCAGCTTTGCCCCAGTGCAGCCTTGTCAGTGCAGTCATGTCAGTGCAGCCATGTCAGTGCAGCTTTGCCCCAGTGCAGCCTTGCCCCAGTGCAACCTTGCCCCTGTGCAGCCTTGCCCCTGTGCAGCCTTGCCCCTGTGCTCGCCGCGATCGCCGCCGACATACACAGCTGTGTGTAAATTCAAATATGGCGCCGAGACTGCAGGGACTCGGCGGAGCGGAGATACACATACCCGAGAGTCCTCAGCTTTTTTTCGGCGCCGCTCACAGTCACGCCCAGTCCCGCCCTATGATGGACATAACACAGGTCCAATGGCGGGACTGGGCGGGACTGTGAGTGGCGCCGAAAAAAGCCGAGGATTCTCAGGTATGTGTATCTCCGCTCCGCCGAGTCCCTGCAGTCTCAGTGTCAGAGAGTCCCCCTGGGCAGACACGCTGCTGGTGTGCGTCACGGTGCGTTGGGGCGCGTTCCCGTGCACGCGCGCCCGGCGTTTGCCTCCAATCTGCCTATTTAGGCTGTCTGCACAGGGGGCTCGGTGCTGTCTGATCTTCAGCTCCCTGTATCCCTGCACCTGCTTCCTGTTTTGAACCTGATCTCCTGACCACCGACCTGTCTTTGATTCTCCTTGCTTGCTGCCTGCCACTGATCCCGGACTGTCCTGACTACGAATCTGCCTGCTCCTCTGTACCACATTGGTCGCCTGTTGCCGACCTCTGCCAGTGACCTGACCTGCTTGCTCCACTCCTGCTCTGCACCTGCTGCCTGTGCTTCAGTTGACTGGTGATCTCAATAACCACCGGGATCCTCCTGCAGCTAACCAGGCTCTCATACCATTCTGTGCTCCCGTGTCTCCTCTTCATACTACCAGGGGCCGGGAACCAGATACGTAAGGGAGGCCTCCCCCTGCTACATCGGGCTCACCTGTCTGTTACGTGGAAGTCTGACACTCGGCGCCATATTTGAATTTACACACAGCTGTGTATGTCGGCGGCGATCACGGCATACGCCGCGTTCGCTCCGATCCCAGCAAAAGTTACGGGGATCGGCCTATAACACGCACCCACGATTTCCCCCTGATTTTCTGGGGAAAAAAGTGCGTGTTATATGCCAATAAATACGGTACATTGTGTGTTTTTTCATTTTAGGTGATGTGCATGTTGTGGGAGAACAATCTACTCATTTCACCAGTGACAATGCACAAAGGCTAATCCAGGACATAATGTTTTGTAGTCGGGATTTAGACTTCATAAAGGAAAAAAACAAGGAGATTGAACAAAGAATGAAGAACTGTGAGTTCTTGCTCAAGAACACCCCGCCCCCTCTGACGTCACGGGGAAAGCCTCAGGGAAGTCCCCGTCAAGTCCCCGTGCATCAGAGGGGGGCGGGGTCACCGGGTGGCCCCGCTCTCCATTATTTAAGAACCGTCAGAAGACGAGAAGCGTCACACAGCGGGAGCCTCCCATCATGGATGCGGAGCGGCCCGAGAACAAAGAAGGGAAGAAGACACCGTGGAGGAAGATGCTGGACAAGAACACCAGAGCAAGAAGCAGAGGATCGGAGGAAGAAGAAGATGGAGGAAGAAACCGAAGGAAGATAGAAGAAAGAAGATGGAAAGAAGAAGCATTTAAACAAAGTAATTGTCAAAAACTGTCTCTTGTCATTTTTAACATTTTTGACACTTTTTTGTGAAATGGTAGGGGTACCCTTACCATTTCACATGGGGGGCGGGATCTGGGGGTCCCCTTGTTAAAGGGGGCTTCCAGATTCTGATAAGACCCCCACCCGCAGACCCCCACAACCACCGGGCAAGGGTTGTGGGGATGAGGCCCTTGTCCCCATCAACATGGGGACAAGGTGCTTTGAGGGGACCCCAAAGCACCCTCCCAATGTTGAGGGCATTTGGCCTGGTTCGGTTCAGGAGGGGGGGCGCTCTCTTGTCATCCCCCTCTTTTCCTGCAGCCTGCCAGGTTGCGTGCTCGGATAAGGGTCTGGTATGGATTATTGGGGGGACCCCACGCCGCTTTTTAAAAAATTTTGGTGCAGGGTTCCCCTTAAAATCCATACCAGACCTGAAGGGTCTGGTATGGATTTTGAGGGGGACTCCCATGCTTTTTTTTTTTAATTTTGGCGTGGGGTTCCCCTTAATATCCATACCAGACCTGAAGGGCCTGGTATGGAATTTAGGGGGACCCCCACGCCATTTTTTTTTTAAAGTTTGGTTCGGGGTTCCCCTGTGGGGAAATCCCATGCTGTTTTTTCAATGAACTTTTATGTGTATTGTCGGACCGACAATTCATTAATAGCAGCAAGTAGTTTAAAATGACTTTTTTTCCTTTGAAATGTCATTTTGCTGTCAGACTGTTCTAAACACGGGAAACATGCGCCCCTTTACAGGCATACTATAGACACCCCCAGGTACAAAATTTAAAGGAATAATACACTTTTATTGTTTCACTTCAAGCATTATTAAAATCACTGCTCCCGAAAAAACGACCGTTTTTAAAACTTTTATTTGCATTGATCCATGTCCCCTGGGGCAGGACCCAGGTCCCCAAACACTTTTTATGACAATAACTTTAAGCCTTTAAAATTAGCACTTTTGATTATTCTTGTTCGAGTCACATAGACTTTAACGGTATTCGCATGTTCGAACAAATTTTTTGCCTGTTCGCATGTTCTGGTGCGAACCGAACAGGGGGGTGTTCGGCTCATCCCTAATGGTCAGATGAAACCAAAGTAGAACTGTTTGGTAGAAACACAACTCATCATGTTTGGAGGAGAGAGAATGCTGAGTTGCAACCAAAGAAAACCATGCCTACTGTGAAGCATGGGGGTGGCAACATCATGCTTTGGGGCTGTTTCTCTGCAAAGGAAACAGGAAGACTGATCCATGTACATGAAAGAATGAATGGGGCCATGTATCATGAGATTTTGAGTGCAAACCTCCTCCTATCAGCAAGGGCATTGATGATGAAACGTGGCTGGGTCTTTCAGTATGACAATGATCCCAAACACACTGCCCGGGTAACGAAGGAGTGGCTTTGTAAGAAGTATTTCAAGGTCCTGGAGTGGCCTAGCCAGTCTCCAGATCTCACCCACATAGAAAACCTTTGGAGGGAGTTGAAAGTCCGTGTTGCCCAGCGACAGCCCCAAAACATCATTGTTCTAGAGGAGATCTGCATGGAGGAATGGGCCAACATACCAGCAACAGTGTGTGACAACCTTATGAAGACTTACAGAAAACGTTTGACCTCTGTCATTGCCAACAAAGGATATATTATAAGTATTGAGATGAACTTTTGATATTGATAAAATACTTATTTTCCACCATAATTTGCAAATAAATTCTTTCCAAATCAGACAATGTGATTGTCTGGATTTGTTTCCACATTTTGTCTCTCATAATTGAGGTATACCTATGATGACAATTACAGGCCTCTCTCATCTTTTTAAGTGGGAGAACTTGCACAATTGGTGGCTGACTAAATACTTTTTTGCCCCACTGTATAGTCCTTCTGCAGGACCTGAATGATGGCAGAACAGGTCTCTGGGATAATGATCCCCAGAGCCTGGGGGGGAGATGCCTGTAGAGAACTTGAGGCCCTGTAGACTTCCCCCATCGCCAAGTACTGCAACGTGGCGACTAGCTTCTGCTCCGGAGTGATGGCTTGCCACATGCAGGTGTCCTGCCTGCTAATATAAGGGGACAGCAAAGCCAACATACGGTGAAAAATGGGGTCCGTCATCCAGAGAAAATTCCTGAAATCATCAGGATTATCCTGGATCTCACACAGCAAAGTCATGTGAGAGAATTGGTCACGCTGGAGTAACCAATTCTTGGTCCATGAACTCCTCCCCACCCTGTTCATGGACTGGGCTTGGGTCAAAGCAAGAACCCCAACACCAAGCCCCCGCATAGCATGAACTCTACGATGAGTACGTACCTGCAACATGGCTTCAAAACAGTCGGCTGGTCAGAACGAACTAACGGAATGCACTGAAGAACAGCAAGGCCTGTGAAGAGCGAGCTGAAAATCAGAAACGAGTGCACAAGAACGCACTGAAAAACAGATACGAACTGACTACACGTACTGAAAAACAGATACAAACCCACAAGCACAAAGTGAACAGCAGTAAAACGATCTGAAAAGCACGAGTCTGAAAAGCGCGAATTGTCTCTCACCAAACTTCTACTAACAAGAGATAAACACGAGATTAGCAGAAGGAGCCCAAAGGGTGGCACAGTGGCTATTGAACTTCCTTTTTCTAGTGCCGTCGTACGTGTTTTACATCACCGCATTCTTGACGGTCGGAATTTGGTGTGACCGTGTGTAAGCAAGACAAGCTTGAGCGGAATCCCGTCGGAAAAACCATCATAGCTTTTTCCGACCAAAATTCCAATCGTGTGTACGCGGCATAATAGAAAAATCGTATATTTTATTTCAAACGCAACACAGGTGGGAGATTTTTGGTTGATTTGAGTAGAGATGGTTCCCCATTGAGTTAATATGTTTATATGTTTTAAGGGCTCCATTATTACCAATTTTTCTATTTATTTATTTATTTTTTTTAACAGCAGTTAACAGCCTTATTTTATATTAACCACAACAGTTTCAGCTCCACTTAATATGCTGATGTGGTGCACAAAGATTCTACACGTTCAAGATATGCTTACCAGTTTGGAATATACATTGTGGTTGAAATCTGCTTTTACTAAAAACAATTCTATCAAAGCCATGTCTCGGAGGTCTGATGTGCCCAGACAACCACCAACGTGAAATCTTAATGTGTGCATGGGACTATAACCTGAATATAAAACAAGGTCAAACAGCACCTACGGTACTAAATCAGATAGGAAATAGGTGGACTAATCAATTGTTATCAGCTGACACTGTGTGTTCTCTATACACTTTGGCTCATTTCACTGCCTGTACATCTCTAGGTTTAAAAATAGAGCTGAAAACTGTGTACACAACCAAGCTAAACCTATAGTTTTACCTATTACATTTATATAATTAAAGGTGGAAACAGCTGCATGCTTTGTTGGATGGCTTTGCCTGTAAACTGAATTAGTCCTCCAGTCTACATAATTACAGTGTATGCACCAACGATTATTTAGCTGCTGTGAAATACCCTGGCTGCTTACCCAATCAATAGCATTTACCAAAATAATCATGCCAGAATTGATTACCAATACAAAGAAGCATATATATCAACTGTTCAAACATTATTTAATTGGTTGATATAAAAGAGCTCATTTTAATTGGCCAATACTAAAACATCAATTTGTACCTTGTGTACATGCAAGGCAACAAGTCAGCTCATTAAAACCTGTAAATGATTAGTAAGCATTTATTTTAGTTATACATGTGGACATTTTAAAGCAGTTATTTTCCAGAATTGTGCTGTGCTCCTAGGTCCTTTTGTGGACAAATATCATACAGCTTTTTTGTGGACTTGCATGAAGGGGCAAGGGGGAAAAAGGGGGTGGGACTTTAAATGAGGCAAACATATGGTAATATGTGCCTCCATCCCTGGATCAATGAAATATAAATAGGAAGTTGGGACTTTGTGTGAGGCAAATGGCAATAGAGCAGAGTAATACATACATAATGACTTAATGAGTTTATTGACATAAAGAGGGTATAAAATCGCACTCAATACAGAAAACATTAACAGCCACTACATATAAATGAGTGTTAGTGTTGGATAAAGTACAGTTCATAAACACATAGGAATAGAAGATACAACTACATAATCCAAATAGTCCATACGGTATCTCACAAAAGTGAGTACACTCCTCACATTTTTATAAATATTTTATTATATCTTTTCATGTGACAACACTGAAGAAATTACACTTTGCTACAATGTAAAATAGTGAGTGTACGGCTTGTATAAAAGTGTAAATTTGCTGTCCCATCAAAATAATTCAGCACACAGCCAATAATATCTAAACCGCTGGCAACAAAAGTGAGTACACCCCTAAGTGAAACTGTCCAAATTGGGCCCAATTAGCCATTTTCCCTCTGGTGTCATGTGACCCCTTAGTGTTACAAGGTCTCGGGTGTGAATGGGGAGCAGGTGTGTTAAATCTGGTGTTATCGCTCTCACTCTCTCATACTGGTCACTGGAGGTCCAACACAGCACCTCATGGCAAAGAACTCTCTGAGAATTGGAAAAAAAGAATTGTTGCTCTACATAAAGATGGCCTAGGCTATAAGAAGATTGCTGAGACACTGAAACTGAGTGCAGCATGGTGGCCAAGACCATACAACGGTTTAACAGGACAGGTTCCACTCAGAACAGGCCTCGCAAGGGGGACCAAAGAAGTTGAGTGCACGTGCTTCAGTGGGGGGAGAAGGTATTGAGGAGTTAGTGACTCCCTGATCCACTGATCTGGTTATGGTTCTATGGTCCAATAGTTCTTAACGGTACACCTAGCTTTCTTTCACTACCTCCTCAATACCTTCTCCCCCACTGGCTCTCAGGCTCACACTTGCTTCACATCATTATCACCACATGCGAGTTCTTTATAGTATATCCTTTTTCTACAGACTCCTTTGGAGCCCCAATCTATGTTACCACATACACTATATGGAGAATTCAATTCTTTGGGAACCTTGTATTTGGGCCTTTGCCCCATGCGTGGTTTCGCTTCCTCAGCTCCTGTGACAGACGATCTATCCCTGCGGTTCCCTTCAGGTGCAGTATCACATACCCCTGCTCCCCAGGCCCATGTAAGTAAACATACCATAATCATTTTCAATTCCTTCCCCTTGATGCTGGAGTTCTTACCAGAACTTATCAGTATCTATGTATACATTCTTTACTGACTAACGGATGAATCTTCTCCTGATGAAGTGTCTTCACACAAAACGCGTTGAGCTTTGCCAAGATGCAACCCTGTTTTAGTTACTTATCACTGACATTTTTAATCATCCTCTTTACCATCTGTTTTTTACTCAGAGTAATTACTCCTCACAATGGCAACTGGAACATGCTGCTATCTCGTTTATAAGGTTGTATATATATGATCTATTTGGATTATGAAGTTGTATCTTCTAATTCAGTGTGCTTATGAAATGTACTTTTTCCAACACTCATTTATATTTAGTGGCTGTTAATGTTTTCCATATTGAGTGCTATTTTATACCCTCTTGTTGGCAAAAGTAGGTTAGTGATTTTTGTACCTTAGGGACACCCTGAAATTAGACTTAAGACCTTGTAGCAAATAACAAAGTATATTGTCAAGCATTTATCAGATAAAATTGAATATAGCACTGAAAAAATTAGTGTTTTCAAGGATAAGTTCACCTTTTCAGAAAAAATAATAAATGCACATTTTTTTGCAGGTAAAAAAATGTGCATGTATTATTTTTTGTTGCAGGCAGAGAAGCCTGCAAAGCATTGCACCAACGATCTGCAGATTGCTGATGCCATGCAGGTCTCCTGCGGACCTGTCAGTGTATAGGCTTCTTTGTACCTCGTACGGGGAAGCCAATACATGCTGACAGGAAAAATGAATGAACTACCACAACACTCACAGCGCCATGGTAGTTCATTGAAAACTACAAACCGACAGCCGTAGTGGCTGACCGCACCTTGTAGTTTTCCATTTACAGAGTGCTGTGAATGAGTGACACGGCCAGGTGGGCGGAGCCCCGCCCAACCTTTTTTTTTTTTTTTTTTACAGCTAGTGGTTGGGAAATATCCCCTACTAGCTGGCACAGTGGGGAACCGGGAGGTGCAGGGGCTGGTGAACTCATAAAATAACTGAATATTGATGCAACATGTAACAGGCAGCGGCGTAGCGTGGGGGTGCAGGGGGTGCCGTGGCCCCGGGCGCGACATTTAGGGGGGCGCCAGTATAGTGTAGTGGTCAGTATGGGGGGCAGTGTAGTGGACAGTATAGTGTAGTGGTCAGTGTAGTATAGTGGACAGTGTAGTATGGGGGTCAGTATAGTGTCGTGTAGTATAGTGGACAGTATAGTGGTTAGTGTAGTATAGTGGTTAGCATATTCGTCAGTATAGTGTAGTTTAATATGGAGGTCAGTGTAGTGTAGTATAGTGGTCAGTATGGTGGTTAGTGTAGTGGTCAGTGTAGTGTAGTATGGTGGTCAGTGTAGTGTAGTATAGTGGTCAGTATAGTATAGTGGACAGTGTAGTGGTCAGTGTAGTGTAGTATGGTGGACAGTGTAGTGTAGTATGGTGGTCAGTATAGTGTCGTGTAGTATAGTGGTCAGTGTAGTGTAGTATAGTGGTCAGTATAGTGGTCAGTATATTGGTTAGTGTAGTATAGTATAGTGGTCAGTATAGTGTAGTTTAGTATGGAGGTCAGTGTAGTATAGTGGACAGTGTAATGTAGTATGGTGGTCAGTGTAGTATAGTATAGTGGTCAGTATAGTGTAGTTTAATATGGAGGTCAGTGTAGTGTAGTATAGTGGTCAGTATGGTGGTTAGTGTAGTGGTCAGTGTAGTGTAGTATGGTGGTCAGTGTAGTGTAGTATAGTGGTCAGTATAGTGGTCAGTATATTGGTTAGTGTAGTATAGTATAGTGGTCAGTATAGTGTAGTTTAGTATGGAGGTCAGTGTAGTATAGTGGACAGTGTAATGTAGTATGGTGGTCAGTGTAGTGTAGTATAGTATAGTGGTCAGTATAGTGTAGTTTAGTATGGAGGTCAGTGTAGTATAGTGGTCAGTATAGTGTAGTATAGTGGTCAGTGTAGTGTAGTATAGTGGTCAGTGTAGTATAGTGGTCAGTGTAGTGTAGTATAGTGGTCAGTGTAGTGTAGTATAGTGGTCAGTGTAGTGTAGTATAGTGGTCAGTATAGTGGTTAGTGTAGTATAGTATAGTGGACACTGTAGTATAGTGGTTAGTGTAGTATAGTATAGTGGTTGGTATAGTGTAGTTTAGTATGGAGGTCAGTGTAGTATAGTGGACAGTGTAATGTAGTATGGTGGTCAGTGTAGTGTAGTATGGTTGTCAGTATAGTGTAGTATAGTGGTCAGTATAGTGGTTAGTGTAGTATAGTATAGTGGACAGTATAGTATAGTGGTTAGTGTAGTATAGTATAGTGGACAGTGTAGTATAGTGGTCAGTGTAGTATAGTGGTCAGTGTAGTATAGTGGTCAGTGTAGTGTAGTATAGTGGTTAGTGTAGTATAGTATAGTGGTCAGTATAGTGTAGTTTAGTATGGAGGTCAGTGTAGTATAGTGGTCAGTGTAGTATGGTGGTCAGTGTAGTGTAGTATAGTGGCCAGTGTAGTGTAGTATAGTGGTCAGTATAGTGTAGTTTAGTATGGAGGAAAGTGTAGTATAGTGGTCAGTGTAGTATGGTGGTCAGTATAGTGTAGTATAGTGGTCAGTGTAGTGTAGTATAGTGGTCAGGGTAGTATAGTGGACAGTGTAGTGGACAGTATAGTGATCTGTGTAATATAGTGGACAGTATAGTATAGTGGTTATTATAGTGGTCAGTGTAGTATAGTGGACAGTATAGTATAGTGGTCAGCGTAGTGGACAGTATAGTGTAGTGGACAGTATAGTATAGTGGACAATGTAGTGTAGTGGACAGTGTAGTTCTCAGTGTAGTGGTCAGTACTATTGTATTTGAAGGGACTCAGGGAGTGCTAAAAGTCCGCGGGCTAGTGAGGCACAAATTACTTGCCTTGCCCCGGGTGCTGACAACCCACGCTACGCCACTGGTAACAGGTGAACTTATCCTTTAAGCAATACACTGAGGATTCACTTGGGACATTCAATGCGCTCCAGTAACTCAAATAAGATCAGTTTAAGTGATAGCTCTACTCAATAAAAGAGCAGAAAAAAGGCAAAGGAAGCAGATACCAACACAGTTACAGACTTTGTTGCCAATGGGCTCTTGCAATGAAGGAGCTAAGCTTAGGTCTTTGTTAAGAGGACTGGCAATACACTGAAAACTGTCCCCAACTGCAAAACTCCAATTTAGTATTTTGCTGGCTACATTGGGGCCCTTGAAAATGTTGGCATGCTTGGTGATGAGATGAGAAAGTCCTTAGTAGGGATGAGCCGAACACCTCCCTGTTTGGTTCGCACCAGAACATGTGAACAGGCGAAAAATTTGTTTGAACACGCGAACACCGTTAAAGTCTATGGGACACGAACATGAATAATCAAAAGTGCTAATTTTAAAGGCTTATTTGCCTTTGCCTTTGTCATAAAAAGTGTTTGGGGACCTGGGTCCTGCCCCAGGGAACATGGATCAATGCAAAAAAAAGTTTTAAAAGTGGCAGTTTTTTCGGGAGCAGTGATTTTAATAATGTTTAAAGTGAAACAATAAAAGTGTAATATTCCTTTAAATTTCGTACCTGGAGGGTGTCTATAGTATGCCTGTAAAGGGGCGCATATTTCCCGTGTTTAGAACAGTCTGACAGCAAAATGACATTTCAAAAGAAAAAAAGTCATTCAAAACTACTCGCGGCCATTAACCACTTCAGCCCCGGAAGGTTTTACCCCCTTCCTGACCAGAGCACTTTTTACAATTCGGCACTGCGTCGCTTTAACTGCTAATTGCGCGGTCATGCAATGCTGTACCCAAACAAAATTTGCGTCCTTTTCTTCCCACAAATAGAGCTTTCTTTTGATGGTATTTGATCACCTCTGCCGTTTTTTTTTTTTTGCGCTATACACGGAAAAAGACTGAAAATTTTGAAAAAAAATGATATTTTCTACTTTTTGTTCTAAAAAAAATCCAATAAACTCAATTTTAGTCATACATTTAGGCCAAAATGTATTCGGCCACATGTCTTTGGTAGAAAAAATGTCAATAAGTGTATATTTATTGGTTTGCGCAAAAGTTATAGCGCCTACAAACTAGGGTACATTTTCTGGAATTTACACAGCCTTTAATTTATGACTGCCTATGTCATTTCTTGAGGTGCTAAAATGGCAGGGCAGTACAAAACCCCCACAAATGACCCCATTCTGGAAAGTAGACACCCCAAGGAAATTGCTGAGAGGCATGTTGAGCCCATTGAATATTCATTTTTTTTGTCCCAAGTGATTGAATAATGACAAAAAAAAAAAAATTACAAAAAGTTGTCACTAAATGATATATTGCTCACACAGGCCATGGGCATATGTGGAATTGCACCCCAAAATACATTTAGCTGCTTCTCCTGAGTATGGGGATACCACATGTGTGGGACTTTTTGGGAGCCTAGCCGCGTATGGGGCCCTGAAAACCAATCACTGCCTTCAGGATTTCTAAGGGCGTACATTTTTGATTTTACTCCTCACTACCTATCACAGTTTTGAAGGCCATAAAATGCCCAGATGGCATAAAACCCCCCCAAATGACCCCATTTTGGAAAGTAGACACCCCAAGCTATTTGCTTTGAGGCATGTTGAGTCCATGGAATGTTTTATATTTTGACACAAGTTGCGGGAAAGTGACAATTTTTTTTTTTTTTTTTGCGCAAAAAAAAATAAAAAAAATAAAAAATTGTCTCTTTCCCGCAACTTGTGTCACAATATAAAATATTCCATGGACTCGACATGCCTCTCAGCAAATAGCTTGGGGTGTCTACTTTCCAAAATGGGGTCATTTGGGGGGGTTTTGAACTGTCCTGGCATTTTATGCACAACATCTAGAAGCTTATGTCACACATCACCCACTCTTCTAACCACTTGAAGACAAAGCCCTTTCTGACACTTTTTGATTACATAAAAAAAATTTTTTTTGCAAGAAAATTACTTTGAACCCCCAAACATTATATATTTTTTTAAAGCAAATGCCCTACAGATTAAAATGGTGGGTGTTTCATTTTTTTTTTTCACACAGTATTTGCGCAGCGATTTTTCAAACGCATTTTTTGGGGAAAAAACACACTTTTTTAAATTTTAATGCACTAAAACACACTATATTGCCCAAATGTTTGATGAAATAAAAAAGATGATCTTAGGCCGAGTACATGGATACCAAACATGACATGCTTTAAAATTGCGCACAAACGTGCAGTGGCGACAAACTAAATACATTTTTAAAAGCCTTTAAAAGCCTTTACAGGTTACCACTTTAGATTTACAGAGGAGGTCTACTGCTAAAATAACTGCCCTTGATCTGACGTTCGCGGTGATACCTCACATGCATGGTGCAATTGCTGTTTACATTTGACGCCAGACCGACGCTTGCGTTCGCCTTAGCGCGAGAGCAGGGGGGACAGTGGTGCTTTTTTTTTTTTTTTTTTCTTTATTATTATTATGTTTTTATCTTATTTTTAAACTGTTCCTTTCATTTTTTTTTTTTAAATCATTTTTATTGTTATCTCAGGCAATGTAAATATCCCCTATCATAGCAATAGGTAGTGACAGGTACTCTTTTTTGCAAAAATTGGGGTCTATTAGACCCTAGATTTCTCCTCTGCCCTCAAAGCATCTGACCAAACCAAGATCGGTGTCATAAAATGCTTTCCCAATTTCCCAATGGCGCTGTTTACATCCGGCGAAATCTAAGTCATAAAATGCTCGTAGCTTCCGGTTTCTTAGGCCATAGAGATGTTTGGAGCCACTCTGGTCTCTGATCAGCTCTATGGTCAGCTGGCTGAATCACCGGCTGCATTCTCAGGTTCCCTGTTGAGACAGGAGAGCCAGGGAAAAACACGGAAGACGGTGGGGGGGGGCATTCCCTCCCACTGCTTGTAAAAGCAGTCTAGAGGCTAATTAGCTGCTAGGATTGCTTTTACATGAAAGCCGATCGCTGGCTGAAAAGAATGATACCAAGATGATACCTAAACCTGCAGGCATCATTCTGGTATAACCACTCAAAGTCGTGAATGGCGTACCTGAAGACAAAAAAATGGTTAACAATAAAGCACAGTAAACGGTAAGGTATAAAAAATTGCATATCTGAAAAGCAAACATGATAAAACATAACAACAATAAAACATTGCAGAATAGAATACAGTAAAAAAGAGCAGAACAATAGAGAGAGAATAGAGAGAGAGAGAACAATAAAACGACAACTATTTTTTTTTTATTTTATATTTTTGTATGTGTTTTTTTTTTTTTTTTACACTTTTTTTTGTAACTAACTTTTATAACTGTAACCGGTTCCAGGTTCGGGTCTCTCAAAATGCAATGGCATCTTGGGAGACCCTGTGAAAGTGTGCCTAGTCTGTGCAATGCTGTACCCTACGCTAATACTCAACTAGTGAATGGTAGCGTTCAAAACATTCACCAATGCAAAGACCAGGATTGTCAGGACAGGAGGGACAATAATAGCGGGTGTCACGCCTATATCCGCGCTTGCTGCAGACACGACATCTTTTTTGGGGGGGTTCGTTGGGTAGGGGTACTCGGGAGGACATAAAGAAAATGCCTCTCATGCAGCCAACTGCATTTGGTTGGGGATGTGAAGGGGGGAAGTACGGGCGCTGCAGAAGCGGTGGGTTCCCAATTAGGACTGGCGAATGCAGCAGGAAGGGCATTATGGGCACGACGGGCCTGTGTTTGTCTTTTTGGTGGCAGCGGGACACTACTTGTGCTTGCCACCTCACCAGCTTGAACTGCACTTATGGGACTCACCACGTCACCAAGTGTTACTGCAGTGCTGGTTTGACTACGACCGGGGTGTACTAGGCCGCTGGTGCTTGCCAGTTCACCAAAACGCTACAAAAAAAACTGTTAGCGATCGCAGGGATCAGGCCTGACTCTGCGAACGCTGCAGTTATGCGTTTAGTGTTTTGTAAGTGACAGTGATCGATCGATACTGCACTTGGGTGGGCTGGGCTGGGCCGGGCGGAGGGGCAAAACGCAGGTGCTAGCAGGTATCTGGGCTGATCCCGCTAACACTACGTTTGTGGGAACCCTAAACTGCTGGGGACGCTAGTATAGATCTGATCGGATCAGATATTGATCCGATCAGATACTATACCACTAAGGGAGGTGTACGGTGCGTGCGTGGGTGTTAGCGGTACTGGCGCTAACCTGACGCTGCCTGGGGCTGGTGCTTGCCAGTTCACCAAAACGCTACCAAGAAAACTGTTAGCGATCGCAGGGATCAGGCCTGACTCTGTGAACGCTGCAGTTATGCGTTTAGTGTTTTGTAAGTGACAGTGATCGATCGATACTGCACTTGGGTGGGCTGGGCCGGGCGGAGGGGCAAAACGCAGGTGCTAGCAGGTATCTGGGCTGATCCCACTAACACTGCGTTTTTGGGAACCCTAAACTGCTGGGGACGCTAGTATAGATCTGATCGGATCAGATATTGATCCGTTCAGATAATATACCACTAAGGGAGGCGTATGCTGCGTGCGTGGGTGTTAGCGGTACTGGCGCTAATCTGACGCTGCCTGGGGCGACGCATATCACCGCCGGGAGATCAGGGGGCTAAACCTTTATTCGGTAATAAACGGCGGGTGCCCTGACACTATAAAAAATAAACAAACTAACCAGCGTCACCCGTAACGGTTATACGGTGATCAGTGGTGAAAGGGTTAACTAGGGGGCAATCAAGGGGTTAAAACATTTATTAGGTAGTATGTGGGGGTCCCTGTCGCTATAAAACGCTGACGGCGAACCTAAATATTTACCTCCCTAACTAGCGTCACCAGCGACACTAATACAGCGATCAGAAAAATGATCGCTTAGTGACACTGGTGACAGGGGGTGATCAAGGGGTTAAAACTTTATTAGGGGGGGTTAGGGGGGTATCCTAGACCTAAAGGGGGGTAATACTAACTGTCCCAACACTGTAACTGTCACAAACTGACACCATGCAGTAATCAGAAAAAAAAAAAAAAATACTGCTTGCTGTCAGTTTGTGACAGGGGGGGGGTGATTGGGGGGGGATCAGGGGGCGATCGGGGGGGGGGATCGGGGGTGTAAAGTATGCCTGGCATGTTCTACTGTGTGTGTGTGTGTGTTGTGCACTTACATGTCTTCTCTCCTCGGCGCTGGGACGGAAACTGCCAAGCCGAGGAGAAATGACATCACATCCTCTGCCTGTGTGAAACTACACACAGGCAGGGGAGGATTCCGATTGGCTGGGAGCGATCGCGAGGGGGGGGCCATGATCGGATGGTCTCCCCCTCGCCTCCCGACGCTCCCAGTCAAATGCCGACCGCCGCTGGCACCGGGGGGGGGTCCGATCGGACCCCCCGCCCGCGGGAGGCAGATCACGTACGGGTACGTGATTCTGCCTGCCCGTGCCATTCTGCCGCCGTATATGTGCGTTAGGCAGTCGGCAAGTGGTTAATGAATTGCCATTCCGACAATACACATAAAAGTTCATTGATAAAAACGTCATGGGAATTCCCCACAGGGGAACCCCGAACCAAAATTAAAAAAAAAAAATGACGTGGGGGGTCCCCCTAAATTCCATACCAGGCCCTTCAGGTCTGATATGGGTATTAAGGGGAACCCCGGGCCAAATTTTTTTTTAAAAAATGGCGTGGGTTCCCCCTCAAAATCTATACCAGACCCTTCAGGTCTGGTATGGACTTTAAGGGGAACCCCGCACCAAAATTTAAAAAAAAGGCGTGGCACCCCCCCAAAAATCCATACCAGACCCTTATCCGAGCACGCAACCTGGCAGGCCACAGGAAAAGAGGGGGGGACGAGAGAGCGCCCCCCCCTCCTGAACCGTACCAGGCCACATGCCCTCAACATTGGGAGGGAAGATGGAGATGATGATGGAGGAAGAAACTGAAGGAAGATAGAAGAAAGAAGATAGAAGAAGCATTTAAATAAAGGAATTGTCAAAAACTGTCTCTTGTCATTTTTAACATTTTTGACACTTTTTTTGTGAAATGGTAGGGGTACTTTTGTACCCCCTTACCATTTCACACAGGGGGAGGGCCGGGATCTGGGGGTCCCCTTGTTAAAGGGGGCTTCCAGATTCCGATAAGCCCCCCGCCCGCAGACCCCCACAGCCACCGGGCAAGGGTTGTGGGGATGAGGCCCTTGTCCCCATCAACATGGGGACAAGGTGTTTTGGGGGCTACCCCAAAGCACCCTCCCAATGTTGAGGGCATGTGGCCTGGTACGGTTCAGGAGGGGGGGCAGTCTCTCGCCCCCCCTCTTTTCCTGTGGCCTGACAGGTTGCGTGCTCGGATAAGGGTTTGGTATGGATTTTTGGGGGGACCCCACGCCATTTTTCTTTAAATTTTGGCGCGGGGTTCCCCTTAAAATCCATACCAGACCTGAAGGGTCTGGTATAGATTTTGAGGGGGATCCCACGCAATTTTTTTTTTTAATTTTGGCCGGGGTTCCCCTTAATATCCATACCAGACCTGAAGGGCCTGGTATGGAATTTAGGGGGACCCCCCACGTAATTTTTTTTTTTTAATTTTGGTTCAGGGTTCCCCTGTGGGGAATTCCCATGCCGTTTTTATCAATTAACTTTTATGTGTATTGTCGGACCGGCAATTCATTATTAGCCGCGAGTAGTTTTAAATGACTTTTTTTCCTTTGAAATGTCATTTTGCTGTCAGACTGTTTTAAACACGGGAAACATGCACCCCTTTACAGGCATACTATAGACACCCCCCAGGTATGAAATTTAAAGGAATATTACACTTTTATTGTTTCACTTTAAGCATTATTAAAATCACTGCTCCTGAAAAAACGGCCGTTTTTAGAACTTTTTTTTGCATTGATCCATGTCCCCTGGGGCAGGACCCAGGTTCCCAAACACTTTTGACAATACATGCATATAAGCCTTTAAAATTAGCACTTTTGATTTCTCCCATAGACTTTTAAAGGGTGTTCCGCGGCTTTCGAATTTGCTGCGAACACCCTAAATTGTTCGCTGTTCGGAGAACTGGCGAACAGCCGATGTTCGAGTCGAACATGAGTTCAACTCGAACTCAAAGCTCATCCCTAGTCCTTAGACACAATGGGCTCATTAACACACTGATGTGGGAAGGGCCAGGTAAAGGGTTTAGGTTCTGCAGTATAGACTCCGGCCAAACAGAACTAGTGGTGCCTAATAGTGGGCAAGTGCAAAGTAATAGAAAAAAGCAAAGGGTGATGACTCTTGCCAGAGAATATGCACAAAGTCAGAAAAATAATTCAGTTGTCAGGGCCTGGACTTGAAACTGGGTCTTCTGCTGTGTCTGGCAATGATGCTACTTGCTGAGCCACCTGGGATGCTGGATAGTTCCCTAAACAATTCCTTGAATGATCCTGCCTTGAATCTTGTTTGTCTTGAACCTTGAACTCTGTGCTCCTCCCATGAACTTTCTGATTTAAGCCATGTCACTGCGCTCCCTGTTTGCCACATTATTGTGCTTTCTCTAGGCAATATCTCACTTTTTTCTCTCCTGCTGCCATCCAAATCTTCACTACCATTCATTACCGACCTTTGGCTTGTTCCTCATTTATGCTTCAGATTAACACCAACCTGCAACTATTTGCTACTGACCTTTAGCTTGTTTACTGACTACACTTCTGCTTGATCACTATCTGCTATATCTGCTACTAGACCCCAGCTTGCTCACTTCCAGGTGGGGTGATCCTGAGGACAGTGACCTGGTACTAACATGCAGCAAAGCCCATCTCCACAATCAGGAGCTCTGTTGAATTCCGGTTAGTACTTAGACTCCGCACCTCAAGTGAACCCGTGTCATCAGCCATGGTGACCTGATTGTACACCTGTCCCACTTGTCAGTGGGTGCTGCTCCACTGCTATAGCTACTGGCCTCCGAGCCTGAATCAGGACCGTGACAGCAATAATGGATCAATAACCCATTTGCCAGCTCCCTCTGATCTGTTGCAACAGGTGCAACTAAGCAAACAGTTCTCTGAGTGATGCAGACCCACCAGCAGCCCAGCATGCAGTCACTAACCAGCCTCCTAAGTTCTTTCTCCCTTTCTCTCTCAGCAGCAGTTTCTTCCTCTCTTCAGTCTGGCAGCGATCTTCAAAATCCCCCCTCTTTTTCTATTTAGACCCCCCCTCCTGGGCTCCTCCTGCTTCTAGACACATTGGATCTTGTAGTTTCCTTCATCAGCAATAGGGATGAGCTTGATGTTAAAGACAAACATGGGGTGTCCGCCTATTTGCCGAACAGCGAACAATATAGAGCATTCACAGAAAATTTGAGTGCCAGGGGCATGTAATTACAATTTTTGAAATAATATTTAACAGCAGGGCTCGTTCCTGCGCCCAACCAGAGTAACTGTGAGGGGCTAACGTTTTCT
This sequence comes from Aquarana catesbeiana, assembly GCF_042186555.1. NCBI lineage: Eukaryota > Metazoa > Chordata > Amphibia > Anura > Ranidae > Aquarana > Aquarana catesbeiana. The sequence goes on along the minus strand of NC_133336.1, from coordinate 99,863,096 downwards.
GCCTCCACTAACACCTAAGGCTCAATTTTTTTAGCAGAGTATATAGTGCAGTCCGTATAGTATATATACTGCAGTTCAGAGTATATATTGCAGTCCGTATAGTATATATACTGCAGTTCAGAGTATATAGTGCAGTCAGTGTAGTATATATAATACAGTGCAGGGTATAGAGTACAGCGTACATAATATAATATAGTGTATTGAATTGGTTAAGGGGAGCCCTATGACAGAATTAAGAAAAAAACAGCATGGGTTCCCCCGTCCACACCAGACCCTTTGGGTCTGGTATGGACTGAGGGGAATCCCCACGCTGTTTTTTTCAATGATTTTTTTATGTATATTGCCGGGATCTGGCAATACATTACAGCCGTGAGCAATTTTAAATTACATTTTTTTCCTTTAGAAATGTCATTTTGCTGTGGTACTGTTCTAAATATGGGGAAAATGCGCTACTTTACAGGCAGACTAAGGGGACCCCCCCAGACACAACATTTAAAGAAATATTTCATTTTTATTGTTTCACTTTAAGCATTCTTAAAATCACTGCTGAAAAAACGGCCGTTTTAAAAACTTTTTTTGCATTGATACATGTCCCCAGGGGCAGCACCCGTGTCCCCAAAACACTTTTTATGGCAATATCTTGCATATATGCCTTTAAAATGAGAACTTTTGATTTTTCACATTTGTGTCATATAGACTTTAACAGTGTTCGCATGTTCGCACATTTTTGTCTGTTGGCAATTTCTGGTGCGAACCTGGGGGTGTTCAGCTAATCCCTAATCAGCAATGGCAATGGCACTGCTCATAGTCCAGACTACATGTCCCAGCATTCAATGTTTTGTGTTTTAGGGTAGGGAGCTCAAAGTTCATAGAAGCTCCATCTTGTGATGGAAGAAGGGAACTGCATTCAGGCAATTTAATAATAATACATTTCAGCTGTTGTAAAGTTTGAGTAACAGCGATTCTGGTTACATGAACAACCAGTAAAATAACATTAAGGGCTCATGTACACATGTGCAATTGCCAGTAGAGCTTAAAAATACAGCTTAAAAATACAGGTGTATTTTGGTGCCCAGAAGGCACAGATTCAATGTGCAGCCTGCTTTCAGTAGCCCTGTCAAAATCAATACAAACAACATAAACGGCTGGGACTTAGAAAGCACATTAGAAAAATTACATACAACCCGATAAATACCTAAAATAAAATGTAATCTTTTTTTTAACCAGCCACCCAAGTTATTTTTCTCTCTCTCTCTCTCTCTTTCTCAGCAGAAATTCCTTCCTCTCTCCAGTCTGGCAGCGATCTCCTAACTCCCCCTTCTTTTTCTATTTATAACCCCCCCTCCTGGACTCCTCCTGCTTCCAGACACATTGGATTGGAACAGAAATTACTATAGTCTTTGAAAGATAATTAGTACAGCATCATACCACTGCTCTACTCCACATAGTGAAATATACCAATAATATCTTTCTTTATTACAGAATAATTCATCTAGAGGCAACCCAACGTGTTTCAAGCAGTTGTCTTCTTCAGGGTGGCCTGTGGTATATTATCTGAAATATAGTATATGCATATCAAAGCCACATTTCAACACACATATCACCATATACAATGCCATGAATACCATAATTTATAATACCAAAGTTGTTTACATACATAATATAAAGACCAAAGATCATAACAGCCATTTGAAATCAAGATCTGCAGGTTGATACATTCACTTGACTTACAGAGAACCACTAAACCAACTGGCTGAGAGAGAGTGATGAGGGTTGCAGCTGACACCAACAGTAGGACTCTAAAAGTAAAGGCCAAATGTATAAAATTAAATGAAATAATAAAGAAAACATCCTAGCTAGGCAATAATTAAGGTCAGCCAACATAAGGAGGGAATACCTTCTATAGATATCTGAGCATAGGAGCAGTCTCATAAGATTCCCAGGAACGCTGTAAAGCTTCTAAATGTCCATTTCCACAAAGCTACTATATATCTTGTGTTTAGGGAGGTGTTAACATCCTCATGTGATACTTACAAACAATCAATATTCCAATCCTTATTGTTCACAATTGCATATGGTGCCAAACTGTGGTGTCTAATTGGGCCAACCACCCTATAATGCAAACCCTGCCTCTTCCGGGTGTCAGCAGAGTCATATCCAACGCACCAATGATGTTACTTCAACCACAAGGTGGGAACCCATGTGCATGATGTCATCACACTGCCCGCATGCCGGTATGGATTTGTCCTCACCCTCTAGTAGATGGGATTAAAAGGCTTGTGCTTCCTTTTTAAAACCACTGATGTGAGAACAGTTACATTTTAAACATAATTATTGGCTATAGGGCATTAAATTTACTAAAGGTTTTGGATAAAAACTATTACTGTAGCTTACAGAATGGTGTTTCCTGCTGTATTTTTGCAAAACAAGGTGCTCTTTAAATGTCTGGATGTACCAAGATATACTTCAATGACCAGAAAAGTGGTACGTTCAGGGTGATATGACATAGTAAAGGTAAGATTGCATGTGTTGGAATTCAAATTTGACAGACAACTATGTATTTTCGTTACAGATCCATCCCTGATGCTAAAGATGTGGTCTATGTACTTGTGCCATGACAAAATGTGGCACACGTACATAAACAGCCTATGGAGGAATTCCTACTCTCACTTCCCCAGGTACAGCTTGGCTTAGGATGGGACACAACATGTCCCCATTGCTACGTCCTGCATCTGGAGGTAGTGGGAGCTATCATATCAGAAAACATTGTGAGCTAGCACAAATTCGAACTCAAATTCCTGTGGACTGTTCTGCTGTAAGAACTGTCCAATGCCCCAGAGACCTTTGTCATAAGGAATAGAACCATATAAAGCCTCTATATCAATTTCACCAAAAGAGCTTTTTCAGGAATAACCAAGTCTAATGATTTGTAAAAACTGATAGTATATTTAACAAATGAAGGTAGACAACACAAAGGGTCTCAAATAAAAATCAATTAATTTGCTTGTATTTTTAATAAGGCTACCTCTGTCAGAGATGATAGGCAGGCCTAGAGGCTTATTTTTATTCTTATGAATTTTGGGTAGAGCACAAAATGTGGGCAGTCTGGGGAACATTTTTTCTGATGAATTCTCACATACAGTTATGCCTCGTACACATGATAGAATTTTCCGAAGGAAAATGTTCAATGGGAGCTTGTTGTCGGAAATTCCAACTGTGTGTAGGCTCCATCGGACATTTTCCATTGGAATTTCCGACACAAAATTTGAGATCTGGATCTCAAATTTTCCGACAACAAAATCCGTTCTCGTAAATTCTGATCGTGTTTACACAATTCCGACGCACAAGTTCCACGCATGCTCGGAATCACGCAGAAGAGCCGTACTGGCTATTGAACTTAATTTTTCTCGGCTCGTCATAGGTGTTGTACATCACCGTGTTCTTGACGTTCAGAATTTCCGACAAGATTTGTGTGACCGTGTGTATGCAAGACAAGTTTGAGCCAACATCTGTCAGCAAAAAAAACATGGATTTTGTTGTTGAAAAATTCTATCGTGTGTATAGGGCATTAGTGATGAAACCTTTTTGGAAAGCTCAATCGACTAGTTGGTAAAACCCTACTTTGAAAAGAAAAAGAAAACAAATATTGGGTGGTACCACTGTCTATGCGTTACTATCTCCATACACATATTTTCATATTCCTTGTTGTCCATTATGACAGTGTTTCCACCCTTATTGGCTGATTTGATGGCTATTTGATCATTTTTTTTGAAATTATGGAATGCTATTCGATGAGATTTAGTAAGATTAGATTGAAAAATAATTTTTCTAGACAACAACTCAATCCTGAAGGTGCCCAGTGACCTGTTGTTAGGATTGAGTTCACCTGCCTGTGGCACTGGTGTGCTCTGGGCTGATTGCTGCAGTCTCAGTGTCCACCAGTAGGTGTCTCCCAGAAGCCAGCAGGCTTCAGTAATCAGCTCCACCTGGTTTGAGTTGCCCAGTGGCTATATAAGGCTGCTCCTACTAACACACCTTGCGTCACTGTTTTGATTGCCTCCTTGTTGCCAGATCCTTATTTCTGTGTATCCAGCTTTTAAACTATCTTGCATCCTGTACCCTGCTGCGTGCTCCTGCTCCTCCTTGTCCCTGTACCCAGTATTGATTCCCCCTTCTTTGCATCCCTGGTATTCCCTGTAAACCATGTCCTTCATTGTGTATATATTTTCTCTATAGCTAATTGTTAGGTCTCTGTGTTTTTTTAGGTATTTTATCACTGGAGTTTGTTCATGTTTACTGTTTGCTGGGGTGTGCTTGTCTCTTGTTTCACTGTAAATAAATCTCATTTAAAAGATATATACATTGTTTGGCCTCAGTTTCTGTGTGTAGCTAAATGTATCTGGTCTTCCAGCTGCTGAATGACACCTGTTCAGGTTGGGGTGGGCACCCGGCATGGTAGGGTCATCCACAGAGATTTCCTGTGGCTGGCCCTATCTTTCTCTGCTATCTGCATGCTGGCAGAGATGGTATGCTTTACTCTGGTATGTAGTGGCGGCTCTGTTACTGCCCACTGTGGCGTTGCCCTCCTTCCTCCCTTTGGTGGGAGAAATCAATGCCAGCACTGCATGGCTTTGTCCTGCTAAAGGGCAGAAGAAGGAAACTCCATGCAGGCGCTACCCTGATGGCTTGATAACATCACGTACATGGATTCCTGTGTCGTGGCATAAGTGACATCATAAGCACGCCAGTTATGATGCTGCTGATATCCAGAAGAGGGTAGGGTTGCATTATAGGGTGGTTGGCTCAATTAGAGACCACAGTGTGGCACCATACACAGTTGTGAACAATTGGGATTTGGATATTGATTGTATATAAAGATGGGGGCAACCGTGGGAAGATTATAACCTCACAGAGGCACCATCCCTATGAAATACAAAATTCAAACTAAAAACAAAATAGAGTGAGACTTTGAGTGTGCCTTGGTAGGGTTGAAATAACAGTCTATATTACAGATTAAAAATATAGAAAACTTTATTCACCATCTATGGATGGAAACCTTATAGTCAATTTAAAATCTAAAATTGACTACAGTTTTACTCTTTCTTTTGGTTCAGGGTGTGCAGATCCTGGTATAAAATATCGGAAATGTGGCCTATGCGCGTCACTTCAGCAGGGCCGTAAAAATAGCACAAGAAATAAATATATAAAAGTTGCAATATTGAAAAATAGTGGTCGAGAAATACAATACCAATAGCATTTACAAAATAATGTTCAGTGAACAACAACATTACAGATACAGTATATGAGAGATCACATTTTATATATCATGAAAATATTATAACATTATAGGGCATTTGTAGTTGCCCATTGCTGAAGCTCCAGCGTATCAGCCTAGAGCTCTGGCTAAAACCGTGCAGTTACATAGCATTTTGTCTGATGTTCAGCTGTGTCTCACGAATGCAGGACTCATTGAAAGAATGAAAGAATTACAAGCATGTCTAAATGCTAAATTCAATCATTATGGAAAGTAGAGTTCAATTCATCCATTACTCGTAGATTATGTAGTCTGTATATCGATCCAGGAGGGAAAGAAAAGCCTGAGGAGCCCGTGGGGATGACCTCCCGAGCTTCGCCGGGGAGAATAGGGCGGTTCCCTATGTGTAAATTATGATATGGTATGTATTTTATAATCACATGGTGCTAGTAAAGGTGCTTAAATAAAAGATATATATAAAGTGAAACTCTGAAGGAGAGGGGGATAGGGGAGGGGGGAGGGGGGAAGAAAAGGGGAATAAAAGAAAGGGAAGGAGAGGGGAAAAAAGAAAAGAAAGTGGATAGATAGTAGAAAAAGAGGGGGGAGAGAGGGAAAGAGGGGAAGGAGGGAGATAGGAGAGAGAAATGGAAGATAAGGAACGTGGAGGAAAAGATAAAGAAAAATCAAGCTAGGAAAGAAAGGATAAGGGGGAGGAAGGGAGAGGGAGAAGAAAAAGGGGAGAAAAGGAGGGAGAAGGGGGAGGGGGGAAAGGGAGAAGGAGAGGGGGGAAGGAGGGGGGGATGGGAAGAGGGGAAGGGGCGGAGTTGGGGGGAAGGAAAAAGGGGGGAAGGGGGGAAGGGGAGGGGAAAAAGGGGGTAAGGGGAAGGAGGGTGGGGGGAGGAAGGGGGAGAAGGAGGGGAGAGGGGAAATGGGGAGGGGAGGAAAAGAAAGGGTAAAAGTGTGGGGAAGAAGGGGGGAAGGAAGAGGGAGGGGAAGGGAGAGGAAAGGGGAGGGGGAAAAAGAAGGGGGGAAAAGGATTGAGAGAGATAAAAAAGGAAAACAAACACGGTTTTCATTCACTTTTGTCTCATTTTATAATAAAGATTTTTTTTTATGCTTTTCAGGGCTTCTACACCAAACCCCTTTAAAACTTTGACGCACAACGCTTTGCCATGTCCATTTTTGTAATTTTAAAAGATTTTGCTAGCTATCTAATATCACTCACTTAATATAATCTTGAATGTGTGGGCAATTTATATTTACAGCAAACACTTGTGTGTGTGCCCCTTTACTATAATCTAGGTAAGAATATATTTGTACCGACATCTCTCCATTGAACTTTCCCCCTCTTTCTCCCCCCCTCCCCCCACTCCTCTTTATTTCTTTTTATTTTTTTTATTTCTGCTTTTTTTTCTTCTCTCTTTCCTTTTTTTTTCCTTTTTTATCTCTTTAATTCCCTTTTCCCCTCTTCTTTCCCCCCTCCCTTTTCCTCTCCCTTCCCCACTCTTCCTTTTTTCTTCCCTCCCTTTCTTCCCCACAGCCCTTCCCTTCTTTTTTCCTTCCCTCCCCATTTCACCTCTTCCATCCTCCCCCCTCCTCCCTCTCCCTCCTTCCCCTTCCCCCCTCCACCCCCCCTTTTTCCCTTCCCTTCCCCATCCCCTACTCCTCCCCTTGCCCCTTTGCCTCTTCCCCTCCGCCCCTCCTTCCCCCTCTCCTTCCCTCTTTCCCCCCCTTCTCTCTCCTCCCTCCCCCCCTTCTCCCTCCTTTTCTCCCCTTTTTCCTTCTGCCTCTCCCCCCCTTATCCTTTCTTTCCTAGCTTGATTTTTTCACTTCCAATCTTTTCCTCCACCCTCCTTATGTTCCATTTCTCTCTCTTATCTCCCTCCTTTCCCTCTTTCCCTCTCTCCCCTTTCTATCTACCCACTTTCTTTCTTTTTTCCCCTCTCCTTCTATTTCTTTTTTCCCCCTTTTTCTGCCCCCTCCCCTCCCCCATCCCCTTCCCTTCAAAGTTTCACTTTATATATATCTTTTATTTAAGCACCTTTATTAGCACCATGTGATTATAAATACATACCATATCATAATTCACACATAGGGGACCTCCCTGTTCTCCCCGGTGAGGCTCAGGAGGTCATTCCCACGGGCTCCTCAGGCTTTTCTGTCCCTCCTGGATCGATATACAGACTGCATAATCTAAAGGTAATGGATGAATTGAACTCTAACTATCCATGATGATTGAATTTAGAATTTAGACATGCATGCAATTCTTTTCATTCTTTCAATGAGTCTTGCATTAGTGAGACACAGCTGAACATCAGACAAAATGCTATGTAACTGCATGGTTTTAGCAAGAGCTCTAGGCTGATATGCTGGAGCTTCAGTAGTGGGCAACTACAAATGCCCTATAATGTTATAATATTTTCATGATATATAAAATACAATCTGTCATATACTGTATCTGTATGTTGTTGTTCACTAAAACATTATTTTGTAAATGCTATTGGTATTGTATTTCTCAACCACTATTTTTCAATATTGCAATACTTATATATATATTTCTTGTACTATTTTTAAGGCCCTGAAGAAGCGGGGTCACCTGCGAAACACGTAGGCCATATTTCCGATATTTTCTACCAGGATCTGCACACCCTGAACCAAAAGAAACAGTAAAACTGTAGTCTATTTTAGATTTTAAATTGTTTTTAAGGTTTCCATCCATGGATGGTGAATAAAGTTTTCTATATTTTTAATCTGTGGTATAGACTGTTATTTCAACCCTACCGAGGCACACTCAAAGTTCCACTCTATTTTGTTTTTGGTTTGAATTTTGTATGTCATAGGGACGGTGCCTCTGTGAGGTTATAATCCTCCCACGATTGCCCCCATTTTTATAAGTATCTTTAGGTGTTTCAATACACCCTTGTTTTCTTTTTGGGGCTTCCGTGGGATAATTCTTATGCATCAATGATAAAAACTTAAACCTAATTAATAAATACTCAAACTTCTCCTTAGGCTAAACTAATTACCTGTGGGGCTACATGAATTAGATATTTTGCAATATTATAAGATACTAAATATCTGATAAAATGCAGTGTTTGTCCTTTTCCCTATTCTCCTTTCCCCTCTGTTCCTCCCATTTTTGTTCCTGCTCTCTCGCTCTTCTTCCTAGGGACCACTTTGGTGCACAAAGGCCCCATTATTAGTTCTTGTTCCCTCAATTTACAATTTCCTCTTTCAAAAATGGTCAACTATTGCGGTAATGCATGGGTTGATCAAATGAAAAAAAATTAAAACAACGGCGTTGGGTGACATCATCAAAACAAATTAAATTGTAGTTATTTTTTGCCCATCTCAAAAAACTATTGGAGCACAAATCTAGATTCTATTGGCATAGCCACTTTTTTCAATCTTATATTGACAACAAAGTAGTCCCTATTGGCTTGAGAGTCCAAATTTTTCCTGCATTAAAGAACCCACCTAATTCTCTTTGTACTGAGTGGGAAGAAAATCTTATAATATGTTCAATGAATGTGATAACAATGTGAGAGAATAAAAAGCTGGATTCTGAAATCCAGGGGATACAAAACAAACTCCACCCCTTCCAAGAGACTGATATTTTCATCTTATCAGAAGAAAAAATTTAATCTTGCGTAGATGAATATAATAAACAACTAATACAGAACAAAGACAAAAAATTTGCAAAGGACTCAGTGACATTTAAAATGGGAAGAACGTACAAGTGGAATATGACAAACAGAGGAAACTATAATAGAATTAGACAAAACAATGATGGCAATGCCTCCGATACTTCAACTACGGCCTTGTAACGAGCTCTAGGTCTGTCATAGTCCTCTTATAGATCCCAGAGCAATCGCACACGTCAGGGATCTCAGCAGGCATCTGGTCAGATGATGACATCTAAATTGAAATGCGTTGGGAGGATATGCTGAGACTACTGTCTTCTTTTATACAAGCGCTTGATTTTACTGCAAAACATGTTTCATTTAACCCTTCAGAGATACCACCGGGGAATATCATCATCCCCGCGGGGGTACATGTGAGTTTGATCTCTGCTCGCAGAGGTCCACAGCATCTGGTAAGCGCATTCTGTGTCTTTTGGATGAAGTTATATAGGATCGATTACATCATTGAATTTTCCACATTTATTGGGATTTCATTTATGGACATTTGATACTTAAATATTGGATTCATCTGGAATAATTTATATCTGTTAGTTTTACTTATTCCCTGCACTTATTTTAATAATTTTGATGTATTTAGGCATATGTGATTACCTTTAGTGTTCAGCTTGCATATTAACTTTTGTGATTACTTATCGGTTTGCGCTGATTGTTACCCACCTTTATAATGTGCTATAGGATCCTGGAGAATCCCTCTCGGTACCGCAGGACCTCTATTACCAATGGGAATTCTTCAGGATCATTGACGGGGCCTTTTCTAGAAACCTGATATCAAAAAACACACGGGACTTCTTGAAAGTCCATCATCCCATCACCCCTACCTTCTACGCCCTACCTAAGACTCACAAATCCCTCCATAAACCACCCGGAAAACCCATTATTTTGGGAATAGGGTGTCTCACCCAACAGGCTAGCTCTCTCAATGATGATTACCTATGTCCCCAAGTGGAAAGTTTACCTACCTATCTAAAAGATACAATTAATGTGCTTACTGTGTTGGAGGGTCTATTTGTCCCCACTAACACCATTTTAGCCTCCATTGATGTAGAGGCCCTTTATTCAAGTATACCCCACGATAAGGGAGTCGCAATGACATCGCTTTTCTTAAATGATAGAGACCTTGACACTATACCATACAATATGTTCATCACTGAAATGTTGTACTTCATTTTGACTCACAACACCTTCACCTTTGACAGCTCCCACTACCTCCAGGTGCAGGGTGTAGCGATGGGAACCAAGTGTGCCCCATCGTATACAAACCTGTACCTGGGGGGGTGGGAGAGCGGGAAGTGTTTGCGTTGAAGGATTATTTGATGTATCTGCACCACACTTTGTTGTGGCACAGGTACATCAATGACATATTGATATTCTGGAGAGGCATACCAGAATCTTTATTGCCATTTGTTGAAGGATTAAACCAGAATAACTGCAATCTTTCTTTTACACTTAACTGGCATGTGGATACTCTTCTATTTCTAGACCTCACTATACACAAAAGTGTGGATGGTGAAATTACCACTAACCTTTATTGTAAGGATACAGCAGGGAATTCCTTGCTACACTTTACAAGTGCCCACCCTTCCCATTTGATAAACTCTATCCCTAAAGGGCAATACCTACGAGCCAAGTGTAACTGCAGTAGTGAGGAGGACTTTAAACTCCAGGCCTCACACCTGTAGGAATGTTTTCTAAATCGAGGGTATAGCAAAAAATCCCTGAAAAGGGCTTTTAAGAATGCAAATGATAACCCTTGAGATCTATTACTCTGTCAAGGAGAAGCACCCTCTAATTCACAGGGCTTACGCCCTATCACCAAGTACAATAACCAGCATCAGGCCATTAAAAACATTTTAAATACCCACTGGCACTTGCTAAAGGATGACCCCATTTTGAAAGTGTTTGTAGAACCTGAACCACATCTGGTATTTAAACGGAATTAATCTCTACGAGACATCTTGGTGCCAAGCCACTTTTCCTTTAGGGAAAACAAGCAACCCCTGTGGTCTCCTACCACAAGGTACCTTTCAATGTGGCAAATGCGACTATTGCAAATTTATTCAAACGGGGAAAAATGTCCATCTACCCACAGGCGAGAATCTAACTATGTACCATTTTGTGAACTGTGACACCATCGGTATTGTATATTTGCTCACATGTGGCTTTGGAAGCCACTATGTGGGCAAAACCAAACGTAACTTTTGGAGACGTATTAAGGAACATGTCACAGATATCCAAATAGGCATGACTGAAAAACCTATACCCAGACACTTTGCAGAGTTCCACGATTATAAGACAGATTCCTTAAAACTCCAGGTACTTGCCAGGGTGCATCCTCCAGCCCGAGGTGGCAACTTCAAGCAAAAAATTATACAAATTGAAGCTAAATGGATATTTAGGCTAAGAGTGACTCAACCGCCAGGGCTGAATGATGCGATTAGCTATGTCCCTTTTCTATAAATAATGTCCCTCCTATTTTTCCATCTCCCCCATTCATTCCCTATCACTGCAAATGTATCAGGTTGTTTTATAACAACAATCTCTATAACTAGCTTCTTTTGGATGCATGTAAAGTGAGGCCCGGAATGGAATGGAAGTATGGAAAAATAATGAAGGGCTGGGCATGACAAGTGTGGAGCAGTGAGACAACATAGGGTTAATGGGAGAAGGAAGTAAATGGGAGGAAGTAGAAATTAACTCAAGGGCTGGAGTGATATAAAAGAAGGAGGTGGGGTTTTTGCAGGAGCAGTGGGAGAGAGAGACATAAGTAGGAAGAAGTTGGGACACACGATGCAGCAGCATGGCAGACATTGATCTGATCCTGGCACGCTTGAGAACGGCGGCGGCGACGAGGGGGCCAGAATAGCTACAAGCCCAGGTAGCTGCATTAATACCAGAAGAAGCAGGGGGGTGAGACGGCACCACGCGCTAGGCGGTCCAGGCCGCTTGAGCGTTTTTCTCCAGGCCCCTCCAGCAGAGCTCATCGCCATAATAGGAGCCCGGTAACGGACCCGTCGGCTCCCCTGGCAAAACAAGTGGCTGCAGTGGCCTCCGGGGGGGGCCGGGCAGAATCCTCTGCATCGGCGGAGCTCGGGGGCAGGGCTTCGGGCCATAATGGCGCCCATGCCTCGCCATCCAGGACCCAGAGCAGCGGTGGAATGATCCCCCCCTCTTCATAGGGCTCTGCAAGGTCCATTCTGGATCTATGACCCGGGTGACGCAAGTGGCCTCTGGGTCCCTCCCCCTCACCTGGCCGGCTGAATCATGGCAGACCCCTGACTCCATAAATACCACATCTATCACTAGCCTCCCCTCAGCGGTCCATCTCCCCATATTGGAGACGCTGCAGGGAGACAAAACACACAGCAAACAATAGGTGAGCTTTCCCTATGATACACTCTATCACGGTTTTCATTCACTTTTGTCTCATTTTATAATAAAGACATTTTTTTTGTGCTTTTCAGGACTTCTACACCAAACCCCTTTGAACTTTGATGCACAACACTTTTCCGTGTCCATTTTTTTTATTTTAAAAGATTTTGCTAGCCATCTAATATCACTCACTTAATATAATCTTGAATGTGTTGGCAATTTATATTTACAGCAAACACTTGTATCTGTGCCCCTTTACTATAAATCTAGGTAAGAATCTATTTGAACCGACTCCTCTCCATTGAACTTTTCCTCTCTTTCTCCCCCCACTCCTCTTTATTTCTTTTGTTCGTTTTTTTTCTCCTTTTTTTCTTCTCTTTTTCCTTTTTTCCCCTTTTTTTTCCTTTTTTCCTTTTTATCTCTCTCATTCCCTTTCCCCCCCTTCTTATTTCCCTCCCTCCCCTTTCCTCTCCCTTCCCCTTTCTCTTTCTTTCCCCCCCTTTCTTCCCCACAGTCTTTCCCTTCCTTTTCCTCCCCTCCCCATTTCCCCTCTCCCCTCCCCCCCTCCCTCCTTCCCCTTCCCCCCCTTTTTCCCCTCCCCTTCCTCCCCTCCCCCCTTTTTCCCTCCCTTAAACTACTCCCCTTCACCCTTCGCCTCTCTTCACCCTTTGCCTCCCCCCCTCTCCTTCCCGCTACCCCTCCCCCCTTTCTCCCTCCTTTTCTCCCCTTTTTCCCTCTCCTTCTCCCCCCCTATCCTTTCTTTCCTAGCATTCCTAGCTTGATTTTTTCACTTCCAATCTTTTCCTCCACCTTCCTTATATTCCATTTCTCTCACTTATCTCCCTCCTTCCCCTCTTTCCCTCCCCCCCCCTCTTTTTCTTCTATCTACCCACTTTTTTTCTTTTTTCCCCTCTCCTTCTCCTTCTTTTATTTCCCTCCCCATCCCCCTCTCCTTCAAAGTTTCACTTTATCTTTTATTTAAGCACCTTTACTAGCACCATGTGATTATAAATACATACCATATCATAATTTACACATAGGGGTCCACCCTGTTCTCCCTGGTGAGGCTGGGGAGTTCATCCCCACAGGCTCCTCAGGCTTTTCTGTCCCTCCTCGATCGATATACAGACTGCATAATCTAAAGGTAATGGATGAATTGAACTCTACTATCCATGATGATTGAATTTAGCATTTAGACATGCGTGTAACTCATTTCATTCTTTCAATGAGTCCTGCATTCGTGAAACACAGCTGAACATCAGACAAAATGCTATGTAACTGCAATGTTTAGCCAGAGCTCTAGGCTGATACGCTGGAGCTTCAGTAGTGGGCAACTACAAATGCCCTATAATGGGGGGGCATGGCCAAGACAGGCATGTGAGAGGACGCATCTCCCGCAGCTCCCGGCGTTAATCCAGTATGATCCTCCCCTAGCCGTCTGACTGATCACACACCAACATATGCTGCAATCCTGTACCCCAGAGACCATTGTGGAACCACCGCCGGCCCTCTACACCAGAGGGATGACCCGAAAAGGACAGGCAGGGATCATGGGTCCGGAGCTCCAAAATGGCGCCTCTACGCTCTCAGTGAAGGGAACACCACGAGGACAGGACAAGCAGGGTCTTAAAACAAGTAAGCCACCCAAATCCCTCAGCAAAGAGCCCCCAAAGGACATGATCTATTATGTTCAAAAGCTGTCTGGGGCCCTGGGGACAGAGCAGCCATCCCGCTTGGGGGGCTCACAGCACAAGCAGCCTGACATGCAGGCAACCACTGTCCCGGATCACTGGGGAGAGGAGGAGAGGGATCAGGCAGAATCCATGATGGTGGAAACCCAGGCCCCAGACACATAAAACATAGCACAACCCACCCTGGCAGACATCCTTAGAGCCGTGAATAGCTGCACGGCATCTGTTAACACCTTAAAGGAGCAGTTTGGGGGTCTAAGGGAGGATGTGTCATTACTAAGGCAAGACATGCAAAAGATCTGTGAAAGCACCACGGCTGTGGAGAGCAGAGTCAGTGAAGTGGAGGACAAAATACAACCCATGGCCCAAGCCACCAGGGCCGCACTGCAGCTGGCTCGGGATGCAAACGATTGTGCGGAAGATATAGAAAATCGTTTACGACGAAACAATGTATGCATAGTTGGTCTACCAGAGCGGGTGGAGGGCAGAGACTCCACTGCATATGTGGAGAACTGGCTGATCGAAATTTTTGGCAAAAACGCATTCTTACCTTCTTTGCGGTGGAGCACGCGCACAGGGTGCCATCTCGCCCACCTCAGCCGGGAGGCCCTCCCAGGTCCATCCTAGCAAGACTACTTCACTACCGTGATAGAGAGGCAGTGCTGCGTCAAGCACGGGAGTGGGCGAATATTCAATTTAATGGAACCAGGGTGTCTTTCTATCCGAATTTTTCGGCGGAGGTCCAGAGGTACAGGGCCAAGTTCACCAATGTCAAACGCCGGCTGAGGCTCCTGCAACTACCCTATGCCATGCTGTACCTGGCGAAGCTCCGGATAGCAGTGAGGGGCCAAGCGCAGTTCTTTGAGTCAGCCAAAGAGGCTTCAGCGTGGCTGGAACGCAATGAGCAAGCACTACGAGCGCAGGAGGATGAGGACTAACATCTGAATCGTAAGTGGGCCTGTGGGCACGCACATTACAATGTGCGGCAGTTAGTTTAAGCTCACCTTGTTCAGGGGAGATCCCTGCATTTGTATTAGGAAGATGTTCTCTGGCTGGGGGACAAAATATTGATACACAATTGGATCGAATACTAACTACACAAATGTTGAACTCAGACAGACTGTGGCGATGGAATGTTGCGAAAGGAGTTGCAGCTGCCCTGTTGGCAGCCAGTGAAGTTTATGGACCAGTTTGGTTTGCCGTTTTAGACTACTTTTCTTTCATCGGCAGCTATTTGCCAGAATGGTACATTACAGAGGACACAAGACCCTAGCCTATTTAGGCACTGACACTTGCAAAGAGACCACCCAGACGGAGATGACACTGTCCTTACCAGGGGGATCGTATGTATATCTGAATTTACAATCATCCTGCCACTGTAGGTACTGATACTCATGGCTAAGGTTCCCATAGTGTCGTGGAATGTTAGAGGCCTGCACTCTCCCGTAAAGCGCACTATGATCTTTATGTGCCTGAAGAAATTCCTCCCCGGGGTACTTTGTTTCCAGGAGATTCACTTGACAGCAGAGACAGTGTGCTTTTTACGGTACTCCTGGGTGGGGAAGGCCTATCACTCTACACATACCTCCTTCTCCAGGGGGGTGAGTGTTTTGATTCATGGAGCCCTGGACTACCAGGAATTTGACAGTGTCATAGACATGGAAGGGCACTCTGTCTTTATTCATTGTAGATTTTAAACATTGTCATGTGTGTTAGTATGTATCTGCATCCCTCTGGCATTCACGGCAGTGGTGCTCCAGCTCCTCCTCGCATTTTTAGATGGCAGGACTGATGTACCGTTGCTCGTGATCGGAGTTTTCAATTGTTGTCTGGGCCAGGTAGCGAATAGACACTCGAGTCCTAGACCCTCTGCCCTCTCCAGGAGTACTCCCCTGGCGCGGTTGTTGCAAGAGGTGGGTTGGGTGGATATCTGTCAGACATTTCACATGTTTTTCCAAATCACACAGCTGTTTGTCTAGAATTGACCTGGGGGTGGGAAACTTGAGCATGCTCCAGTTTGTAGCTGACATGATGCATAGACCCCGTAGTGTATCGGATCACTCTCCCTTAGTGAATCGATCCAAGTCCTGGTGACTCCACCTACTACGTTACCTAGGGCCCCCTAGAAGTTTAATGCCTTTTGGCTGAAGTTGTTCCGCTCACATGAGGGGATAGTGGGGAGCATGCGCGAGTTCTTTAATGCCCAGGATCGAGATGCCTCAACTGTATTACAATAGGATGCCTTTAAGGCATACATTTACGGGGACTTCTGATAGGTGAAATGAATAATGTTAAACACGCCTCCTCTGCTCTTAAGATGGAGGTGGAAGCCTGGGTTCAGGCAATGCAACAAATGTACATTGCCAGCCCTTCTGATTCGACCAGGGAGGCATGGCAGGACAGCCCAGTCTGCCTATCATTTACTTTCCTCCTCGGCCTGAAAAGAAGAGGTTCTTTACAAAGCAGGCGTTCTTTCAGGAGGGTGAGAAAAACGGTCGCCTTTAAGAATAGATTGCAAACTCCCACCAACTCTCGCCTGCCATAGGAGCCATTAGAACTCTGTACAGCCTTGGCACGGCATACACCCAAGAAGACTTAGATTTGTACCTGAGCCATGTTGACTTCCCTGAATTGTCCAAGTGTCAGCGAGCCCAGCTAGAGGCCCCGCTCACCGTAGAAGAGTTACAGGCGGCAGTTAGCGCCTTCTCCAATTATAAGGCCCGGGGGAAGATGGGATACCCATGGAAGTGTATAAGCATTACTCTGAAGAGCTGCTACCACAGTTGCTGAAAGTTTTCAATGAAGCTAGAGAGAGAGAGGTCCTCCCCCCCTCCATGTCCAAAGCGAACATAGTCTTACTACTCAAACCGGGCAAGGACCCAGTAGACCCAGGTGCATACCTCCCAATCTCGTTGCTTCAGTGAAACATCAAGATATTAGCAAAAGTGCTGGAAATCCGGATGAATGGGGTGATAACATTTTTTGTGCATGTTGACCAGGCTGTCTTCATGCCCAATAAATCCACGGCCGTTAATTTGAGAAGGCTGTTCCTTAATATTCAGTCACGGGCAGATAACATGGGCAGTAGAGCGCTGTTGTCATTGGATGCCACAAAAGGTGTTCTACAGCATAGACTGGAACTACCTTTGGTCGATACTGCAGAAGTTTGGGTTTGGCCCAAACTATTTCTCCTGGGTAAAACTCCTCTACAGTCAACCGCAGGCCGCCACCCGGAGCTTCAGATCTTTGTCAGGATCTGAAGAGCTTCGCACTGAGCTTCGCACTGAGAAGGGGAACTAGACAGGGATGCCCCCTGTCCCCC
The DNA here is from genome assembly GCF_042186555.1 of Aquarana catesbeiana. Lineage (NCBI taxonomy): Eukaryota > Metazoa > Chordata > Amphibia > Anura > Ranidae > Aquarana > Aquarana catesbeiana. The sequence goes on along the minus strand of NC_133336.1, from coordinate 99,845,756 downwards.
CTCCTCTTTGTGTTAGCAATTGAGCCACTGGCTATTGATTTTGCTATGGCACCATGCAAGAAAAAGTCATGTTATATGCTGATGACACTTTGCTTTTGCTGGGGACACAGATACCTCTCTTAGGGAAGCCATGTCTACCATGTCCAGATTTGGAGGATTTTCTGGTTTACTTATAAACTGGTCAAAATGTGCTTTACTCCTGCTGGATGGGGACGACACACAGATAGTTAATTCTTCCTGCCCTATACCCATTACTACATCCTTTAAATACCTGGGGATCCAGATCACAGCTAAGCCAAGAGAATTTATACATCTAAATATCTCCCCCTACTACTGAGGTTTAGGGACAAGGTCAAAACTTGGAAATCACTCCTCCTATCAGTTGCGGGCAGAGTGAATCTAATTAAGATGATATTTATGCTGCAGCTACTGTATTTTCTCCATAATACCCCCATGTTCATCCCATTGAAGACATTCCGCATGGTAAACGCCACTTTCCACAGCCTCATATGGAAGGATAGACCCCCTAGGATCAAACTAGAACACCTGCAGTGGCCCAAAGACAGCAGAGGCTTGGCGTTGCCGAACCCCTGGCTATACTACCTAGCGGCTCAGCTGCAGCATCTCATTGGCATGTTTCCACAGGGGGGGGGGGGCAGTGGCTAGTTTGCAAAGCTCTTCTCAGAAATTACTGCCTAATACTGTGTGCAAAGGGCCAATTCCCATGGCGCTGAGAGCATTGGCCTTTGCTAAACCTCATAAAAAGTACCCAACCTTTAGTCTAATCCAGAAGGTATGGAACAAATCCAAATATATCCAGAATGCAGATGGCTACACAGAGTACAGTCCCATATGGCAGAACGATACGTACACTGAACTGGCCAAGTTGCAGTCTGGAGCAACATGGAAGACGTACAGGGTTACACATCTCAAGCACATATTCTGCAATGGGGTGTTGCGCTCCTTCGATGATCTGAGGGAAGCCTATGGTCTACCGCCATTGATGCACTTCTACTATTTACAACTTAGTCACACAGTGGAAGCCATTCTTCGGAGTGGCATTTGTCCCTGACCCCTGTGTTTAGCTTTCTGGGGGATGCTGCTTCGTCTAAAGGATTTATTTCCCAAAGTTACACCATCCTGTTGCAGTCCATAATGAGGCAGCACCCTTTGAAGGTAAGGAAGAAGTGGGAGGCAGACGTTGGACACTTGGGGAGCAATGGGAGGACATATTTCAGGCGGTAGGCAAGTGCTCACTGAATGTATCCCAAAAGCTTACCCAGCTGTACTTCCTGTTACGAACTTATTATACTTCCACAGGCTCCACTTGATGAATATACAGCTCGACTCCACATGTGCAAGATGTAAAAGAGACCATGGGGATCTTATCCATATGCTGTGGCATTGTCTAAACTACACGCATATTGGGCAAGTGTGGTGACTATGGTGAACTTGGTGTTTAAAGTCTCTCTTCCACAGGACCTCGAGAACTTGCCTCCTGGGTGCTCTGAAGGAATACGAGTGGGAAGAACACTGCAGAGAGGCTGTACATAGAGTTCTATTTCAGGCGAGGTAATTAATTATGCTACATTGAAGGTCTGATGCTCCCCCGACCATAAAGGAGTGGATTGACAATATTGGATTGGTATTGAGAATGGAAAAATTGATGTACCAACATAGGGGTAGCACACACAAGTTTGAGAAATTATGGGGACAGTGGCTGGACGTGCCGGGATTAGCCCCGGTGGACCTAGTGGCAGACAGATTATTGGGAATAAATGTCGGGTGATGATTGGGCTATGTGAAATAATAAAAGGGATAATGTGACAATACTGATGTGGTTATGTCGGTGGATGTTTTTCTGGTTGGACAATGTACTTAATCCCATATTGCACTGAAGACTATGTTTGTAATACACTTCAACCCATATTGCAATGAAGAATATGCCTGAAATTAATTTCTACAAACTAAATAAAATTTTGTTGGATAAAGAACAAAAAAAAATGCCCTATAATGTTATAATATTTTCGTGATATATAAAATGTGATCTCTCATATATTGTATCTGTAATATGTTGTTCACTAAACATTATTTTGTAAATGCTATTGGTATTGTATTTCTCGACCACTATTTTTCAATATTGCAATACTTATATATATATTTCTTGTGCTATTTTTAAGGCCCTGACGAAGTGGGGTCACCCGCGAAACGCGTAGGACATATTTCAGATATTTCTACCAGGATCGGCACACCCTGAACCAAAAGAAACAGCAAAACTGTAGTCTGTTTTAGATTGTAAATTGTTTTTAAGGTTTCCATCCATGGATGGTGAATAAAGTTTTCTTTTTCTCTTTAATCTGTGCTATAGACTGTTATTTCAACCCTACCGAGGCGCACTCAAAGTCCCATTCTATTTTGTTTTTGGTTTGAATAATGGATATTGATTGGTTTTAGATATCACATGAGAACGCTTACACCTCCTCAAACACAATATACTGTATATATAGTAGCTTTGTGGAAATGGACATTTAGATGCTTTCCAAAGTTCCTGGGGATGCTACGACACCGCTCTTTTGTTCAGATACCTATAAAAGGGATTTCCTCCTCATGTTTGCTGACCTTAATTATTGGCTAGCTAGCATGTTTTCTTTATTATTTCATTTGATTTTATGCATTTGGCCTTTACTTTTAGAGTCCTACTGTTGGTGTTATCCTTAACCCTTGTGACTCTCTCTCAGGCAGTGAGTTTGGTAGTTCATTGTATGCACCAAGTAGAGGCATCAACCTGCAGATTTTAATTTTTACATGGCTTTTATGATCTTTGGTTCTTATATTATTCATGTAAAAATCCTATTTTGGTATTGTCAATGATGTAATAGTATTGTACAGTGCCTCAAAAAAGTATTCATACCCATTTTTCACATTTTGTCATGTTACAACTAAAAACGTAAATGTATTTTATTGGGATTTTTTGTGATAGACCAACACAAAGTGGCACATAATTGTGAAGTGGAAAGAAAATGATATATGGTTTTTAATTTTTTTTACAAATATATATGTGAAAAGTGTGGCGTGCATTTGTATTCAGCCCCTTTTGTTGCAATTACAGTCTTTTTAGGGATGACTCGATCAGCTTTGCACATCTAGGGAGTGCAATTTTTGCCCATTATTCTTTGCAAAATAGCTCAAGCTCTGTTAGATTGGATGGCGAGCATCTGTAAACAGCAATTTTCAAGTCTTGCTGCAGATTCTCAATTGGATTTAGGTCTGGACTTTGACTGGGCCATTCTAATGCCGCGTACACACGGTCGGACTTTTCAGCTACAAAAGTCCGACAACCCGTCCGACAGACTTTCGACAGACTTTCAACGGACTTTTGGCGGACTTTCAATGGACTGTCTAACGACCGGACTTGCCTACACACGATCACACCAAAGTCCGACGGATTCGTTCGTGATGACATACACTGGACTAAAATAAGGAAGTTGATAGCCAGTAGCCAATAGCTGCCCTAGCGTCGGTTTTTGTCCGTCAGACTAGCATACAGACGAGCGTATTTCTGGGTCCGGCGGAGTTACGACGTAAAGATTTGAAGCAAGTTCCAAATCTAAAGTCTGCTGAAGGTCCAGTAAAGCCCACACACAATCGCATTGTCCGCCAGATTTGGTCCGTCAGCCCAGTCCGGTCGAAAAGTCCGACCGTGTGTACGCGGCATAAGACATGAATATGCATTGATCTAAATCAGTGGTTCTCAACTCCTGTACTCAGGACACACTAACAGGCCAGATTTTAACCACTTGCCGACTGCCTCACGCTGATATACGTCAGCAGAATGGCACAGGCAGGCAGAATCACGTACCCATATGTGATCTGCCTCCCGTGGGTGGGGGGTATAACCCCCCCCCCCTGGTGCCAGAGGCGGCCGGCATTTCTTTGCGGGCGATGAGAGGTGAGGGGGAGGCCATCCATTGTTGGCCACCCCCTCCCGATAGCTCCCGGCGAATGAAAATGCTTCCTCTCCCTCTGTAATGTAAACAGAGGGAGAGGAAGTGATGTCATCCCTCCTCGAGCCGGTCTTTTCGTTCCGGCGCCAAGGAGAGAAGACATCCAAGTAAGTGCACCAACACTACACTTCCAGTAGAACACGCCAGGCACACTTTTCACCCCCCATCACCCCCCGATCACCCCCCGATCACCCCCCTGTACCCCCTGTCACACTGACACCAATAGCAGTTTTTTTTTTTTTTGCATTGGTGTCAGTTTGTGACAGTTATAAGTGTTAGGGCAGTTAGGTTAGCCCCCTTTAGGTCTGGGGTACCCCCCTTTAGGTCTAGGGTACCCCCCTAACCTCCCCTAATAAAGATTAACCCCTTGATCACCCCCCGTCGCCAGTGTCACTAAGCAATCGTTTTTCTGATCGCTGTATTAGTGACACAGGTGACGCTAGTTAGGGAGGTAAGTATATAGGTTCGCTGTCAATGTTTTATAGCGACAGGGACCCCCATATACTACCTACTAAAGGTTTTAACCCCTTGATTGCCCCCTAGTTAACCCTTTCACCAGCGATCACCGTATAAGTGTTACAGGTGACGCTGGTTAGTTAGTTTGTTTTTTATAGTTTATTATAGTTTATTATAGTTTATTATAGTTTTAGGGCACCCGCCGTTTATTACCTTATAAAGGTTTAACCCCCTAATTGCCCGGCGGTGATATAAGTTACGTTTTTAGGATCAGATAAGGTCTGCGTCGCCCCAGGCAGCGTCAGGTTAGCGCCAGTACCACTAAAACCCACGCACGCAGCATACACCTCCCTTAGTGCTATAGTATCTGAACGGATCGATATCTGATCCGATCAGATCTATACTCCCCAGCAGTTTAGGGTTCCCATAAACACAGTGTTAGCGGGATCAGCCCAGATACCTGCCAGCACCCGCGTTTTGCTCCTCAGCCCAGCCCAGACCAGCCCACCCAAGTGCAGTATCGATCGATCACTGACACTTACAAAACACTAAGCACACATAACTGCAGCATTCGCAGAGTCAGGCCTGATCCCTGCGATTGCTAACAGTTTTTTGGTAGCGTTTTGAATCAGTCGCTAACAGTCAGGAGCTTTTTTGCCTGTGAGTCTCACTAGTGTACCCCTAAATTTAGAGCCCAAAATGGCAAATCGAAGGTACACTAGTGAAGAGGCCTACACATTTCTGAGCATGACAGATAGTGAAGAGGAAGTCACTCATCTGTCAGATTCAGGCTCAGAATACGATCCTGTAGAGGACAGCGGCTCCATGACAGATAGCTCTGACGACGGAGTTGTGGTCCCTGCTAAGGTCAGGCGTACCAGACCCCAAACTTCTTCTGTCCTAGAAGTGCAAGAACCGCAGGGCTCTCGTATGGAGCAGAGAAGTACTAGTGCCGCTATTCCTTCTGGTGAACTGGCAAGCACCAGCGGCCTACTACACCCTGGTCGTACATCCAGCACTGCAGTAAAACTTGGTGACGTGGCGAGTCCCATAAGTGCAGTTCAAGCTGGCGAGGTGGCAAGCACAAGTAGTGTCCCGCTGCCACCAAGAAGACGAACACAGGCCCGTCGTGCCCATAGTGCCCTTCCTGCTGCATTCGCCAATCCGAATTGGGAACCCACCACTTCTGCAGCACTCGTACTTCCCCCTTTCACTGGCCAACCCGGAATTCAGGTGGAAACAGTTGATTTTACGCCACTGGATTTTTATACGCTGTTTTTCACCGAAGATCTCTATAGATCTATTGTGGACCAAAGCAATTTGTACGCTGGTCAACACATCGCCACTATTCCCCAGTCCTCCCTTGCCAGAGATTGGAAACCAATTACGGTTTCCGAATGTAAGACCTTTCTGGGCCTTTCCCTCCTCATGGGCATAACTAAAAAGAGTGAGTTGCGGTCATATTGGTCCACTGACCCAATTCACCATATGCCTGTGTTCTCTGCCTCCATGACCAGGGCACGATACGAGCAGATTTTGTGGTTCATGCACTTCAACGACAATGAACTCTGTCGTCCTCGTGGAGACCCTGGATACGATTGGCTCTACAAAATTCGGCCCCTCGTAAACCACTTCAACCAGCGTTTTGCAGACTTGTTTACTCCCCATCAAGTTGTCTGCGTTGATGAGTCCCTGATTAAATTTTCTGTCCACTTGTCATTCAAACAGTACCTTCCCAGCAAGCGTGCCAGATACGGGGTCAAGATGTATAAGCTCTGTGACAGGGCCACAGGCTATACATGTAGATTTATGGTTTACGAGGGCAAAGATAGTCACGTAGAGCCGACAAACTGCCCTGACTACATAGGAAGCGCTGGCAAGATAGTGTGGGACTTGGTGTCACCCTTAATCGGAAAGGGTTACCACTTGTACGTGGACAATTATTACACAAGCCACTTTTTAGTCACCTTTTTGATCAACAGATTGGAGCATGTGGCACCGTGCGACCTAATCGCCGGGGCTTTCCCCAGCGGCTTGTAGATTCCCGTCTTAGGCTGGGGGAGAGAGCCTGCTTGCAGTGTAATAATTTGCTCGCTATGAAGTGGAGGGACAATAAGAATGTTTTCGTTCTTACCTCCCTTCATGCAGACACGACGACCCAAATTACTACGGCGACTGGTGTTGTGGAGAAACCCCTCTGTGTCCACGAATATAACCAAAATATGGAAGGGGTGGACCTCAACGACCAGTTGTTGGTGCCGTACCTAGTTGCCCATAAGGCCAGACGCTGGTACAAAAAAGTGTCTGTTTATTTATTTCAATTGGCTTTGCTGAATGCTCATGTGCTATACAGAGCTTCAGGACAGACTGGATCCTTCCTTAAATTCCAGGAAGAGATTGTCAGAGCCCTTCTGTTTCCAGACGGTGCTCCACCTCACCTTCCCCAACCAAATGCAGTAAGCCGGCTGCATGAGAGGCATTTTCCTTACGTCCTCCCGAGTACCCTACCCAACGAGCCCCCCAAAAAAGATGTCGTGTCTGTAGCAAGCGCGGATTTAGGCGTGACACCCGGTATTGTTCTCCCTCCTGTCCTGACAATCCTGGTCTATGCATTGGTGAATGTTTTGAACGCTACCATACACTAGTTGAGTATTAGCGTAGGGTACAGCACTGCACAGACTAGGACACACTTTCACAGGGTCTCCCAAGATGCCATCGCATTTTGAGAGACCCAAACCTGGTACCAGTTAAAAAAGTTAAAGTTGCTAAAAAAAGTGTAAAAAAAATAAATAAATAAAAAAAAATAAAAAATAAAAATACAAAAAAAATATAAAATAAAAAAAACAAAAATAGTTGTTGTTTTATTGTTCTCTCTCTATTCTCTCTCTATTGTTCTGCATTCTATACTGCAATGTTTTATTGTTATGTTTTTATCATGTTTGCTTTATAGGTATGCAATTTTTTGATACTTTATTTTTTTTATTGTTAACCACTTTTTTGTTTTCAGGTACGCCATTCAGCTGCAGAGCGGATTTATTTATCTTGACAGCAACAGCGTTTGCTCCCACGATACATAAAGCCGTGACTCCAGCGCTGTCGGAGGTGATTTCACCACCACAGTTACATACTTCAGCATATATGCCGAAGCGTGGGGGCAGCAGTGGGTGGAGGAGCAATTTGCTCCTGCCTTTTGCGGGAGGATGCCCCCATACTTCGGCATATATATATTTTAGGTAGGCACAGGTTGCGTTAAATGTTTTATTTTTTACTATGTTTTTTTTTGTATTTGCTTTGCAGGTATGGTAAGTATTACTGTTATACTGTAATGTTACTTTGTTTTTTTTGTTAACCATCATTTGCTTAGCAGGTACGCCATTCAGTTGCAGCACGGATTTATTTATCTTGACAACAACAGCGTTTGCTCCCACGATATATAAAGCCGTGACTCCAGCGCTGTCGGAGGTGATTTCACCACCACAGTTACATACTTCAGCATATATGCCGAAGCGTGGGGGCAGCAGTGAGCGGAGGAGCGATTTGCTCCTAACTTTTGCGGGAGGATGCCCCCATGCTTCGGCATATATATACGGTGATGTATGCCCATCATTAGAAGTGGGTGGATGAAGGGAGGTATTCTAATGGTGGGCATACCCACCAATCAATATCCATAGGCTGCATGAAAAAAAAGATTACAATATATGCCCAACAAGGACCAGCAACGTACTGGTATGTTGCTGGACTTTGAGTGGTTATACCAGAATGATGCCTGCAGGTTTAGGTATCATCTTTATATCATTTTTTTCAGCCAGCGGTCGGCTTTCATGTAAAAGCAATCCTAGCAGCTAATTAGCCTCTAGACTGCTTTTACAAGCAGTGGGAGGGAATGCCCCCCCCACCGTCTTCCATGTTTTTCTCTGGCTCTCCTGTCCCAACAGGGAACCTGAGAATGCAGCCGGTGATTCGGCCAGCTGACCATAGAGCTGATCAGAGACCAGAATGGCTCCAAACATCTCTATGGCCTAAGAAACCAGAAGCTACGAGCTTTTCATGACTTAGATTTCGCCGGATGTAAACAGCGCCATTGGGAAATTGGAAAAGCATTTTATCACACCGATCTTGCTGTGGTCAGATGCTTTGAGGGCAGAGGAGAGATCTAGGGTCTAATAGACCCCAATTTTTTCAAAAAAGAGTACCTGTCAATACCTATTGCTATCATAGGGGATATTTACATTCCCTGAGATAACAATAAAAATGATTTAAAAAAAATAAAAATGAAAGGAACAGTTTAAAAATAAGATAAAAAATCAAAAAAATAATAAAGAAAAAAAAAAAAAGCACCCCTGTCCCCCCTGCTCTCGCGCAAAGGCGAACGCAAGCGTCGGTCTGGCATCAAATGTAAACAGCAATTGCACCATGCATGTGAGGTATCACCATGAAGGTCAGATCGAGGGCAGTAATTTTAGCAGTAGACCTCCTCTGTAAATCTAAAGTGGTAACCTGTAAAGGCTTTTAAAGGCTTTTAAAAATGTATTTAGTTTGTCGCCACTGCATGTTTGTGCGCAATTTTAAAGCATGTCATGTTTGGTATCCATGTACTCGGCCTAAGATCATCTTTTTTATTTCATCAAACATTTGGGCAATATAGTGTGTTTTAGTGCATTAAAATTTAAAAAAGTGTGTTTTTTCCCCAAAAAATGCATTTGAAAAATCGCTGCGCAAATACTGTGTGAAAAAAAAAATGAAACACCCACCATTTTAATCTGTAGGGCATTTGCTTTAAAAAATATATAATGTTTGGGGGTTCAAAGTAATTTTATTGCAAAAAAAAATAATTTTTTCATGTAAGCAAAAAGTGTCAGAAAGGGCTTTGTCTTCAAGTGGTTAGAAGAGTGGGTGATGTGTGACATAAGCTTCTAAATGTTGTGCATAAAATGCCAGGACAGTTCAACCCCCCCCCCCAAATGACCCCAGTTTGGAAAGTAGACACCCCAAGCTATTTGCTGAGAGGCATGTCGAGTCCATGGAATATTTTATATTGTGACACAAATTGCGGGAAAAAGACAAATTTTTTTTTTTTTGCACAAAGTTGTCACTAAATGATATATCGCTCAAACATGCCATGGGAATATGTGAAATTACACCCCAAAATAAATTCTGTTGCTTCTCCTGAGTACGGAGATACCATATGTGTGAGACTTTTTGGGAGCCTAGCCGCGTACGGGACCCCGAAAACCAAGCACCGCCTTCAGGCTTTCTAAGGGCGTAAATTTTTGATTTCACTCTTCACTGCCTATCACAGTTTCGGAGGCCATGGAATGCCCAGATGGCACAAACCCCCCCCCCAAATGACCCCATTTTGGAAAATAGACACCCAAATCTATTTGCTGAGAGGTATAGTGAGTATTTTGCAGACCTCACTTTTTGTCACAAACTTTGAAAATTGAAAAAAGAAAAAAAAAAAACATTTTTCCTGTCTTTCTTCATTTTCAAAAACAAATGAGAGCTGCAAAATACTCACCATGCCTCTCAGCAAATAGCTTGGGGGTGTCTACTTTCCAAAATGGGGTCCTTTTGGGGGGTTTTGTGCTATCTTAGCATTTTATGGCCTTCGAAACTGTGATAGGTAGTGAAGAGTGAAATCAAAAATTTACGCCCTTTGAAATCCTGAAGGCGGTGATTGGATTTCGGGGCCCCGTATGAAGCTAGGCTCCCAAAAAGTGCCACACATGTGGTATCCCCGTACTCAGGAGAAGCAGAAGAATGTATTTTGGGGTGTAATTCCACATATGCCCATGGCATGTTTGAGCAATATATCATTTAGTGACAACTTTGTGCAAAAAAAAAAAAATTGTCACTTTTCCGCAACTTGTGTCAAAATATAAAATATTCCATGGACTCAACATGCTTCTCAGCAAATAGCTTGGGGTGTCTACTTTCCAAAATGGGGTCATTTGGGGGGGGGGGTTGTGCCATCTGGGCATTTTATGGCCTTCAAAACTGTGATAGGTAGTGAGGAGTGAAATCACAACTTTACGCCCTTAGAAATCCTGAAGGCGGTGCTTGGTTTTTGGGGCCCCGTACGCGGCTAGGCTCACAAAAAGTCCCACACATGTGGTATCCCCGTACTCAGGAGAATCAGCAGAATGTATTTTGGGGTGCAATTCCACAAATGCCCATGGCCTGTGTGAGCAATATATCATTTAGTGACAACTTTGTGCAAAAAAAAAAATTGTCACTTTCCCGCAACTTGTGTCAAAAAATAAAATATTCCATGAACTCAACATGCCTCTCAGCAAATAGCTTGGGGTGTCTGCTTTCCAAAATAGGGTCATTTGGGGGGGTTTTGTGCCATCTGGGCATTTTATGGCCTTCAAAACTGTGATAGGTAGTGAGGAGTGAAATCAAAAATTCACTCCCTTAGAAATCCTGAAGGCTGTGCTTGGTTTTCGGAGCCCCGTGCGCGGCTAGGCTTCCAAAAAGTCCTAAACATGTGGTATCCCCGTACTCAGGAGAAGCAGCAGAATGTATTTTGGGGTGTAATTCCACATATGCCCATGGCATGTTTGAGCAATATATCATTTAGTGACAACTATGTGCAAAAAAAAAAAAAATTGTCACTTTCCCGCAACTTGTGTCAAAATATAAAATATTCCATGGACTCAACATGCCTCTCAGCAAATAGCTTGGGGTGTCTACTTTTCAAAATAGGGTCATTTGGGGGGGTTTTGTGCCATCTTGGCATTTTATGGCCTTCAAAACTGTGATAGGTAGTGGGGAGTGAAATCAAAAATGTATGCCCTTAGAAATCCTGAAGGCAGTGCTTGGTTTTCGGGGCCCCGTACGCGGCTAGGTTCCCAAAAAGTCCCACACATGTGGTATCCCCATACTCAGGAGAAGCAGATAAATGTATTTTGGGGTGCAATTCCACATATGCCCATGGCCTGTGTGAGCAATATATAATTTAGTGACAACTTTGTGCTAAAAAAAAAAAATTGTCACTTTCCTGCAACTTGTGTCAAAAAATAAAATATTCCATGGACTCAACATGTCTCTCGGCAAATAGCATGGGGTGTCTACTTTCCAAAATGGGGTCATTTGGGGGGGGTCTGTGCCATCTGGGCATTTTATGGCCTTCAAAACTGTAATAGGTAGTGAGGAGTGAAATCAAAAATTTATGCCCTTAGAAATCCTGAAGGCAGTGATTGGTTTTCAGGGCCCCGTACGCCGCTGGGCTCCCAAAAAGTCCCACACATGTGGTATCCCCGTACTCAGGAGAAGCAGCTGAATGTATTTTGGGGTGCAATTCCACATATGCCCATGGCCTGTGTGAGCAATATATCATTTAGTGACAACTTTTTGTAAATTTTTTTTTTTGTCATTATTCAATCACTTGGGACAAAACAAAATAAATATTCAATGGGCTCAACATGCCTCTCAGCAATTTCCTTGGGGTGTACACTTTCCAAAATGGGGTCATTTGGGGGGGTTTTGTACTGCCCTGCCATTTTAGTACCTCAAGAAATGACATAGGCAGTCATAAACTAAAATCTGTGTAAATTCCAGAAAATGTACCCTAGTTTGTAGACGCTATAACTTTTGCGCAAACCAATAAATATACGCCTATTGACATTTTTTTTACCAAAGATATGTGGCCGAATACATTTTGGCCTAAATGTATGACTAAAATTGAGTTTATTGGATTTTTTTTATAACAAAAAGTAGAAAATATCATTTTTTTCTGTTTATAGCGCAAAAAATAAAAACGGCAGAGGTGATCAAATACCATCAAAAGAAAGCTCTATTTGTGGGAAGAAAAGGATGCAAATTTCGTTTGGGTACAGCATTGCATGACCGCGCAATTAGCAGTTAAAGCGACGCAGTGCCAAATTGTAAAAAGTGCTCTGGTCAGGAAGGGGGTAAATCCTTCCGGGGCTGAAGTGGTTAAGTATTACCTTGGGGAGATGCAGACTAGAATACTGCAATCACTGAGAAGCAAATGATATCACCTATGATGTATTTCAATCTTGCAAACCGGGTCTGTTAGTGGGTCCTGAGGACAGGAGTTGAGAACCACTGATTTAAACCATTCCATTGTTGCTCTGGCTGTATGTTTAGGGTCCTTGTCCTGCTGAAAGGTGAACCTCCACCCCAGTCTCAAGTCTTTTGCAGACTATAACAGGTTTTCTTCTAAGATTGCCCTATATTTGGTCCCATCCATTTTCCCATCAACTCTGACCAGCTTCCCTGTCCCTGCTGAAGAAAAGCATCCCCACAGCATGATGCTGTCACCACCATGTTTCACGGTGGAGATAGTGTGTTCAGGGTGATGTGCAGTGTTAGTTTTACATCACACATAGCGTTTTGCTTTTAGGCCAAAAAGTTCAATTTTGGTCTCATCTGACCAGAGCACCTTCTTCCACATGTTTGCTGTGTCCCCCACATGGCTTCTCGCAAACTGCAGACAGGACTTATTATGGCTTTCTTTCAGAAATGGCTTTCTTCTTGCCACTCTTCCATAAAGGCCGGATTTGTGGAGTGCACAAAATAGTTGTCCTGTGGACAGATTCTCCCACCTGAGCTGTGGATCTCTGCAGCTTCTCCAGAGTTACCATGGGCCTCTTGGCTGCTTTTTTGATTAATGCTCTCCTTGCCTAGTCTGTCAGTTTAGGTGGACGGCCACGTCTTGGTAGGTTTGCAGTTGTGCCATATTCTCTCCATTTTCGGATGATGGATTCAACGGTGCTCCATGAGATGTTCAAAGCATGGGATATTTTTTTATAACCTAGCCCCACTTTAAACTTCTCCACAGCTGTATCCCTGACCTGTCTGGTGTGTTCCTTGGCCTTCATAATGCTGTTTGTTCACTAAGGTTCTCTAACAAACCTCTGAGGACTTCACAGAATGGCTGTATTTATTCTGAGATTAAATTACACACAAGTGGGCTCTATTTTCTAATTAGGTGACTTCTGAAGGCAATTGTTTGCACTAGATTTTAGTTAGGGGTATCAAAGTAAAGGGGGCAGAATACTAATGTACAGCACACTTTTCAGATATTTATTTGTAAACAATTTTGAAAACCATTTATCATTTCTTTCCACGTCACACTTGTGCCATTTTGTGTTGGTCTATCATATAAAATCCCAATAAAATACATTTATGTTTTTGGTTGTAACATGACAAAATGTGGAAAATTTCAAGGAGTATGAATACTTTTTCAATGCACTGTATTTGTAAAACATTTTGAAAACCATTTATCAATTTCCTTCCACTTCACAAATAAGTGCCACTTTTTCAAGGCACTGTATATGGCGATATGCGTGTTGAAATGTGATTTTGATATACAGTACATATACTATATTTCAGATAACATACCACAGGCACACCTGAAGAAGACAACTGATCAATAGCGTTGGATTGCTCCTATGTGAATCATACTGTAATAAAGCAAGATAGTATTCTTATCTTTCATTATGTGGAATAGCAGTGTTATAATGCTCTACTAAATATTTTTCAAGGACTGTAGGAATTGTACTCTGATCAGCCATGATTACTTTTTAATGTCTGTTAACCACTTCCCGTCTGGCCTATAGCAGAATGACAGCTTATGATGGCATATGATGCCCTGCAGGATAACAGCCGCAGCGCGCCCGTGGGGGCGCGTATCGCAGGGATTGGTGGTGCGGTGTGTCAGTCTGACACACCGCTACACCGATCTCGGTAAAGAGCCTCCGGCGGAGGCTTTTTACCACGTGATCAGCCGTGTCCAATCACGGCTGATCACGATGTAAACAGGAAAAGTCTGTGATCGGCTTTTCCTCACTCACGTCTGACAGACACGAGTAGAGGAGAGCCAATCGGTGGCTCTCCTGACAGGGGGGGTCTGCGCTGATTGTTTATCAGCACAGCCCCCCCCCTCGGATGCCCACACTGGACCACCAGGGAAGCCACTAGGACCACCAGGGAAGCTCCTAACATGTGGATGGCCAGGTACATCCCTCATGGCCATCCACATGCAAAAAATAACCCACAAATGGGCACTGACTGGCACATCTATGGCACACTAAAATTAGTGTTGCCCAGGAATGCCACCCATCAGTGTCATCAGTGCCACCCATCAGTGTCCATCAGTGCCACCTATCAGTGCACATCCATGTCCATCAGTGCCCACCTATCAGTGCCCATCTGTGCCACCTATCAGTGCCACCCATAAGTACACATAAGTGCCACCCATAAGTACCCATCAGTGCTGCCTATGAGTGCCCATCAGTGCCGCATACCAGCACCACCTATCAGTGCCCATCAGTGTCACCCATCAATGCCACCTATCAGTGCCCATCAGTGCCACCTATCAGTGCCATCATCAGTGCCACCTCATCAGTGCCACCTCATTGGTGCCACCTCATTGGTGCCCATCAGTGCCGCCCATAAGTACCCATCAGTGCCGCCTATGAGTGCCCATCAGTGCCGCATACCAGTGCCACCTATCAGTGCCCATCAGTGTCACCCATCAGTGCCACCTATCAGTGCCCATCAGTGCCGCCTATCAGTGCCCATCATCAGTGCCCATCAGTGCCACCTCATCAGTGCCACCTCATTGGTGCCACCTCATCGGAGCCCATCAGTGCCGCCTTATCAGTGCCGATCAGTGCAGCCATATCAGTGCCTGTCATTGAAGAAGAAAACATACTTATTTACAAAAAAACCCTTTTTTTTCAAAATTTTCGGTCTTTTTTTATTTGTTGCACAAAAAAATAAAAATCGCAGAGGTGATCAAATACCCCCAAAAGAAAGCTCTATTTGTGGGAACAAAATGATAAAAAATTTGTTTAGGTACAGTGTAGCATGACCATGCAATTGTCATGCAATTTGCGGCAGCGCTGAAAGCTGAAAATTGGCTTGGGCAGGAAGGTGTATAAGTACCTGGTATTGAAGTGGTTAAATAAAGATTACTTATATCAGTAAGGGGGAGTTTGGGACTTTAAATGAGGCAATTGACTCGTGGAGGTAGAGTGGTTGGTAAACATTATTTATTTGTAACAATAATATAAAACAGATAAAAAAAAGTATTTTCATATAGCTGCACATATACATGGCATAAACGTAATAGATGCATATATGTCAACTTGGCAGCACATAAGATAGATAGTAGAGATAGTAGAGATAGTAGGTAATAAAAGAGTATAATACAAGATATTTCCTATTAACAGGCATTGGTAACCCATATGCAACAGAGCTGCTGTAAGATAGATGCACATACACATGAGTGATTACATACTACTCAATGAATTTTAAATGTATAAAAGATATATATGGGCCAGTGAATAGGTAGTAAGCCAGGCTTGACTGAGCACCCCATGGAAACTCAATGCATTTCATGGCTATCTGCCATTCATCAGGAGTTGGGTACAGAACTAAGCTGTAAATACAAATGGATATGTAATATTAATTAACATGTCCTACCCCTTTAAGGGGAGGAAAGACCTCATGGGGAGAAAGAAATCTATACTCACAGGTCGGCTATAACACTGTACTTGGCTGGCAGCGAGGAAGATGGAAACCCAAATGGTTGTCTGTTCCGGAGCTGAGGCAAGGGACCCCACCCCAGCCAGGAAAACACCCACATGACATGCTTGACTGCCACAACACATTCCACATGTGTGGGGAGGATTGCAAATATGGTGTTCTGGAAAACATATATGTAAAAAAATGTTAAAAACATATGTGAGAAAAATATAAAAGGTGAAAAAATGTGAAAAGTGAAAAAACATAAGTGTAAGGGAAAAAAAAAAAAAAAAAAAGAATATATATATATATATATATATATATATATATATATATATATATATATATATATGATATGTGTATATTCTAATGAATGTTATGTGTGTATAAATATACATACACAATGGTACATAGGTGTATTAAATGTGTCAAAAAAAAAAAAAGGGAAGAAAAAAGGGGCTGAAAAAAGAAAAAATTGTGCATACCTTATGTGTATGTGTATCCAGTGAATGGGCTGTGTGTGTTGCCTCCCTGGTGTCAAACACATAGTGAAATGGTAAGGCAATCAAGCTCACCTGCTTAAGTAATCCAGGTATGGGGCGGGTCCCCGACCAACGCCATGCACAACGTATAATGAGAATTGGAGTTGGCAGTGAAATCCACCATCACAAGCGCCAAAGTGGAGCCCCGCCAACCCCATCTCTGGCGTGAAATGGACCAAGGTTGTCCCTGTATTGCGGCATCAAAGGACGCCGCAAACAGGTGGTATCATGACGCCGATGCGCAGGAGGGCCCCCCCGCCAATATCTCAAAAGAGACTCAGAAGGGAAGCACTGCTGCGCATCGCAGCTCCGGAATTAAGACAAGAAAAAGGGACACTCCCCAACCCCGACCCCGTGATTTTAGATATTTTATGTGCCTTCAAGGTCCCTTCAAAGTCCCAGCCACTTATGTCTTTTTGTATTTAGATTTTGGCATGTTAGCACTAACTAGCATACAATTGGAAGATATCTGTCAAAATCAATTGCAGGTTGAACTACACTGTATATAGCTGTATGCAGCTGTACACTATTCTTTTTTTTTTTTTTTGAGAAAAATATTTCCTTGAGTATGGTTACTTCTTGTCCATCGATGTTAATATTTAGAACTACTGATTAACTAAGGTTAACCTTATAATTTGATAGCGCTCCGTATCTCCTCAAAATGGGCAGGAGATTGGGGAGCGAGAGCCTCGGTTTCACGATATAAAACAATATATCGCTGGCAAAAGCCAAGAGCTTGTGTTCGTCTCTCTCCACTACGCATCCGCTTATATCCGGGTTTTTGCGGATCAAGGCTAGTAAAGGTTCTAGGGTCAGAACAAACAGAAGGGGGGACAGGGGGCAACCCTGCCTGGTCCCATTTTCCATTTTGAACTCCGCTGACGGAGTACCATTCACCCTGAAAAATGCAGAGGGAGATTTATACAAGGCTTTAATCCAATTCACCATGGTACCACCCAAACCGACTGCCCTCAAAGTTCTCAACATAAAACCCCAGTCTACTCTGTCGAAGGCTTTCTCTGCGTCTATCGACAGAAGTAGACCAGGGGTTCCCTTTGCTTTCATCGCATCCATAACCAGGAGCGTCCTAACGCCATTGTCCCTCCCCTCTCTCCCTGGTATGAAGCCTGTCTGGTCTGGGTGAATCCAGTGTGACATTTTATCCTTTAATCTGCTGGCTAGTACGTTGGCGTATAATTTAATATCTATGTTCGGCAGGGCTATCGGCCTATAGCTCGAGCACAGCGAGCTGTCTTTCCCTTCCTTTGGTATTAATGTTACTGACGCAGTCAGTGCCCCGTCACAGAGCTCTTCCTGACCCCCTATTCCATTCCAGATCTGACAAAGCTTGGGGATTAAGGACTCCTTAAATTTTTTATAAAAATAGGCTGCGAAGCCGCCTGGCCCTGGACTCTTACCGGAGGGAGATGCTTGCACGACTCTCTCGATCTCTTCTTCAGTAATCGGACCGTCGAGATCTTTTGTGTCACTATCCGAAAGGGTTGGTAAACCTGCCTCCCTTATAAACTCATCCATCTTCTCCTCTCTCTCCAGAATACCTATCCCGCCGTGCCTAATCTTATAAAGGGATGCGTAGTAACTCTGAAATTCTTCAGCTATATCTCTGGAGGTGTATTTTAATATCCCCTTTTTATTTTGGATCTTATCTATATAGTTGGTCCCTCCTTTCCTTTTCAAAGTTGTTGCCAGATGCTTCCCCACCTTATTACTCCATCTAAATCTCTCTCTTAGGTTTTTATTTAAGATACGCTTAGATTCAAACTCCATTAAGTCTTTTAGTTCTTCTCTTTTTATTATTAGTTGGTGTAGGAGCTGGTTATGGTCACCGTTAGCGGCCTTATGTAAATATTCAAGATGGTGGATTTCATCTAAGAGTTCTGATTTCCTTTTTAAGCTTTCTTTTTTCTCCTTGGCCCCTATTGAGATCAAAATGCCCCTTAAGTAAGCTTTAAACACCTCCCACAGGACTGAACCAGAAATCTCTCCAGTATCATTTATCATGAAAAACCCGTCAATTTCCTCCTGTATTTTACTACTAATGATAGGGTTCTCGAGAAGCTTTTCATCCAACTGCCATGAATATGGGGTCTCCTAAATCCCGGTATCCCCAACCTCATTAAGACTGGGGCATGATCAGAGATCCTGGTGGTTCCGATCCTCGTATCCTTGACAAAATCGAATAGTCTGTGATCTACCATGAAGTAATCGAGCCTTGAATAAGACCCATGAACTGAAGAAAAAAAAGTATAGTCCCTGTCCTTCGCATGCTGAACTCTCCATGCATCGATCATTAGGCAGCTATGCAGTTTTTGTCCTATCTTTCTTAGGAGTTTCCTACTTACTCCCTGTAGTCTGGATGTACTGTCCATTGTTGGATCTAGGCAAAAATTGAGATCTCCTGCCAGTATCACCTCTCCCGCCCTAAAATCCATCAGCTTGGTCAGAACCTGAGACAAGTATTTAATTGGGTTTTTATTAGGGCAATAAATATTTGCCAAAGTAAAAACCCTATTTCCCACCCTCACCTTTAAAAAGAGGAAACAGCCCTCCTGGTCTGTGCTTCTCTCCAGGATCGCAAACTTAATCCTTTGGCCCTCTTAATGGGGGAGTCACCATAGAACCAGTTGGGGAAGCAGTTGGAGAACAGTCTGACGTGAGTGTCCTGTGAGAGATGAGTCTCTTGGAGAAACACAACATCAACCTTGAGATGCTCTAATTCTTTCAACACTTTGTGTCTCTTAAGAGGGGAATTTAACCCTTTTACGTTATGTGTCAAGCAAGTGATTTCTGTCATTTATTCTTTGAGTAGACCTACTTTGTAATGGCTCATGTTCTTCTTTAAACCCTTATGCGGTGCGTCTGCAGGGCCAGCTCCCACCCCTCTCCCCTCCAAAACCCCCCACCACCACCACCCCTCCCACCATCCCCCCTCTCCCTGCCAGCAAAAACCTGGCTACAGGTCCACAGTAGAGAGAAAACATTGCTCTCTACCTACGACTGGCCGAAACATTGGAGTGTGACTCTGACAGCGGATCACCACAGTCGCCCTGCTCCCCCCCACCCATCAACAAAGGGGGGGACAGGGCGAGCGGGCGGCCGACGGACTAACCCCTCCCCCCCATAGGGCCACTGCCCCTCCCACCAAAGCCCCCCCCACCCCCCCCCAAACCCCCACCCCCCCCACCACTCTAGAATCACCAACCCAGCTACAACAATCAAGGTCTCTAGAATCCTAGCAGCAATCAGGTACAACTACGTTCTACTTGGGTATAACTGGAACAGGGATATCAAGCTCTCTACAAAAGTCCTACAAGTTCTCTATGTGTTTCAATCTGACTGTTCTGCCCGCTTTCACTACATTCAACGAGGTAGGGAAACGCCAGCTGTATTTCATATTTGCCTTCCTCAATTCTTCCAATAGAGGTCTAAGCTGGCGTCTCCTGGCTAGTGTCCCTGCCAAAATATCGGAAAATATCTGAATCACTGCTCCTTCGAATTTTACAGGCTGAATTTTCCTTCTTGCTTTCTCTTCATAATGGTGGAACCTGATAATAACGTCTCTTGGTGTATCTTCGCTGACGCTTGGAGGTTTCCTTAACCTATGGACCCGGTCAATCTTCAGTTCTTCATTTGGGCTTCTATCTAGGATTGGGTTGAAAATAGCTTTCATTTTGGAAGGTAGATCTTCACCGTGTTGTTCTGGTAAGGCACGGAGTCTCAAATTTTGTCTGCTCTTCTAATTTATAAAGAATGTCTCGTTGAGCCAACTGCAGATTCCTTACTTGAAGTTTTAATTCAACTATTTCACGATTCTGGCTCTCTGAGGCCTCCTCCACTATTTCCACTAGCTTCAGCAAAAGGCCCAAATCAGATCTAACATTGAGGATTTCTGTTTTGATTACATTTTCCAGTTTGGTGAACATTTCCAGAAATTCGTTTTTTGTTGGCAGTGGTTCCATGGTGTTATCTTCTGCCGGGCAGGTGTCTTTCCTTTTCTCCTCAGATGTTTCACCGTGAGCGCCTTGATTCTTCCCTGATTCTTTCTTCTTATCCTTCCCACTCTGCTGTTTACTTTCTTGGGCTGGATTCTTTGGGCTACCCAGGTTTGGTTCCTTCAGGTACTTTTGAATAGAACTTGAATTTAAGCTCTCTCTCGGCTGCTTCACTTCTGCTCCTCTTTGAGAGCGCCCTCTCATTTTCTTCTCCCCCCTTGGGTCTCCTCTCGCCCTCCCGGCCTGCAAAATTGTTCACTCCTCTCCTTCTCACTTATTTGTCCACACCCCGTTCCGAGCCTCCCCACTGCTCCTTTAAATGAATTTATTGCAGCGCCCTGCATTACCCAACAATCTGTGATTCTCTCCAAGACCTTTGGCGTATAATTGGTCAAACTCTGATAGATTCACGGCTATCAGCACATACACCTCTCTTTATCAGTGATGCTCAAGCAGTGGTCCCAATATTCAGCCTTCTACGGTGTGTTATTAAAGTGAATATTATAATTATTTTCCTCTTTTTTTTCTATGTTTTTCCATTCACCACCACATAGCTTAACATTTATTGTAGCTGGCCTCTTCCGCAGACCTCTTTAAACATCAAGCTAGACAACAGCTGAGCAGCTCTTCATACATGTTAATACTGGGCTTGAGAACCTTTATGTGACTTCAAATAAACCAGCTTACAGTAAACAGTTCTCCACGCCTTACCTCAGAGACCGGTTCCGCTATCTCAGGGATTCCTTCCAGGTTCACACTATTGGCGTGGTTCCCGTCTACCTCACTGGTTGGGGTCCCAAAATAAAGCTTTTCAGCCAACCGCCAATTCGGACCGTACCTGGGAATAGCCGGAAAATTATAGAATAGTCCTCCTGCTAGCCGCAGCTACTCATTATATTTCTAGGGTAAAGTGCGGGTGGTGTGCTGCCTGACCCGCCGGTATTCCGGACATGTTACCAAGCTAACAGATAGGCTTGCGGGTCTGGGGGGGACAACCGGGGGAAGCTGCGGGAAGCGCCTCACATCCAGCCCCAGTCCAGAGTGGTCGGTGGGCAACAGAGAGGAGAGCCCGCCCGGGACGCACAGAGTCCCATGCAGCCCGGGATCTGAGCCAGCCGATCCACTCACGGCTCCAGCGGGGTCGGCGCCTCCTCATCCCGAGTGCGGATGGATCTCGCGCTACTCCGCCGCCCGCTTCCACGGCGCCGCCACCAGGCCACTCCCCCATACGTGTGCGTCACATCACGCACTCAGCCCCCACTCTCATGAGCTGTACACTATTCTGATCAATACTCATGTTATAAAAATAGTGCATTTGGGGCATACAGCAATGGAAGTACTATTTGGAACAGCATACAGGTGCGCACACCAGCCATGTACTGCAGCCTGTCATTGATTTTGACAGGGCTGCTGGCAGCAAGATGTATACTACACCTTTGCCTCCCAGGCACAATATGGGCAAAAGTGCCCATGAGCTATAAAAAAGGCCCTCATATATTTCTGTAGCTATAGGCATTATGAAGAAATTTATCTTCAAAGCTCACAACAGAAGCACTGAAAGCTTTCTTCCTATTACTTTCAATTGCACCAGAATTCTGGTAGCCTTCTAGCTTTTTACTTTCCGTGCACACTGGGCTCTTCTGAACACCTTCTCTCCTGGCAGGAGAAACAGAATATTCATTTTTTCTGTCCATTGAAATGAATGAACGCTCAAGCACTAAACGCGCCCAGCTTTAATGCGTGTTTTAGATGCATTTTTTATGCTCAAAAGCTCTTCTCCTGAACGCAACTTTGGTGGGGATTTTTTTGTGCCTCTAAATGCTACTGCCTATAAATGCTTGTAAACGTCTATGTGTGCATGGATACATAGGCTATTATGGAGGGGAAGAAAAAAAGCTCAAACACTTATAAATTAGGCATTTTTGAGCTGCAGCGTACATAAGCCCTGAATGTAAACACAGGATGGGTGTTTCTAAGCTGTTTTTTTTTTTTTTTACCAACCATGTACACACAGCTCGTCATGAATCTTTGAGTTCTATGAGCTGCTTCTGCTTGTATATGCACAGTTGCTGAAAATTGCTGAAATTAATAAATTTCTGCTTACATGAGCAGACACTGAATGTAAACTTGATGTACATCAATGAAGTGTGAAAACATTGCTCTGTACAGTAACAGGATGTATAATTGGCTGAATGATCAGACAGAGAGTAGCTATAACTGGCAGTTTACTAAACAGGAAAAAAAATTAATACATTAAACAAAACAGGTTCAGAATGGAAAAAAAGCATGCAGAATAATACATCCTACAATAATAAAACAGATTATTAAAGCTGTATACACATGGACTTTTCACAGCAATGTCTCTGTTGCTCAATCAGGGTAAACTGGCTGCATAAAATAGTCTCAATTAGGCTCTATAACAGCTAAAAGTCATGCTGAGATGAGAATGACTATTTCAGTAAGACCCCTTTCACACCGAGCCGCCTATAGCGTCGGCGGTAAAACACCACTATTTATAGCGGCGTTTTACCGTCAGATTTGCGGTGCATTTCAGCCGCTAGCTGGGCGCTTTTACCCCCGCTAGCGGCCGAGAAAGAGTTAAAACCGCCCGCAATGTTCCGCAATAGCGGTGTTTTGCCAGCGGTATCCCAGCGCTGCCCCATTGATTTCAATGGGGAGCAGCGGTGGAGGAGCGGTAAACACACCGCTCCAAAGAAGCTGCTGACAGGACTTTTCCTGACGTCCTGCCAGCGCAGCGCTCCGATGTGAAAGCCCTCGGGCTTTCACACTGGAGACAATGCTGCAGCTGTTTGAGGGCAGATCGCAGGCGCTATTTTTAACGCTATAGCGCCTGCAAAACACCCTCGGTGTGAAAGGGGTCTAAGACAGTTTAGAACACAAACAGCTAATAGTACGTCTCCTCATAAATAATATCCCTCTCTGTAAAGTCCAGGGTAGCTCTGATAACACAGATGAACAGCTGGAGGGATCCCTGTCCTGAGGACAAAAGACTATCCTACTGGAACTAAAGTGCACTGTTAACAGCTGCGGCAGTGCTCTCACAGTAGCTGGGTCTTCCGAAGAAGATGCGTGCTATTAGGGCTCATGGACGCACAGACTAGGTTGACCGCCAGCCACAGGAAAATGCAAAGCTGCGTTTTGCGGCCGGCGGTCAAAACGTTCCTATCCTGAACGCGTTCAGGAGAGGGGGGCTGAACCTGCTCTAACCGCAGCAGCTTCTAAACTCTTGTAAAAGCCTATGTTTGCATGGACACATAGGCTTTTTTTGGAGTTGAGTTTAGGAACTTTGGCAAAAAAACACCAAAAGCTCCAAAACTCAAGTTTAGAAGCTGTAGTGTACATGAGCCCACCACCTACACATTAGGTCTGATTCTAGAAGGCCTCCCACCTGGCTGCAAATTTTTTTTTCCAAACTACTTCTGCCTCTGCCTCATCAGATTTGGCCTCTCTGAGCTGTTGATGGAGGGGAGCAGAGAAAATGTATCTCCCTGGGAGTGTCCAGGAACCAAGGGAGATGTGGAGGAAGGAGTTAAAGGGGCCTGAGTAGTAGAAGTAAATGGACATTCCACTACATACTGAAATGCCTTGCTCTTAGCAATGATTCACAACAGAATGTCACTTTGAAGTGAACCTATACTTTGCTAATGCAGAAAAAGTAATGAGCTCATTTTAATACCCCCACACTGCTTACACTTGCTGTAGTACTCACCCCCAAAGGAGCCGCTGATTTGTATTGAGTCCCTTCTGCCCTGCACCTGTGATGACCCATCCTTACCTAGACCCAAGAACACAGACACACCTTTGTTTAAAGACAAAGCCCTGAAAGGGAATGGGTTAGTTAGACCAGTGGTTCTTAGCCTCAGTCCTCGAGTACCCCCAACAGGCCATGTTTTGGGAATTTCTCTTAGATAAAAAAGCTGTCCAAAATACCAAGCCATTGAAAACCTGCAAACATGGCCTGTTGGGGGTACTTGAGGACAGGGTTGAGAATCACTGAGTTAGAGAACATCTTCCAATAAAACAGCATAGCAGCTACCTCATTAGGCAACATAATTCCCAAGGTGTCACTGATCATTCCCCATGAGCGCTTGGGAAGCAACCGACGCAAAAAACATGCACTAGGTGGGCGTGAATGAGCAATGCTGGCACGAAATACAAATAAACAACAATCCTTACACAGTACAGCAGTACAAAAACTTTAGCAATAGTAATATAGCCTACCTACTGCCAGGGGCATTGCTAGGTCTACAAAAGATCTGGGGCAAGAGCCCATAGCTGCGAAGTAAAAAAAAGTCATATGCTTGGGCGGGCATAGACATGTATATAATATATATATATATATATATATATATATATATATATATATATATATATATATATATATATATATAATTATATATTATCATTACATCCAGGTCCCCAAAGCCCCCCTTATTGGATCAGGGTCCCCAGAGAGCCTCCTTCTTACATCAGGGTCCACAGAGAGCATCCTCCTTACATCAGGGTCCCCAGAGAGCCTCCCCCTTATATCGGGGTCACCAGAGAGCATCCCCCTCACATCGGGGTCACTAGATGTGGATTGTTACATACAGAGAGCCTAGGGCATATAGAAGACAGGCTAGGGTATATAGAAGAGAGGTTAGTGTATACAGAGAGGCTGGGTATACAGAGAGGCTAGAATATACAGAGAGGCTGGGTATACAGAGAGGCTAGTGTATACAGAGAGGCTGGGTATACAGAGAGGCTTGTGTATACAGAGAGGCTGGGTATACAGAGAGGCTAGTGTATACAGAGAGGCTAGGTATACAGATAGGCTGGATATACAGAGAGGCTAGTGTATACAGAGAGGCTGGGTATACAGAGAGGCTGGGTATACAAAGAGGATAGGTATACAGAGAGGCTGGGTATACCGAGAGGCTAGTGTATATAGAGAGGCTGGGTATACAGATAGGCTAGTGTATACAGAGAGGCTAGGGTATACAGAGAGGCTGGGTATACAGAGAGGCTAGGTATACAGAGTGGCTGGGTATACAGAGAGGCTGGGTATACAGAGAGGGTAGGTATACAGAGATGCTAGTGAATACAGAGATGGTAGATATACAGAGAGGTTAGTGTATACACAGAGGGTATGTATACAGAGAGGCTAATGTATACAGAAAGTGTAGGTATACAGAGAGGCTGTGTATAAAGAGAGGGTAGATATACAGAGAGGCTGGGTAGACAGAGAGGCCAGGTATACAGGGAGGCTAGGTATACAGAGAGGCTGGGTATACAGAGAGGTTAGGTATACAGAGAGGCTAGTGTATACAGAGAGGGTAGGTATACAGAGAGGCTAGTGTATACAGAGAGGGTAGGTATACAGAGAGGCTGGGTATACAGAGAGGCTAGTGTATACAGAGAGGGTATGTATACAGAGAGGCTAGTGTATACAGAGAGGCTAGTGTATACAGAGAGGGTATGTATACAGAGAGGCTAATGTATACAGAGAGACTAGTGTATACAGAGAGTGTAGGTATACAGAGAAGCTGGGTATACAGAGAGGGTAGGTATACAGAGAGGCTAGTGTATACAGAGATGGTAGATATACAGAGAGGCTAGTGTATATGCAGAAGGTATGCATACAGAGAGGCCAGGGTATACAGAGAGTGTAGGTAAACAGAAAGGCTGGGTATACAGAGAGGCTAGTGTATACAGAGAGCGTAGGTGTACAGAAAGGCTGGGTATACAGAAAGGCTAGTGTATACAGAGAGTGTAGGTATACAGAAAGGCTGGGTATACAGAAAGGCTGGGTATACAGAGAGGGTAGGTATACAGAAAGGCTAGTGTATACAGAGAAGGTAGGTATACAGAGAGCCTGGGTATACAGTGAGGCTGGGTATACAGAGAGGCTAGGTATACAGAGAGGGTAGGTATACAGAGAGGCTGGGTATACAGCGAGGCTGGGTATACAGAGAGGGTATATATACAGAGAGGATAGGTATACAGGGAGGCTGGGTATACAGAGAGGCTAGGTATACAGAGAGGCTGGGTATACAGAGAAGCTAGGTATACAGAGAGGCTAGTGTATACAGAGAGTGTATGTGTACAGAGAAGCTAGGTATACAGAGAGGCTAGTGTATACAGAGAGTGTATGTATACAGAGAGGCTAGTGTATATAGAGAGTGTAGGTATACAGAGAGGCTGGGTATACAGAGAGGGTAGGTATACAGAGAGGCTAGTGTATACAGAGAGGGTAGGTATACAGAGAGGCTAGTGTATACACAGAGGATAGGTATACAGAGAGGCTGGGTATACAGAGAGGGTGTGTCTAAAGAGAGGCTAGTGTATACAGAGAGACTAGGGTATACAGAGAGGCTAGGTATACAGATAGGCTGGGTATACAGACAGGCTAGTGTATACAGAGAGGCTGGGTATACAAAGAGGATAGGTATACAGAGGCTGGGTATACAGAGAGGGTATGTATACAGAGAGGCTGGGTATACAGAAAGGCTGTGTATACAGAGATGCTGGGTATACAGAGAGGGTAGTATACACAGAGGCTAGTGTATACAGAGAGGGTAGGTATACAGAGCGGCTAGTGTATATAGAGAGGGTAGGTATACAGAAAGGCTGGGTATACAGAGAGGGTAGGTATACAGAGAGGCTATTGAATACAAAGATGGTAGGTATACAGAGAGGCTAGTGTATACAGAGAGGGTAGGTATACAGAGAGGCTGGGTATACAGAGAGGCTAGTGTACACAGAGAAGGTAGGTATACAGAGAGGCTGGGTATACAGAGATGCTGGGTATACAGAGAAGCTGGGTATACAGAAAACAGGCTAGGGTAGTACAGAGTTTCCCCCCTCCCCCTCCTCCATGGTCTGCACTCACCTGCCGTCTCCCTCGCTCAGGAGCTCAGTGTGAGAAAGTTCCTCCTGAATCTTTGATATGGGCGGAGCAAGGGAGGAGACCCGCTCTCTCACTCATCTCTGACTCTGGCTGTCAGTAATGCCGTGTACACACGATTGGACTTTCCGACAGGAAATGTTCGATGTGAGCTTGTTGTCAGAAAGTCCGACCGTGTGTATGCTCCATCGAACATTTGCTGTCAGAATTTCCGCACACAAATGTTTGAGAGCAGGTTCTCAAATTTTCTGACAACAAAGGAAAGTCCGATCGTGTGTACACAAGTCCGACGCACAAAAGTCCAAGCATGCTCAGAATCAAGTACGAGACGGAAGCGCTCAGTCTTGTAAAACTAGCGTTCGTAATGGAGATAGCACATTCATCACGCAGCAAATTTTTAAAACTTTCAATGCAGCGCATTCTCTTCTT
The DNA here is from genome assembly GCF_042186555.1 of Aquarana catesbeiana. Lineage (NCBI taxonomy): Eukaryota > Metazoa > Chordata > Amphibia > Anura > Ranidae > Aquarana > Aquarana catesbeiana. The sequence continues at coordinate 99,817,903 of NC_133336.1, read as the reverse complement.
CTTTATAATGCTAGAATAATGAAGTTGCTTTGCTGCTGATATTCACACTGAGTTCTGTCAAATGGATTTTTAGTATTTCTCGTGATTTTATGAATAATCTTTGTTTTTGTTGTTTTTTTATCAAGATCTCCAGAATAATCTTTTTTTATTTTTTATAGTGATCTCCTTTTTAAAAAAAAAAAAATTCTCCAGATCTCCAGAATAATTTTTTTTTTTTCTGGTGATCTCCATAATATTTTTTTGTCGTTTTGTGTGTCAAGTTACCAAAACAAGATTATTATCTTGTGTTTTTTACCTCAAATAGGTTGGTTGGTGTTGGTGTCCCTTGCCAATTTGACATTGTATTTTTGAAATGTACCTGCCTACTCACAAAAAACTGTCATGTTTGAAGTAAAACACATAGCCAAGTATTTGTCAAAACAAAAAAATTTAATTTATTAGGGATCCTAACAAAATATAGAGGAAGGCAACGCTGGAGAAACAGTTGGAATTGTTGAAGCCTTTGTACCCCAAGGCAGACATCAGTTATTTGACAGGCCAAATTGGTAACCTGAGGAGTCCATTTAATAGGGAGCACAATACGGTCCAGGACTCCAAGAGATCGGGAGCAGCAGCAGATGACATATATCTCTCGACAACAGCCTGCATCTTTTGGCAGACCACACCAAACCCAGGCCATCACTCTCAACACTTCCTTCCAACCTTCCTTCCAGGCTGCTGTCGTGGGTTGGGTGGCTGGGTTGTTGGAGGTGTTGCTGAAGGTGATGGTGGTGTTTCTGGAGGTGGTGGAGGAGTAATATGGTCCAACTCACACACGTGGCTTTTAGTTGTGAGTTGGGCCCTCATACCCTTGTTTAAGGCCTGAAGTTTTACCTCCTCACAGATGAAACGTTGGCCCTCCTCCATTTGTTCCAGTTTACTGGCTGTCAGACAGCCACACGACTCGGGACCACTAGGGATTGTTGTGAGGACTGCAGTAGCCTCCCATTTTTGTTAAAAGGCGGAGGGGAGGAACCTGGGATTTGGTCAGGCTGCTGGGCACGGCCACCTCCTGGCTGCCACTTTCCATGGCCACCTCCTGGCCACCACTTTCCACGACCACCTCCTGGCTGCCACTTTCCACGGCCTCCTCCTGGCTGAGACTTTCCTGTGTATAAAAATGGGACATAGTTTTTGTTTTTTGGTCATCAATCACACACAATTTTGAGCTAATGACTGTTGCAAATTGAATGGTAGCCTCCCTGGCGGTTTTCCCGAGTGTGGCTCGGGGTTAAAATTCAGGACCATTAGCGGTAACCCCGAGCCACACTCGGGATTACATCGCAGGATCCTGGTGCTTCCTTACTTACCTTGTCCCCGGGATCCTGCGATGTCCCCCGCAGTGTCCGAGGGCTCCGTCCTCCTCCGAAGCCTCTTCTTGCCAGGCTCCGTTTCCTGCGAGCGTCGCAACGCATGGGGGCGGAGCCTGGCGGCAAATTAAAAAAAAAGTAAAAATCATAACACATACAGTACTGTAATCTTACAGATTACAGTACTGTATGAAATGATTTCACATCCCTTTTGTCCCCAGTGCTTTGGCCCATGCCCTGCTGTGATATACACTGTTCTTTCTGCCTGGAAACTGGAGATTGTCCATAGCAACCAAAAAGTGTCCCTTTACGTCAAAAGTGGCTTTAGACCAGCTAGAAAACAGCGATAGTAAATTAGAACACTTGCAGAATTGAGCGATAGTGAATTGTGGGGAAATTTATTTTATTACTATTTATTTTTATTTTTTTTAATTATTTATTTTTATTTATTATATTATAATTTATGTTTTTGTGTTTCAAACTTTATCATTCCCGGGATATCTACTAGACTCTGGTTTGGACAGATTTAAGTGTGTTATTGTTAAGATTTACAGACCTACAATATAAAACGCCAAATTTCCATGCAAAATAATTGTACCGCTTTCAGCACCTAAAATCCGAAATAATCATACCGCCAGTGAGGTTAACAAACTGAAAAGACTATCCTTCTGACCCCAGCATTTTTCATTCTTGTCCCAATCATTTTTGGCTACTATTGTCTATTGATATGTAAACCACTTTGTTAAATCAGAAATTAGTGATCAATAATAGCATCTAGCATTAAAATCATTCAATTTTTGACAAGAAATATGTTGAACAATGTTATACCTAGCTCAGGCTGGTCTCCTGCACATCTTCTTCCTGGGGGGAAGGCCCAGGTTAGACTTCTGAAGCCTCATCTGATGTGGAAGGAAGTGTGGAAGGAAGTGTAGATAGTGATGGCCTGGGTTCACTCTGGTCTAACAAAAACCGCAGTCTGTCGTAGTACCACAGCCTGGGACATAAACGTCATCTGCTGCTGCTCCTGATCTCATGGAATCCTGGACCTTTTTGCGCTCCCTATTATGTGTGCTCCTCAGACCACCAGTTTTGGCCTTCAAATAGTTGATGTCTGCCATGGGAGTCACCGGCTTCACCAATTCCAACAGTTTCTCCAGCGCTGCCTTCCTCTTTAGCTTGTTGGAGTATTCTGGGTGTTTGACTTGCCAGAGACATGGCAGCTCCCTGTACATGTCTATGAAGTTTGGCAGGAAGTCTGGGTCAGTAAATTTATCCATTTTCTCTGCAAGACACAACACAAGACAAACCCTAATGTCAGGCTAAACTCTCCTAATCTTGTCCCAATATAGGCCTCAATCTATAAGCAGTATAGGCTGCTAACCACTGATGCCCCAAGTTAAAATTGTACCTTCGTTTGCACGATCAGCGCTTATGCTACTCCGTCCTCCGCTCACAGATCGTACGTACGACGCACACGTGTTATGCTTTATATACACTGCGCATGTGTGAAACTCCGCCCCTGACCGTCTTTCTAGTGTATTTCCCACCCCTTCTCTTTCGGCGCAGTGGGAGAGCACATGGCGGAGAGACAGCAGGTGCATGCAGAGAGCAGCAACAAGGAGAACAAGGAAAGGCAAGTTCCCGATCCAGGAGGAGTTGTAAGGCCTCAAATATGTCCTTTGTAGAGATGGTGGAGATGGTGGACATCTTGAAGAGGGCCGACTATGATGGGAAGTATGGACCGTACAGCAACCCAAATGTGAGAAAGGCCAAGATCATGACTAAAGTTGTGAGAAAAAAATATATATCCTAAATATATATACTCGCGCTAATGATGGGACAAAAATAAATCGGTGAAAAACAGAAAAATTGCAGCTGCTATACACAAAGTGCTAATCACTTGGAAAACATGAAAAATATAAATATAGCGCTCGCGAACACAATATATAAGTGAAATAGGAACTGAGATTTTAAAACAACACAAAGTCCAAAAAAAGGTGACTCAAGGTGCTCCTCGTTTGGAACGCATGCCAGAAACGGCCATTTTATACGATCTGCTCCATGCTTGATGCTTGTTTTAATCCTATTTTTTGTAAGTACCCATCCTTTGTTCAAATAAACTCTTTTTTTATGGTACTTCACTATTAGTTCCATTTTTTTACTTCTAGGTACGTGTTTGTCTGGCTGAAACCCTTCACCAAGGAATCCTGAATCTGATGACCTGACGTCTCATTCACCATCTCAAAGACATCCATACCAAGCCTTAAGTGACCCACCAGACTGAAAAGCTGGGAGTCATGTGGATCTGGTGGGTGGGGACACATAAGGGGGTGTTGTGCACCTGAATCTTCTGATGCACCTTTCTTCCCTTCACTTTGGATTGAAGCACTTTGAGTCACCTTTTTTTTGGACTTTGTGTTGTTTTAATATTTCAGTTTCTATTTCACTTATATATTGTGTTTGCGAGCGCTATATTTATATTTTTCATTTAAAGTTGTGAGAAGTCTGCACAGGAATTTTGGGGTACGACAATCCAAGGAGCAATTGAGGAAACGTTGGTCAGACCTGAAATTGAGGGAGCAAGATCAGTAAACAAGAATCAAGAAAGTGCTGCAAAAAAGTATTTGTCGTGTGTTCCTATTATTATTATTACTTTAGTGCTGCTCCATGTGCTTTTCTTTACTGTTGTACAGTTTAAAATGGCAAGTTTCAGGATCGTCGGCACAGTAATCGTTCGTAGCAAACATCGTTTGTTCGCCCACTAATACAATGTTTTTGGCAGATGCAAACTACATTTGTTCATGCCTATTTGTATTAAAAGAAGTTTAGTACATTGACAGACAACATAGATTTGGTCCGATTAATGGTGAAACACCCATTGAAAATGGCACCACATCCCCAAAAAGAAAATGAATCAAGATGAGAAAAGGCAAGGGATTTTAACGGTGCAGAGGAGTCCAAAGAAAAAAAAATATATTATATAAAAAGGTTTATGTATTTTTAATAAATTCAAAGTTAAAAAGGGCACATAGACAAATAATCACAGTGTTTAAATAGCAGTTTTGTAATAGCAGTTTTATTATAAGGAGAGCACAGTATGGGTCGGACACTGCAGGCAAAGTGCTTACCCCACAGCAACTTCCACCCTGCGTCAAACACTGCCTGATCCCACTAGCACAGTCCCCCAAGGGAGGCCATAAAGTGCAGAAATACACATTTCTCGGTCCGATTTTGGGGAACACAACAAGAATGCTTAAAGTAATTATTGTTTCATTTGGTTAACAGACTATTGCTTTTCTATAATTGTTTTTTCACTGCCTATTTTTATTACAGCTCATTTGGTATAATCTTTCCCTTTTATTTTGTGTTCCTTTCCTTCAGTTACCTTTTTCCTCCTTTCGCCCCCCCTTCTATCTTCCAAACATGGCTGCCTTCAGTGGGGAGGCTTGGGAAGGCCTCATGGATAAAATTCAACAATCCCAGAACTCTGGGGAAATTTCTGATAAAGACTTGGATCAAGCCTTTCTCAGATTACAACGTCTTTTAGAACGTAAAGTAAGAATATTCTGGCATAAAAGGTACTTTCAAAAATATATAGACAACAACACGGTTCCATGGGGACTTAGAATACAAATTTTCCCGAATTTGAGAAAGATCGAGGAATCAAAATGGGAAGAAAATTTACAATCTTGCTCTTTTAGAATGATGTCTTACTTACTTTGCACCCAAAACGAAAAGAATTGAGTTTATTGGATGATTCTGTAACAAAATGGTATGATGACTACTGTCTTATTGCTACAAGTACCAGATTTAAGAAAAAGGAACAGGAACTTAAAATACACATAGAACGTTACACCTTGGACATCATTCGTACTAAAGAAAATAAATTTTCACGTGATGCTAGCGCCCACGTGAATGGCTTTGCCTGTATGTGGGCTCAAAACACTAACACTAGATCTTTCAGACCTATCAATCAGCATAATACTAAAAATGATGATAATGCATCTAATTTGTCATCTTATTCTTCTCTTTCCTTCAGCTAGTCAACCATAGATCGTGATCCCCCTGAAGATAGATTGCCTAAAAAACGCAAGGGCAATTCCGACGCTGCTTCTACAGAATCACTTACACATCAATTGGGCACCTCTCTGCCTCATCGACCGCAGTCAGCTCCCCTAAACAGGCACCTGCACAACCCTCAGCTATGTTTCACCCTTCACACACTCCCCGTGGCCCTCAACCTATGGCCACTCACACTATTGTTTCTATGGCACTTTCCACTTTGGTCACTGCCTCACCTTTGCACTTAAACTCCACTACTAAGGTAAGCAATGTTGATGTGATTGTCTCCCCTTCAGGAACACCTCTACCAGCTGATATCAAGCTAGCACCCATTTTTTTAGGGAAGGAACAGGATTCCGTCCCAATGTAGAATCATTATCTTACATCTCAAATTCCACATCTAGAGATCAAGAATTATCCATCATTAATTTATCTTCCCATGTTCTAACTGAAGCTAAAACACAAGTTCTCAAACTGGGCTTAACTTTCCGTCCTGATTCTCAGATTGACAAATTTCACCTTATTAAGGACCTGCACCTTTTTTGCTCACTCATGGGTATATGTTTTGTATTCATTATTATCCCTTACCATGTAACTACCTCTTTATAACAATATATATATACATATACCTTTTCTACCCTAAGTATTTTAAGCTACACCTCAGTTATTAATCCGCATTTAGTGCATTTCCTTGCTGCACCGAGCCATTAAATATGTTGCTTACATATGCAGTATTTATAATATGCACTTCACTGCATAAGATTGTTTACACCAGTTTGCTTATTTTTCCTTAAATCATCCTTATTAGATTCCTCTAAGGTACCTCAATTTTTTCATTTCATAGGGACGCCTTCCTGTGACCTCAGCATATCGCTCTGGCCTGCGCGCGCCCGGGTCGGGCGGGACGGGAGCACTGTCACACTCCTTTATGGAGATTGCAGCCTACCAACCTGCAGCCCTTACCACCTAAGAATAACATCCTTATCTGTTATACCATTACTGCCCACTCCCATATCCTGCCCTTCCTCGGTGGTCTTCTTTGTTTTTAACAAAAATCTCCTTTCTACAAGCAATCAATGAAATCCTTTCAGGTAGGTGATCAACTGATCATTTAAACCTCCTACTGGATATCTAGTGATAGTCCTACCAATATTTGACCTTTGTTTCCATTTCTTTCAATTAACTTAGATGAACCCCTCTTTTTCAACTATGCCCCTGAAGAAGGACCCTACAAATACTAAATACCCCGAAACGCGTCGGGCTTGAAAAGAGTTTTTTGGTTCCTTTCATCATTGCCTATTGCTTGATGGTCATCATGTCTACTATGTAGTACTATTATGTTACTCTAGATATCCACTTTGTTTTTAACACCTGTATTTTCCAACCAAATAAAATTTATATGCTTTTACTATGTACAATAGTTTCTACTTCTATATTTTTTCTTTTTCTATGCAAGTGCTGGGAAAGTCCACCTAGGGGAATCCATTGTCTTGTGTTTATGCATTATTGGACGTGGCACGGCTTCCCACCTAAATGAGTTGGTCACCCTCCTTCTGTTTAATGTTTTTTGCTCGCAGGCTCCTTTATAGGATTATTTTTGATAATCCATCGGTAGAATCACACTCACTCAACACCATTCCCAATGTTCAAGAAAATATTGAAGAGCACCAGGCATTGGAGGATTTGATGGAACTTTGGGAAGAGGGACATGTCACCGATGACGATTCTCCTACCGGGGTTGTCTGTCTCTGGAATGTCCTCCCCCCACACAATCCTTCAAGCCCAAATCAAGGCTGTTTCCACTTTTGAATGCTAATCCCAATATTTGGGCTTTTATTCAGCAAACCTCCCAAGCTATTAAGAAAAGTTTAACTTTTCTGCTTCAGGGCCCTCTAACTTGACCCCACAACAAAAAGATGAGATTAAATCACTTCAATCTAATCCTGAAATAATAATCAAACACGCCGACAAAGGCGGAAATTTGGTTATTATGGAAGTATCCCAGTATGTGACCATGTGTAAAAAAATTGTGTTAAACCGAGACTGGTAATTGATAATTTCTATATGAAGTATCATACAATTATTCTAAAAGCTTATCATCAGGGAATTATTGACCAAAACACCTGGAATTTTTTAAATGTTAGGGATCCAAGGATCCCTATATTTTTCACCTTACCCAAGGTACAAAGTCCCTGATCGAACCCCCTGGACGTCCAATAATCTCTGGCTGTTCCAGCTTTACTGAAAATGCTAGTTCTCTAATAGACAGTTACCTTTATCCCCATGTAACATCGCTTTTTTCTTATATAAAGGATACCATTGATTTACTAAGAATCATTCAAGGTATTTCTCTTCCCCCTAATACCTGGCTTGTAGCCCTCGATATCAAGAGTCTTTACAATGCTATTCCCCACGATAAGGGCATTGAGGTTATACAAAATCATATAAATGAAAGAGGTCCCTCTTTTTCCAATTACAGTAAGTTTGTGCTTAAGTTACTTGATTATATTCTGAGACACAATGTTTTTCTCTTTGACTCTTCCCACTACCTCCAGGTGCAGGGGGTTGCCAAATGTGCCCCATCGTATGCCAACCTGTACCTGGGGGAGTGGGAAAAGGATGTCTTCTCTAGGGATGATTTGACTCACCTCTTGAATAGGGTGATCTCATGGCATCGCTATATTGACAATGTTCTTATCTTCTGGTCAGGAACTGAATCCCATCTAAATGAATTTCTAAGGTTGATCTCTATCAACGATTTCAACCTCAGATTTACCATGCATTATAGCCAAACTAACATAAATTTCTTGGACTTAGTTATCTCGATTGATGCCAATGGAAAGTTGGATTCTTCACTCTACAGGAAGCCCTCAGCGGGTAATACTATCCTCCATGCTAAAAGCTCCCATCCAGACTCACTACTAAAAAGAATTCCATACATCCAGTACCTACGGCTTAAACGTAGTTGCAGTAAGGACTCAGACTTTCAAACTTTTGAATGGTTTATTTTTTTCCAGAAGTTTTTGGAAAATGTGGAAAAAAATGAAAACGCATTTTTTTTTACACAAAGTTGTCCGTTTATAAGATATTTCCAACACATAGCATTTAGATAGCAAAAATCACACCCCAAAATACATTATGCTAATCCTCCTGAGTATTACGATACCACATGTGTGGGACTTTTTCACTGCCTGGCCACATACAGAGGCCCAACATGCATGGAGCACCATCAGGTGTTCTAGGAGCATAAATTACACATCACATTTCTCAACCACCTATTACACTTTAGAAGGCCCTGGAGCACCAGGACAATGGAAACACCCACAAAATGACCCCATTTTGGAAAGCTAACACCCCAATGTATAATCTATGAGGCATAATGAGTCTTTTTAACGGTTCATTTTTTTCCAGAAGTTTTTGGAAAATGTGGAAAAAAAATGAAAACGCATTTTTTTTTACACAAAGTTGTCCGTTTATAAGATATTTCCAACACATAGCATTTGGATAGCAAAAATGACACCCCAAAATACATTCTGCTACTCCTCCTGAGTATGGTGATACCACATGTGTGAGACTTCTACACAGCCTGGCCATATACAGAGATCCAATATGCAAGGAACACCGTCAGGTGTTCCAGGGACACATAGCATGCACATACCAAGAATTACACCCTAAAATACATTATGCTGAGCAAAGCGTAAACAAAAGATTACCTGTGGTTGTAGAAGCGCAGTTGTACACAGGAGGATAGCACTGGTCCAGGCAGCAGGCAGGGAATTGGTCAGCAGCGGTGAACACAATTGTCCAGGCAGCAGGCAGGGTTACGGTCCATATAAAGTCTAGGGTCAGTGCAGGCAGAGATATTGTCCGCAGTGCCAAAAATATTGGTCCTGGTAGTAGGCAGGTCCATGTGGTGTGGTCAGTGCGACAGGCAGAGGCATGACGGCAGTAAGTCCTACAGGCAGAAGTAGGGCCTTATTCAGGACAGAATGGGGACAGGGTAGAGGCTTCTCCCACCCAAATCTCTTTGAAGCCTCCGAGTCTCCAGACCCTAATCTAGGATTGAGAAAACAAAAAAAATAGTTTTCTTCATCCAGAAAAACAATTCTGGAGCCCCTCACATATGTGAGACCCCTGTGTTGAATCCCACTAGTCCAGTATCAGGGTACAAGATCAGTCCAAGAGGCAGGCAAATATCATGGTCAAACAGTCCAAGGTCAGTTCCAGATCAGGCAGATGTATGTACAGAATCGTTAGGCAGAAGCATGGTTGAATAACAGTCCAGGGTCAGTTCCAGATCAGGCAGAGGTATGTACAGAATCGTTAGGCAGAAGCGTGGTCAAATAACAAGCCAGGGTCAGTTACAGAGCAGGCAGTGGCATAAGGGGTGTGAGGGTAAATTGCAGGAACGGAGGCTTACGTTTACCATACTTCACTAATAATTTATTGAAGTATGGTAACGGCGAAAACATTCACAAACGCAGAGGCCTGGTTCAGAAGGACATTGTGCACAATAAAAAGATGTGTCTCTTCTGAATCCTGCTCTGGTACACACCTTACATTTTTTTTGCCGTCGTTGGCCTGTTGGTTTGGGAGGGATTTTATCGGGAAAGTGGCGTTCGGAGAGTCGACTTAGAACATCTGATCGGATATTTTCTGGTGGGCCGTTCAGGAATATAAGGGCAGTGAAAACTTCCTCCTGGTAGCCAAGGAAGCGTTTGGGGTTTTGGGTGGAGTTACGATAAATTACATATGAATTGTATATGGCCAACTGAAAAAAATAAATTGCGACTTTTTTATACCAATGGTATGTCCGTCTTGTTGCAACATACGGTTCCAGCATCTGGTCATTCAAGTCGACTCCCCCCATAAACAAATTATAATCATAGATGCATTTAGATTTTTGTATGGGGCCATTTCTTCTGGGGATTTCCATGAAGGTATCATTGTGGATTGAAGACAACATGTAGACATCTCTTTTGTCCCTCCACTTCACTGCCAAAATCTCGTTGTTTCGTAGACTTGCCGTTTCTCCTTTTCTCAATTTCTTATTGACCAGACTTTGAGGAAAGCCCTTCCGGTTCTTTTTTACGGTACCACATGCAGGCATCTTCTTCCGGTGAAGGTTGTGGAACAGGGGCAGAGATGTGTAGAAGTTGTCTACATACAGGTGGTAGCCTTTCTCTAGTAGGGGGTATATGAGGTCCCAAACAATTTTCCCGCTTGATCCCAAGTAGTCTGGGCAATTAGGGGGTTGCAGCTGGGTGTCCTTCCCTTCGTACACTTTGAAGGCATATATATGTAACCTGTGACTCGGTCATAAATTTGTATACTTTCACCCCATAGCGGGCCCTTTTACTGGGAATATATTGTTTTATTTTAAGCCTGCCACTAAACTTAACAAGGGACTCATCCACACATATGTTTTGGTCCGGGGTAAACAGCTGGGGGAATACTGCAGAAAAATAATTTAAAAGTGGCCGAATTTTGAAAAGCCTGTCATAGTTTGGGTCATTTCGGGGAGGGCACTGGGTATTGTCATTGAAATGAAGAAACCTCATTATCATGAGGTATCTGTTTCTGGGCATTACCTTGGAGAATACTGGCATGTGGTGGATGGGGTAGGTTGACCAATAGGACATCAAAGTGTTTTTTTTCTTGTGAGTCCCATATTAAATGTGAGCCCTAAAAAAACCTTCAACTCCTCCACCGTTAGGTCTCTCCACTCATAGGGACGGGCATAGTAGGAAGTTGGATTATTCAAAATAAATTGCTGTGCATAAAGGTTGCACTGGGCCACAATATTTGATAGCATGTCCTCGGTAAAAATTAAATGAAAAAAAATTATTGGGGAAAAAATCTCCGTGTCCACCTGGACTCCTGGCTGGGCAGTGAAGGGGGGAATGTTGGCTTCTCCTGAATTAGGAGGAAGCCACAAGGGGTTCTGCAGGGCATAGGGAAGGCTGGCATGGGTCCTTGGCCTTTCTTGCCAAGGCACTGCGGTGCTGGTGGATGGCACTGCGGTGCTGGTGGATGGGACTGCCGTGCTGGTGGATGGCACTGCTGTGCTCGTGGATGGGACTGCCGTGCTGGTGGATGGCACTGCGGTGCTGGTAGATGCCACTGCCTCCTCACCAGAACGCCTTCGTTTGGTGGGCCGAATATCTTCCTCCTCTAAAACACTCAGTGTTCCACTACTGAGGACTGGCTCATAATTTATGTCTGACTCAGAATCGGAGTCGGAAAGGGAATCCAAAAAAGAGAGCTCCCTGTTGCTCTCGTCAGCCTGGGACAGTATTTGGTACGCCTCCTCGGCGGAAAAGCTTCTTTTGGACATGGTTGCTAAGCCTGCACTTATGGGCACTGATGGGCACTGATGAGGCGGCACTGATGAGCACAGATGGGCACTGAGGTGGCACAGAGGGGAACTGATGAGGTGGAACAGATGTGCACTGAAGGGGTGGAACAGATGTGCACTGATGAGGTGGAACAGATGTGCACTGATGAGGTGGAACAGATGTGCAGATGTGCACTGATGAGGTGGCACAGGTGGGCACTGATGAGGCGGCACAGGTGGACACTGATGAGGTGGCACAGGTGGGCACTGATGAGGTGGAACAGATGTGCACTGGGATGGCACAGATGTGCACTGATGAGGTAGCACAGATGTGCACTGATGAAGTGGCACAGCTGGGCACTGATGAGACGGCACAGATGGGGCGGCACAGATGGAGCAGCACAGATGGGCACTGATGAGGTGGCACAGATGGGCACTGATGAGGCAGCACAGATGTGCACTGAGGCAGCACAGATGGGCACTGATTGGCACAGGTGGGCACTGATGAGGTGGCACAGGTGGGCACTGATGAGGTGGCACAGGTGGGCACTGATTGTGCAGATGTACAGATGGACACTGATCAACGCTGGGCAGACAGGTGGGCACCGATTTGCACAGGTGGGCACCGATTGGCACAGGTGGGCACCGATTGGCACTGATTGGCACAGGTGGGCACTGTACTGATGGGGCACTGTACTGATGGGCACTGTACTGATGGGGCACTGTAGGCACTGTAAAAACGTTTTTTAACACTCACAGATAGCTGACAGTTTCTCTCTCTCTCCTCACACGCTGTCTCTGTGTGAGGAGAGAGAGCCGGCAATGAGAGATGATCTCAAATGTTTACATTTGAGATCATCGCTCATTGGCCATGGCGATCGCGCTGTTAATGGCCGCTGTGATTGGCAATTTACAGTCATCTGTGATTGGCTGTGTCCAAGGGACACGGCCAACATAGAATTTCCCCGATGCGCGCTCGAGAGCGCGCACGGGGAGCGAGGAAAGGGGAGGCCGTCATATGACGGCCTCCCGGGAATTGACATCCGCGCTGTAGCCGTCATTCAGCTATGGCCAGATGTCAGGTGGTTAAAAGATCAGTTAGTCCACAGCCATTTTAACAATGCCCCTTTACCGGCTATTCAGGTCAACACATGTACTGCCCCGTGTGGCCATTGTGACGTTTTCAAATTTGTTAACCAGAAATCCCGATTTAAATTTCCAAATGGCACTTGGCACTCCATTCAATTTAGGGTCACTTGCCAAACACCAGGTGTCATTTATTTGGCCCAGTGTCTTTGCGGTGGCTTCTATGTTGGGAAGACTAAGCGACAGTTCTTCAAAAGGATAAGAGATCACATCAAACCTATTAGAAAAAAAAAAGATGGATACTGCCATAAGCAGACATGTCTGTCTATATCATGATTATAACCCAAATGTTATTAGATTCTTAGCATTGGAACATGTTCCACTTGACTCAAGGGGGGGGGGCAGTGTTGATAGGACGCTGCTCCAACTTGAGGCCCGATGGATTTATGATCTTAGGGCCACTGTATTTCCCGGCTTCAATGAAAGCCTCAGCTTTAAGCCTTTTCTTTAGTTTCTACTATTGTGAATCTACCTTCCCTATTTTTCCTTCCCTCCCCCGGCTCCCATGTCTGCCCCCCTTTTCTTTTTTTTCGCCCTGGCCCCCCCTCTTTTATTCCTCACCTTTTGAGCTTTATTCTTATTACTTTCCCTATATATAATAATATATTTTTTCCTATTTGTATTATTTCTAATATACTTTTCATTGTCCTTTTATTTTGTACATTTGATGACTATTTATAATCCCTTGTATATTTATGCAGTTATTCTTGTTCTGGCTGGAGATTGCAGCACTCTTCTGACACTTAGACAGGCTACTGCTATGGGTGGTCCAATACGCCGTGCCTGTCTTTACCCCTCTGTTCCTTCTAATCCTCGTCCATTCCTGCCTCCCCATACTTCCGCAGCTGCGGGGTTTGTGTCCCTAGCAGTCATACAGACGCCCAGGGCATACAGTGATTCCTTCACTTTATGCCTGTTTCACGCCGCGCTCACAGGGGAGTCTCCTCCCCTGGGTTACCTCCAGGCGTTTTCCCTCTCCATGTTTTAAATCTGCAGGCTATTCACCATCGTAGCGCTACCTCCCATTGCTATTGCGGGCTGTCAGTGCGGGTCTCGTTCCGGCCACTACACTACGGTGTCTGTGCCCTGTTTGGAACCCTCCCACTGCCGCTCTGCCTCTTGGGTTGTGTAGTCTTTCGGGACTATGGCTCCCCGGGCATGCGCATTAGGCGTCCTCGCGTCTGCATCGTGTCAGTGACATCAGACGCCGACCTGATGGAGGACAGATAAAGCCGGCTCACTCGGCGGTTTCACTACCAGAGCCAGAGGGTCAGACTCCATCAACACAGTCTTCTTCACTGGTAAGTTTTTTACTACATCGTATGGTATATTTCCATTCTCTAAGCCCTCTTCATTCAGGTCCTTTTATTCATATGAATGTCTTCACCCCTCTATCCATTAAGTCTTAACTTTGCCACTTATTTTCTATACTACTTTGATAACATATTATCGCATTTATTGAGACATAGTCCAATATTTTTCTTGGTTTACATCTCTAATCAAGTTTCATATTCCCCTTGCTTTTCTGTGCGACTATACCGTTTCAAGTTTACCTGCTTATTGTGACCACCTTATTTGTAAATCACTGTGATTATTTGTCTGTGTGCCCTTTTTTAACTTTGAATTTATTAAAAATCCAAAAACCTTTTTATATAATATTTATTTTTTCTTTGGACTCCTCTGCACCGATAAAATCCCCTGCCTTTTCTCATCTTAAGTTTAGTACATTGTTGTCTAGCTGGGTTTGTAACTAGAATGAAATGCAAACTTGATTCAGTGTAAGGAGAGGACACTCAGCAGCTGTTTACACATCTGGACACCAGAACACCCTTTTTAGGGTGTCATACACAGGTGCTCCAGTGGATACTAGCGGTCTCTCCATGTGTGAAACTTTAACAAAAAAAGGTAAGTATTCAGCTTGGAACTCTGCCAAAACAGACAATTTTACGACACTTCCAAGCAATGTTTCATATTCCTATTTCTTGCCTCAAATATCTGTGTGCTAAGTATACCTTTTTTTATTCACAAAAGAATGGACACATAGAAAAGAATAGGGACATCTGAGGACACCACGAACCCCACTACTCATGAAGAAGGAGAAGTCCCCACACACCATGAAGAAGATGTGGAGGGAGAGGTTCATGAAGTAGGTGAAATAGTGACCACAACAGGTCAGTGTCTGAGACCGCAGCTTCAGGTAATAGATGGATGCCTGCATATTTATAATACATGGTATGTTTTTTTATTTTTAGGTGATGTGGATGTTGTGGAAGAAGAAACTCATTTCAACAGTGCAAGTGCACAGATCCTCATCCGTGAGATCATGGTGCAATCGAGATTTAGAAATGGTCAAGCAAAATATCACTCATGTCCAAAAAAAAAAAAAAAAAATTACCAACATCATTGATGTTTTAGGCAGAATCTAAAAACAACAAAAATTTAAAAGTTGCTCTTTTAAAAAAAAAATAAATTCTAAAGTTTTAAAGTAATTTGAAAGCCAAATTTTGAAGATGCACACAGTGTGTCAACATGTGCTATCTGCCATCACGGGATATCAATTTACGCGTTTTGTGGGTGCAACCCCTTCCTTGCAACTAAAGTAGATGAGAGGAAGGGGTTTTCCCCCCCCGAAACCCGTCCATTGTTGCCCCATAATGGGAGCTAGCACATGTTGACATTAGGCATGGGATCAAGAGGGAAATCTACATTTTGACTCCCAATTTGTGTGCATCTTCAAAAGTTGGCTTTTATAGGGGTGACACCACCCCATCTGATGAAGGCAAGATCAACAAAGTTTGGACATACTAATGTCTCATATGGCCTTCACGTTATTAAAGTTGAACTTTGTAAGTTCCTGAGTTGTGTATGTTATGGTTATAGCCAAAAAAAGGCTATATCTACTGTCAAACATAAATGTTATACACCAAAGATGTTGGTTTGTTAAAAAATAAGCACATGTGAATGTGCTTAGAGCAAAATGTTTTATACTCCTCAATGTGTGGCTTCTTTCAATGCTCAATACCAGTTTTTGGAGTAAGTTGGTGTAGTTACAGCGACAATGGGGGTATTTACTAAAGGCAAATCCACTTTGCACTACAAGTTCACTTTCAATGCAGTTTCAGTGCACTTGTAGTGCAAAGTGGATTTGCCTTTAGTAAATAACCCCCACAGTGCTCTAAAATTTGACCCAATCATGCCATTTTAGGGACTCAAAGCAATTAATTCATGAAGCTGAAAAAGATGATTATTTTTAGCATTAATGCATTACATACATTAACAATAAAAAAAATGTGTGTGTAGCAGACCCACAACATAAGAGTTAGCTGAAGAAGAGATTGTCACCTGATGTATCAAAGAAGTTACGTTTGCACTATTGAAGAAAATGGCCAAAAATAAAAGGCCATTGGAGAACCTAGGAGACAGATAAGAAAAACAAGCAGTAAATCAAATTAAATATGAGTTCAGTGTATACATTTTTTTTTAATTTTAACAAGTTTGTATATTCTCTGGCATATCAATGGCCCCCCTACCCGCAAAGTACTCTAGATACTTTTGGCGAACTCTGCGGGCGCTTTGGGGGGGCAAGCCAGGACGGCCAGGTTCAAGAGCCGTCAGAGTTGTTGTATCCAGTAATAAGGCCACATAGTTTGATGCATTTTTTTGCAAAAAGTTATGTAATATGCAGCATTAAAGAACAATATGATTGATTTTATATTCCGACATGTTGATAGCTGTGAGAAATAGGTGGAACCGGCTGGCCATTATTACAAAGGCATTTTCAACCACTCTTCTGGCTCTGGCCAGCCGGTAATTAAAAACCCTCTTGTCCGGGGTGAGGGTCCTCATCGGGAATGCGCAAGAGTTTCATCCGCGAGGAAGACAAACAGGAGTCCCACCACATTGTCTTCTGGAGGTGGCAAGCCCAAGCTGCCATTCTGGAGCCATCTGTAAAATTCCGTCTGGGAGATGACTCCGCTATCCGACATCCGGCCATTTTTTCCCCACGTCCACATACAGAAACTCGTACGTCACCGACACCACTGCCAACAACACTATACTATTATATCCCTTATAATTATAATAGTATGACCCCAAGTTGGGAGGTGGGACGATGCAGACATGCTTCCCATCTATTGCCCCACCGTAGTTGGGGAAGTCCCACTGCTGGGCAAACTGGGAGGCCACAGTCTGCCATTCCTGAGGGTTTGAAGGAAATTGTGGAGTCAAACAAGAAAAAAAAAAATAGTACTTTTGCAAATAACATTGCAAGCAGATTAGACACAAACATTCTTGGCCAACATAAGTAGAACATTTCTTGAACTGAGTATTTAAAGTCAAAAGTATAGGGTCCACCTTTAAGATTCCTCCCCCCCTCTGATGGCCCAGTGTAAAAATTTTAGGGGGGAGATGTTTTGGACAGGTAACCCTCTCTACTTCATTGAGAGCTGAATGCATAAATAATGTGTGTTACTTTGGCCAGACCCTCCTTACTCACGTTAATGGCAGCCCACTGGACAGGTAAGAAGTGTCATAATACAAAAATATGAATACACACTGTACAAATTGAAGAACATTTTCACATTCTGCAATTACCTATCAAAATAATAGGAGAACAAAACTTTAAACAGTATCATTTGAAAGTATTCAGGCAGGCCCTTGCACTACATGCTTTGGTGAATTCATCCATAAATCTGACCACAAAAGAGGTAGGTATAGTGTGCATGGGTTCGGCAAAGTCAGCAGATAGAGCATTGGTATCAGCTGACTTAGCGGTTGGGGGAGAGGGAGGGTTAAAAATGAGTTTGGGCCCCCCCAAAAAAAGCCTCTTACACTCTGCCTGAATTTAAGGCCAACAATTTAATTTCTATCACCCTGCTTCCTCAAAGCAGCCCACCTATCTCATGTTCCCTTTGGAACGCCCGCTCCATCTGCTAACATCTGTACATGACCTCTTCATCTCTCATGGCTTTAACATACTCGCCATAACCGAAACCTGGCTTCAAAATTTTGACTCTTCTGCTGCTCTCTCCCATGGTGGCCTCAATTGGACTCACTCCCCCAGACCCAACAGACAGAAAGGAGGTGGAGTTGGATTCCTTCTATCCCCACAAAGCACCTTCCAAGTCCTTCCTATACCTCCCTCTCTATCCCTCTCTTCTTTTGAGATGCACTGTATTCATCAGTTTTCTCCTATTTCTCTGAGGATTGCAGCAATTTATTGGCCTCCTGGACCAGTATCATGCTTTCTTGATGACTTTGCTGCCTAGCTACCCTACCTTCTCTCCTCTGAAATACCCACGATCATTCTTGGTGACTCCAGCATTCCTGCCATAACAGCCCAACTACAACTAAACTTCTCGACTTAACCTCATCTTTTGACATAACTCAATGGACATATACTTCCACTCACTCCATTGGTAATACCCTTGACCTTGTATTCTCCCATCTCTGCAACCCTGGCAACCTCACAAACACCCCCTTTCCTCTCTCTGATCACAACCTCATTAGTTTCACTGTTTTAACCTTCTCTACTCTATTCTGCTACTGACCACCTATATGACATAATCTGTCCCCTGTCCTGACCTGGCCACCTCTGTCTACAACAGTTCGCTCTCATCATCACTAGATGCACTTGCTCCTCTAACCACACGCAGAATCAGGCCCCGACCGTTACAACCCTGGCAAACTGACAACACTAGAAATCTCAAGAGACATTGTCATGCTCTTGAATGACTGTGGTGTAAAACCAAATGCCTGCAAGACTTCACCCTATAAAAATCTGCCCTTCTAAAATACAATTCCTGCCTCCATGCTGCCAAACAAGCCTACTTTGTTTCTCTTATTAATACTTTGTCATCCATTCCCCGTTGGCTCTTCTCAACCTTTAACTCTCTGCTTCGTCCCCCACCCCCTCTACCCACTAACTCACTCACTGCCCAAGACTAGATTGATGCAATTCGTGAGGACACCTCCACTGAGCGTACATCTTCCCCACCCAACATACCTTGCCTAACAGCACATTCAACACTCTCCTCTTGAATTGGCTACTACTGAAAAGGTTACAAAACTTTTCTCAGATGCCCACCTAACCAATTGTCCTTTGGATCCTGTACCCTCACAACTACTAAGGTAACCCTCTTATTCTATCCTATGCTCCCTTACTCACATCTTCAATCTCTCCTTCTCTAGTGGCACCTTCCCCTCTCCTCAAAAACATGAGCAGATTACTCCCATACTTAAAAAGCCCTCACTGGACCCCACGAATCTAAACAACCTAAGACCCATCTCATTGCTCCCATTCACCTCTAAACTTCTAGAATGCTTAGTCTACAACCGTCTTAGCTCCTACCGCAGTGAAAATAACCTTCTTGACCCATTACAGTCTGGCTTTCGCTCGTAATACTCCACGGAAACTGCCTTACTAAAACTCACTCAACGATTTACTAACTGCTAAAACCAACAGCCAATACTCCATACTCCTACTTCTTGACCTCTCTGCGGCCTTTGATACTGTTGACCACCCGCTCCTTCTCAATAAACTACATTCCCTTGGCTTCCAAGATTCTGCTCTATCCTGGTTCTCTGCCTATCTATCAAAGCGCTCCTTCAGTGTCACCTACAACTCTGTCTCCTCCTTTCCACTCTCCATTGCCCCTTTCTGTGGGGGTCCCCCAAGGCTCTGTTCTTGGACCCCTTCTCTATCTACACCTCCTCCCTTGGTCACTTGATAACCGCCCACGGCTTCCAATATCACTTATATGCCGATAACACCCAAATCTATCTGTCTACTCCTTACCTCACTCCTTCAGTCTCCTCTCGCATTACTAACTTACTAACTGACATATTAGCATGGATGTTGCACCACTTCCTTAAACTAAATCTCTCTAAAACTGAGCTATTAATATTCTTCCCTGCACGTGCCCCCCTCCATGACTTTTCCATCAAAATCAACAATGCAACCATCAGGCCCTCCCCTCACACCAGGGTACTAGGTGTGATCCTAAACTCTGACTTGTCATTTCAGCCCCAAGTCTAATCGTTGTCAAAAGTTTATAGAATTCACCTCTGTAACATCTCTAAAATTCACCCCTTTTTAACAAATGAAACCACAAAGCTCCTCATTCACTCACTTGTTATCTCTTGCCTTGACTATTGCAACTCCCTTCTCATTGGCCTGCCTCTCCATAGGCTATCCCCTCTTCAGTCTATCATGAATGTTACTGCCAGACTTATCCACCTTACCAACCGCTCAGTGTCTGCCAACCCTCTACTCCAATCCCTACACTGGCTCCCAATCGCCCAATGAATTAAATTCAAAATACTAACCACAACATACAAAGCCATTCACAACTCTGCTCCGAGCTACATCACCAATCTTGTCTCCAAATATCACCCAAATCGTCCCCTCCGCTCTTCTCAAGACCTCCTACTCTCAAGCTCTCTCGTCTCCTCCTCCCATGCTCCTCTCCAGGATTTCTCCAGAGCCTCTCCCATCCTCTGGAACTCACTACATCCACTGGTCCGGCTATCCCCTATACCTTGCTACTTTCAGGGGATCCCTGAAAACGCATCTCTTCAGGCAAGCCTATCATGTCTCCAACTAATCTCCTACCACTTCCATCAGCTCATTCCCCACAGTTACAACCTTTTGTACCACCTGCCCCACCCTATTAGATTGTAAGCTCTTCTGAGCAGGGCCCTCTTAATCCTCTTGTATTTTATTGTATTATAACTGTATTGTCTCCTTTTATATTTATAGCGCTGTGTAAACTGTTGGCGCTATATAAATCCTGTATTATAATAATAATAATAATAATAATAATAATAACATTTGTACACATTTTAGGGGGTGTTTACAGCATGCATTAGGACAAAGAGGACATTCACAGCATATTACAATCATGGTAATTAGGGAATGATGACATAAATACAATAAATTAGCAAACATTAAATACACAGAATGTGATGTTAAAGGATAAAACTTACCTTAATATAGTCCTTCTGCAGGACCTGAATGATGGCAGAACAGGTCTCTGGAATAATGATTCCCAGAGCCTGGGGGGAGATTCCAGTCATGAATTTGATATCCTGGAGACTTCTCCCCAAGTATTGCAAGGTGGCGACGAGCCTCTACTCGGGAGTGATGTCCTGCTTCATAATATAAGGGGACAGCGAAGCCAACAGACAGTGATAAAACGGGGTCCGTCATCCGGAGATAATTCCTGAAATCATCAGGATTATTCTCCTGGATCTCCCGCAACAAAGGCATGTGAAAGAATTGGTCACGCTGGAGCAACCAATTCTTCGTCCAAGAACTCCACCTCACCCTGTTCATGGACTGGACTTGGGTCAAAGCAAGAACTCCAACACCAAGCCCAAGCACAGCACAAACTCTCCGACGAGTACATAACCGCAACATGGCTAATAAACAAACGGCTGTTCAGAACGAACTGACAGAACACACTGAAAATCAGAAAGAACCTGAGAAGAACACACTGAAAATCAGGAACGAACTGACAACACGCACTGAAGAACAGATACGAACCCACAAGCACAAACTGAAAAGCAGAAACAAACTGAAAAGCACGAGGCTGAAAAGCACAAATCATCTCTCACCAAACAACTACTACCACGAGATAAACACGAGATTAGCAGAAGGAGACTAAAGGGTGGCGCACTGGCTATTGAACTTCCTTTTTATAGTCCCGTCGTACGTGTTGTACGTCACCGCGTTCTTGGCGTTCTGAATTTCTGACATTTGTTTGACCGTGTGTATGCAAGACAAGTTTGAGCCAACATCCTTCGGAAAAAAATCTGTGGTTTTGTTGCTGGAAAATCCGATCGTGTGTATGCGGCATTAAGCTTGAAGTGCAGAGTCAGTGAGAGTGCCCTGGCTGTAAGGGACAGCGCAGTGTCAGGCAGCCCAGCCGGGACACTCTCACGGTAGGGCTGGCCCTGGACTCGAGGCTATGGGCCCCAGATTCGTGGCTCTAGCCACAATCACCACCCCTAGTGGCGCGACTGCCTACTGCAGAGATGTCCCATCTAACCACTGACCAGTGAAACAATGTAGAGTGTCTGCCGGCGATTGGGCCCTTGTGTTGGAGCACTATATAAACAAGATGGTGGCCAGAGGCCTCCCACCACAGATGACTCCAATTCTGGTTCTGTGTGGTCCCTCGGTGGCCAGCAAGTGGGTCATCCTTCTCGGGCCATCTATTTGCAGCTGCAACAGGCAGTGGCAGTGGGAACATATTGTCACTCTGAATAACTGGAACACAATGGAACTTACTTTAGACAGTAGTTGTCAGCACAGCAGAGTGCTTCAACAAAGTATTGAGCAAAGGCTGTGAATATTTATGTACATGGGATTATTTTCGTTTTTTATTTTTAATAAATGTGCAAAGATCACAAACAAACTTCTTTCACGTTGTCATTATGGGGTATTGTTTATAGAATTTTGAGGAAAATAATGAATTTAATCCATTTTGGAATAAGGTCGTAACATAACAAAATGTGGAAAAAGTGAAGTGCTGTGAATACTTTCCGGATGCACTGTAAGTACCTTTTTTCCCTTTTTTATAAGTGATCACATTCCCTCTGTTCTCAGCTGCATAAGATCTGGGGAGAGAAGAAGCAGCAGCACACTGAGCTTCCCAGTGAATGGCTGTGCAGGGGGGAGGGGGGTTTCAGGACAAGTCTAATCATTGGAGGAGAGGACATTGAGTTCCCAGCATCGCTAGAGAACTAACCACTGTGTATTCTCCTGCTTAGTGTGGTCACTTTTAAAAAGTAAGGCAGAAGGACTGGCAGGGAACAGACTACTTTCTCATAGTGCATGATACAGCAGGCACATATCAGGAATATTAAATGTTGGGGTAACAAACGCTTTAAAGATCCCTGCCCAGTGCTACATTGCCTACAATTTGCTCCCCCGCTTGTCCCCCAGAATTACTGGGTATGGGGCACATATGACTATATTTCTTTTCTTATATAATGTAGCACTGGGTACCAACAGCAGCAATCACCAGTTCTGATCACAGTCAAGTAGAGATAGAGGGAGGGGTCCTTGGTTTTGGACCCCTCCCTGTTGGTTTTGGGTAAGCTCCAACCAGATCAACTGCTTGCACAGGACTTGTTTCTTTGCTTTGGCAGAAACGCAAGTATAACAGAGGGGGGCATTTACTAAAGCCCTTAGTTTGTTCTGCATGGTTGTATGGACCATAGACCTTTTTTATACATCCACTGTTACAAACAGTATTCATATGGTTAAACAACATAGACACAAAAAAGTCCAGCATTAAGTGCAGCTATGGTTAGTCCAGTGGGCTATAGATCCATAACATTCAACAATTGGGTGACAGCGCTCAGAAAACAAACCAAAAAATAGCAACCAAGCGTTGAGGGATTACCCTAGGATGAGCAGGTGTGCAAAAGAAATGTTTTTTTTTAATGTTACCACTACTCAGTGTCACACATTAATGTCCTGCATGAATCTCCATTGAGCCAAAATCCTTTATCCTTTAGCCCAAACCTTTTGTTACCCCAACACTTTATATCCCTGATATGTGCCTGCTGTACCATGTGCTTGTATGAGAAAGTATCCTGTTCTCTTTGTATTGCTTCCTTTATGTGAAATCCCTGGTGTTCCTGCCAGTACCTCTGCTTTCCTATTAGAAACTGACCACACTAAACAGAATAGCACAGCGTGGTCAGTTCCCTAGCTATGCTTGGAACTCAGTCTCCTCTCCTCCAATGATCAGACTTGCCCTAACACGCCCCTGCTGCACAGCCATTCACTGGAAAGTTCAGTGTGCTGTTGCTTTTTCTGCTCTTAGGCAGCTGAGAACAGAGGGAATGTGATCACTTATAAAAAAGGTTAAAAAATTTATTTATATATTTTTTTATGTGTATGCACAAATGTTTTGCCTTTCATTTTAATTTTAAACTGAATAGGTTGTTTTACAAGGTGATCATTTACAATCAGGTCTGCAAAGCTTCCATGTATTAGATAAATAAATAGGTCAGCAGCAATGTACAGTTTAAAAACATATTGGTTATGGTTACAATCCAAGCTTACATAGCCCCCAGATCCTTGATGTGTACTGGTGGCAATTGAGCTTAAAGAACGGCAGCCATAGTGACCTTTGAATATGGTAAGTCTAATAAAGCACCGTCAGGGACCATAACCCTGTCACTTGGGAACTCCAGGAGAGGAAAGACTCTGGGGGCTAAGGGTGGGGCTGCTGCACACAGAAGGTTTATTATCTTAATGCATAGAATGCATTAAGATAAAAAAGACCTTCTGCCTTTACAACCACTTTAAGGATTCTGGCTCAATGGAGATTCATGCAGGACATTAATGTGTGACATTGAGTAGTGGTAATATTCTTTAAAAATATTTATTTTGCACAAGTTCTCACCTGCTCATCCTTGGGTGATCTCTGAGCGATTGATTGGTATTTTTTGATATGTGGTTGAATGAGTAGACTGTCAGAGATGTCTGTAGGAAAAGGGCTTTTAAAGGAGTACTGTATCTTTCTCAAGATCAACTGAGGTTTCTAAATGTAGTGCACTCCCTAAGAAGCCATAAATAAAATGGGATCCCCCAGCCTGCACATCCGGGCACACTGAATTTTCATAGTCACTGAGAGTCTGAGAGTAGTCCATGACTTTTGTTTTTTTTGTTTTATTGAAGGTAATAAACTTGGATGGAGATAAGTGTATTGTGGGATACCCACTTGGCTTTAAACAACTTCAGGGACATCTTTTTCTATATAGAGTCTATATACGCTCCTCATTTCCTCCAGGACTCTTGCTTGCAGAAAAACTCAACTCGGACACTTTAAGCAGATCCGACAAGACACTTAGCCAGATCAAAACAAAAGCCCTTTGCAGCTGCCCCTTTCACTAGCCCTCCTGGCTAACTTCTCCACAGTCCTTCCAGACTGACACTTTCTCCACAGTCCCCAACAGACTGATCACTCACGAGCCCATCCGGCTGACTTCTCAAGAGACCTCCTAGACATGCTGACCATTCTTTGCTCCTATGCCTCCAGAAAGGATTCCTCTGTGTGTTGCAGAGATTCCAACCAGAACCCAAGCCCCAGGCCTGAGGTCACGCCCCCCCCTGGACTAGGGGCACCCTTAAGGGCCATGACAGCCTCCTCAGCATTCCATCTGCATTTTCCACCCGACTGCCCCTGTTGGCATGACTCATGAATATTTATGAGGTGACCCATCCCCTGCCAGCCCATTTTGCTGGGGATTGGCTGGGGCCCTCATCAGTACTTCAAGCAGCTCCTCCTAGACTCCACCCTCTACTTCTGGAAGCTTCTCCAAGGTTCCAGAAAGCAGGGGGATTCACCAGAGATGTTGCTTGCCGAGTCATCCAGCCTCCCTGAGTCACTCAGCTCTGACCCAGATTCAACCCAGACCTGGCTCTCAGCCAGGCCAAATTTTCCCACATTAACAACTAACTACATCTAGAGTACTACATAAAGATAAAAGGGTTTTTAAGGATTTAAGGAAAATGGTCTGTCATAATTCAACCTATGTTACCTTGTTGCACTGAGCTTAACAATATACTATTCCTATTTTTTATGCATTAAGCATTTATAAAACAAGTATACGTCTTTACAAAACTATTTGCAATGGCAAATCATTTAAGGCATTGGTAAACACTCTTTACTGTCACGCTTAGCTAAATGCCTAACTCCAGTGAAAATGTAACTATTCAAATAACTTTATTCAGGTCATATGTTTGAGCTTGTGCGCTACACCAGACTTGCGTCAGCCAGCGAGAAGCAATTACTTAATCTCTCCAAGGTCTTTTTGCTGGCAATTAAGTGAGTTAAGATTAGACTTGGCAGTGAGAGTGCTCGCAATGAACTCCATATGGTAAAATAAAAAATGCAGCAACTAGAAAAGGCCAGCTGAAGCCTCGAAAGCCCAGAGGAAACCACCATTCAAACAGACTTTGTAATGTCACATAGAAGTGATGTGTCGGGAAGCAGCAGGTCTTTCCTAGATATGGTAAGCCTGGTCTATCAGCCCCTGCATTCTAAAACAAAAGATAAATCACACACGCACAGACAATAATCAATATGGCTGCTTGTTCTTTCTAAGAAGTTCAGCAGGAGTAAATTATCTGAGAGGTAAACATATTGTACGTCCAAATCACTTTCTAGCGTGACTGTCGCTCTTCTAGAAAGATATGACAGCAGTAAAGAAAACAAAGGCTGAAATTAAATTATTTTTTTCCAGTGATTATTGTGTCTGCAGATTGACACACAGATGACGTGCTTCCTCTGCTGGTATAGAGAGATTACATTGCTAATGGATAGCACTATATATCCAGAGGGAAGTTTAAGTATCATCAGTTAGAGCAGCATTGTGTTTCTCATGGTCAAGGAGAATTGTCTCCTATAGATCACTTTGTATCTCTTCACTCATCTTTGTTTTTCAGTTAAAGCAACGCTTAACAATATCCTTATTCTTATTAAAAACAAAAAAAAAACAAAAAAAAAAAGAAACATCTACACATCCACTTAATGGCCTTGTAATTCATTTTTCTTTCTAATTCAACTGTATTTCCTTCTTCCTAATCTCTCATATTCTCCCTCACTTCCTTTTTTTTTAAACAAACAGTGCACATTACAGTGTACAGTGCTCTATGCACACTTCAAATCCCATAGTCCGTAGTCCCCAGTTCATCTCGAGAGTGTAGCTACATTTCTGCATACAGTGGGACCATGGGGAAAGAACATACATAACACCTCCACACTGTCTGTCAGGCACCCTCTGAAGATCGAACCACCATGGATTGCTCTTCGGGGTCACCACAAGCGTAAACGAGCCCATAGTGGGTGGGGTTGGGCCAAACAGTCTTTCCCATTGCCGGCTGCTTTGCTGAGTGTGCACAGGGCACACTTACCACCCTGCTTGAAGTGAATTGGTAGAAAGTGGCAGAGGTGAGCAGTGTGGAAAAAGGGTGGTAGAAGATGCAGGGATGAACAGAAACAGTACTAAAAGAGGGTGGCAGGGGATGCAAAGGTGAGCAGCGCTGGAAAAAGGTGGCAGAGGATGCAGACGTGAGCAGCTTTGGAAGAGGATGGCAGGGGATGTAGGGTGAGCAGCCTTGGAAGAGGATGGCACAGGTCATAGAGGTGAGCAGCATTGGGAGAGGATGGCAGGGGATGTAGAAGTGAGCATGCTGCAAGATGGTGGCAGGGGATGCAGACGTGAGCAGCACTGAAGAGTGTGGCATGGGTTTGCAGAGATGAGCAGCAGTGGAAGAGGATGGCAGGGGTTGCAGAGGTGCATGCATGGCATTGGTAGAGGGTGGCAGGGTATATATATATATATATATATATATATATATATATATATATATATATATATATATATACACACCGTATTTATCGGCGTATAACACGCGCCGGCGTATAACACGCACCCCAAGTTTAGGAGGGAACTTTAAGAAAAAAAACTTTTAGGAGGAAAGTTTAAGGAAAAAAACTTACATTTAAATGCCCATCAATGCAGCCTCATCAGTGTCCATCTGCAGCCTTGTCAGTGTCGATCTGTAGTGTTGTCCCTGATTGCAGCCTTGTCCCCCATTGCAGCATTGTCCCCCATTGCAGCCTTGTCCCCCATTGCAGCATTGTCCCCATTGCAGCATTGTCCCCCATTGCAGCCTTGTCCCCCATTGCAGCCTTGTCCCCCATTGCAGCCTTGTCCCCATTGCAGCCTTGTCCCCCATTGCAGCCTTGTCCCCATTGCAGCCTTGTTAGTGTCCATCTCTAGTCTGTGCATCTTTGAAAATGGCGCCGCCGTTCTCGGCCGCTTTCGGCCATTCTCGGCGGCTCTCGGCCGCTTTCGGCCTTTCTCGGCGGCCCTCGGCCGCTTTCGGCCATTCTCGGTGGCTCTCGGCAGCTCTCGGCCGCTCTCGGGCGCACTCGGCTTTCGGCGGCTCCTGCGGGACTGCGAGAGGCGGCGAGAATGTCCGAAAGCGGCCGAAAGCCGTCGAGAATGGCCGAGAGCCGCCAACAATTGCCGAAAGTGGCCGAGAGCCGCCGAGAATGGCCGAAAGCGGCCGAGAACGGCGGCACCATTTTCAAAGCCGCCGAGAAAAGCTAAAAGCCGCTGAGAGCGGCCGAAAAGCTTACAATCGGCGGGGGATCGGCGTATAACACGCACCCACGATTTCCCCCTGATTTTCAGGGGAAAAAAGTGTGTGTTATACGCCGATAAATACGGTATATGTATAGATATATATATATCTATATATATCTATATATATATAGATATATATATTTATATATATTTATTTTCTAACCACTTTAGCCCGGAAGGATTTGCCCCCTTCCTGACCAGAGCACCTTTTACAATTTGGCACTGCGCTGCTTTAATTGGTAATTGCACGGTCATGCAATGCTGCACCCAAATAAAATTTGCGTCCATTTTATCCCACAAATAAATTTCTTTTGGTGGTATTTGATCACCTCTGTGTTTTTTCTATTTTGCGCTATAAACGAAAAAAGACCAAAAATTTGGAAAAAAAATATATTTTCTACTTTTTTGTTATAAAAAAAATACAATAAACTTAATTTTAGTCATACATTTAGGCCAAAATGCATTCAGCCACATGTCTCGGGTAAAAAAAATTCAATAAGTGTATATTTATTGGTTTGCGCAAAAGTTATAGCGTCTACAAACTAGGGTACATTTTCTGGAATTTATGCTTTTAGTTTATGACTGCCTATCTCATTTCTTGAGATGCTATAATGGCAGGGCAGTACAAACCCCTCCCCCAAATGACTCCATTTTGGAAAGTAGACATCCCAAGGAATTTGCTGAGAGGCATGTTGAGCACATTGAATATTTTATTTTTTTTTTTTTTCACAAAGTTGTCACAAAACTATATATTTTTCAAACATGCCATGGGCATATGTGAAATTACACCCCAAAATACATTCTGCTGCTTCTCCTAAGTATGGGGATACTACATGTGTGGGAATTTTTGGGAGCCTAGCCGCGTAGAGGACCCTGAAAACCAATCACCGCCTTCAAGATTTCTAAGGGCATAAAATGGTGATTTCACTCCTCACTGCCTATCACCGTTTCGGAGGCCATGAAATGTCAAGATAGCACAGCCCCCCCCCAAATGACCCCATTTTGGAAATAAACACCCCAAGCTATTTGCTGAGAGGCATGTTGAGTATTTTGCAGATCTTGCCACAAAGTTTTGAAAATTGAAAAAAGAAAAAAACATTTTTTCTTTTCTTTCTTCATTTTCAAAAACAAATGAGAGCTGCAAAATACTCACCATGCCTCTTAGCAAATACCTTGGGGTGTCTACTTTCCAAAATAGGGTCATGGGGGGGGGGGGGGGTTGTGCTATCTGGACATTTCAGGGCCTCTGTAACTGTGATAGGCAGTGAGGAGTGAAATCACAATTTTACCCCTTTAGAAAGCCTGAAGGTGGTGCTTGGTTTTCGGGGTTCTGTACGTGGCTAGGCTCCCAAAAAGTGTCACACATGTGGTATCCCCATACTCAAGAGAAGCAGCAGAATGTATTTTGGTGTGCAATTCCACATATAACCATGTCATGTGTGAGCAATATATCATTTAGTGACAACTTTGTGTAAAAAAAAAATAATTAAAATATTCCTGAAACTTGTGGCAAAATATAGAATATTCCATGGACTCAACGTGTCTCTCAGCAAATAGCTTGGGGTGTCTACTTTCCAAAATGGGGTCATTTGGGGGGGGGGTTGAACTGTCCTTGTATTTTATGCACAACATTAGACGCTCATGCCGCACATCACCCACTCTTTTAACCACTTAAAGACAAAGCCAACATTTTTATTTGCTAGAAAATTACTTTGAACCCCCAAACATATATTTTTAAAGCAAAGGCCCTACAGATTAAAATGGTGGGTGTTGCAATTTATATTTTTACACAGTATTTGCGCAGCGATTTTTCAAACGCAATTTCTTTGAAAAAAAAACACTTTTTTGAATTTTAATTCACTATATTGCCCAAATGTTTGATAAAAGATGATCATACATTTTTAAAAGCCTTTAAAAGCCTTGACAGGTTACCACTTGAGATTTACAGAGGAGGTCTACTGCTAAAATTACTGCCCTCGATCCGACATTCACGGTTATACCTCACATGCATGGTGCAATTGCTGTTTACATATGACACAAGACAGACAGTTGCGTTCGCCTTTGAAAATGAGCACGGGGGAGACAGGGGTGCTTTATTTATATATAATTATATTTATATTTTATTTATTTTGCCTTTTTATTTTATTTTTACACTGTTCCTTTCTTTTTTTATAATTGTTATTGTTATTACAGGGAATGTAAATATCCCCTATGATAGCAATAGGTAGTGACAGGTACTCTTTTTAAAAAAAATTGGGGTCTATTAGACTTTAGATCTCTCCTCTGCCCTCAAAGCATCTGACCACACCAAGATCGGTGTGATAAGATGCTTTTGCAATTTCCCAATGGCGCTGTTTATATCCAGCAAAACTGAAGTCATAAAATGCTTGTAGCTTCCGGTTTCTTAGGCCATAGAGATGATTGGAGCCGTTCTGGTCTTTGATCAGCTCTATGGTCAGCTGGCGGAACCACCAGCTGCATTCTCAGGTTCCCCCCGGTGGGGGGAGCCCAAGAAAACCATGGAAGACGGCGGGAGGGGGGGGGACATTCCCTCCCACTGCTTGTAAAAGCAGTCTAGCAGCTAATTAGCTGCTAGGATTGCTTTTACATGAAAGTTGACCGTTGGCTAAAAAGAACAATACCAAGATGATACCTAAACCTGCAGGCATCATTCTGGTATAACCACTCAAAATCCAGCAACATAACAGTACATTGCTGGTCCTTGTTGGGCATATATTGTAATGTTCTTTTTTTATGCAGCCTGTGGGCTGAACGAAAAAAGAGATTGATCGGTGGGTATGCCCACCATTAGACTACCTCCCTGCATCCACCCACTTCTACTGATGGGAATACATGCACCATTTTTTTTTTAACTGTGGTGGTGAAATCACCTCCTGCAGCGCTGGAGTCGCTGATTTACGTATCGTGAGAGCAAATGCTGTTGCTATCAAGATAGATAAATCAGTGCTGCAGCTGAATGGCATACCTACAAAGAAAATAATGATTAACAATAAAACACAGTAAACAGTAAAGTATAAAAGAATGACATACCTGCAAAGCAAACATGATATAACATAGTAACATTAAAACATTGCAGTTAAGCATAAAATACAGTAAAGCAGAGCAGAACAATAGAGAGAGAACAATAGAGAGAGAATAGAGAGAGAAGAACAAGAAAATTACGACTATTTTTGGCTTTTTTATTTTATATTTTTTTGGGGTTTTTTTAACTATTTTTTTTATTTTTACACTTTTTTTGTAACTGTAAAGGTTCCAGGCTCGGCTCTCTTAAAATGTGATGGTATCTTTGGAGACCCTGTGAAAGTGTGTCCTAGGAATGTGCAGTGCTGTACCCTATGCAAATACTCCACTAGTCTGTGCTAGCGTTGGAAACATTCACCAATGCAGAGACCGGGGTGGTCAGCACAGGAGGTATAATAAAAGTGAGTGTCATGCCTGTATCAGGGGGTACCACGGAGAACATACAGAAAATGCTTTTAATGCAGCCGGCTCACAGCACATAAGCGTTCAGCAGAGCCAATTGAAAAAGGTATACAGAAACTTTTTTGTGCCAGTGTCTGGCTCTACGGGCAATTAAGAACAGGGCCATCAACTGGTCATTGAGGTCCACCCCTCCCATATTAAGGTTGTATTCATGGACACAGAGGGGTTTCTCCACAACACCAGTCGCTGTTGGAATTTGGACTGTCGTATCTGCATGAAGGGAGGAAAAAAACTAAAACATTCTGTGAATCCCTCCACTTCACTGCAAGCAAATTATTATATCTCAAGCAGGCTCTCTCTCTCAGTCTACGTCGGGACTCTACAAGCCGCTGGGGTAAGCCCCGGCGATTAGATCACACGGTGCCACATGTGCCAATTCCACAATCAAAAATGTGACAAAAAGTGGCACGCTTGTGTAATAATTGTCCACGTACAAGTGGTACCCCTTTCTGAATAAGGGTGACACCAAGTCCCAAACAATCTTGCCAGCACTCCCTATGTAGTCTGGGCAGTTCTTGTGCTCCACGTGACTATATTTTAGCCTGTTGCCCTGTCACACAGCTTATACAACTTGACCCCATATCTGGCACGCTTGCTGGGAAGATACTGTTTGAAAGACAAGCGGCCAGAAAACTTAATCAGGGACTCATCAACACAGACAACTTAGTCAGGAGTAAACAAGGCTGCAAACTGTTGATTGAAGTGGTTTACGAGGGGCCGACATTTTGTAGAGCCCATCAAATCCAGGGTCACCCCGAGGACGACAGAGTTCATTGTTGTTGAAGTGCATAAACCGCAAGATCTGCTCATATCTAGCCCTTGTCATGGACTAGCATAACAATGGGGGAAGTACGGGCGCTGCAGAAGTTGTGGGCTCCCAATTAGGATGGGCAAATGCAGCGGGAAGGGCCCTATGGGCTCAACAGGCCTGTGTTTGTCTTCTCGGTGGCTGCGGGACACTACTTGTGCTAGCCACCGCATCAGCTTGAACTGCACTTATGGAACTTACACAACACCATGTGATACTGCAGTGCTGGTTTGTCTACGACCAGGGTGTACTAGGCCACTGATGCTTGCCAGTTCACCAGAAGGATGAGTGGCACTAGTACTGGCTCTCTGCTCCATAAAAGAGCCCTGCAGTTCTTGCACCTCAACAACAGAAGAAGAAGAATGGGGTCGGGTACGCCTGACCTTAGCAGGGACCACTACTCCGTCATCAGAGCTACCTGTCAGGGTTCCGCTGCTGTCTACTGGTTCGTATTCTGAGCCTGAATCTAACAGATGGGTGACTTCCTCTTCACCTCATCTGTCATGTTCAGAAACGTGTAGGCCTCTTCACTAGTGTACCCTTAAGTGGATATTGTGACCTCTAAATTTACTGGTACAACTAGTGCGACTCGAAGGCAAAAAGAGCGCCTAATTGTCAGAGCCTGCTTCAATCACTACCAAAAAACTGTTATGCCCCGTACACACGATCACACATTCCGACAACAAAATCCATGTTTTTTTTCCGACGGATGTTGGCTCAAACTTGTCTTGCATACACACGGTCACACAAAGTTGGTCGGAAATTGCGAACATCAAGAATGCGGTGACGTACAACACGTACAACGGCACTAGAAAGAGGAAGGAAAAATTATCGTAATTGGGATTTATATCTAGTCATGAGGGTGCTTACTAGTTAATAATCCAAATAATTTATATAAAATTGTATGCCTTGGGTATGTGCGTTCTACACCAAAATTAAGTAAGAAAAAGTACAAAACCAGAAGAGGAAAATATATACCACAATGATGTGAACTGGTGAAGGCGACAGTTAATGAATGTTAATCTGATTCTGCCCTCTAGTGATTTTCGCTGATGTGGAAAAAAAAAAAAAAGAAAGAGGAAGTTAATTACCAAGTGCCCCACCCTTTGGGCTCCTTCTGCTAATCTCGTGTTAGTTGAAGTTTGGTGAGAGATGATTCACGCTTTTCAGACTCGTGCTTTTCCGATCCTTATTGCTCTTCAGTTTGTGCTTGTGAGTTCGTATCTGGTTTTCAGTGTGTGTAGTCAGTTCGCATTGGTTTTTCAGTGCGTAATTTATAGTACGTATTTGAATTTGCAGTGCATTCTTGTCCGCTCATTTCTGATTTTCAGCTCGCTCTTCTCAGGCCTTTCTGTTTTTCAGTGCCTTCTGTTAGTTCGTTCTGACCAGCCAACCATTTTGAAGCCATGTTGAGGTTACGTACTAGTCGTAGAGTTCGTGCTGTGCAGGGGCTTGGTGTTGGACAGGAACAGGGTGGGGTGGAGTTCATGGACGAAGAATTGGTTGCTCCAGCGTGACCAATTCTCTCATATGCCTTTGTTGTGGGAGATCCGTGAGAATAATCCTGATGATTTCAGGAATTATCTCCGGATGACAGACCCTGTTTTTCACCATCTGTTGGCTTTGCTGTCCCCTTATATTAGCAGGCAAGACACCTGCGTGCGGCAAGCCATCACTCATGAACAGAGGCTAGTTGCCACCTTGCAGTACTTGGTGACGGGGAGAAGTCTGCAGGACATCAAGTTCTCGACGGGCATCTCCCCTCAGGCTCTGGGGATCATTATTCCAGAGACCTGTTCTGCCATTATACAGGTCCTGCAGAAGGACTATATTAAGGTAAGATTTCTCCTTTAACATCACATTATATGTATTTAATGTTTGCTAATGTATTATATTTCTTTCATCATTCCCTAATTACTATGATTGTAATATGCTGTGAATGCCCTCTTTGTCCTCATGCATGCTGGAATTTTTTTAACTTTTTTTTGTCCTTCATGCATATTTGCCTTCACAAACCTCCCCAGCATGCTATCCTGGGCCCATACACACCTAGCCTAGTCACTTAACAATGTATTTTGTCAGCTCCATAGTACTGCTTTACCCTAAACACCTCCTAAAATGTGTTTAAATGTTATTTGTGTGTTTAAATTCATGCAGAGTGCCAGAGGCTTTTTTTTGGGGTCCCAAAATCATTTGGAACCCTCCCTCCCCCCCAACTGCTAAGTCAACCGATACCAATCCTCTATCTGCTGACTTTGTCAAACCCATACACACTATACCTACCTCTTTTTTGTGGTCATATTTATGGATGAATTCACCAAAGCATGTATTGCAAAGGCCTGCCAGAATACTTTCAAATGGTACTGTTTAAAGTTTTGTTCTCCTGTTATCTTGATAGGTAATTGCAGAATGTAAAAAAGTGCTTCAATTTATACAGAGTGTATTCATATTTTTGTATTATGACACTTCTTACCTGTCCAGTGGGCTGCCAATAGTGTAAAGTAAGGAAGGGCTGGCCAAAGTAACACACATTATTTATGCATTCAGCTCTCAATGAAGTAGAGACGGTTACCTGTCCAAAACATATCCCCCCAAGGGGGTGAGGAATATGCTAAGTGTACTTTATATATTTGTCTTTAAATGCTCCTACAAATAAATGTTACACTGATGTTGGCCAAGAATGCTTGTGTCTAATCTGCTTGCAATGTTATGTGCAAAATGACTAATTACTTTTTTCTTGTATGACTCCACAGTTTCCTTGAACGCCACAGGAATGGCAGACTGTGGCTTCCCAATTTGCCCAGCGTTGGGACTTTCCCAACTGCGGAGGGGCAATAGATGGGAAACATGTCCACATAGTCCCACCCCCCAACTCGGGGTCATACTATTATAATTACAAGGGGTTTTATAGTATAGTGATGTTGGCGGTGGTGTCGGCAACATATGATTTTCTCTATGTGGACATGGGGAAAAATGGCTGGATGTCGGATTCGTCACCCAGACGGAGTTTTACCGATGGCTCCAGAATGGCAGCTTGGGCTTGCTACCTCCAGAAGACAATGTGGAAGGACTCCCGTTCGTCTTCGTCGCAGATGAAGCATTTGCGCTGGGGGGGACCATCTTATGCGGCCATTCCCTATGAGGACCCTCACCCTGGACCAGAGGGTTTTTAATTACTGGCTGGCCAGAGCCAGAAGAGTGGTGGAGAATGCTTTTGAGTCAATGGCCAGCCGGTTCCGCCTATTTCTGAGACCAATCCGCATAGCGGAATATAAACTGAACCATATTGTGCTTGCCTGCTGCATTCTGCACAATTTTCTTCGCAAAAATACAACAAACTATGTGGCCTCAGTTGGGACTGAGGCCGACTTTCCTGATCCTTCAACCCTGATGGCATTTGAAGCTGGCCGTCCTGGCTTGCCCCCCCCAAAGCGCCCGCAAATTGAGACAAAAATACAGTATCTCACAAAAGTGAGTACACCCCTCAAATTTTTGGAAATATTTTATTATATCTTTTCATGTGACAACACTGAATAAATGGCACAAGGGCGCATGCGCGGCACTGAGCGTGATGGACGTCTGATGGTGTAGCTCCGTCCAGCTCGGGACAAAAACGGCTTCCGCAGGGCTATTATCAGCGATCTTTTCAGTGATTTTATCACCCCTCGAGCCCCTCAGACGTGGTGCATGCCTGGGAGAAGGAAGAAACCCAGAGGATCGTCTCAGCACACCCTGACTCACTATCTCCTCCGCACACGTGAGCTCGGAAGCATGTCTCAAAATGGCGCTGCAGGGAGAAACAAACCTCCGTCTCCTGCCTCATCGCCAGGATATCTCCCCCGACCAAGTGCTCGCACTGGACTCTAGCCATGAGTACACAGCCTCCCTTACTAAGACAGACCTGGAGAATAGCCTGGAGGCCATGTACGCTAGGCTGGCTACCAAGTTCCAGACTGAGCTGCACAAAACCTCCCATACTCTCTCTCAGGAGATTGCAGCCTTAGGCTCCAGGACTGAAAGACTGGAAACTAAGCATGACGAGCTGGCGCTTGCCTACAGTGACCTCTCCAGAGAACATGAATCCCTAGCTTCTGCCTTCTCATTGATGCAGTCCCAAATAGAAGACCTCGATAACCGCAATCGACGCAACAATTTGCACATACGAGGTATCCCGGAATCGGTGACAGACCTCATTCCCACAATGATCCGCCTGTTCAAATCTCTGCTCCCAGATACTGATGCTGGATCTTTCACCTGTGACCGCATACATAGAGCCCTCAGACCTAAACCTCCTGATGATAAACCCCCTAGGGACGTGGTTCTATGCATGAAGGACTTTTTAATTAAGGAGGAAATCCTCAGAGCTGCTCGCAATCAGCAACGCATCACTCTGGACGACCGTACCATCCAAATATACCCGGATATTTCCCCTGCCACCCTGGATAGGAGACGTGGCATGAAAGAGGTCACTACTGCCCTTCAAGCTGCTCACATTCGCTATAGATGGGGCTTCCCCTTCAAGCTTGTAATTCCCCACAATGGCACCACATATTCAGCCACATCACTCCTGGAAGGTCAAGAGGTATTGGTGAAATTGGGCCTTCTTGATCCTGACATCATTCGCTGGCCCCCTTCTACTCCCAGACCTTCACCTATCTGGCAAACACCTCCAACCAGGAGAGACAGGCGAAGGATTCGATATAACGTCGGAGATAGACTTGAGGATCCCTTTCGATGATCTTCCCAGCACAGATGATACCGACAAGATGCTGCAGCAACATGCACCCCGTTCCAGTTTGCAATAACTTGGATGTCTGTCCCTTGGAGCCGCGACATGTTTACCCCACCCAGCCGTAGCCTCGCAGATTCTGACAACTTTTTATTTTTGGTTGTGTCATTACTGCAGGCACGTTCTCTTTTTGTTTTTTTTTCTTTTTCTTTGATCAGCATAGAACAGAACTCCTTACCGGCTGGGTTCGAGACCTAGTTGTCTCGTGAGTTGTGCTTCCTTTTGTCAGGTCTATTACTTTTACCTGATCCAGTTGCTTGTTATGATGACATGTACATTGTTATCGGACTTGTGTTTTTTTTCTTTTTTTCTTCTCCATCTTTTTTTTCTTTTTTTTTTAGGTTCAGCTGCTATACCATTTTTGCATCCAGACTTTGACGAAGCTGTATTTTCCAGTTTACATGCCTAAGTTAGCTATTATGGCCTACATTGGTGATATGTTTATCTTTTCTGCCCTCCAGTGCTTGAGTATGTCTGCCCCCTTTCTGGGCCTGGAAATGCAAAATGCTAGTTACAGGCATCTTCTGGATACTAAATCTTCCCAGTGCTATAGATTATTACAACCACCACCATGGTAATTAAGTGTATTTCACATAATGTTAAGGGATTTAACTCCCCAATTAAAAGGAGGAAAGCTTTTGCCTTTTATAAACAGCTTGGAGCTCAACTTCTCCTCCTACAGGAGACACATTTTGCGCACTCCTCACACCCCAAATTTTTCCACAGAAACTTTCCTCAAGCCTTTTATTCTTTGCACCAGACGAAAAGCAGGGGTGCCGCCATACTCTTGCACTCTTCCTTCCCCATGGAAGTAAAACAGGTTTATAAAGACAAAGATAGTAGGTCTGTGATAATCAAGGGTCTTATTCATAATAGAGAATTAACTATTGCTAGTATCTATGCTCCCAGTGATTCCCCAGCTTCTTTCTTTAAATCCTTCTTTGACCGCCTTTCTCTTTTTCAGTCACCACACATGATAATAGGAGGGGACTTCAATATGGTGGCCAACCCTAACCTAGATCGATCCACTTTGATTCCCTCCTCTAAATCTTTTCCTCGTTCCCTCTCTAGTGGCCTACTGGACCATCAACTAGTAGACTCCTGGAGAGCACATAACATTGGTGCTAGGGAGTATACCTTTTACTCCCATCCCCACAATAGTTACGCAAGATTAGATTATATCTATACAACCCCCATTATTCTTGCTAACACCACAGATGCTAGCATTCACCCCTGTACCTGGTCGGATCATCATGCTACTGCCTTCACCACTACATACAGTACATTAGGCTAGCCCCCACTACTTACTCATGGCGATTGAATGAGGCTCTCCTTTCGGATGCGGTTGTGGAGGCAGAGGTAGCACAAGCCATTGAGGAGTACTTTAATATCAACGCCATACCAGAGACCCCTCCCTCCACAATTTGGTCTGCACATAAGGCAGCCTTGAGAGGTAAACTAATTAGTATAGCTTCTGCCCAGAGCAAAACTGACAGACAAAACATTTTAACCCTCACTAAAGACCTGGATAGTCTTTATAAGAATACCAACTACCTACATCTACAATCCACCAGACAGTTGATTGACCAAAAGAGATTTGAGTTAGATTCCATCTTGTCGAAAAGGGTGGAAAAGGCTCTTTGTTGGTCTAAAGCCAAATTTCTTCTTCATGAGAGTTCCGCTTCTACCCTTTTCGCTAGAAAACTGAATTGCTCTTCCCGTCCGCCCCACGTCTATAGATTAATGACCCCCTCTGGGCACACCACTTCCCATCCCCAGGAGGTCCTTCACATTTTTGAACAATTTTACGCTTCCCTGCTAGCCCCTTCCCAACTAAAGCCCTCTCCATCTGACAAAGCCTGGTTCCAGAATGTTCCTATTCCTAGCCTCACCCCCACACAACTAGATAAACTGAACGCCCCATCACACCTACAGAGGTTTTGAACGTAATAAAATCTTTAAAATCAGGTTCAGCCCCTGGTCCAGACGGATTTTCCTCTCTATACTATAAGAAATTTTCCACCCTCCTTAATACTAGATTAGTTCATTTATTTAACTGGGTACTGCAAGGTGGTAGTTTCCCTGAAGAGATGTTATTAGCCAATATGTCCTTGATACCGAAACCGAATAAAAACCATACCCTGCCCCAAAATTATAGACCTATCTCGGTCATTCATGATGATTTGAACATTTTTAGTAGGATCATGGCTGATAGACTAGCAACTGTTATTCCCTCACTTATTTCCCCTTACCAGTCTGGTTTCATACCCCATAGACTTATTACTGATAACATTCGCCTTGCGATAAATATAATACAAGATGCCAACCTGTTTTCGCGGAAACTCCTTTTGCTTAGCCTAGACATACAGAAGGCATTTGATAGTGTCTCATGGTCTTTTATCACCACACTACCACAACGCATGGGCTTCCAGGGGGCATTCCTACAAGCATTTCTAGTTCTTTATCGTAACCCTAAGACGAGGATTAGACTTCCTGGCTGTAGCTCTACGTTTTTTAGCCTGGGCAAGGGCACAAGACAAGGATGCCCGTTGTCACCTTTAATCTTCGCCTTAGCACTCAAACCCCTTGCTATAGCTATACTCCAAAACCCAAATATTTCAGGTTATTCAAAAGGCCACTCGGTGTACAAATGTGGGATGTATGCAGACAACGTTTTGATGTTTCTCACCAATCCCCTAATCTCTTTACCAAACTTATTTCAGACCTTATCAAAGTTTGCAGAGATATCAGGCCTATCCATAAATATGGCAAAATCAAGTGCCCTCCCGGTAGGTTTCACACCTGGGGAATTACATCATCTTAAATCAGTCTATTCTTTTATTTGGGCCGAATCACACCTCTCCTACCTAGGAATTAACCTGACCAAAGATTTCTGCAGACTCTTTGAGGCTAATTTCCCACCGATGGTTTCTATACTGAAAGGTATCCTTAAACAATGGTCACACCTACACATTTCATTTCTTGGTAGAATCACTGCACTTAAGATGACAATTCTCCCTAAACTTCTCTACCTTTTTAGAACCCTGCCTCTTAAACTATCTAAAACCTACTTACATACTATACAGACATTATTTAATAGATTTATTTGGCATGGCAAACCCCCACGTTTTGACAAGGAAGTCTTATACCACTCCTCTAAAAGGGGTGGCTTGGGGGTCCCTCAATTATGGTTTTACTACCTAGCCAGTAGATACACTCAACAAGCTCAATGGAACATTCACAACTCCAGAGTCCCCTGGGTACAATTTGAATGTGAATCCATCGCTCCTCAATTTCTCCCAGGCCTTATGTGGTCTAACAATCCGGCTGGAATTGAATTGGGATCTAAAAATTTGATTACGCAGGCAGGCCTTCAACTCTGGGACCTATACAAAAAAACATATAATCTCATTTCTTCTACACCTCTAGGGGCCTCATTTTTAGGAGACTCTAGATTCCCCTCAGCCTATGATAGACCTTCTTCCTTCCAACTCTGGATTGACTTAAAACTAACTACGTTAGATAAATTGCGCTTAAACTCAAAATTCATTTCGTTTTCTCATTTACAAACAAATTACCATATTCCAACCAGTGAATTTTATCACTTTTTACAAATACGACACTTCTTCCAACAGCACTATCCTGTCCCTATATCGAGCTCCACGACTCTGTTTGAGGACCTCTGCCACACTTCACGTCGCCAAAAGGGCCTTATTTCATTAGTCTACAACTACTTAGAGGCTTATACAGAAAACTCAACCCTAAAGTATAGATCTCAGTGGGAACTAGAATTAGTTTGGAGGACAATGACATAGACTGGGTGAATGGCTGGCAGAATTTGCGCAAGTGTACCAAAGCCATTATGGTTCGTGAAACTGCTATCAAACTGATGACTCGCTGGTACTACACCCCAATGCGCATTCACAAGATCTACCCACAATCTTCCCATCTATGCTTTAGGGGTTGCCTACAACAAGGTTCATTTCTCCATACCTTTTGGGAATGCGAGAAGTTACAACCCACATGGAAGGAGATTTTGAAGGTGATAGATAAATTGGCTGGTAAACCTCTTAGTATTTCCTACCAACACTGCCTGTTGTTTCAGTCTCCTCCAGACTCCCCTAAACCGTTGGTTAAACTGATTCACTCTATCTGTGTAGCTATGGAATGGGTGATTGCTCTGCATTGGAAGTCACCTTCAGTTCCATATTCGCAAGTAGTTGCAAGAATTGATCACATGATGTTGGCTGACAAGATTTATCACACCCTACATGACACTATGCCTCATTATGATGCTAAATGGAATCCTTGGTTTTTATGTAGACTCCAAACCTGACCGTTTTATAATTTCTTTCTTCTTTTTTTGAATATTGTAAGTATTATGCCTTTATTTAGTTTCTTTTTTCTTTTTGTTTCTTGCCGTGTTTTATTCACTCGGCAAAGTTTAGACTTTCAGATTCTGTCAACTGTTTTAATAGGTGTATTCAACTTGGCAGTATATTTCTGTACCTTACTTTTGTAAACAATCTTAGATGCCTGAACCTTTCACGCTTATTGTTCTGACTGTCTTGTTTTATATTTGTTTTCCTCCTGTTATAAAATAAAAACCTTTTGAAAACAAAGAATAAATGGCACATTGCTACAATGTAAAGTAGTGAGTGTACAGCTTGTATAACAGTGTAAATTTGCTGTCCCCTCAAAATAACTCAACACACAGCCAATAATGTCTAAACCGCAGTAAAAATTTTCAAATTGGACTCAAAGTGTTAATATTTTGTGTGGCCACCATTATTTTCCAGCACTGCCTTAACCCTTTTGAGCATGGAGTTCACCAGAACTTCACAGGTTGCCACTGGAATCCTCTTCCACTCCTCCATGAGGACATCACGAAGCTGGTGGATGTTAGAGACCTTGCGCTCCTCCACCTTCCATTTGAGGATGCTCTACAGATGCTCAATAGGGTTTAGGTCTGAAGACATGCTTGGCCAGTCCATCACCTTTACCCTCAGCTTCTTTAGCAAGGCAGTGGTCGACTTGGAGGTGTGTTTGGGGTCGTTATCATGTTGGAATACTGCCCTGCAGCCCAGTCTCTAAAGGAAGGGGATCATGCTCTGCTTAAGTATGTCACAGTACATGTTGGCATTCATGGTCCCCTCAATGAACTGTAGCTCCCCAGTGCCGGCAGTGCTCATGCAGCCCCAGACCATGACACTCCCACCACCATGCTTGACTGTAGGCAAGACACACTTGTCTTTGTACTCCCCACCTGTTTTCCACCACACGCTTGACAAATCTGAAAGTAATAAGTTTATATTTGTCTCATCAGACCACAGGACATGGTTCCAGTAATCCATGTCCTTAGTCTGCTTGTCTTCAGCAAACTGTTTGCAGGCTTTCCTGTGCACCATCTTTAGAAGAGGCTTCCTTCTGGGGTGACAGCCATGCAGACCATTTTGATGTGTGCGGCGTATGGTCTGAGCACTGACAGGCTGACCCCCCCCCCACCCCTTCAACCTCCGCAGCAATGCTGGCAGCACTCCTACGTCTATTTCCCAAAGACAACCTCTGGATATGACGCTGAGCACGTGCACTCAACTTCTTTGGTCGGCCATGGCGAGGTCTGTTCTGAGTGGAACCTGTCCTGTTAAACTGCTGTATGGTCTTGGCCACCATGCTACGGCTCAGTTTCAGGGTCTTGGCAATCTTCTTATAGCCTACGCCATCTTTATGTAGAGCAAATTTTTTTTTCAGATCCTCAGAGTTCTTTGCCATGAGGTGCCATGTTGAACTTCCAGTGACCAGTATGAGAGAGCGATAACACCAAATTTAACACACCTGAGACCTTGTAACACTAACGAGTCACATGACACCGG
This sequence comes from Aquarana catesbeiana, assembly GCF_042186555.1. Classification (NCBI taxonomy): domain Eukaryota; kingdom Metazoa; phylum Chordata; class Amphibia; order Anura; family Ranidae; genus Aquarana; species Aquarana catesbeiana. Next base: position 99,774,858 of record NC_133336.1, on the reverse strand, counting down.
GGAGGGAAAATGGCTGATTGGGCCCAATTTGAACATTTTCACTTAGGGGTATATTCACTTTTGTTGCCAGCGGTTTAGACGTTAATGACTGTGTGTTATTTTGAGGGGACAGCAAATTTACACTGTTATACAAGCTGTACACTCACTACTTTACATTGTAGCAAAGTGTCCTTTCTTCTGTGTTGTCACATGAAAAGATAGAAGAAAATATTTACAAAAATATGAGGGGTGTACTCACTTTTGTGAGATACTGTATCTGGAGTACTTTGTGGGTAGGGGGGCCATTAATATGCCACACAATCAAGAAACATTTTAAAAATAAATTTTTTTTGGATAAACTGAAATGATATTTCCTTTTATTTACTGATTGTGTTTCTTTCTTTTGTGATTTTTTTGGTAGTCACGAAAATGGCATGATTGTGGCAAATTAAAAAGCACTGTGGGAGTTATTTACTAAAGGAAAATACACTTTGCACTCCAAGTGCACTGCAAAAATACACTTGAAACTGCAATGAAAGTGCCCCTGTAGTGCAAAGTGGATTTGCCTTTAGTAAAAAACCCCCATTGTCACTGTAAACACCAACTTACTACAAAAACTGCTTTTTTAGCATTGAAAGAAGAAGCCACACATTGTTGAGTAGAAAACATTTTACTCAAAGCACATTCACATGTGCGTTAGAAAAAGGTTTTTGAACAAACCAACATCTTTGGTGTATTACATTTTTTTTGGTCACATTAGAAATATCCTTTTTTTGGATCAACAGGCATGTTTCAAAACATAACATACACAACTCAGGAACTTACAAAGTTCAAGTTTGATAAAGTGAAGGCAATATTAGTCATTAGTATGTCCAAACTGTGTTGATATCGCCTTCATCAGATGGGGTGATGTCACCCCTGTAAAAGCCAAAGATGCACACAAATTGGGATTCAAAATGAGGATTTCCCTCCTGATCCCATGCCTAATGTCGACATGTGCTAGCTCCTATCATGGGGGATCAGTTGTGAGGAAGGGGTTGCACCCACAAAATGCGTACCTTGATATCCTGTGATGGCAGATAGCACATGTTGACACACCGTGTGCATCTTCAAAATTTGGCTTTTAAAATACTTTAAAACTTGTTTTTAAAAGCAAAAATACACAATAAAACGGTACAATTTTTGTGTGTTTTATATTTTTTTATATTCTGCCTAAAACATCAATGATGTTCTCCATTTTTTGTTGAACATCATTGATGTTTTCCTTTATCTTTTCTAAATCACGATTGCACCCCATTATCTCCCCGATGAGGATCTGGGCACTTTCACTGGTGAAATGAGATTCTTCTTCCACAACATCCACATCACCTAAAAAAAAAAAAAACATGTATTATAAATATGCAGGCATACATCTATTACCTGAAGCTGTGGTCTCAGACACTCACCTGTTGTGGTGACTATTTTTCCCACTTCATAAACCTCTCCCTCCTCATCCTCTGCTTGTGGTTTTGGGATTTCCCCTTCTTTAGGAGGTGTGGGGTTCCTGGTGTCCTCTGATGTTCTGAGTCTTTTATCCCCTATGTGAATAAAAAATAGGTATACTTAGCACAAAGTTAATTGAGGGCAGAAATAGGAATATGAAACATTGCTTGGAAGTGTCATACAATTGTCTGTTTTGGCAGAGTTCCAAGCTGAAGAAATTTTTAGTTCCTTTCTAAAGCTGGAATACTTCCCTTTTTTGTTAAAGTATCACACATGTAGAAACCCCTAGTATCCACTGGAGCACCTGTGTGGGACACCTTAAAAAGTTTGTTCTGGTGTGCCACACTAGTGCTCCTGTGTCCAGATGTGTAAACAGCTGCTGAGTGTCCTCTCCTTACACTGAATAAAGTTTGCATTTCATTCTAGTACAAACCCATCTAGACAACAAACTTCTTTTAATACAAATAGGCCTGAACAAATGTAGTTAACCTGCATCTGCCCAAAACATTTTATAAGTGGGCGAACGAACGATGTTTCCTACGACCGATTACTGTGCCCATGAACATGAAAGTTGCCATTTTAAACTGTACAACAGTAAGGAAAAGCACAAGGAGCAGCATGCAAGTAATAATAATAGGAACTACTTACTTCTTTGCAGCACTCTCTTGATTCTTCTGTACTGATCGTGCTCCCTCAATTTGAGGTCTGACCATTGTTTCCTCAGTTGATTCTTGGATCGTCGTACCCCAAAATTCCGGTGCAGACTCTTCACAACTTTAGTCATGATCTTGGCCATTCTCACATTTGGGTTTGGGTAAGGTCCATACTTCCCATCATAGTCAGCCCTCTTCAAGATGTCCACCATCTCTTCAAAGGACATATTTGAGGCCTTAAATCTCCTCTGGGATCGGGACGTTTGTGGCTCCGGACTTTCGTCGTTGCTGCTCTCCTCTGCATGCACCTGCTGTGTCTCCACCATGTTCTCTACCCACTGTGCCAAAAGAGAAGGGGCAGGGAATAGACTAGAAAGAACGTCAGGAGCGGGCGAAGTTTCATGCATGCGCAGTGTATATAAAGCGTAACACGCGTGCGTCGTACGTACGATCTGTGAGCAGAGGACGATCATTATATTGAAGGTACAATTTGAACTTGGTGCATCAGTGGACTATACTGCTTCTTTTCGATTGAGGCCTATATTGGGACAAGATTATGAGAGTTTAGGCTGACATTAGGGTTTGTCTTGTGTTGTGTCTGGCAAAGAAAATGGATGGGTTCAAAGACCACAGCTTTCTCCCAATCTTCATAGACAAGTACAGGGAGCTGCCCTGTCTGTGGCAGTTCAAACATCTACATTATAATAACAAAATAAAGAGGCAGGCGGCTTTGGAGAAACTGCTGGTGAAGCCGCAGGTCCCCACGGCAGACATCAACTATTTAAGAAAAAAAATTGGTGGCATGAGGAGCAAATATAATCGTGAGCGTACTAAGGTCCAGAAATCCATGAAATCAGGAGCAGCAGCAGATGACATTTATGTACCCAGGCTGTGGTACTATGAAAGACTTCATTTTCTGGCAGACCAGACTGAAGTCAGGAAATCCCTCTCAATCCTACCTTCCACGCTTCCTTACACCCCAGCTGAGGCTTCACACAATCTCAAGTTACTCCCGTCCATGTTCAAACTAAAAGAGCCAGGAAGGGGAGTAACGTGGAGGAGGCAGCGCTCAGGCTGATTAGGAATGCTAATGAGGCCCTCAGAACCTCCCCCACTCTCCAAGAGGCCTTTGCGTGCATGACTGCATACAAAATGCAGCAAATGGAAGAGGGCCAACGCCTCTTGTGTGAGGAAATTATGGTCATCACCCAAAATAAGGGGTTGAGGGGCCTACTCACACACAAAACCCACCTGTGTGAGTTGGACCACTCTCCTCCTCCTCCACCTCCTGCCACACCTCCAACACCACAGCCTGGAAGCAAACCTGGAAGGAAGCGTGTAAGGAAGACAAAAAAGTGAGGGCCTGGGTTTAGTCTGGTCTGGTAAAAGATGCAGGCTGTGGTATGACCACAGCCTGGGGACATAGATGTCATCTGCTGCTGTTCCTGATCTTTTGGAGTCCTGGACCAGATTGTGCTCACTATTATATGGACTCCTCAGACCACCAATTTTGGCTGGCAAACAGTTGATGTGTACCCTGGGGTACAAAGGCTTTGCCAATTTCAGCAGTTTCTCCAGCGTTGCCTTCCTCTTTATTTTGTTATGACCCAGAATAAATGTCTATTTTATTTTCAGAAATACTTGCCTATGTGTTTTGCTTCAAAAAGGAGAGTTTGTTTGTGAGTAGGCAGGTACATTTCAAAAATACAAGGTCAAATTAACAAGGGACACCAACACAAACAAACCTCCTTGAGATTAAAAAATACAAGATAATAATGGTGTTGTGGTAACTTGACACACAAAACGAGAAAAAATATTAGGGAGATCACTATAAAAAAAAATAGTAGATCTTGATAAAAAACAAAACAAAAATAATAAAAAAAATTCTAAACATTACCATGGAGATCTGCCGAAAAAAAAAAAACTAATATTAATCAGGAGATCACGAGAAATAATAAAGAAATCAGTTTGTGAGAACTCTGTGTGAATATGAGTAGCAAAACATCTTCATTCTTCTAGAATTATAAAGAAGAAGAAAATGCGCTGCATTAAACTATTTAAAAAATTGCAGCGCGACGAATGTGCTATCTCCATTACGAACGATAGTTTTACCAGACCGAGCGCTTCCGTCTCGTAATTTATTCTGAGCATGCGTGGCACTTTGTGCGTTGGAATTGTCTACACATGATCAGAATTTACGCAAACGGATTTTGTTGTGGGAAAATTTGAGAACCAGAAATTCCGATGGAAAATGTCCGATGGAGCCTACACACGGTCAGAATTTCCAACAAAAAGCTCCCATCGAACATTTTCTGTCGGAAAATCCGACCGTGTGTACGAGGCATTAGTGTTTGCAGGGATCAGACCTGACTCTGCAAACACTGCAGTTATGTGTTTTGTGTTTTGTAAGTGACAGTGATCGATTGATACTGCAGTTGGGAGGGCTGGGCTGGGCGGAGGGGCTAAACGCAGGTGCTAGCAAGTATCTGGGCTGATCCCACTAATGCTGCGTTATGGGGGACCCTAAACTACTGGGGACACTAATATAGTTCTGATCAGATCAGATATTGATCTGTTCAGACACTATACTACTAAGGAAGGTGTATGGTGCGTGCGTGGGCGTTAGCGCTACTGGCACTAATCTGACGCTGCCTGGGGCTGACGATTAACCCTAACTGATGCTAAAACCTGCCGGGTGATCAGGGGGTTAAACCCTTATTAGGTAATATATGGCGGGTGCCCTGACGCCTTAAAAAAAAATAATGAACTAACCAGCGTCACCCGTGACACTAATTCGGTGATCACTGGTGACAGGGGGTGAAAAGGTTAACTGGGGGGAGATCAAGGGGTTAAACCTTTATATGGGGGGTTTAACCCATTGATCGCCCCCCAATTAACCCTTTCAACCCCTGTCACCAGTGTCACTCCCGGGGCCTACTACTAACTGCCCTAACACTTAGTGTCACACTTAGTGTCACAAATGATACCAATGCAGTGATCAGTGAAAAAAATCTGAAAAATCTGAAAACTGCAATTGGTGACACAGTGACAGGGAGTGAGGGGGTTAACTAGGGGGGTGATTGGGGGGGTGATCGGGGGTGGCAAGTGTGCCTACGTGTACTGGTGTTAGTGTAGTGTTGGTGCAGCTCATGGTTAGATGTCCTCTCTCCTCTCTCTGGAACCGAAAAGAGTTCCACAAGGTGAGATGACATAATTTCCTTTGCCTCTGTTTAAACTTACAGGCAGAGGACAGTCTCTCATTTGCCAGAACCGATCACCAGGTCCAGGTCAGAAATCATTGGCCTGGGCCTGGAGACTGATCGGTTCTGAAGCAAATCCGATCGCCGTGGGTGTGTCGGGAGTGCGTGCCCCCCTAGGCAGCCGCGCGCCCGACGTATACCTATGGAGATTTGCCCAGGAGAGCCGACCTGCCACAGTATAATGGCGGCAGCTGGTCGGCTACTGGTTATTTGTTTATTTTTATCAATTTACAAAATGCAAAGTGAGGGAACAAAAGAAAAATCTAAATCAAATCAATATTTGGTGTGACTACCCTTTGGCTTCAAACCAGTATCAATTCTTCTAGGTACACTTGCACACAGTTTCGGAAGGAACTTAGTAGGTAGGTTGTTCCAAACATCAAGGAGAACTAACCACAGATCTTCTGTGGATGGAGGCTGCCTCAAATCCAAGTCTCTTCATGTAATTTCAGACAAACTCAAAGATGTTGAGATCAGGGCTCTGTGGGGGCCATACTATCACTTCCAGGACTTCTCAATATTCTTTACACTGAAGATAGTTCTTAATGATATTGGTTGTATGTTTGGGGTTGTTGCCCTGCTGCAGAATAAATTTGGGGCCAATCACACGCCTCCCTGATGGTATGGCATGATGGATAAGTAATTCCCTGTATTTCTCAGCATTGAGGACACCACTGATCCTGACCAAATCTCCAACTCCATTTGCAGAAAGGAAGCCCAAAACTTGCAAGGAACCTCCACCGTGCTTCACTGTTGCCTGCAGACATTTATTATTTTACCGCTCTCAAGCCTTTCACGAACAAACTGCCTCCTGCTGCAGCTAAATAATTCAAATTTTGACTCATCAGTCCAGAGCTCCTGCTGTCATTTTTTTTCACCCCAGTTCCTTTGTTTTCGTGCATAGTTGAGTTGCCAAAAACTTTTGCACAATACTAAATGACTATTAATCTACCCTGCAATTGTTTTGGCACACAATGTGTTGCTGTTGAGTTGCTACAGTTTAAATTAAAGTGGTTGTAAAGGCAGAAGGTTTTTTATCCAATGCATTCTATGCATTAGGATAAAAATCCTTCTGTATGCAGCAGCCCCCCTCAGCCCCCCTAATGCCCTGTACACACAATAGGATTTTCCAACAACAAATGTCGGATGTGAGCTTGTTGCCAGAAAGTCTGACCGTGTGTATGCTCCATAGAACATTTGTTGTCGGAATTTCCGCCAACAAATGTTTGAGAGCAGGTTCACAAATTTTCCAACATCAAAACTTGTTCGTGTGTACATAAGTCCAACGCACAAAAGTACACGCATGCTCAGAATTGAGCAGAAGAGCCGCACTGGCCATTGAACTTCATTTTTCTCGGCTCATCATACGTGTTGTACGTCACTGCGTTCTTGACGTTCGTAATTTCTGACAACATTTGTGTGACCGTGTGTATGCAAGACTAGTTTCAGCCAACATCCGTCTGAAAAAAATATACGGTTTTGTTGTCTGAAAATCCTATCGTGTGTACAGCGCATAACACTTACCTGAGGTCCCTCTCTGTCCAGCGATGTCCTTGAGTGTCTTAGCCATCTGAGATTCTACCTCCTGATTGGCTGTCAATCAAAGTCAGCTAGCCAATCAGGGGAGAGAGGGGGCGGGGCCATGTCAGGGCTTCGTGTCTAAATGGACACAGGGAGCTGTGACTCAGCTCGGGTGCCCCCATAGCAAGCTGCTTGCTGTGGGGGCACTGAACAGGAGGGAGGGGCCAGGAGCACAGAAGAGGGACCCGAGAAGAGGAGGAACAACAGAGCAACAGAGCAGGTAAGTATACCATGTTTGTTATTTTTATAGGGAAAAAAAACTAGACTTTACAATAACTTTAACTTTACAGACTAAAAGTTGTAACTTACTAAACAAATACATAATTAATTGTATTAGTTAACAATACCTTCTTGGCTCTGCATATGCAGTATTTTAAAATTAATGATGTGAATGTACAGTATGTGAAGTGCTGCATAAATAGTGGGTGCTATATAAATGCCTGTTGTAATGCCTGCTGGCACCATTTTACACTTTGCCTCATGGAGCAAAAAGGCTTTTAACACCACTGGTTAGGTAATCATGGTCACTGCACTCTGTACACTGGAAATGCAGTGGTCAGGAATATGGAATGTACAGCACAGCATACATACAGTACATGCTGTGCTGTATGCTATATATAACGTATTTATCGGCATATAACACGCACAGGGGTATAACACGTACCTTCATTTTACGAGGGAAGTTTCAGGGAAAAAAATTAAATTTTAAATAAAGAACTTTGAAACAAAATAAGGGTCAGTGCCCATCAATGCAGCCTCACCATTGCCCATCTGCAGCCTGATCAATGCCCATATGCAGCCTCACCATTGCCATCAATGCAGCCTGATCAATGCCCATATGCAGCCTCGCCATTGCATGAATACAGCCTGATCAGTGCCTATTGCAGCCTCACCTCAGATTACTGCTGCCTCGGAGGGGACAGGGAGGGGGGCAGGACAAGCGCCTTTAGATTAAATACAGCGAGAATTTCCTGTTTGCTCAGCGGCCTTTTTAATACAAAGTCCCGCCTCCTGGACCGGCTTCTATGATAGACAGAACACTGGTCTAATGCCGGCCCAGTACACTATTTGCACCCAATTTTCAGGGAGAAAAAGTGTGTGTTGTACGCCAATAAATACAGTACTTATGGCTGTGCTTAATATAGTCATGAATATGCAACCCACCTGCTGTCTTACTGTGTCACTGAACCCCATGATCAGTGTTCTATGCTTTCTCCTACACAAAAGCAGTTGAGTGTGCTTGTGTGCACTGCAGAAGTACTGCTCATAGGGCTCAGTGACCCCTAAAGGCAGCCATACTGTATGTTCTTTATGCTGAACTGAGTGAAGGCAAAGCCTGGGGAACATTTGATGTTGTCGTGCATACCCACCCTCACAAGGTTTTTCAGCGGAAATTTTTACTCTGGTCAAAAAAATAAGCACCTCTACACTAAAATATCACCTGATGAAATTATGTATTGTGGAGCTCACTAAATTAGGTTTACTGGCTCTCCCTTGTAATACATGTTCAATTCTTCATGTTCTACAATCATACTGATCAAGACTTTGCAGCAACTTCTACAGCAGATATATTCCGAAAAATGTCTTGATTGTTGCTTTGCTTTTTAAGATGAGATCCCCCTCAGGAGCGATTCCAATGTTCGTCTAGTATGCACGTTTTCTTTTTTGTATGTGGTTTGTTGTTTTTTTTATCTCTGTAGTGGCATTGCTTGCAGTATTAACTGTCATTCTAGGAAGTGTACAGCTTTGACAGATCTTACTGGTAACACTGACACAGAAGAAAAACATCAGAATACTTGAGTTATATTTACCTGATAGACAGTTTTCTGAGCTAGTGCTTCTCCACACTTTTTAATTTATTTTATGTTTTGTTGTTTTTATTGATTTTTTTTTTTTAGACTGCTATATCAACAAAAAATCTCATATCCTTTTAGGGGTAGCAGAAGTCAGTTTATTTAATCAGAGTAAAATGCCTTGAGAAGCTACAAAAGAAAGAGTAGTATGCAAGTATAATGCTATTTATTTGCCAGATTGCTGTCTCTAATAAATTTTCATACACATTGGGGTTGGTTTTAAGGTTGCAGCGATACCACTTTTTTAACACCGAGTACAAGTACCGATGCTTTTTTTAATGTCATGTGACACTGGCACTAATATGCAGCACTGATGGACACTGATAGGTGGCACTGATGGACACTGATGAGGAGTGGACTGTGTCAGTAGTTTTTACTTTTATTTAATTTTTTATAATTTTTTTTAAATTATACTTTACAGTTTTTATTTTATTGTTATTTTATTTTTTTTACAATGCTTTCTTTTTTTTTTTGGGGGGGGGGGGACACAGTGTCTGTGTTTTTATTTTTTTTTTATTTTTACAATTTAACCTTTTAAATATTTATTTATTACAAATCTGTTGTTTATTTATTTTTTATCAGCCATGTTTGGGGGCTTTGGTAAAATATAAAGGGTCTAAACAGACCCGCGACATCTTCCTTCTGAGACAGGGAAAGGGACTGAGGACACAGATTCCCCAGTCCCTTTCTCTGCAGCCACACTGAAGATGAATGGACAGGAGACAGAGGCTCATGTTCATTCATAAACTGAAACATCGTAAACACAGTTTACGATGCTCAGTTATGAATGGACAGAGTCAGTGATCACTGACTATGTTTATTCAGAAAAGGAAGGAGCCGGTAAATGACATATTTACCGGCTCCTTCTTCCGCTCTCCATCCTGACAGATCCAGGATGAAGGGGGGACTGGAAGAGCACAGATGGGGACCAGAGCAGGACCCGGGGAGCCGAAAGGAGGACCAGGGGAGCCAGAGGGACAGGGGACAGTCAGGAGGATTGGTGCGGGCAATTACAGGCACCGATCTCCCTGTATAGCTTTCAATAAAGCAGCTGACAGCCGCGGGAAGGAGAGGAGGAGAAACAGCTGTCAGCTGTTTTATTGAAAGCCACACAGGGAGATTGGTGCTTGTAACCCCCTCCCTCCCACAATCATCTGTGAGGCTGCCCAACCCCCCCTGATACGCAGAGTACACAGGTATAGGATTAAGCATTGGAGCATTTGCATGAGTAATGTCCATCACCCGCCAAAGGGAGGGGGTGGCATTGGTCCCCCCCGAATTATTGAGCACCAGCCTCTAGTGTATAAAAGGATGTATAAAGTCAGATGTTAGCAAATTACTGGCACAGAGGAATCCTCAGCTTTCCAGACATCAGCACAGCAAAGGCAGCTGATACTCAATGCTAGCCTGGGCTGTGGTAGGAGTCAGGTCTGGGTGATGTGCTGTCATTCAGTACATCTATCTTCTATCTTTCTGGAAGCCTGAGCACATGTGCTGAGTATGCCATCAGGCGTGAAACCATTAGAACTAATTGAGACACAGCAGCACAAGACATCTGTTGGAGATGGGCCACTTAATCAATCAATCTGTGTAGTTGTCGTAATTTTTTTGCACTGTGTATTTTAGGTGGTTCTCGTGCTCCTCCTTTCTGAACACAGGAGTGGGTATCTGATAGCACTGGAGTGTTGGTATCTCAGGAATGCAGGAGTGAGAATCTCTGGGAGCACTGGGGTGCTGGGATTACAGGAACACAAGTTACAGTCTCAGACTCTGTACAGCGTGCAGCAATGCTGAGTGCTCCCTGGGGGCCATAATGATGAAAGTTCCCTACGCTGGATTCACACTATACTATTTTCTTTAGATTTTTTTCCTTTAGATTTACCAAAACCATATAATATGAGGTCAAACCTAAACACTTTCAATTTCTATTCAATCAGGCAGGCCCTTGCACTACATAGTTGAAGGTAAATCTAAAGAAAATCAAACATCAAAAGTTGTATTGTGTGTATCCATAGAGTGCACAGGGCACGCAGATGCTGAAGCACTGGAAGCCACAGGGTGACACAAAGATACACAGAAACAAGGGATAATCTCTGGAGACAAAGGGGGTTCAGCAGCTGTTTTAACAACAAGCAACATGTGCATCAGCCTTTTAAGACAGCACCTGCTTGTGGATTGACTGGTTCTGGCAGTCTCTAATTGGCTGCACAAAGGCAGCCCCATATAGAGAGAAACACCCTTTGCTGGATTGTGTTTGCAAATCAGGGATGGTCCCTTGAAATCAGGGAAGGCTGAGAGCTATGTTCTATGCCTAAATACTCTTGGTAATAAGTGTCCCTTGTTTCCATCTCAAAACGTTGGGAGGTATGGGTGAGATAATGATTGGGTGTTCAAAGTGAACACAGCTTAACTTGAAATAAGCTTAATGAAAGTTAATTTAGTAAAATGAACATGTTCTATTCCTTCTCTAAATTAAAGAAAACCTATTACTGAAATTTTGTCTTCTAAAATCTAAAATCTGGATTAAAAATCATATGGAATATACTACTGAGCCTGAAAAGATGCATAAATTAGCTTAAAATGTTATTAAACCCACAACAGTAAAATCAGTCTGTATATGCAGTAAAGCATGGTTATACTCACTGTGCATCCTAGGGGGTTAATCAACTGCATTGTGTAAAAAGGCTGTTTGATCCTGTCTTCTCTGATCCTCCCCTTTTACTGTCCCCAATCCATTTCCTGATAGTACAAAACACAGTACAGTACAGGCACACTGCACATGCTCAGTTTGATGTGTATTGCTAGAGACTTTTTCTTTTTTTGGTAAGGGTGTATGTGATCAGCATAGGGCCAATAAAATGTTGGGGCACTGTGTTGCTATTCATTTTTATCGTCTCCACGATGCAGATGATGTACACCACTAGCCATGTACTGTATGCCATGTATTATGCACACCAAAGCAGAACATGAGACAAATACCAATGGGGGGCTTACATGCTACAGATTTAACCCAATAACATTCTATTTGAATTAACAGAAGAAGCAGCAGACTAATGAGCTCATCCCTCTGTCTCTATGCTCTCTCCTCCTATAAGTATGCCTCTTTGCATTACAGCACACTTGACTAGCTCCTTCTACTGTTCCGCCTTCCCCTCCCCACCCATACACGGCAAGAGGCTGATATCAACACACACACACACAAAATCTTTTTGAGAATGTTGTTAGAGGTTAATTAGAGGCTCACTGGCACCTAAACTTATAGTCACTTTAATTGTGTAGTGTTACCCCCTGAAGGGGCCACTGGGAATGTACCCAGAACTTCCACAATGGTACAGAGGCTGCCAGTCACAAAACTCAGTTCCACACACACTGACAATTCAGGTTCAGTCTAGGGGATGTCTTTCAGTATATCTAGGGCCCTACAGCAGCAGTCCATATAGAAAACTCTGGCACTTGCACAACTAATAGTACCCAGCAATGTCTTTACTCAAAGTGTGTCAGGAACTGTCTACCACACAGCACCCACAGATACATCCTCAGTGAGGGAGATAACAAGGTCCTTCTCCAGACCAGGACTTCAGTAGGGTACCCCCCCCAGTTAACATTCATTGGCTATCGTCTTCAAACCTTCAGCTGCTGAGGCTAATGCCCTGTACACGCGACCGGTTTTCCCATCAGAATAAACTCTGAAGATTTTTCCGACGGAATTCTGCTCAAGCTTACACATAAGCATACACACGGTCACACCACATTGTGACCGTCCAGAACACGGTGACGTACAACACGTACGTCGATACTAGAAAACGGAAGTTCAATAGCCAGTAGCCAATAGCTTCCGTCTCGTACTTGCTTCAGAGCATGCATCGTTTTTGGTACGTCGGAACAGCATACAGACGAGCAGTTTTCCCGATAGGAATTGGTTCTGTCTGAAAAATTTAGAACATATTCTCTTTCTAGGTCCGTCAGAATTTTCAACATAAAAAGTCAGATAGGGAATATACGATGAAAAGCTCCCGTCAGACTTTTTCTGTCGGACATTCTGCTCGTGTATACATGGCATAAGACTGCAATTTCTTGTCTCAGTAAAGCTGCCTCAATGGGCAGCAGCCCCAAGAGAACTTGAACCCTCTCTGGATGGAAAAGAACGCTCTGGCTAGGCTTCCCAAGCATTTATCACCTCCCCAGCCACCTTCTGGATGTATCCTTCTAGGGATTGACTGGGGCAATATAAATATAAATGATCCTGCATATGCCTTAATAAAAAAAAAATGGAGGCAAGGTTGTACACATACAATAGCCACAGCAAAAATGATACCCCATTCAAGTGAATGCGGCACACAGTTGCAGTGCAGTGGTACAAGCTTTTCAGGGTTAAAACAGGCACTAATGTGACCTACGCCTCCCTGCCGCCTGTCAACTTGGCAAGAACTGCTGCTAGTGTAAACGAACCTCTTTTGTTAAACGCACACAAAAAATAATGATGTGGCATATTATTTGCAACTTTTAGTGCTATGGTAAGGGCAATAAATGTTGGCCCCGGGACTAAAACTTTCAAGAAAAATCTTTTAAAGGCTAAGTTAACCTTCTGTTTATTTTTATACCTGTATGCCTTTTGCAGCCCCATCCTGCCTTGTTGCTAGGACAGGACATACTTTGGACACTCGCAACGGGCCTTACAGGAGCAAAAGCCACGTACAGGTATGTGCAGTGAGCTCTTTCCTTCTCTGTTGCAACTACACTGACTTCAGTCTTTAACAAAATTTAAAAAGAGAATTTAACAAGACAAAAAGAAAGAGGGAGCACAATGAACTGGAGCAATAGAAACACATTTTAAAATGAATGAATAAAACAGCGCAATCTATGCAGTAACATGTGACCAGGTATTAGTGTGCAATGTAAATAGCTGTGGAACAGGAACAAAAGCCAGGTCCAGTGGCAATGGCAGTAGAGTCATGTATTCTTCCTCCCACTCCAGAATAGCTATCAGCCCATGTGTCTGGAATGTTGAAAGCCTGCGTCCACACAGCATTTCATGCCAGGGCTCCCTCTGGACTGTGTTGGTCTCTTGTCAAATGTCACCACTCACTTTTTGGTCTCCAAGGCGTGCCCTTCTTTGTAAAGCCTTTTGCTTCCACGCCACACTTACCCATATACACTGGGCTCCTTACCTGGTCACATGTCAAAGCACTGCAAGAATTCCACCCCAGTGCCTTATGGTAGATTGTGTTAACTCTGTTGGATTCTGCCCAACTTAAACAGTGCAGAGGGAATAAGGATTCTCCATTTATTTTCTTTAAAAAAGAGAATTCATCTTTTAGTCTTATGAGGACTAGTGTGGACATAGCCTCACTGGACAGAGAGGGAACACTGGTTTACTTTTGCCAGAGCTGTTTAAGGTGGATCACTGCGTTTTGCCCATTATTAATAAAAACGACTACAGAATGAGGGTGCGTTTCCCTACGCATCAAAGACCAACAGTATAAAACGTAAGCTTTCTTAAGGACTTTTTTATAAAATGTATAAATAACTGTGTTTGTGCTCTTCACTTTAAAGGGGGGTTTTGGCTCCAAAAAAGATATAATAATGGGGATCAGTAGTAGTCAAAAAAGAAGAATCTTCCCCACTGTAGTACAGTACAACCACTTTGTGCAATTTAAGGGGGAGTTCTATGAGATAAATTCATAGCCGGGTATATTTATGCCCAATTTATCAAGCAGTGACAGTCCTTTATCTGCCTTGATATTTACAATATATAAATATAATTATATATATATATATATATATATATATATATATATATATATATATATAAGAACTCTACAAAAATAGTCACTTAGAGATGGAGGTATCTAACATTAGATAAAAAAAAAACTCAATAGCTAGAGATCTGCAACATAAACCTCTCTATTCGCTACTATACTCCCTCCATACATTCCAATTGAGGGCTTAAAGTAAAGTGGCTAAAATATCTGCAAAGTAAGCCTCTAGATTTGCGAGACTCTCTCCATCCAACTCTACTGACTACATTTAAAAAAACACCATATATCTAAGAGTACCCAAATCAACCTCCCCAATAAACCATGTGTGACCCAAAAAATCAAGTTTCAAAAGTGCTCCCAGATACAAAAACCCTACATGTTTCACCTAAACATGAGCTTTGCCAGGGGTGTAAAATAAAATAAATAAGAAACCATCAACCTAAAGAAGGAAAGAAACAAAAAAAGGTGGGGGCTGCAGCTTATCCACATATGGCAATAAATAGCGGCTTCCCCTCATTTCCTCCTATTTATAATGTTTTTAAAAGTTGCCTGCCACGTTAGCGGCATCATGACGCATTGCGCATGCAGGTTCTACATTTTATTCATTGCTATCTAGTGGAAGGGAGCTAGAAGGCAAGCTCCTGGAAGATTGTAGTATTTTCCCACAGGAGCTTATTTATTGTATTATAGCATAAATATATACAGTATTTCACAAAAGTGAGTAGACCCCTCACATTTTTGTAAATATTTTATTATCTTTTCATGTGACAACACTGAAGAACTGACACTTTGCTACAATGTAAAGCAGTCAGTGTACAGCCTGTATAACAGTGTAAATTTGCTGTCCCCTCAAAATAACTCAACAGACAGCCATTAATGTCTTAACTGCTGGCAAGAAAAGTAAGTACACCCCAAAGTGAAAATGTCCAAATTGGGCCCAAAGTGTCAATATTTTGTGTGACAACCATTATTTTCCAGAGCTGCCTTAACCCTCTTGGACATGGAGTTCACCAGAGCTTCACAGGTTGCCACTGGAGTCCTCTTCCATTCCTCCATGACAACATCACGGAGCTGGTGGATGTTAGAGACCTTGTGCTCCTCCACCTTCTGTTTGAGGATGCCCCACAGATGCTCAATAGGGTTTAGGTATGGAGACATGCTTGGCCACTCCATCACCTTTACCCTCAGCTTCTTTAGCAAGGCAGTGGTCATCTTGGAGGTGTGTGTTGGGGTCATTATCATGTTGGAATACTGCCCTGCGGCTCAGTCTCCAGAGGGAGGGGATCATGCTCTGCTTCAGTATGTCACAGTAGATGTTGGCATTCATGGTTCACTCAATGAACTGTATCTCCCCAGTGTTGGCAGCACTCATGCAGCCCCAGACCATGACACTCCCACCACCATGCTTGACTGGAGGCAAGACACACTTGCCTCACATAGTTGCCGACACACACGCTTGACACTATCTGAACCAAATACGTTTATCTTGGTCTCATCAGACCACAGGACGTGGTTCCAGTAATCCATGTCCTTAGTCTGCTTGTCTTCAGCAAACTGCAGGCTTTCTTGTTCATGATCTTCAGAAGAGGCTTGGTTCTGGGACAACAGCCATGCAGACCAATTTGACGCAGTGTGCTGCGTATGGTCTGTGCACTGACAGGCTCACCCCCCAACCCTTCAACCTCTGCAGCAATGCTGCCAGCACTCATATGTCTATTTCCCAAAGTCAACCTCTGGATATGGTGCTAAGCATGTGCACTCAACTTCTTTGGTCGACTATGGCGAGGCTTGTTCTGAGTGAAACCTGTCCTTTTAAACCACTGTATGGTCTTGGCCACCATGCTGCAACTCAGTATCAGGGTCTTGGCAATCTTCTTATAGCCTAGGCCATCTTTATGTAAAGCAATGATTCTTTTTTTTCAGATCCTCAGAGTTCTTTGCCATGAGGTGCCATGCTGAACTTCCAGTGACCAGTATGAGAGAGTGAGAGCGATAACACCAAATTTAACACACCTGCTCCCCATTCACACCTCAGACCCTGTAACACTAACGAGTCACATGACACGGGGGAGGGAAAATGGCTAATTGGGCCCAATTTGGACATTTTCACTTTGGGGTGTACTCACTTTTGTTGCCATCTGTTTAGACATTGATAGCTGTGTGTTGAGTTATTTTGAGGGGACAGCAAATTTACACTGTTATACAAGCTGTACACTCACTACTTTAAATTGTAGCAAAGTGTAATTTCTTCAGTGTTGTCACATGAAAAGATATAATAAAATATTTACAAAAATGTGAGGGGTGTTCTCACTTTTGTAAAATACTGTAGATATTAAATATTGTTAAGCCTTCTCTATTTCCATTTATTTACAAACAGCATATGCAAAATATGAATGAGGTTTTAGAAGACACATTGCAGAACCCACTAATCATGCACGAAGGGCAGATAGATAAAGCCCTCATTTAGTCCGCGTGGAGAGCGTGAAATTGAGTTGAATATCCATCTGACCTCTACTTTCAGCAATTGTTTATCTAGGTCCCCTTTTCTTGGTAAAATAGAGTGTTGTTCAATGACCTATAATTTTAATCAATCTGATTTTACTCAATGCATTTGCCATACAGGTCTTGCAAGAGGTCTGTCCTTCTTTAAGGCAATGTCATTAACGTGTTCCAGAACATGGGGTCTGACCTGTCTTGCCCACATATAACAGTGGGCATGGAAACTTAGCAGCATATATCACCCCCCTTTGAGCTACAATTAATATTGATTTAAATGTAATTATTTCATCATTTTTGGGGTTTAAGAATTCTTTCATTGTGGATATATAGGTACAGGCCTTACAGTGACCAAATCTGAAACACCCCATAGATTTGTCAAGTAGTCTGGTGGGGGTTATGCCTTATGTCTTCTAAATTGTAAGCTCTAATAAGCAGGGCCCTCTGATCCCTCCTGTATTGATTTGTATTGTAAGTGTACTGTCTGCCCTCATGTTGTAAAGCGCTGCGCAAACTGTTGGCGCTATATAAATCCTGTATAATAATAATAATGTCAGAGCATTTTCAAGATGGCTATGCACAGGTAGATCTTTCAAATTCCTCCCCCTCCTATATGTAATCATAGGATTTTTGGGAAGAATTTTACAGAGATCTTTATCATTGTTTTGACTCAACTACAAAGCCATAATCTTTATTTCCAGCTTCATATAGGGCTTACATGACCTGGTGTTCTATTTATGCTTTGCGTCAATTCAGACAGCTTAACTCAGTGAATAACTCACTGTTAGAGAGACAGACGATGAATCCTTTCAAATGTTCCATTTAATGATGGATATTCATAGGTAGAAAAACGTTGGTGTTGTAAGCCACATGGAAAGATGTTACAGCATGAGGTATACTGAGCACAATGAATCAGAGAGAGGAAGGGGAGGGGGATATACAGGAGTACGGTGGGAGAGAGAGTTCAGATAGACAGAGGGGAACAAAGCTTAAAGACACAGAGAGATAATAAATCACATAGTGTAACACAACACTTCCCGTCTGAAATCTTTAGATTTCTTAACCATAAACTAATATATATATATATATGTTCAATAAGTCCAATACTGTTAAATGTCCTGGAACCTGTCATGAAAAACATGCAACAAGCAAGCATAAACTTAAGTCCAACAGGATTGAAGAACATGTAGTCCGACCTATGACGTCTTCAAAGAATTCCAAAGTTCCGAGTAGAACTGTCGATCCTCCCTTGGTTACCTTGACTTCTACCTTCCGGACCTTGTTATTGTCATGGGCATAACTATAGTAAGACCCATAGGCCACTCATTCCGACAAACTGTCTTATCTATTAGAAGGATGAGATCTCCAACCAAGATTAGGCTTAGATGTTTGCCATTTGTTACGACCTTGAAGGTGATGAAGATACTCCTTCAGCGATGCCAAAACACATTGGCTAGATGCTGCACCTGCTTCCATTGATGCCTGTAGATATCCTTGGGTTCGATCTCACTTGAAGATATTACAGCAGTCCTAATCTATTGAGTAAGAAGCGAAGCTGGAGTAAGGATAACTGGAGCATCAGGATCTGAAGATACCGGAACTAAAGGTCTTGCATTCACTATGGCAGACACTTCAGTGAGAAAGGTAGACAAAGTATCATGGGTGAGTGGTAAAGACCTGTTAATCTTCAACATGGAGTCAATAGGGGGTGAGTAGGACTCCTCACACAAAATCTTGAAGGTGACAGCCATAAGCTGTCCTGAAGAACAGCAGATGGCTCTGGTCCCACATTCAGCTGTTCAGTGGGAATGTGATGCCATTGACTTAGTAGAGAGAATCTCTTAATACGTTAAACCCCTGTTGCTGATGTACGTACACATAAAAGTGTTTTGTGCTACCTTACTGTCTGTATAGAAGGTGAAAGAATCATTTCTAGTGTCCATTTCACTTTATATGACTTCAGCGATTTCTACTGCTAGCACGGCTGCACAAAGTTCAAGTCTTGGTATGGTATGTGTAGGTTTGGGAGTGAGGTTTGCCTTGCCTAGGTCAAAACTACAGTGTGATTCTCCAATAATTTCAGAGGTCTTCAAATAGGCTACTGTCGCAATAGCTTCAACTGATGTATTGGAGAAAATATGAATTTCTCTCCGGTTAACAGTTGAAATGGAGCCTGGAACATAGCAATGGGAGATCTGAAGTTTTTTTAGTGACTTCAAAGAATATCTCCACCTTTCCCACTTGTGTTGATTCTCACTACGTAAAGGGAGTATCCCAGTCTATGTTCTCAGTAGATAACTGTCTTAGCAGAATCTTACCTTGAATGGTAACTGGAGCAAGGAAACCCAGTGGGTCATAGATGCTATTCACCACCGACAGACCTCCTCTCTTAGAGAAGGGTTTGTCACAAGTTGACACTTGGAAGGTGAATGTGTCTTGTTTGATGTTCCACGACAAGCCCAGACTTCAACTGTACAGGAGGCACATCTGTACCCAAATCAAGGTTTTTTTAGACTAGTGGTAAAGTCCTCACAGTGAAGGGCATTCATAAGTTCATGGCTGTTGGATATAATCCTGTGCAGTCTAAGGTTTGCTATAGACAGCATCTCCTTTGTTCTGGTGAGGAGATCAATTGCTTCTTTAGCGGTTGGAAAAGACTTGAGTGGGTCGTCAATGTAAAAGTTTCTTTCAACAAACTGACGAGCATCAGGTCCATATTCTTCTTCTCCAGTCTGAGCTGTTCTCCTTAGCCCATAAGTTGGGGAAGGACTGTTACCAAAGACATGTACCTTCATTCGATAGTCTATAACTTCCTTGTTGATGTCATAGAAACCTGAGGTAGTTTCTGTTGTCTTCTCTGACAATGAAGCAGTGAAACATCTGTTGAATGTCGGCCATTACTGCTACAGGCTCTTGTCTGAAGCGAATCAAGACTCCTATTAGACTGTTGTTCAAGATGGGCCCCGTAAGGAGCATGTTGTTAAGAGAAACACCTTCCTGCTCAGCACTGGAATGAAAGACAACTGTGATTAGGTCTGGTTTGCGTGGGTGATACACACCAAAGGATGGAAGGTACCAGCATTCTTCTCCCTACTTTAGTGGAGGTGCGGGCTCTGCATGATCTCTGTCAAATATATTTTGCATAAAGTCCACAAAGTGCTTTTGCATCTCTGTTTTCCTGCTTAAGTTTTGCTTTAAGGAGGAGAATCTACTGATGGCAATCAAATTGTTGGGCAATCTCTCTCTTGGGAGACGAAAAGGTAAGGGTGCTACCCAGTTATTGGAGTCGTCCTGAAAGAACTCATTGTCCATTACTTTGATGAATTCTCCGTCTTCCATTGACGGAGCCAGTATGTCATCTTCACTGGTTGTATTAAACACTGTAGAGCCGAAGTCATCATCTTGGAGAAAGGGCTTGTGTTACCTGAGATATCATGTTGCCATCCGTGGCTGGCTATCTTCTCTTTCACCCAGTAGTGATGTGGGCATGGCTCAAAGTAAGTGTTTCGGCCATTTGGCAGAACATTTGTCTTGAATGATGAAATGTTGGTAGGTCTCTTCACTTTGCCTATATAGATGTTGCCTATGATGACCCAACCTAGATCCATGCGCTGGGCAAATGGGGAATCTGGGGATCCACTGACTTGTCTGTGTACCTTGTGATCTCTTAGAATGTCTCTTCCTAACAGAAGAAGGATCTGAGCATCTTTGTCAAGTGGCGGTATCTCATTTGCTATTACCTTCAGGTGAGGGTGATGGAAAGCAGCAGCTGGAGTAGTGATTTATTCCCTGTTAGCAGGTATCTGATTGCACTCCAGAAGTGTAGGTAGGGGTAATTGTGGTACTGGTTCTTCACTGGTTGTATTAAACACTGTAGAGCCGAAGTCATCATCTTGGAGAAAGGGCTTGTGTTACCTGAGATATCATGTTGCCATCCGTGGCTGGCTATCTTCTCTTTCACCCAGTAGTGATGTGGGCATGGCTCAAAGTAAGTGTTTCGGCCATTTGGCAGAACATTTGTCTTGAATGATGAAATGTTGGTAGGTCTCTTCACTTTGCCTATATAGATGTTGCCTATGATGACCCAACCTAGATCCATGCGCTGGGCAAATGGGGAATCTGGGGATCCACTGACTTGTCTGTGTACCTTGTGATCTCTTAGAATGTCTCTTCCTAACAGAAGAAGGATCTGAGCATCTTTGTCAAGTGGCGGTATCTCATTTGCTATTACCTTCAGGTGAGGGTGATGGAAAGCAGCAGCTGGAGTAGTGATTTATTCCCTGTTAGCAGGTATCTGATTGCACTCCAGAAGTGTAGGTAGGGGTAATTGTGGTATATGTTCACCAATCATACTTTAGCACAGAACTTATCACAGCAGTCTTCTCCACAAACTTCAGTGCAGGATGAAGAAATTATGGTAGAATTAGGCACTTGGTCTGTATTCTCCCCACCATGCGTTAACCTGGGAGGAGAGTTAGTAGGTTGTGCGGAGCTGGGCTCAAACGGATGGAGAGCTTGCACATGCTCTTCAGAGCCATACTCTATGCACTTGATGGACACATTACAGTCCTTTGCAAAATGTTCTGTAGAAGCACAGCACCTGAAATATACCCTAAATGTCTTTAAAAGCTTCTTACGCTCTTCCTAAAGCCGATACATTTTTTGAGGGGGTGTGGCTTCTTGTGAATGGGACACTCTCTGTTAGGGTTTTCAATCTTCCTACTCTGTTTGTGGCCACAACTGTGGTAGGAGTGGGAAGGATGTCAGTCTTTTTCACGGATACTGGGCCTCTACAGCTTCTATAGTTGCCCTGAAGACTGGTACTCTTAGGAAAGGGTGAGAAGAGACTGTACTCACCGTAGTAAAAACTTGGATCGTTCTTGGTCTCTGCAATTTTACTGATGAATTTGCAGAAGAAAGAGAATGGAGGGAAGGAAACCTTGTTCTCTTTTTTGTATGATGACCCTAGTGCAGACCATTTCTCTTGTAAACCATAAGGGAGCTTGGAGGTGATTGGGCTTACCCCTCTTGCAGTGTTGAGGTAACTGAGTCCAGGTAATTTTGGGTCTGCCTTGGCTAGCTGAAGCTCGAGGTGAAGGTCACTTAGTCTCTGGAACTCCTTGTTGTCCTTACAAGATATCCTTTGGAAAGTTTCCAGACGCATTAACAAGGCATTTTCTATAGCTTCTGGACTGCCATAACTTTGCTCTAGTCGATCCCATGCAGCTGTGAGGCCTGCTGTAGGATTGTCCATGAAAACCGATCTTAATGGCTTAACACGTGCAGCAGATAGAGGACCAAGCCATCTGATCAGCAGATCCAATTCTTCAGCATCTGTAATGCCAAGATTACTGATTGCGGTTGTGAAAGCACATTTCCAGCTTCTGTAGTTCTCAGGCTGGTCATCAAAACTTGTGAGACCAGTCTTTGTGAGCTCTCTGTGAAGTATGTACCTCACAAACTCTGCTGTACAGTTGTCTCTGCCTTTATGCGAGATGTTGTTGGCTGAATGGTGCTGATTGCGCTATCATTGACATTATTGTTAAAGGACACAGGGAAATATGGTGCAGCAGATGTGTTCAGGTGAGTTGCTTGCTTGAAGTTGGTTGTTCCAATGGTACGTTGATTCAATGCTGTACCGATGACAGGAAATTGATGACTTGCTTGCAGCTTGCTCTGATGCTCTGTGACATAAGAAGGAAGGTTAGGTAGGCAGGCAGGAAATGCACTGGAGTGATTTTGCATGCAGGAAGTTGCTGGAACCTCTTTAACTTTATCTGTGAAGGAGTCTCTATGTTGTCAGGAGCATTGGAGACGATGGAGTGCACACTGCAGTGGCTTAGGACGTAGTCTTTAGTGCGTTTGAGGGGATCTTCCATATCTGCTATGTTTAGGTTAATGCTGTCTTTCTCACTTGCACCTTCGTCTACACTCTAGGACCCTTAGCTTTGCCATAGCTGCATCATGTTTACACTGTTCGTTTAAGATTTCTATTGTTGCTCTTTGACGTGCTGTGTGAGCTTCCAACTCTGTTGTCTGAGCTGCCAACTCTGCTTTCCTTTCTGCATATGCGACCTGCACCTTGCTGGCCACTTCAGCACGGGCACTAATAAGTCGCTCACTGAATGTTGAGTATTTTGAACTATGACTTCTAGAAGACTTTTTAGAATGTCTGGTGGAAACAGATCTGTGCAGTGTCCTGTAGCAGCTCTAACTTTGCTTCTGCTTTTAATTTGGTTTGCTGGATAAAACTGTCTCTTTCTATATTAAGAGCCTTGAAGTTCTTTAATTCCTTCAGTGAACCTGCTGTGTTCGTATTTTGTAAGACATTAATGAATTTGTCACTGGTAATCTGATATGCCCTGTACACACGGTCGGATTTTCCGACAGAAAATGTGTGATTGGAGCTTGTTGTCGGAAATTCCGACTGTGTGTGGGCACCATCGGACTTTTTCCTTGGGATTTTCCGACACACAAAGTTTGAGAGCAGGCTATAAAATTTTCCGACAACAAAATCCGGTCACGTCAATTTCGACCGTGTGTGGACAATTCTGACGCACAAAGTGCCACGCATGCTCAGAATAAATTCCGAGACGGAGCTGCTCGGTCTGGTAAAATTAGCGTTCGGAATGGATATAGCACTTTCGTCACACTGCAATGTTTTAGATCACATTGTTTTTTTTTTTTTTTTTCAAATATATTTAATGCAGCGCACTCTGTTCTTCTTTATAATGCTAGAAGAATGAAGTATTTTTGCTGCTCATATTCACACAGACTTCTCACAAACTTCTCTCTTTATTATTTATTGTGATTTCATCAATATAATATTTTTATTTGTCACATCTACCGAAAAAATATTATTTTTTTGAGGTTTTTTTAAAGCCTGAAATTGTGTTTTAATTTTCTTTTTTTTTTTTTCGCTCCAGAATATTTTTGGGTGTGTTTTGTGTGTCAAGTTACCACAACACCATTATAAACTTGTATTATTTAACCACTTCAGCCCCGGAAGGATTTACCCCCTTCCTGACCAGAGCACTTTTTACAATTTGGCACTGCGTCGCTTTAACTGCTAATTGCGCGGTCATGCAATGCTGTAACCAAACGAAATTTGCGTCCTTTTCTTCCCACAAATAGAGCTTTCTTTTGATGGTATTTGATCACCTCTGCCGTTTTTATTTTTTGCGCTATACACGGAAAAAGACCGAAAATTTTGAAAAAAAATGATATTTTCTACTTTTTGTTCTAAAAAAAATCCAATAAACTCAATTTTAGTCATGCATTTAGGCCAAAATGTATTTGGCCACATGTCTTTGGTAAAAAAAATGTCAATAAGTGTATATTTATTGATTTGCGCAAAAGTTATAGCGCCTACAAACTAGGGTACATTTTCTGGAATTTACACAGTCTTTAATTTATGACTGCCTATGTCATTTCTTGAGGTGCTAAAATGACAGGGCAGTACAAAACCCCCACAAATGACCCCATTTTGGAAAGTAGACACCCCAAGGAAATTGCTGAGAGGCATGTTGAGCCCATTGAATATTCATTTTTTTTGTCCCAAGTGATTGAATAATGAAAAAAAAAAAAAAAAAAATTACAAAAAGTTGTCACTAAATGATATATTGCTCACACAGGCCATGGGCATATGTGGAATTGCACCCCAAAATACATTTAGCTGCTTCTCCTGAGTATGGGGATACCACATGTGTGGGACTTTTTGGGAGCCTAGCCGCATACGGGGCCCCGAAAACCAATCACTGCCTTCAGGATTTCTAAGGGCGTACATTTTTGATTTTACTCCTCACTACCTATCACAGTTTTGAAGGCCATAAAATGCCCAGATGGCACAAACCCCCCCCAAATGACCCCATTTTGGAAAGTAGACACCCCAAGCTATTTGCTGAGAGGCATGTTGAGTCCATGGAATATTTTATATTTTGACACAAGTTGCGGGAAAGTGACAATTTATTTATTTATTTTTTTTTTTTTTGCACAAAGTTGTCACTAAATGATATATTGCTCACACAGGTCATGGGCATATGTGGAATTGCACCCCAAAATACATTCTGCTGCTTCTCTTGAGTACGGGGATACCACATGTGTGGGACTTTTTAGGAGCCTAGCCGCGTACGGGACCCCGAAAACCAATCACCGCCTTCAGGATTTCTAAGGGTGTACATTTTTGATTTCACTCTTCACTGCCTATCACAGTTTCGGAGGCCATGGAATGCCCAGGTGGCACAAACCCCCCCCAAATGACCCCATTTTGGAAAGTAGACACCCCAAGCTATTTGCTGAGAGGCATGGCGAGTATTTTGCAGCTCTCATTTGTTTTTGAAAATGAAGAAAGACAAAAAAAAAAATTTTTTTTTTCTTTTTTTAATTTTCAAAACTTTGTGACAAAAAGTGAGGTCTGCAAAATACTCACTATACCTCTCAGCAAATAGCTTGGGATGCCTACTTTCCAAAATGGGGTCATTTGGGGGGGGTTTGTGCCACCTGGGCATTCCATGGCCTCCGAGACTGTGATAGGCAGTGAAGAGTGAAATCAAAAATTTACGCCCTTAGAAAGCCTGAAGGCGGTGCTTGGTTTTCGGGGTCCCATACGTGGCTAGGCTCCCAAAAAGTCTCACACATGTGGTATCCCCGTACTCAGGAGAAGCAACAGAATGTATTTTGGGGTGTAATTTCACATATTCCCATTGCATGTTTGAGCAATATATCATTTAGTGACAACTTTGTGCAAAAAAAAAAAAAAAAAATAATAATTTGTCTCTTTCCCACAACTTGTGTCACAATATAAAATATTCCATGGACTCGACATGCCTCTCAGCAAATAGCTTGGGGTGTCTACTTTCCAAAATGGGGTCATTTGGGGGGGGGTTTGAACTGTCCTGGCATTTTATGCACAACATTTAGAAGCTTATGTCACACATCACCCACACTTCTAACCACTTGAAGACAAAGCCCTTTCTGACACTTTTTGATTACATGAAAAAATTATTTTTTTTTGCAAGAAAATTACTTTGAACCCCCACACATTATATATTTTTTTAAAGCAAATGCCCTACAGATTAAAATGGTGGGTGTTTAATTTTTTTTTTTCACACAGTATTTGCGCAGCGATTTTTCAAACGCATTTTTTGGGGAAAAAACACACTTTTTTACATTTTAATGCACTAAAACACACTATATTGCCCAAATGTTTGATGAAATAAAAAAGATGATCTTAGGCCGAGTACATGGATACCAAACATGACATGCTTTACAATTGCGCACAAACGTGCAGTGACAACAAAATAAATACATTTTTAAAAGCCTTTAAAAGCCTTTACAGGTTACCACTTTAGATTTACAGAGGAGGTCTACTGCTAAAATTACTGCCCTCGATCTGACCGTCGCGGTGATACCTCACATGCATGGTGCAATTGCTGTTTACATTTGATGCCAGACCGACGCTTGCGTTCGCCTTAGCGCGAGAGCAGGGGGGACAGGGGTGCTTTTTTTTTTTTTTTTTTTTTTCTTTATTATTTTTTTGCTTTTTTATCTTATTTTAAAACTGTTCCTTTCATTTTTTTTTTTTTTTTAATCATTTTTATTGTTATCTCAGGGAATGTAAATATCCCCTATGATAGCAATAGGTAGTGACAGGTACTCTTTTTTGAAAAAATTGGGGTCTATTAGACCCTAGATTTCTCCTCTGCCCTCAAAGCATCTGACCACACCAAGATAGGTATGATAAAATGCTTTCCCAATTTCCCAATGGCGCTATTTACATCCGGCGAAATCTAAGTCATAAAATGCTCGTAGCTTCCGGTTTCTTAGGCCATAGAGATGTTTGGAGCCACTCTGGTCTCTGATCAGCTCTATGGTCAGCTGGCTGAATCACCGGCTGCATTCTCAGGTTCCCTGTTGAGACAGGAGAGCCAGAGAAAAACACGGAAGACGGTGGGGGGGGGGGGGCATTCTCTCCCACTGCTTGTAAAAGCAGTCTAGAGGCTAATTAGCCGCTAGGATTGCTTCTACATGAAAGCCGACCGCTGGCTGAAAAGAATGATACCAAGATGATACCTAAACCTGCAAGCATCATTCTGGTATAACCACTCAAAGTCGTGAATGCTGTACCTGAAGACAAAAAAATGGTTAACAATAAAGCACAGTAAACGGTAAAGTATAAATAATTACATACCTGAAAAACAAACATGATAAAACATAATAACAATAAAACATTGCAGAATAGAATAGAGTAAAAAAGAGCAGAACAATAGAGAGAGAATAAAGAGAGAGAGAACAATAAAACGACAACTATTATTTTTTATTTTATATTTTTGTTTGTGTTTTTTTTTTTTTTTTTTTTTTTTTTACACTTTTTTTGTAACTGTAACTTTTATAACTGTAACCGGTTCCAGGTTCGGGTCTCTCAAAATGCGATGGCATCTTGGGAGACCCTGTGAAAGTGTGTCCTAGTCTGTGCAATGCTGT
Organism: Aquarana catesbeiana; assembly: GCF_042186555.1. NCBI lineage: Eukaryota > Metazoa > Chordata > Amphibia > Anura > Ranidae > Aquarana > Aquarana catesbeiana. Next base: position 99,747,313 of record NC_133336.1, on the reverse strand, counting down.
ACCCTACGCTAATACTCAACTAGTGAATGGTAGTGTTCAAAACATTCACCAATGCAAAGACCAGGATTGTCAGGACAGGAGGGACAATAATAGTGGGTGTCACGCCTATATCCGCGCTTGCTGCAGACACAACATCTTTTTTGGGGGGGTTCGTTGGGTAGGGGTACTCGGGAGGACATAAAAATGCCTCTCATGCAGCCGACTGCATTTGGTTGGGGATGTGAATGGGGGAAGTACGGGCGCTGCAGAAGTGGTGGGTTCCCAATTAGGATTGGCGAATGCACCAGGAAGGGCACTATGGGCATGACGGGCCTGTGTTTGTCTTCTTCTTGGTGGCAGCGGGACACTACTTGTGCTTGCCACCTCACCAGCTTGAACTGCACTTATGGGACTCGCCACGTCACCAAGTGTTACTGCAGTGCTGGTTTGACTACGACCGGGGTGTACTAGGCCGCTGGCGCTTGCCAGTTCACCAAAACGCTACCAAAAAAACTGTAAACGATCGCAGGGATCAGGCCTGACTCTGCGAACGCTGCAGTTATGCATTTAGTGTTTTGTAAGTGACAGTGATCGATCGATACTGCACTTGGGTGGGCTGGGCTGGGCCGGGCGGAGGGGCAAAACGCAGGTGCTAGCAGGTATCTGGGCTGATCCCGCTAACACTGCGTTTTTGGGAACCCTAAACTGCTGGGGACGCCAGTATAGATCTGATCGGATCAGATATTGATCAGTTCAGATACTATACCACTAAGGGAGGTGTACAGTGCGTGCGTGGGTGTTAGCGCTACTGGCACTAACCTGACGCTGCCTGGGGCTGGTGCTTGCCAGTTCACCAAAACGCTACAAAAAAAACTGTTAGCGATCGCAGGGATCAGGCCTGACTCTGCGAACGCTGCAGTTATGCGTTTAGTGTTTTGTAAGTGACAGTGATCGATCGATACTGCACTTGGGTGGGCTGGGCCGGGCCGGGCGGAGGGGTAAAACGCAGTTGCTAGCAGGTATCTGGGTTGATCCTGCTAACACTGCGTTTTTGGGAACCCTAAACTGCTGGGGACGCTAGTATAGATCTGATCGGATCAGATATTGATGCGTTCAGATACTATACCACTAAGGGAGGTGTACGGTGCGTGCGTGGGTGTTAGCGGTACTGGCACTAACCTGACGCTGCCTGGGGCTGGTGCTTGCCATTTCACCAAAATGCTACCAAAAAAACTGTTAGCGATCGCAGGGATCAGGCCTGACTCTGCGAACGCTGCAGTTATGCGTTTAGTGTTTTGTAAGTGACAGTGATCGATCGATACTGCACTTGGGTGGGCTGGGCCGAGCTGGGCGGAGGGGCAAAACGCAGGTGCTAGCAGGTATCTGGGCTGATCCCGCTAACACTGTGTTTTTGGGAACCCTAAACTGCTGGGGACGCTAGTATAGATCTGATCGGATCAGATATTGATCTGTACAGATACTATACCACTAAGGGAGGCGTATGCTGCGTGCGTGGGTGTTAGCGGTACTGGCGCTTATCTGACGCTGCCTGGGGCGACGCATATCACCGCCGGGCGATCAGGGGGCTAAACCTTTACTCAGTAATAAACGGCGGGTGCCCTGACATTATAAAAAATAAACAAACTAACCAGCGTCACCCGTAACGGTTATACAGTGATCAGTGGTGAAAGGGTTAACTAGGGGGCAATCAAGGGGTTAAAACATTTATTAGGTAGTATATGGGGGTCCCTGTCGCTATAAAACGCTGCCGGCGAACCTAAATATTTACGTCCCTAACTAGCATCACCAGCGACACTAATACAGCGATCAGAAAAATGATCGCTTAGCGACACTGGTGACGGGGGGTGATCAAGGGGTTAAAACTTTATTAGGGGGGGTTAGGGGGGTACCCTAGACCTACAGGGGGCCTAACACTCACTGCCCTGACACTGTAACTGTCACAAACTGACACCAATACAGTAATCAGAAAAAAAAAAAAAAAAAAAAAAAAAACCTGCTTGGTGTCAGTTTGTGACAGGGGGGGGCGGTGATTGGGGGGGGATCGGGGGGCGATCGGGGGGGGGATCGGGGTGTTTAGTGTGCCTGGCATGTTCTACTGTGTGTGTAGTGTGTTGTGCACTTACATTGCAGTCTTCTCTCCTCGGCCCGGAACGGAAAATACCGAGCCGAGGAGAGATGACATCATTTCCTCTGCCTCTGTGTACAATACAGAGGCAGGGAAATGATCCCATTGGCTGAGAGCGATCGCGAGGGGGGGGGCCACGAATGGATGGCCTCCCCCTCACCTCCGATCGCCGGGGGAGATTTGCCGACCGCCGCAGGCACCGGGGGGGGGTCCGATCGGACCCCCCACCCGCGGGCAGGCAAGGACGTACATACACGTCCTTTTGCCTGCCCGTGCCGCTCTGTCGACGTATATAGTCGTGCGGCGGTCGGCAAGTGGTTAATCTCAAGGAGATTGCTTGGTGTTGGTGTCTCTTGTTAATTTCACATTGTATTTTTGAAATGTACCTGCCTCCTCACAAACAAACTGTCTTTTTTGAAGGAAAACACACATAGGCGAGTATAATAAATCAAACTCAAAATTTATTAAGGGCTCATAACCAAAGAAAGAGGGAGGCAACGCTGGAGAAACACCAGAAATTGGCGAAGCCTTTGGCCCCCAGAGAACACATCAATTATTTTACTGCAAAATTGGTGGCCTGAGGAGTCCATATATAAGGGAGTACAATCTGGTCCAGAAGTCCAAGAGATCATGAACAGCAGCAGATGACATATCTGTCCCCAGGCTGTGGTCATACAAGAGCCTGCATCTTTTGTCAGACCAGACTGAACCCAGGCCATCACTCTCTGGTCTTCCTTCCAGAGTTGTGGCAGGAGGAGGAGGAGGATGGTCCAACTCACACAGGTGGGTTTTGGGTGTGATTTCACCCTTCACCCCCTTAGTTAATGTTTTATAAAGGATGTTCTCACACATGAGGCATTGGCCCTCCTGCATGTCCAGCAGTTTTGTGGCAGCCATGGAGGCAAAGGCCTCTTCACGAGTGGGGGTGGCTCTGAGGGACGCAGAAGCCTCCTGAATCAGCCTGAGTGCTGAATCTTCCACGTTACTCCCCTTCCCGGGTCTTTTGTTTGGCAGGCGGAGGAGAGCGACCTGCGATTCTGTGAGGCTCCTACTGGGCCCGGCCTTCTCCTGGCTGCCACTTACCCCCGCCTCCTCCTGGCTGCCACTAACCCCCGCCTCCTCCTGTGTGCCACATTCCACAGCCTCCTCCTGTGTGCCACATTCCACAGACTCCTCCTGGCTGAGGTCTTCCTGTGTATATAAAAGGGACATCGTTTTAGTTTTTTCTTCATAAATCACACACAATTTTCACCTCATGACTGTTGCAAATTGAATGTTAACAAATATAACAGACTATCATTCTGAGCCCAGCATTTTTCATTGTTGTCCCAATCATTTTTGCCCAGTACTGTCTATTGACATGTAAAACACTTTATTAAATCAGCAATTAGTCATCAATAATAACATCTAGTAAACATAATTTATTTATTGACCAGAAATCTGTAGAACAATGTTATACCTGGCTCCAGCTGGGCTCCTCCACTTCTTCCTGGCTCGAAGCCCCAGGTTGGACATCGGAAGCCTCAGCTGGGGTGGAAGATAGGGTGGAAGGAAGAGTGGAAGGAAGGGTTGAGAGGGATTCCCTGACTTTAGTCTGGTCTGACAGAAAACAAAGTCTCTCAAAGTACCAGAGCCTGGGGACATAAACGTCATCTGCTGCAGCTCCGGATCTCTGGGAATCCTGGGCCTTCTTGCGCTCTCTAAGATAAGTGCTCCTCAGGCCACCAATTTTGGCTTTTAAATAGGGGATGGTTGCCGTGGGGACCACCGGCGTCACCAACTCCAGCAGTTTCTCCAGTGCTGACTGCCTCTTTTGTTTATGATTATATTGCGGGTGTTTCACCTGCCACAGACAGGGCAGCTCCCTGTATTTGTGTATTTGTCTATGAACAGGGGGAGGAAATTGTGGTCATTGAAGCCATCCATTTTATCTGCAATACACAAGACAAACCCTAATGTCAGGCTAAAGTCTCCTAATCTTGTCCTAAAATAGGCCCCAATCTCTAAGCAGTATAGGCCCAAGTTTAAATGTTACCTTCGGCACTTCCGATACTCCTTCCTCCGCTCACAGATCATACGTACTACGCACGCGTGTTACGCTTTATACACACTGCGCATGCGTGAAACTCCGCCTGCCCCTGACGTTCTTTCTAATCTATTCCCCGCCCCCTCTCATTCGGGCGAAGTGGGGAAGAGCACATGGCGGAGACAGAGCAGGTGCGTGCTAATTACAGCAACGAGGAGGAGGAGGAGGAAAGCCTGGAGCCAGAAACGTCACGATCCCAGAGGAGAAGATTTAAGGCCTCAAATATGTCCTTTGTGGAGATGGTGGAGATGGTCGACATACTGAAGAGGGCCGACTATGACGGGAAGTATGGACCTTACCCCAACCCCAATGTCAGAAAGGCCAAGATCATGACTAAAGTTGTGAAGAGTCTGCACCGTAATTTTGGGGTACGGCGATCCAAGGATCAACTGAGGAAGCGGTGATCGGACCTCAAAATCAGGGAGCACGATCAGTATAGAAGGATCAGGAGAGTGCTGCAAAAAAGTAAGTAGTTGTCCTGTGTTACTATTCTTTCTTTTTATTACGTTTGTGCTGCTCCATGTGCTTTTCTTTACTGTTGTACAGTTTAAAATGGCAACTTTCATGTGCATGGACACATTATTCGTTCGTAGGAAACATTGTTTGTTCGGCCAGTAAAACACCATGTTTTGTCCCGATGCATTTCAATACATTTTTTCTGGCCTACTTCTCTTAAAATAATTTTGGTGTCTAGATGGGTTTGTAACTAGAATGAAATGCAAACTAGATTCTGTGTAAGGAGAGGACACTCAGCAGCTGTTTACACATCTGGACGCTGGAGCACTAGTGTGGGACAAAACAACACCCTTTTTATTAGGGGGCCCACACAGGTGCTCCAGTGTATACTATAGGGGTGTCTCCATCTGTGAAGCTTGTACAAAACAGGTAAGTATTCAAGCTTGACAAAGTGAAAAAATATTTCTTCATCTTGGAACTCTGCCAAAACAGACAATTGTACCCCACTTCCAAGCAATGTTTTATATTCCTATTTATAGGAATATAATAGTTATAATTTATAGTTATAAAATATCTGTGTGGTAAGTATACCTATTTTTGTTCACATAGGGGAGAAAAGACTCAGAGGACCCCACTCATCAGAGGAGACAACAGAACCCCCACCTCATGAAGAAGTGGAAATCCCTCAAACCCAACCAGAGGAGGAGGAGGAGGGAGAAGTGGTGGAAATTGTCACCACAACAGGTGAGTGTCTGCGACCACAGGCTCGGGTAAGAGATGGATGCCGGCATATTTATAATACATGGTGTGGTTTTTTTTTATATTTTTAGGTGATCGTGATGTTGTGGATGAAGGTCATTTCACCAGTGAAAGTGCCCAGATCTTCATTGGGGAGATCATGGGGTGTAATAGGGACTTGGAAAACATCAAGCAAAACTTGAATGATGTTCAAAACAAAATGAAGAACATCATTGATGTTTTAGGGAGAGTTTAAAATCCCTCGAAATCCCTAATTAGTTTTGCTTTTTTTGCCTGAAAATTTTGTGAATATTTTTTGACATATTCTCGAAAAGCCAAATTTTGAAGATGCACACAATGTGTCAACATGTGCTATCTGCCATCACGGGAGATCAATGTATGCGTTTTGAGGGTGCAACCCCTTCCTCAATAATAAAGTAGCTGAGAGGAAGGGGTTGCACCCACAAAACACGTCCATTGATCCCCCATGATGGCAGCTAGCACATGTTGACATTCGGCAATTTGTGTGCATCTTCAAAATTTGGCTTTTCCAGGGGTGACTTCACCCCATCTGCTGAACGCAATATCAAACACAGTTTATAAATACTCATGTCTGATATTGCCTTCAATTTCTACAAAAGTTGAACTAGAAATTGAAGGCAATTACCTATCAAGATAATAATAGGATACAAAAACTTAAAACAGTACCATTTGAAAGTATTCAGGCAGGTCCTCGCACTATATGCTTTGGTGAAATCATCCATAAATATGACCACAAAAGAGGTGGGTATAGTGTGTATGGGTTTGGGAAAGTCAGCAGATAGAGGATTGAGGATAGATAGAGGATTGGTATCAGCTGAGTTAGCAGTCGGGGTGAGGGAGGGTTCCAAATGATTTTGGGACCCAAAAAAAAAAGCCTCTGGCACTCAATTCAATTTCAATTTCAAGCACAAATCATATTTTTACACATTTTAGGGATTGTTTAGGGTAAAGAACTACTATGGAGCTGACAAAATACCTTGTTAAGTGACAACACAAGGTGAATATAGGCCCCGGAGAGCATGCTAGGGAGATAAGTGAAGGCAAATACATATGAAGGACAAAAAAAAATTACGGAAAAATCCAGCATGTATGAGGACAAAGGGGACATTCACAGCATATTACAATCATGGTAATTGGGGAATGAGGAGTGAAATACAATATATTAACAAACATTAAGTACAATAAAATGTGATGTTAAAGGATAGAAATCTTACCTTAATATACTCCTTCTGCAAGACCTGAATAATGGCAGAACAGGTCTCCAGGATAATGATCCCCAGAGCCTGGGGGGAGATGCCTGTCGAGAACTTAAGGTCCTGCAGGCTTCTCCCCGTTGCCAAGTACCGCAGGGTGGCGACTAGCCTCTGCTCCGGAGTGATGGCTTGCCTCATGCAGGTATCCTGCCTGCTAATATAAGGGGTCAGCAAAGCCAACAAACGGTGAAATACGGGGTCCGTCACCCGGAGAAAGTTCCTGAAATCGTCAGGATTATTCTCACTGATCTCACGGAGCAAAGGCATGTGATAGAACTGGTCACGCTGGAGCAACCAATTCTTGGTCCATGAACTCCTCCTCGCCCTGTTCATGGACTGGGCTTGTGTCAAAGTAAGGGCTCCAACACCAAGCCCCCGCACAGCATGAACTCTACGATGAGTATGTACACGCAACATGGCTAGAAAACGGTCGGCTGCTCAGAATGATGTAACAGTACGCACTGAAGAACAGCAAGGCCTGTGAAGAGCGACCTGAAAATCAGTAACGAACGAACAAGAACACAATGACAAGGTCAATGGTAACTCGCTGCACTCACTGAATACCATATACAAACCCACAAGCACAAACTGAACAGCAGAAATATGATCTGAAAACCACGAGTCTGAAAAAGCGCGAATCGTCTCTCACCAAACTATTACTAACATTAGCAAAAGGAGCCCAAAGGGTGCCGCGCTTGGTACTGAACTGCCCTTTTATAGTCTCGTCATACGTGGTGTACGTCACCGCATTCTTGGCGTTCGGAAATTCCGACAACTTTGTGCGACCGTGTGTATGCAAAACAAGTTTGAGCCAACACCCGTCGGAATAAATCCATGGATTTTGTTGTCGGAATGTCCGATCAATGCCCGACCGTGTGTACAGGGCAATAGAGCTCATATGAGACAGAAAGTTGTTTAATGGTGCCCTCTAATGTCAGTAGTTCATGTTCAACACTATTAGATTCAGAAACAACCTTCTCCCAAAATAGTTTCAAGCTATTATGCAATTCAGTTCTTAAAGCTTCATAATTCTCCATCACTTTCCAAGTTGGTTTGACTGAGCATTTGAGTAACTCAGTTGGCTCAGGATTTTGTGCTGGATTTGAGTTGCTGTGTGTTTACATTCAAAGCGGTGGTAACTCATGGCAGATAATGGCTGAGTGATAAGCAGGCAGAATCTGTGTGCTGTAATATGACAGCATGCAGCCTGGACTTAGGTTATCAGGCTTTCCATGTGCTGCTGACTTATTCTTTCTTGCAATAAGGGCAGTAAATCTTGTCTGTATCAGTACTGTCATGCAGAAATCTTGTAATTAGGCTGTGGAACGTTTTTCTACTGTTCTGACTCAACTACAAAGCCATAAACTTTATCTCCAGCTTCATGTAGGGCTTACATGACCTGGTGTTCTATTTAACCTTTGCATCAATTCAGACAGCTTAACTCAATGAATAACTCATTGTTAGAGAGACAGACAATGAATCCTTTTGAATGTTCCATTTAATGATGGATATTCATAGGTAGAAAAACGTTGGCGTTGTAAGCCAAATGGAAAGATGTTACAGCATGAGGTATACTGAGCACAATGAATCAGAGAAAGAAAGGGGAGGGGGATATACAGAACTACAGTGGGAGAGAGAGTTCAGATGGGGAACAAAGCTTAAAGAAACAGAGCGATAATAAATCACATAGTATAACACAACAATCATCATGTAAGACATTCCAATATCTCTTAAAGGATGTTAATGATCTGGCCAGACTGATTAGAGTACATCCCAATAATTTGTGTTCCCTCTGTGTATCAGTTTTTCTCTGTTACTGACCCAAGAGGGATTCTATAGAAATGTCCTTCACTTTCTCATAGAATATTTTGTGATCATGCATTTTGTAGCCCCACCTACTGAATCATTCCACCAGTTGCAAACTCTCAGCCTGAAAGGTTGACAATGAATTGTCCTGTAGGGATACCTCTCTTCAAACATGTAGGATGGTGGAAGCAGGTCATTGGTGGAAGTGGGCTTACGATAAACTGTTTTACTAATAACTCCGCTCTCATCTCTTTCAAGTTAAAAAAAAAAAATTAATGCAGTCATATTGGATCTCACTAGTGAAGTACTGTACATGTCAATATTATTCATGCTCAGACAAATTACAATTTCCACAAAACTCTACAGTGGGCCTTTCCACAAGATAAACACATAATCTATAAAATGAACCCATAGAAGTATCCATGTGGTAAACTCTTCCATATCGCCAACGAATATCTGGGTACATTCCCACCATCCCCAGAACAGATTTGCCTACGTAGGTGCACATGCCGTGCCCATGGCAGTCCCTTTCTTTTTTTTACTTTGTTTGTATATTTTGCCATGAAAAGAAGTTATGTTCCAGTATTAATTTAAGAGGTTCTAATAAGGAAATCAGTGTGTATCTGGAAAACAACCCCTCTAGCTTCCAAAAAGAATTTACATGCCTGTAAGCTAAAACGGTGTCCTATATTACTATGGGGGGATGCAACATCTAAACTTGCCAGCCACACATCTTCATCTAGAATGGTCAGTGAGCCTATATACAAAATGCTGTGTATCCTCAATATATGATGACAATTCTTGGACAAATGGACGCATAATGAAATCTATATATATATATGGGCTGGCACCTTTAGTTAGATTGCGATTTCCTGACACGATTGGATGGCCTGGAGGTTTTTGCTGATGCTTGTGCACTTTTGGAAGCACATAAAAAGTTACAATTGTAAGGTGGTTTTTATTGATAAACACAAATTTATCCTTGTAGAGTATCCCTTTGTCTACACCTGCTTTCAGGATACCTTTTAGTTTTTCCAGGTATTCATAAGTTGATCCTTTTGCAGAAGTTCATCATTTTCCTCATTACTTAAGATGTCATAACACATCTTTAGGTAAAAGGGTCTCTCCATAAGGACGATATTGCCATCCTTATCTGCTGGTTTAACTATTAGCGACCTATTTCTGCGCCATTCCTCTAGTGCTCTCCACTCAGCATATGTGAGGCTGAAAGATTTTTCTTTACCACCTCTTCTTTCCCAAAGGGCATGTAAATCCCATTCAACCAGTCTTACAAATAGCTGGATATGACTGCCCTGGGGAAAGGGTGGGGTATAGTTTATTTTTAATTTGAATGGAGAAAAGGGTACCATAATCACCAAGCCATCTTCCCCTCACCCCTTCACATTCATTTTGTAAAGATTGCAACAACCTCATTACTTCTATATCCATAAAATTGTTATGTATTCTACTGGCTGAGTGGATTTATTCCTGTATTATTTTTACTAGCAAAATAGTTTATATCCTTAACCCACTCAAACAAGTGGGGTACAAAGGATAATCCCTTTTTAAGTACCCAAATCAACCTCCCTAATAAACCACGTGTGACTCCAAAATCAAGTTTGTGAGCATTTTTGAAACTTAATTTTGGGGTCACACATGGTTTATTGGGGAGGATGATTTAGGTACTCCTAGATATATGGTGTTTTTTTTTAAGTAGTCAGTAAAGTTGGATGGAGTCTAGCAAATCTAGAGGCTTACTTTGCAGATTTTTAGCCACTGTACTTTCAGCCCTCAGTTGAAATGTATGGAGGGAGTATAGCGAATAGAGAGGTTCATTTTGCAGATGTCTAGTTATCGAGTTTTTTTAAAATCTAAGATTAGATACCTTCATTGCTACATGACTATTTTTGTATAGGTTTTATTTTATGCCATATAATTATCAAGGCAGATAAAGAACTGTCTCTGCTTGATAAATTGGACATAAATAGACCTCCGTGTGGCTTTGAGACCAGGAGACCTTCACCTAGCTATGAATTTATCTAAAAAGACTCCCCCTTAAACTGCACAAAGTGGTTGTAATGTACTACAATGAGGAATATCCTTCTTTTGTGACTGCTACTGACCCCCAATATTATATCTTTACATTCTTTTTGGAGCGAAAACCCTCTCTTAACGTGAAAAGCACACACACAGTTATTTATACATTTTATTTAAAAAGCCCTCAATAAAGATTAGGTTTTATACCATTGGCCTTTGATGCGTAGGGAAACACACCCTTGTCCTGTAGTAGCAGATATACAGGTATAGCACATAGATTTTTCAAGGCTTGCGTCCACACTAATATAAGTCTGAATTTCTGCAGGATAGACAGAAAAATGGAGGGAACAGAGTTAAGTTTACTTTACTTTTTTTACTGCATCCCAAGATCAGACAGCCTAGATTCAGCCCTGACTAGGGTGACACCACTTTCTCTGTTAGAGTTAAAAGAAAATGGTGTCACTTCCTTTTGTTCCTTGTGTACAACTATGTGTATTGGACAATGAAGGAGCAACAACAGTGATAAGTCATAATTTCTCCTTAATGGAGTAATCACATGAGCATGCAGCAAAGCCTGATTGGCTTCTAGTGGCTCTCTTTTCCAGTGTGAGTGCAATTGCGCAGAGGATAACTACTTACAGTAGTCAATACTTGATATTATATACCAGCGCTTAGGGAAAACCAAAGCCAAAAAAGAAAAAGAAAAAGCAAAAATAAAGGTAAAGTGCACAAGCAGTGCAGCTACATCAACCACAGCGATAATTAACCACACTCTACTAATTGCAATACTCTATATACAGCCCTTATGTGTCAAACAAATTTGAACATTTATATACATAAACAAATAAAGTGTCCATACATACAGTGATCAAGTGCTCCTGTTCTTTCTCAATTTATTCAATAAAGTGTCCATACAGTGCTCTCATACAGGTGTCTCCATGTGTTCTTTCTTCAAACACCAAACAATACACTGGTGATAATGTGTTTTAATAATCCTCCACCACCAACACAGTGAGGAAATTAAACATTAAAAAAAAAAATTAATCAATAAAATTAATTCAGGAGAAATGAGGGCGGAAGATCAGTTTGCCCATAGTGGGTTGAGGAATGCATCTACATACAGGGCTGGATTTCGACAAAAATTTGGCCCTGGACTTCATCCAGAACAGCCCACTTTAATTTTGCAAACACGCACAAGTATAAACTATACGCAATTGCGCAATTGCGCAAAAAAACATAAGAAAAACATTCCACTGTAATTATAAACAGCTTTTTTTTTAACTCTTTATTTAGAGTAAAAGATGCATTCCAACATTACAGACACCTTTAGACTGACATGTGCAAGTTACACTCCGTTCAATAGCAGGTGTCTTAAATAACTCACTCACCACTTTTATTATTTCACTTACACTCCTCTGTATTTTTCTCCTCCTTCTTACATCACCTTCTCCCACTGAAGTGGGAGGGCTAACGTCATGCAGGAACATTGCTACAGCCTCATCGGCTAGAATTTCAGAAACCGGCATTGCTGCACAGCCATTGGCTGCCTTTCAGCAATGCAGCGGCACTGACACTGAGCCGAGTTGCGCACCATGAAGTGAGGTGATGGGCAGTTCGGGTGACAGGTCTCTCCCATACCGGCCGGCCGGACAAACCCGTACCCCGGCCGGCCAACCCCGATGGTCACCCAAGCCCCCCCACTGGCCATTAGCCATTCTACTTTATTTCTCTTATAGGCAGTACAGTGGTGCTCAAATTAATGGCTTTGTGAGCAACGCAGCCATTACTTTGACCCTCCCTTTTTAGATTGTAAGCTCTAATGAGCAGGGCCCTCTGATTCCTCTTGTACCAAATTGTAATGTAACATGCATTCAGGACAATGGTGGAGGATGAAATAAAAAATATAAAAATGACCCATAAAAGAATGAAAGATATTGAAGAGGGAATAAAAAGATTAGAAAGCAAAAATAATATTGTTATCCGACCTGCAGATAAAGGGGGGGGGGATATTGATTCTAGGTAAGAAAGATTGAGAAATGCAGAGACTCCTCTCAGCTGAGGATACATATAAAATTCTACCTAAAAACCCGATGAATGAAGTTATATGCAAATGTTAAAACACTGGTAAAAAGAGGAAAAAGGATGAAAATATTGGTGAAAAAGGAAGCCCGTTACTTAGTACCAAATGTGCCTAAAATGACAGTTATTTACTATATACCAAAAATACATAAAAATAGAACCAAACCCCCAGAAAAGCCAATAATCAGTGGCTTTAATTCTGCGTTTATTAGGATGTGTGAATATAGTGACCCATTTTTGCAGAAAATAGTAATGGATAAATGAGCCCTATGAGAATTGAGACATGTCAGAGTCCAGCTTTCTGCCAAGGTCATTGCACTACTGTAACAGGTGCCATATATTTCTTACCCATGTAAGTTGTTTGCACTTTTAAATAAATTTGTTGAAGATGGTTTTACACGATGTGTGCGACTCATTACCATATAGTATTTGGGTCCACAATTTCTGGTAAGCGCACCCTCATTATGCAAGGTGGGGGGATTATCACACTGGTGGTTATTATTGTTCTGGGATCACCATTCCAAGCACTTTTGTGTACTGTGAAATTATATGGGTACATCATAGGTGGCCTTTTATGGACTATAAAGTTATGGACTTTTTCTTGGTTTCTTCTTAAATTTTCAAGGTTTCACAATTTGAGCGCACTTTGAACTCACATTCATTGACTAACATTAGGTTGAAGTTGCACATTTTGATTATCACTGCTTATTTAGCGCAGCACTTTTTGTATTTTTAAATGTTACACAATATCTGTCAATTGTGGTGCTTCCTGCTTTGCTAATACATCATCGTGGTAATCCTCTTGATTTTTAATGGATAAACTGCCTATCTAAAAGATAGTGGTCACTTGATTAAATTATTAAAGGACATACCATAGAATGATGATTGTATATTCGCAACAATAGATGTAAATGCATTATACAATAGTATTGAATAAGAAGATGAAATAGAAGCAGTTAAGTGGGGACTGGAAGAAGATGGAGAACTTAAAGAGGAACAGAGAGTTTATTTTAGAGTGTCTAGAGTTGGCCATGAAAAATAACTTTTTTCCTGGTATTGAAATACACACTACCTGCAGACAAAAGGTGCTGTGATGGGGGCTAAATATGCTCCCTGGCGTAGAAAACCTGTTTATGGCAAAATAGGAAGCAGAAAAAATATATGGAAAAAGAAGGGAAGAACTAGTGTTCTAGAAATTACTCCTAGATGATATTATAAAAATATGAAGAGGAAGCATGAGCTCTCTAGAGAAATTAATGAATGATATTAATAACATATATGGCATCACCTTCTCTGGTAATTGGAGCCATAAAGAAATACATTTCCTGGACCTGAAAGTGTTCACTCAGAATAATAGGCTTAGGCTATATACAAAAACATTCTTTCAAGACACAAATCGGAACAGTTTTCTACCCACACATAGTTGTCATCACCCCAAATGGGTGAATAACATTCCGAAAGGTCAAATGATCAGGACGAGGCAGAATTGTGATCAAGATAGTGACTACTGCACACAGAGCTTTATTTGAATATGATAGGTTTGAAAAGAGAGGTTATAATAGACATATACTTATAGATTATCAGGGAAAAAGTAGCAGGAATGAATAGAGAAGAACTATTGGGCAATAGAGAGAAAACTAAACAGAGCAAATAGGATATGGGGTTTGCCTTTGTAACAGACTACGATAGAGATTATAAGAGAGTAGAAAGAATTATAAAAAAAATGTTGGCCAATCCTTCTGAAAGATAAAACATTGGGTCGAGTTCCGCCAAAAAAAACCCTAACTTTATCCACAAACGAGCAAAACCATTAGGAAATATGATAGTTAAAAACCTTATAAATTCCCTGACTATGCGAGTTAAGTTTTTGGATATGAAAGGCTTATGATCTGAAATAAAATCGCTCATTACATGCAGAAGTCAGTACGTGACTTATGTACTGGAATGTAGTTGCGCTTATCAATATGTAGGACGCACATGTCATACATATGTAGGATAGATATATATATATGTGCATATGTAGAACCAGAACCTTGGGTAAACTAATTTGTGAACACATGACTAATATAAAAAAGGGATATAAAAAACATAGGGGGTGATTTACTAAGAAGGCACTGTACCAGTTCATACATTGATTGGTGCGCCGGAAAAGTCATTAATTGAACGTGTGAACCAGCGCACATTCAATCGCAAATAACGATAATAAATACCTGCATGTGTAAACTGCAACTGGCGCTAGGGTAACTGTGGTTTTCTCATTGATAATAGCGAACGCCCAATACAATTGGTTAATTTAGTGCAAGAGCCTGTTTGATCGCCTATAATTTCAATGAATTGTTCAACTGCGTCTTCCTATTACCTATTTTGCATAAATATTGAGTTGTAGAGAGATTGGCCATTCAGATTGCATAGTGCATGACCATCTTAAGTGCCAAATTTGGAATGTAGATGTGCCATGACCCACTTGTATTTTCCTAACGATATTTCTTGGGCATTATACAAGGTACATGAAAAAACGCCTTTTTCAAGACATGCTAGAGTTATCAGGAATCTTCAAACTACGGCTCTCCAGCTGTTGCGGAACTGCACATCCCATGAGGCATTGTAAAACTCTGACATTCACAGACATGACTAGGCATGATGGGAATTGTAGTTCCTGAACAACTGGAGGGTCGTAGTTTGAAGACCCCTGTCCTAGACCCCTGTGCTAGACCATTATTATGCCTCCAGAAGTGAATCTGTGCACAGGAAGTGGGTGTGTGTTTTAAGGCCAAATCATTTAGACATACACGCATGACCCACACAAACACCACCCTATGTAAAAATAAATCAAAAATTATCTTAATTTGCAAATAAGGATAATCTCTTCCTCAGAGAACAGTGAGCGGGGCATGGTGGTGGGAAGAAATTAGCAGCAGTACAAGCAACTTCCTGGAGGGGCGAGATGTCATTCCTGTGTGCTGACCAACGCTTTGGGGAACCAGATATGCACCATGGGTACATACCTCCGCACACACAGCAGTTGCGCATCTCACATACACAGCGGTCGCGCATCTAGATGCATTTGGCGCATCTAGCTGCAGGAACCCAATTTTTATGGATATTAATAGTAAAGCAGATGCAGATTTCCAGGACTGGATTAACAAATGTTTCTAGTGAAAGGCAACTGGTGTTTTCTATTACACAAGGTCTAAATGGGCCATTGACATGCACCACAGTTAGGAATGTGTCTTTGCAAAATTAAAGTAAATTGGATCCTTTCTTATTTTTGCTTGGGTATAGAGTGCAGAGGGATTAGAAGTCTTGTTAGTTTTTGGGGATGTCTGCTCCCCTGATAGGGTTAAGACACCTCCCAAATTTTGCCAGTTTCGCCTTCAAATTTATTCACTTCCTGTCATATAGCCAAACAGAAAGTGAGGGTAAAACCCTACCAATGTCTTTCCTTGGGGACACACAGGTCAATCTAAATAGTTTCCCCATTGGGTAAATTGCACTTTACTGTGTCACACCCCAAATTATTAGGTATCTTGGACTTTGGGGTTTATTTACTAAAGGCAAATCCACTTTGGTTCCTTACACATCAGCTAATCAAGTTCCTCGACTGATGTGTAAGGAACCAGGAAGTGCTGTGGAGCACAGGCTTAGTACGGGGTGAACGCCGCTGATCGGGGCTGCAGATCCGGTTTCAGGTGACACTATCATCCCATCACACATGAGTATTTCAAGGAGTGTTGTTTCATCATCAACGTGAGTGTAAACCTTGTGGAGTTTAAGCTGTAATTAATGTTTTAAAAAAACAATATCACACTATTGCTAACCTCTGTTGTTTCTACATGTGACATAGTGAGAGGAGGTTGCTGGTAACCAGGAGGAAAGAGTTGTCCTTTTGAGCCAAAAAGCTATCACAGGAAGGAGGAATTACAGGAGGATCTATTAAGCTGTTAACATTTACAAGCTTTTATACAAAGCCCTTAAGGTGAGGGTACATCTAGTGGAGGGTACACTAGGGCTGCGTGCACACTGCATGAAGGCACCAACATCACTTTTATCTATGTTTTTATGATGGATTGTCAAAGATTCTCATTCAACAATTATGAAGGATATTGTGCAGCACATGGAGCACTTGCACTTTATTTTGGACATTACAAACTAATTGAATGCTATTTGCACGGTTTTGGATTTGTTTCTCAGGATATATTTAATATTGATTTAACACATTGGTGTAATATTTTTTATACCTGTGTAATATATATATATATATATATATATATATATATATATATATATATATATATATATATATATTCTTTATAGTTATTTCATCTATTTATTTATTGTTTGGTCTCAGCACATTTGTTTTTATAATTTTGTACTGTCACATATAGGGAAGTGTGGGGAGTGCTAGCAGCTGTCTATTTTATTTTATTTTTTATTTTTACATTATTTTTCATCATATTTATTCCACCTATTTAAGGTTTTGCCCTCACTTCCTGTTTGTCTATGTGACAGAAAAGTGAAGCCAATTTTCTGAAAAGGGACACAAAGCCCAACCTAAAAAAGACAAGCAGGGGTTCTAAAACTCACTTGGTTTTCCTCAAATGGCCACAATTATAGTAGGATTGTCTTGAGCTAGATTTTAGCTCAGTGCTCTAAATCAATGGTTCTCAACCTTGTCCTCAAGTACCCCCAACAGGACACGTTTGCAGGTTTACCTTCAGCTTGCACAGATGCTTTAAATCAAAGTCAATGGCTTGGTAATTTGGACAGCTATTTTAGCTAAGATAAATTCCCAAAACATGTCCTGTCGGGGGTACTTGAGGACTAAGACTGAGAACCACTGCGCTGAAATGGAAAATTGAATACTTACCTCTCTGTAATTTTCCTTTCCTGGTGCCTATCCATGGCAGCTTACACACAATCCATGCATATGCTACCATGAAGGCACCAGGAAAGTAGCTTTTAGACAAATCACACCTTTTTTTGTTTTGCCATGCCAATCAGCCTAGTTTCAGTCCCGGAAGATTTTACCCCCTTCCTGACCAGAGCGCTTTTTGCGATTCTGCACTGCGTCACTTTAACTGACAATTGCGCAGTCATGCCACATTGCACCCAAACAAAATTGACGTCCTTCTTTCCCCACAAATAGAGCTTTCTTTTGGTGGTATTTGATCACAGTTTTTATTTTTTGCGCTATAAACAAAAAAAAGCGACAATTTTGAAAAAAAACACATTATTTTTTACTTTTTGCTATAATAAATATCCCCCAAAAATTCTTCTACATATTTTTGGTAAAAAAAAATCACAATACGCGTATATTGATTGGTTCGCGCAAAAGTTATAGCGTCTACAAAATAGGGGAGTAGTTTTATGGCATTTTTATTTTACATTTTTTTTATTAGCAATGGCGGTGATCTGCAATTTTTATCGGGACTGCAACATTATGGCAGACACATTGAACACTTTTGACACTATTTTGGAACCATTGTCATTTATACTGCGATCAGTGCTATAAAAATGCACTGGCAGTGAAGGGGTTAACCACTAGGGGGCGATGATGGGTTAAGTGTGTCCCAGGGAGTGATTCTAACTGTGGGGGGGATGGGCTTCAAGTCACATGACAGCGATCACTGCTCTCGATGACAGAGAGCAGTGATCTCTGTCATGACACAAGGCAGAACGGGGAAATGCCTTGTTTACATAGGCGATTCCCCATTCTGCGGCTCCGTGACATGATCGCTGGGAGACTGGCAGACCTCGAGTTCGCCATTCCCCGGGCATGATCACACTGTACGCGGCAGCGCGCGTGCGACCTGCTATCCCCACCTCTTAAAGGGGACGTACAGGTATGCCAATTTGCCCACCACTGCCATTGTGCCGACGTATATCGGCGTACAGCGGTCAGCAAGTGGTTAAGCTGCAGCTGTGAAATCTTTTGAATAAAAATTGTTTTGGGGGGAGTGTAAAATGCATTACTTGGATTGAGCATGCATCTGCAAAACAAATTATTAACAAAACACATAAAACATAAAAATTTGCTACAAATTTTATTGGTCAATAAAACAGGACTTGGAAAAGAGCAAGGAAAGCAAAAAACACATGTATGTTAATTTGAGACACTAACGGAATATAGTTTTGAGGTCTGACCATTTTGCAGAGGAAATTAACAGGAGTTAAAAGGACTGCGCCCACAAACGGACAGTCTCTTAAGGATTTAAACATTTATTAGTCACAATATCTTGAGGAAGATTTTGCAAAATAATGCAGCACAGACAATTAAATCAAAGTGAAACTAACAACCTACAAACAACACAGATTGACAACATCAAAAATATTTCAGTGAAAAATACCCCCCCACCAAAAAAAATAAATAAATAAACAAAAGTAAAAAATACTTGCTCTAAAACACATCTGTTTTGCAAAGACATAACAAACAACATACAAAGAGAAAATACATGTGTTAGAAACTCTATAGGGACACCCAAATGTACTCTTTTGACACACATACACCATCAAACAATCTTGTCTCTTTTCAGGGCAAGGTAAAGAATGCTATCTGCAAGCTTTATATAAAACAGGTTTGTGTGCTAATGAGGCAATTGAAAACGCATGCACAGTCCATGAAACCCACAAAAACGGAAAATTGTATACTGACCTTTCTGTAATTTTCCTTTCCTGACGCATCTTCATGGCAGCACACAAAGGGTTGTGACTCTGCCCCCGCAACCTGACCATCATTCTCTGTATCTATCATCTAAAGAAGGGCAAGATGCTGTGAAGATGCATCAGGAAAGGAAAATTACAGAAAGGTGAGTATACAATTTTCCATTATCCTGACACATCATGGCAGCACACACTGGGAAATAACTCACCAGTCGGATGGGTGCAAGAAAAAAGTAGTATTTATTTAACATGTAGCTGTGGAATTGGCCCAAATAACGGATCTTCCGAAATCTACCGTTGATAGTTGGGCCGAATTCACCTTATAGTGGGACATGAATGTATGTCTAGAGGACCAGGTCGCTACCCTGCAGATTGCCTCTGGCGAAACCCTGCAATATGCTGCCCATGAAGTTGCCACTGCCCTAGTTGAGTGAGCTCTAATGCCTTCTGGTACCGGTAGTTGTTGAATGGCATAGGTTTTCTTGATGGACTTGACTAGCCATGATGCGATAGTGCGAGATGATGCCAAGTGCAAGATGATGCCATGTGACCTTTTCTGTTCCCATGAGAAATTACCAATAGATTGTCTGTTTTATTAAAAGAGGCTGTAGCCATCAGGTAGCTGCTAATAGTTGATCTTATATCCAAGACATGGGGCTGGCCCTGATCGTTGGTAAAGATTTGGAGATTGATGTCCTGATTATAATGAAAAGATGTTGCCACCCTTGCATTAAAGCGCTTTGAAGGCCTCAGTACCACCCTGTCTGGGTAAAAGACCATGTAGGATTCTGTAATCAGTAATGCTTGCATCTCCGTAACTCTTTTAGCTGCGCTGATGGTGATGAGAAAAAAGAGTTTTTAGTGTTAAGTTCCACAGTGAGATAGAGTCAGCTGGATGAAAAGGGGAATTTGAAAGTGTGTTCAGGACTACTGACAGATCCCATGCTGGAAATGTTGGTCTTCTTGGAGCCCTGATCTTTAAACACGCCTTCATAAACAGAATCAGAAGAGGATGTGAGACCCATCTGAAGCCCGTTTTCGCAGATAAAGCTGAAACTTGCACTTTTAGGGTACTTGAGCTTAGCCCCTTAGCTAGGCCTGCTTGAAGAAATTCCAGAATTTGTGGTGCCTCTGGAGATAGTGGGTCCCAGGTATTTTGCTGAGCCATAGATGAAAACCTTCCCCATATCCTACCGTAGGTGGTGTTAGTGGTACATTTCCTAGCCTGGAGTAATGTTGATACTACTTCCTGGGAACTGCCTTGCTCTAGGAACCTATTCCTCTCAACCTCCATGCCATTAGATGTAGCTTCTCTGGAGCCGGATTAAAGAACTGCCCCTGGTAAAGTAGATCCTGAGTCATCGAGAGAGGTAGTGGGTCCTCTAGACTGAGTTGCAATAGGGTCATGATCCAGGTCCTCCTCGACCAAAAGGGAATTACTGCTATTACTGAAGCTGATGACTTCCTGAGTCTGGACAGGAACCTCACAATTAGTGGTGTCGGTGGAAATATGTTCCCTAGTCGAAAGCTCCATGGATGGAGAAGGCAGAAGGTACTCCCTCGGCTGATGGGTATGCTGCTCTCAACAGAAACCTCTGGCACTTGGCATTTGTAGGTGTCGCGGCCAGATCGATATCCGGAATTCCCAAAGTTTTGGTCAGGAGACTGAAGGCTTAGTGGTTCAGAGGCCATTTGTTGTTTAACAGGAACTCCCTGCTCAAACAATCGGCCAGTAGCTTCTGTGCTGCTGGAAGGTACCCAGCTCTCAGATCCGCTAGAAATAGTTGGGCCTATTCCAAGATGGGGCAAACTTCCTCCAGTAATGTATTGCTTCTGGTACCTCCCTGTCTCTAAATGTATGCCACCGCCACCTTGTTGTCCATCCGAATTAGGACATTCTTCCCCTTCAAGGATGATCCAAAGGCTAGGAGGGCAAGAAAGACTGCTCTGAGCTTGAGAATATTCAATACTAGCCCCTGCGCATGGAACTGCTATTGACCCTGAGCTGCTTGATCTCGGTAGTGAGCCCCCCATCCCTCCTGGCTGGCATCTGATGTGATTACTTCCAGTTCTGGGGGGACTATAGGCCTGTGGTTTCTGAGGTTGTCAGCCTGCATTCACCACCATATTGACTGTTTCACATTCCTGCGAATAAAAATTGTTGTCAGAAACCATGATTCAGCCTGAGATAAAAGTACAGTTAAATCACACTTGTTTAATAATAATAAAAAAAAAAAGGTAAACCGAGTAAACGTAGTCAAAACATAGCCAGAGTTCAGGAACCGGAACGGATAGTCAGACAAGCCAAAATGTCAGGGAGCCAGAGATGATTGTAGTAGAACAGTAAGCAGGATCTGGAGCCAGAAGGAATGTCAGCCAAGGAAGTCTTTAACAGGAACACAGTAGAGCGTCTCTAGAGATGGGACCAAGGCGAAGGCAGAGATCATCTGGGCTGGACGGCTTAAGTAGGCAGGACTGATGAGCAGGATATCATCAACAGGTGAGTCACTGTGGAGAGAAAGGAGCTGGCAATTAGCCAACATCTTAGCAGCCAGCTTTGAGAAGGAAGGGCTGAGCCCAGCCCTGACAATTGCCTGAAGCATCGATGCTCCATTCCACTGACTGGGAAATGAGGTTTGCAGCGTTCTCATGTGCTATTGCGCCCATTGGATCATTGGTAGAGTGGCAGACATGGAAACCAAGATGCTCAGACAAGCTCTGGCTGGAAGGGATTTTGCTGTCATTAATTTCCTTATCTTCTGGATTAAGGGAACTACCTTTTCTATAGGTAGCTGAACTTTGTTCGACTGGGTATCCAGTTCTGCCCCTAGAAAGATCATGTTTTGTGTGGGCTAAAGGTTGCTCTTTTCCCTGTTGATTAACCAACCGAAACACTGGAGTATCATGAGTAATACACTCCGATGATGAATCAACGCTTCTTGGCTGTCTGCCAAGAGCAGAATGTCGTCCAGATAATGATGCAATCTCAGGTCTTTTTTCCTTAGAAATGTGATTACAGGAAGTAGAATCTTGGTAAAGGTGCTGGGGGCAGAAGAGATGCCGAATGGTAGGCACTGTAACTGGAAATGCTGATGGTTGACTGAAAAACGAAGGCATCTCTGAAAGGCAGGATGTATAGGCACGTGTAGGTAGGCATCCAATAAATTTACGGATAGCATCCAATCTCCTAGGTTTATTGCTAACAGTATTAAATGGAGGCTTTCCATCTTGAAGGCTTCGATCTAGATTCTTTTGTTGAGACTCTTTAAATCCAACACTGGTCGCAGATCCCGTTTTCTTCTTTACTAGGAATGGGGGGATAATAACCCCTCCCTCTCCAGGATTGCCCCCCTTTGTTCTAACTCTACCACATATTTGAGCAGCACTCTTCTCTTGTCTGGGGATGATAGTAGTCTGGTTGACTTAAAGTGCTTTCTGGGTAAACTGTTTATGAATCTCCATTTATGGTCATAATTTATTGTGGAAAGTGTCCATGCGTCTTCTATGTGCTCCGTCCAAACCTGTATGAATTACTTAAGCCTGGCTCCCACTTTCCCAGGAAGGATGGGCGCACTTTGAAAAAGATTTTTGGTGTTCCGGGGTGGTCTTAGATTTTTGGAGTCTCAAAAAGGATGACTGTGTGTTTCTCCAGTTTTTTGCCTCTCTGTAACTTTCTGGAAGGTTACGCTTATAGGAAGGACCCTTCTGCGGTTTTGGTCTCCTGTCAGAAGGGATCAGTCCTGATTTCCCTCCTGTCACTTTTGAGATTGCGGAATCCAGTTTTGATCCAAAAAGGTTAACTCCGTCATATGGAATTTTGCCCTAATTAGTTCTTGACTCTGCCACAGGGCTCTCCTCGCCATGACCGATGCCAACATTGCTCTGGCGGAGGATCTGATGACATCCACTGAGGCTTCTTCAGTTCCTGAAGGGAGCTAATTATTTTCTCCTGGCTGGCCCCCTTGCAAGACTTCTCTATATTGGCAGACCATCCAGAAATCACCTTACCAACTGCTGCTGTAGCAACCGCTGGCCTACATGCACCGCCTGCTGTAGAGTATGCTTTCTTCAGGTCTAATGCCGCGTACACACGGTCGGATTTTCCAACGGGAAATGTTGGATGTGAGCTTGTTGGCGGTAAGTCTGACCATGTGTATGCTCCATCGGACATTTGATGATGGACTTTCCGCCAACAAATGTTGGCTAGCAGGTGCTCAAATTTTCCACCAACAAATGTTTGTTGTCATATTTTCCAATCGTGTGTACACAAGTCCGTCGCACAAAAGTCCACTCATGCTCTGAATCAAGAACGAGCCGGAAGCGCTCGGTCTGGTAAAACTAGCATTCGTAATGATGATCTCTATAATATTTTTTTTTTGTGTTTTTTCTAGTGATCTCCATAATAATTAGTTTTTTCGTTTTGTGTGTCAAGTTACCACAACACCATTATTATCTTGCATTTTTTAACCTCAAAGATGCAACTATGTTGGTGTCCCTTGTTAATTTGACATTGTATTTTTTAAATGTACCTGCCTACTTACAAACAAACTGCCCTTTTTGAAGTAAAACACATAGCCAAGTATTTGTCCCTTAAATTTCTTTTCATTTAATAGAGAGCACAAGGTCATAACAAAATAAAGAGGAAGGCAACGATGGAGAAACAGTTGGAATTGGTGAAGCCTTTGTACCCCAGGGCAGACATCAATTATTTGACTGTCAAAGTTGGTAACCTGAGGAGTCCATTTTATAGGGACACTACAGTCCAAGACTCCAAGAGATCGGGAGCAACAGCAGATGACATATATGTCCCGAGGCTGTGGTCTTACAACAGCCTGCGTTTTTTGCCGGACCACACCAAACCCAGGCCATCACTCTCAACACTTCTGTCCAGACTTCCTTCCATGCTGCTGTGGTGGGTGGGGTGGCTGTGGTGTTGGCGGAGGTGGTGGAGGAGCATGGTCCAACTCACAGATGTGTGTTTGACGTGTGAGTTCGCCCCTCGTCCCCTTGTTTAGGGCCTGCAGAATTAGCTCCTTGCATATAGTGCATGGGGCCTCCTCTGTGTGTTCTAATGTACTGGCAGTGACGCATCCAAATGCCTCGTGGCCACCAGGGGTCGTGGTAATTGCCACAGTAGCATGTCTTAGGAAAGTAGCCATGGTCTCCTCCAGGTTCCTTGCCTTCCTGGTCCTTTTGGTTGGAGGGCAGAGGGGAGGAACCTGAGATTCGGTCAGGCTGCTTGCCACGGCCTCCTCCTGGCTGAGACTTTCCTGTGTATGAATTTATAATTGTACATAGTTTTAGGTTTTTGGTCATCAATCACACACAATTTTGAGCTCATGACTGTTGCAAATTGAATGTTAACAAACAGAAAAGACTATCATTCTGACCCCAATATTTTTTATTCTTTTCCCAATCATTTTTGGCTACTACTGTCTATTGATATGTAAACCACTTTGTTAAATCAGAAATTTGTGATCAATAACATCTAGTTAACATCATTCAATTTTTGGCAAGAAATATCAACAATGCTATACCTGGGTCAAGCTAGGCTCCTCCACATCTTCTTCCTGGGTGGAAGGCCCAAGTTGGACCTCAGGAGCCTCAGCTGATGTGGAAGGAAGTGTTGATAGTGATGGCCTGGGTTCTGTCTGGTCGGACAAAAAATTCAGGCTCTTGTAGTACCACAGCCTGGGGAAATAGAGTATCTCACGAAAGTGAGTACACCCCTCACATTTTTGTAAATATTTTATTATATCTTTTCATGTGGCAACACTGAATAAATTACACTTTGCTGCAAGTAGTGAGTGTACAGTTTGTATAACAGTGAGAACTTGCTGTCCCCTCAAAATAACTCAACACACAGCCAATAATGTCTAAACCTCTGGCAACAAAAGTGAGTACACCCCTAAGTGAAAATGTCCAAATTGGGCCCAAAGTTTCAATATTTTGTGTGGCCACCATTATTTTCCAGCACTGCCTTAACCCTCTTGGGCATGGAGTTCACCAGAGCTTCACAGGTTGCCACTGGAGTCCTCTTCCACTCCTCGATGACGACATCATAGAGCTGGTGGATGTTAGAGACCTTGCGCTCTTCCACCTTCCATTTGAGGATGCCCCACAGATGCTCAATAGGGTTTAGGTATGGAGACATGCTTGGCCACTCCATCACCTTTACCCTCAGCTTCTTTAGCAAGGCAGTGCTTGTCTTGGAGTTGTGTTTGGGGTCATTATCATGTTGGAATATTGCCCTGTGGCTCAGTCTCTGAAGGGAGGGGATCGTTCTCTGCTTCAGTATGTCACAGTATATGTTGGCATTCATGGTTCCCTCAATGAACTGTAGCTCCCCATTGCCGGCAGCACTCATGCAGCCCCAGACCATGACACTTCCACCACCATGCTTGACTGTAGGCAAGACACACTTGTCTTTGTAAAAGAAACCAAAGTAGATATGGCGCTGTTCTATTTATATATATATTTCTAATATCAGGTGGTTTCGTTTGGAGGATTTATTTTAAAAGAAATGCTAATAAAACCAATGCCACTACCAATTAGTGGAATAAGTCAATGAGAGAAAAAGGATGGAATACAAATGATGTTACTCTACTAAGTACCAATAATAGTTAATCTGTCACAAGGGCAGAGTCAGTATACGTCCTTGCATCATTTCCGGCTACAGGCGCTGGTGTCAGCAACATATGCTTGTATTATTCCAGTTGAATGTGAGTACCTTTCCACATGTTTGTGCAATAAATAGTTTGCTACAGTATTACGCTATTGGGCTCCCTCTCTCTTTTTATGATGTTTAGTATATGATGGGATCTCTTCATAATCAACATCAAGGACGATACAAACCCTAAATTGCTACACAGTGGCATATACTGTGGATGCCTTAGACCCCAGGAGGGGGAGAAGTATCTGGTGAGTGCAGCCATAATAGGAGCACAAATAAGGCACGCACGGTGTGATCACCCATTGGGAAGTGAATTAGATCAAAAATGGATTTCCTCACTGGCACAAGAGCACTTTATTGATTTCAAATGTTTTTGGACTATTGTTTTTTATTAATATTAGTATAAGATCAATAATTGTTTTTCACTAGCACAATTAGCACTTTATTAATCTTATAACTTTGCACTATTGTGACAGATTAACTATTATTGGTAATTTGGAAGTTTACACGCTGGGGATCTATTCAGCTTTATATAATTATTCCACATAACTATTTGCCTTAGACTATTGGCTTATTTTTATTCTTTATTTATTATTTTTTATTCTATTTTAAGTTGACAAACAGAGAATGGTGAATTGTGTTCACAGTATGTAAAGTATGTAAAACACCATATTTTTAGTTCATGGATTTGTATTATATACACTTAGATTTTTTATTTAACACATCAATATCATCATATAGGTTTGATTTATTCATAGTCCATACATTTTTCACAATCACGTTTACAGGACAAATTGGGAGATCAAGCTGTTTTTAAACACGCACTTTTTGTTTACCCTTAATTGGGGTTTAACTAACAGCACTTACCAGCAGGTACTTAGTAGAGTAACATCATTTGTATTCCATGCTTTTTCTCTCATTGACTTATTCCACTAATTGGTAGTGCCAGTGGCAGTGGTTTTATTAGCATTTCTTTTAAAATCAATCCTCCTAACGAAAACACCTGATATTAGAAATATATATATATATATATATATATATATATATATATATATATATAAATAGAACAGCGCCATATCTACTTTGGTTTCTTTTACTTTTTCATTTACTCCACCTAGTGGCAGTAACTGGTAGAGGCAGCAGTTCCATTAATTAGTTCCCAGTTCCAACCCTTGAGCTGGTACTTATTCCTTTGCACGGAAACATTCCTTTTTCTTTACACTTGTCTTTGTACTTCTCCTCACCTGGTTGCCACCATGCATGCTTGACACCATCTAAACCAAATACATTTCTCTTGGTCTCATCAGACCACAGGACATGGCTCCAGTAATCCATGTCCTTAGTCTGCTTGTCTACAGCAAACTGTTTGCGGGCTTCCTTCAGGGACAACAGCCATGCAGACCAATTTGATGCAGTGTGCGGCGTATGGTCTGAGTACTGACAGGCTGACCCCCCCCACCCCTTCAACCTTTGCAGCAATGCTGGCAGCACTCATGTGTCTATTTCCCAATGACAACTTCTGGATATGACACTGGGCACGTGCACTCAACTTCTTTGGTCGACCATGGCAAGGCTATTTATGAGTGGAACCTGTCCTGTTAAACCACTGTATGGTCTTGGCCACTGTTCAGCTCAGTTTCAGGGTCTTGGCAATCTTCTTATAGTCTAGGCCATCTTTATGTAGAGCAAAAATTCTTTTTTTCAGATCCTCAGAGAGTTCTTTGGAATGAGGTGCCATGTTGAACATCCAGTGACCAGTATGAGAGAGTGAGAGCGATAACACCAAATTTAACACACCTGCTCCACATTCAAACCTAGACCTTGTAACACTAACGAGTCACATGACACCGGGGGGGAAAAATGGCTAATTGGGCCCAATTTGGACATTTTCACTTAGCGGTGTACTTATTTTTGTTGCCAGTGGTTTAGACATTAATGGCCGTGTGTTGAGTTATTTTGAGGGGACAGAAAATTTACACTGTTATACAAGCTGCAGACTCTTTACTTTACATTGTAGCAAAGTGTCATGTTTTCAGTGTTGTCACATGAAAAGATATAATAAAATATTTACAAAAATGTGAGGGGTGTACTCACTTTTTTGAGAAATTGTATACGTCATCTGCTGATGCTCCGGATCTCAGGGAATCCTGGAATTTCTTGCGCTCCCTATTATATGTGCTCCTCAGGCTACCAATTTTGGCCTTCATATAGGTGATGCCTGCCGTAGGATACACAGGCTTCACTAATTCCAACAGTTTCTCCAGCGCTGCCTTCCTCTTTAGCTTGTTAGAATAGTCCCTGCATCGGACTTGCCAGAGACATGGCAGCTCCCTGTATTTGTCGATGAAGTTTGGCAGGAAATCGTGGGCTGTAAATTTATCAACCATTTTATCTGCAAGACACAACAAAAGACAAACCCTAATGTCAGGCTAAACTCTCCTAATCTTGTCCCAATATAGGCCTCAATCTATAAGCAGTATAGGCCACTAACCACTGATACCCCAAGTTACAATTGTACCTTAGTTTGAACGATGGGCGCTAACGATCCTCTGTCCTCCACTCACAGATCGTACGTACGTCACAAGCGTGTTATGCTTTATATACACTGCGCATGCGTAAAACTCCACCCCTGTCCTTCTTTCTAGTGTATTCCCCGCCTCTTCTCTTTCGGGGCAATGGGAGAGCACATGGCGGAGACACAGCAGGTGTGTGCTGAGAGCAGCAACAACGAAAGCCCGGAGCAAGGAAGTTCAAGGAGGAGATATAAAGCCTCAAATATGTCCTTTGAAGAAATGGTGGAGATGGTGGACATCTTAACGAGGACAGACTATGATGGGAAGCATGGACCTTACAGAAACCCTAATGTGAGAAAGGCCAAGATTATGGCTAAAGTTGTCAGAAGTCTGCACAGGACTTTTGGGGTTCGACGATCCAAGGAGCAATTGAAGAAACGCTGGTCAGACCTGAAATTGAGGGAGCAAGATCAGTATAGAAAGATCAGGAAAGTGCTGCAAAAAGTATTTATCGTGTGTTCCTATTATTATTATTACTTTCGTGCTGGTCCATGTGCTTTTCTTTACTGTTGTACAGTTTAAAATGCCAAGTTTGAGGTTCGTGGACACAGGAATCGTTCGTAATAAACATAATTCGTTTGGGGGGCGTGGCCTGGACCGGCATGGTGTGAGGAGTGCGACACGGGAGCTCCGCTCGAGACGAACTCCGTTTTTAGATATCCTTTGACTGCAGCTGACTTTTACTGCCTGAAAACAAAGCCTGCCTTCTCCCGCACCTATTGTTATTATGTCGCCTCCTAAAAAAACAGCGGACACGATCGCTAAACTTGATAAATATCGGCTGAAGGAGAAGGGGACCCCGGGAGAAAATGGCGCCGATGCACCTTCCTCCTCTGAACCAGTGGCAGACGACACGGCCCGTATACTAGAGGCAATCTCGGATTGTAAAAGCTCCCTAACCTGTAAAATCGAGGAAGTGAAGATTGACGTGTCCTTGATTAGACAGGACTTACAGAAACTCCGGGAGCGTGTCACAGAAACGGAGACTCTCATTAGCCGAGTAGAAGATGAAATGCCGCCATTAGGGATGAGCTTCGTGTTCGAGTCGAATCCATGTTCGACTCGAATATCATCTGTTCGCCGAATTACAAACGATATGGGCCGTGGCGCGTCACGGCCTATTATTCACTGCGGCATCGCAGTGCATTGCTGGCTGATGATTGGCCAAGCATGCACTATGACCCGCATGCTTGGCCAATCATATCGCCGTCTGTAGAGAGAGTTTGTAATTGGCCAAAGCCAGGGTGGCTTTGGCCAATTATGGCTCAGGGGGTTTAGCACACGCCCCACACTATATAAGGCCACCTGCACGGCGGCCCTGTGTAGTGTGTTCCGGTGTTGGGAGACAGAGACAGAGAGAAAGTGTCATTTGATTTAAGTTAGATTAGGCAGGATAGTCAGTCAGTTAGCTGCACTTACAGTGTATTGTGTATATATATGCATCCCAGGTGTTGTATATATATATATATATATATATATATATATATATATATATATATACTGTATTCAGTTTAGCTAGATCCGTTACTGTTATTATCTTCCTACTGACAGGCAGGCTTGTGTTGTTACAGTATTTACAGCTACCTGAAGAAAATTGCTGGTGTTCTTCTGATCCTATTAGTACCCCAGTCAGGCAGCTAGTCTATTTACAGTTAGTGTAGTGCGTCCTCCTCACAGTGTTCAGCTAAAGCTACAAGTTAGTTTAGTGTGACCTCTGCACGGTGTTCAGCTAAAGCTACAAGTTAGTGTAGTGCAACCACTGCACAGTGTTCAGCTAAAGCTACAAGTTAGTGTAGTGCGTCCTCCTCACAGTGTTCAGCTAAAGCTACAAGTTAGTGTAGTGCACAGTGTTCAGCTAAAGCTACAAGTTAGTGTAGTGCGTCCTCCTCACAGTGTTCAGCTAAAGCTACAAGTTAGCGTAGTGCGTCCTCTGAACAGTGTTCAGCTAAAGCTACAAGTTAGTGTAGTGCGTCCTCCTCACAGTGTTCAGCTAAAGCTACAAGTTAGTGTAGTGCGACCTCTGGACAGTGTTCAGCTAAAGCTACAAGTTAGTGTAGTGCATCCTCTGAACAGTGTTCAGCTAAAGCTACAAGTTAGTGTAGTGCACAGTGTTCAGCTAAAGCTACAAGTTAGTGTAGTGCGTCCTCCTCACAGTGTTCAGCTAAAGCTACAAGTTAGTGTAGTGTGACCTCTGCACAGTGTTCAGCTAAAGCTACAAGTTAGTGTAGTGCGTCCTCCTCACAGTGTTCAGCTAAAGCTACAAGTTAGTGTAGTGCTTCCTCCTCACAGTGTTCAGCTAAAGCTACAAGTTAGTGTAGTGCGACCTCTGCACAGTGTTCAGCTAAAGCAACAAGTTAGTGTAGTGCACAGTGTTCAGCTAAAGCTTGAAGTAGAATAGTAAGGTATCGAACCAGGCAGAACTTAAGCAATGCAGGTTTATTAACAGCTGATAACATACAGGTTTTTGTTCAAAGTATTACAAGATACAGATCTAATTTATACAGTTTCTTACAATGCATGCATATTAGATATAAATATTCTTATCCTCTACCCCAATTGATACAATTGTGAATTGTTCTTACCTTGAACCAGAATGGGTCTTTACTGCCAATTCTTGGGAACCTCTCACCTGATAGGGACCAGCCAATTGGCCGGTGGTCTGGTCTCCTCACAGAGTTCTGGGTTCCAGCTCAACCAAGTTTGTGAGGGAAATTCACCTGAGACCACACTCTGGAACAAGTTAAGAAGTCTTCTCTGACTCGTACGAGGAGACAAGTTGTGGACAGATACTTGCCCATTGGTTCTGACCTCTATGACCCGTGCAATAGGGCAGCATACATAGAGTTCAGCCTTATGAGCTCCTATCTGACTTGTCCGTCTAACAATTGCAGAGCTTGCATTTATATACTCTTTTACAAGTCTTATCTCAACTATCTGTCTTACATATGATTGGTCGCTAAGGTCTACATCAAAGTAACCAACCATAAATCTGACACCTGTTCTACAACCAGATAAACTTAATTATTCCCAAAATTCCTATATGTTCATTAAACTGATTTATAACTGTTTTTGTCCAATTAAAAACACCTGTATAGAGACAGTCTGGCACCCAGCTGTGTTATCAAACTCTCTTTATCTTGATAAGATTTAACTAGCTTCAAGGATGACAGATTTATGACATTTGGGAAAATGAACTTTCAGTAACCCCACCAGATGTGTTATATGTCTCACTATATGTATGTATTTTAACAGTTTTAATGAGGGCACAAGCAGACCTTTGTTTGACCCTGTCAAACTTAATTAATGTTCTGTACATAACTTTCCTGTATTCCACCTAATTATTTTAACCACCTGTTTTCTTATCTGTCTGAGACAATTCTACATAACTTGAATCTATTCTAATGAACTTTCATCCAGTAGACTATCTTAATACATTTTCGAGAACACCTGTTTACAAGTACTTGTCATAAAGCAGAGGTCATTTAAAGTTCAACACTTATAAATGAAGACTTTCTAAATCTATGGAAAACACAGTATACATTATTAAAGATTAATAATTGTTGCTTTACTTATTGAATAATAATATTGATAAAACCACTACTATATAATAATATAAATAATAATAATAATTATTATTATCAATAAAATATATGCAAATCAATATATACAATATGAAATACATTGGCTAATATGAGATTCCACAACATTTCCCCCCTGTTGAGGCATAAGCCTCACAACAATTACAGTACAGATCACCCACCATGCTCTTCAGAGACCCCATGCACCCAACACTGATCACATAAATTGTCCAAAAAAAAAATAAAAATAAATCAGTCCAAAAATAAATAAATAAATCAGTCCAAAAAATAACACTGCATCTTCTTCTGTAGCTGCAAAGTCCTTCTCCATATGTGGCACGGAAAACATAGTTGTCAGTCTCAGTGGCATTGTGATCATTCTTGCCACAAACTTCTTGCAACAGGCAACAGTTACTCAGCAACATCACATCAAGGATAACAGGGAAGAGGAACAATCCGTTCAGCTAGTGAATGAAAGCCAAGTATGTGGTTCCAGGGACCATTCAGCAGACTCAGTCCCATAAGGCTCTGCCTTTTCCTGCATAGGTCTTTTCAGCTTAGCCAAGTGCTTGATGTTTTTTGGAGAGATCTCCTTCTTCATCATCAGTTGCTGGTCCAGTATCATAGCACAAGCTGCTTTGGATGCTGTAAGACACAAGTTCAGTGCATACCTGTTCTGCAAGGGTACAAGTCTCAGATTTTCCAGTTCCTCCTTTTGTGCATGAAATCCTTCCTTTGTAGCAATGAACATTTGTAACAAGTTACATCATGTCTTCTGCGATCACCGAATATTTGTCTGGATATAAAATACACTTCAAAAATATAGTTATAAAAAATAAAAATAAAGTCAGTGTCAGGATACAATAGGCCTCTGGCAAGCATTTCAGGGCAACCTACAAAGCAAGCCATACCTACACTCTCATCTTATCTAATAACTTAATTTAGTGTGTTCCTTTTACTTCTACAACATCCGCTAAAATAATATACATATATCTATATAGTTTTATCATAATACAATACTCTTACAATATTAATAATATTTATTATTATAAATCCCTTGAAGTACATGTTTTCACTACAAAGTATTTTATATAGACTATTCTTTTTACATTTCCCAACCTATGCTATTTCCCATACAATAATTGTAAAATTTTTATCATTTCTTAACCTTGACTCCAACTATCAGTCACTATTACCCTGGTCATGTCATACTGTCAATATAGTCAGTCCAGAAATTTCATTAGTTTTAATTTTGTAGTCTTCCCACAAAGTTTGCTAAACCCAAAACCATTTCACTTTTTGTCAATTTTTGCACATACTATACTGCAGAATATTTTACAATAACAGTCAGCATGGGTCTCTTCTGTCAATCACTGCTATACTGTCTAAGTCAGTAGCCTACCTCTCCTATGTCTTAAAACATAAATTATAAAACAAAATCAAGACAAATATCATAACATATCCTATAAAGCATCAATAGCATACAGTCTAGCGATAATGTCATACCCATTACATTAAACCTCCCCACTTTTTTTTTTTTTCCAAAAAATGATAAAACTATTTGTTTATAATGATTGAACATTTACTCAAAGTGGAACTCTACTCACAAAAATGTGATAAAATAAGGTTCATTAGCAAGAAAAATACATTCCACATTAATTATTATGCTACCATTTTACTGAAGCCCATAACCTTTGAGCAGCAGTAGAATTTCAGGCTGTCAGCAGACTGGCCTCTAGATTTTAAGCAGTGCAAAAAGAAATAGAGCACAACTGAGCCTGTGTAGAGCAGGGTGGAACAGTGGATTTTAAACAGTATAGGCACTTATTTTTTACTGTGCTTCATAGCTACACCTGCAAAAGGGGTCAGCCTCAAGTGATCCAGCAGGAATTAATTTTCTGACCAAAGTTCCACTTTAAGGTGTTCACAATATTAATACTTATAACATATATAACAAACAAAACAACAGTAAGTCTCTACATACAAAGTATCACATATAATTAATTAGAAATGTCCATTACTGAAATATTTCCAATGTCTTTGTCTGCAACAGTCTCTTGTATGTATTCCACTTGCACTTATGTGAATAACACTCTTGGTAATTTCACTCAGACTTTGACTACTATAGAAATGGAAAATGTCACTGTCACAAATGTGGATTTAAATGGACACTTGAATTGTGAATTCTTCCACTTCCTTTTATGATCTTTAATGTACTTGCAGTCATCAAGGGTTACTGACATACATTCCTTTAGTGGCTTTGATTGGAACAAGAGATCACATCTAAAACAAGGATCTGTTTAGAAACAAAACTACACCAATTTGGTTAATTATTTTAAACACATGAACATTTTATCTCCCACTGTACAGCATGAAGTCTAAGCAACTATGATCTGCCTCTAGAACTCCTAAATTTAGTGACAAATATATCCAAAATTTCATATGGCCCAGCAAATTGTATTTAATTTGGTCTACAACAGCCCATACAACCTATCCACCAATGAATATGAGTGTGGACACAAGGTTCTATCGTCTATGCCAAGCATAGAGCAGAATGGAACTGATTTTTCATAAAAAATGGGTACAATTATCTGATATCAGTGCTGTATACACTCCAAGCCTGGGAAAAAATTCCCACATCAGACACTTAGCTGTTGTCTCATACATTTGCATGACCATATGAAAAACTGTGATTTACTTTAAAAAGGAGCAGACATTTATTAAAGTATATCTACAGCTTTGTTCTTTCATTGCAATAAAGTCTATATACAGGCACACAAAATAGACTTTGAAGAACTACATTTTGTGAAACTACATTGTGATTGTTCATAATTAAAAAGAAATCAAAATAAAATGACATGGTCACTTGCACAGTCTGTTAAATCTAAAGAGGTTAAGAAAATGTGCATTACTATGTCCCTTCCTTAAGAATAATTATATACAAATTTTATTTTTAATTAGATCATATTAATGCAGAGTGACCCTAATCCAAAAAACTGACTTTGCCACCTGTAGTAGCATAACTAGGAACTTGAATAATAAAAAATCAAAAGGAGTGAAATTTTACAAAGTATAACTTTACATATGAAAATGTCTGGCTGCTCCTGGAATAAAGAAACAAAAAAATTTATTTAGGCACACTAATAATCAACCTGATAATTACTAAATATTGTAATCAGGTAGGACAAAATAAGTTCTAGCCAATACCAATAAGGGACCTTGCTCACCAGAGCTTACACAGAGCTTACAAGCTAAGATTAAAAATTAAGACTCTAATTATCTAATTCACCCCCCTGTATGTGCTACATATAGCACATATAATAAGATGGTAGCACTGTGACCATGCATCACTCTTCACTATTCTTTTTAGAAAATAAGAAACAAAAATAAATTTGGAGTTCCCTTGTACCAAATAAATAAATCCCATTACTATCTTTGTGAGTACTACTAAGTAGGCAAATATATAAAGATGACAGTATACATAATACTGTACAATAAGATAGGGACATGACAAAATAAACAACAACAGCTACAAGGGAGAATAAGCACCCTACTTACAAGAGTGATACACTAAAAATAAAATGCACCTTTCACTACTACAGTCCATAATATAAAAGACAAAATACCTATTATAATCTACAGTTTATATTCTAATAAAAAATCAACAATGTTTAAGAATAAGAATGTATTCTGAGATGTTTTTTTTTTTTTTTTTTTTTCTGGTCAGCTCATCCAGTTTCTGTCTAAAGGCACCTAAACGTGCCCCATTATCTCAGTACAGAGCACTGAGATGAGCTGTCAAAAAAAGTGATTTAATGCTGTTGCACATAAGCTCCTAAACACATACTGAAAAAAATACAGTATTTCGTCTAACATGTAAAACCTACAACTGTAAAATCTTTTAAGCATGACATTAATTACATTAGCGGCATTGAATTTATCTACAGATTTTTCCTTCCAGAAGCAGTATGCTGGATACAAAAAAAAATATGGGTGAACTTTGTGTCGTAAATTACTTAAAACGAACAACTTTCTTTTGTCTACAGTTTAAATAACTTCTAACTCCCTCAGCTCATTAATGGTGCTATCTAGCTGAGGTACATATTCAAAAGAATATAAAAAAAAAAAATAATAAAATAAAAAATGAATCGTGCCTTCCACACACACACTCACTCACTGCCAATAACATTTAGAACTTTGACGCTAAAGTCAATCAGTCACCATAGATGTATCAATCCCTAGCCTCTCAACGAAAGACACATACAATCAATCACATAGGGATTCATTTTACACCTCATACAAAAAAAAACACACACATTTAACTCATATAAATATAAATCCTTCTATCAAATACTAATAACAAGTGTCACGAAATCAAATATATGACACAGAAAGTTCTAATTGCATTTGTATGGAGGATACATACCATTTCCCTATTCATCATACACTATGCAGAAATTAGCATCAGTTGCATACTTCTTACAATTCACTCATAGAACTAACACATAGGGTCCTTTCACACCAACGTTTTTACAACCACTACAGAATTATTCTAACCTAATATGGGAGATGATCAGTCTCCCTCACACATACAATATTCCCTAACAGTCTACAAAGATTACAAAGAAATTAACTTACATTTGTGAACATTCATTAACAAAATGTCATTATCTTCTGTTTTCTATATAGCAATACAGTCACTCCACCTAGCAAAGTATGCATACACATGAACACAAATTCCTGACTATATATAAATATACAAATATTCACAGAATTATTAAAACTGACAGGTTAGTTAGTAATTACTTATGGACAGCAGTGCTCAGAGTAAAGCCAATAGGCACCGTATGCGCATACGTCTCCTTACCAAAACGCTTGTCTCAAGACACGAAAAACCACCAAGCCCTGCTTGCCACGGCGATCAGGAATGTCTCAACCTGATCTTAACTCAGTTAGTACACAGACCATTACAACAGATACATATAAACACATACACTTATAGCACAAAGACGATACATACCTTTTAACTTTGTTAACAAATGGAGCTCCAAAACCTTTACCTCATTTACCTGTCAGGACTTACCTCTCCTGACATTTCTAAACTCATGAGTATTATTTTACACCACAATTATTATGTTCAATAATATACAAAACAAAGGTACCTTTTTCTACTAGTAGCTACATATCAGTACTGTTTTTGTTTTTAACTTAGGCTTTCCAGGGGTCTGATAACCCCAAAGCCTTCTCCTGATTGATTACCAATCCAGGAAACCCACATGCATGTTAACGCAGGTTCTCCAGGGGTCTTTAAGTCCCCAAAACCTCATCCAGACAAAATTTTGCAGTCAAGGTAAACAACATGCATGTTACGCAAGTTCTCCAGGGGTCTTTAAGTCCCCAAAACTTCATCCTGACTCATTTTTGCAGTCCAGGTAAACAACATGCATGTTACGCAAGTTCTCCAGGGGTCTTTAAGTCCCCAAAACTTCATCCTGACTAATTTTTGCAGTCCAGGGAACCAACATGCATGTTACGCCTAGGTTTACATAGAGAGTAATTAACCCTCTACAGGGGTACCCCTTCAGAAAATAAAGAATTGAAAGAAAAGAAAGAGAAAAGAGAAAAAACAAAAAAAAAAAATTAAAAAAAAATTAATAAATAAATAAATACATTTTCTACCCAGGGTATCTCATCCTGTACAATGTACTTTAAGGCACCCACAGTTGAGAAAACCCAACCTGCCATCACAAAGATCTGCCTGGTGGACAGCGATAACCCAACAACAACCACCCGCCCCTCCTAGCGCTAGCAAAACACGGCACAACACAATGCAGAACTAATAATAGGTGTCTGCTAACCTGATATAAATTGCGCATAATTGTGTTGAGCTCAGTGCCTCACCAGCATGGAGTTAGGCAAGATCGGAGTTGAGGTTATGCTGTCCCCGTACGGGCCACCAAATGAAGTAGAATAGTAAGGTATCGAACCAGGCAGAACTTAAGCAATGCAGGTTTATTAACAGCTGATAACATACAGGTTTTTGTTCAAAGTATTACAAGATACAGATCTAATTTATACAGTTTCTTACAATGCATGCATATTAGATATAAATATTCTTATCCTCTACCCCAATTGATACAATTGTGAATTGTTCTTACCTTGAACCAGAATGGGTCTTTACTGCCAATTCTTGGGAACCTCTCACCTGATAGGGACCAGCCAATTGGCCGGTGGTCTGGTCTCCTCACAGAGTTCTGGGTTCCAGCTCAACCAAGTTTGTGAGGGAAATTCACCTGAGACCACACTCTGGAACAAGTTAAGAAGTCTTCTCTGACTCGTACGAGGAGACAAGTTGTGGACAGATACTTGCCCATTGGTTCTGACCTCTATGACCCGTGCAATAGGGCAGCATACATAGAGTTCAGCCTTATGAGCTCCTATCTGACTTGTCCGTCTAACAATTGCAGAGCTTGCATTTATATACTCTTTTACAAGTCTTATCTCAACTATCTGTCTTACATATGATTGGTCGCTAAGGTCTACATCAAAGTAACCAACCATAAATCTGACACCTGTTCTACAACCAGATAAACTTAATTATTCCCAAAATTCCTATATGTTCATTAAACTGATTTATAACTGTTTTTGTCCAATTAAAAACACCTGTATAGAGACAGTCTGGCACCCAGCTGTGTTATCAAACTCTCTTTATCTTGATAAGATTTAACTAGCTTCAAGGATGACAGATTTATGACATTTGGGAAAATGAACTTTCAGTAACCCCACCAGATGTGTTATATGTCTCACTATATGTATGTATTTTAACAGTTTTAATGAGGGCACAAGCAGACCTTTGTTTGACCCTGTCAAACTTAATTAATGTTCTGTACATAACTTTCCTGTATTCCACCCAATTATTTTAACCACCTGTTTTCTTATCTGTCTGAGACAATTCTACATAACTTGAATCTATTCTAATGAACTTTCATCCAGTAGACTATCTTAATACATTTTCGAGAACACCTGTTTACAAGTACTTGTCATAAAGCAGAGGTCATTTAAAGTTCAACACTTATAAATGAAGACTTTCTAAATCTATGGAAAACACAGTATACATTATTAAAGATTAATAATTGTTGCTTTACTTATTGAATAATAATATTGATAAAACCACTACTATATAATAATATAAATAATAATAATAATTATTATTATCAATAAAATATATGCAAATCAATATATACAATATGAAATACATTGGCTAATATGAGATTCCACAACAAGCTACAAGTTAGTGTAATGCGTCCTCCTCACAGTGTTCAGCTAAAGCTACAAGTTAGTGTAGTGCGACCTCTGCACAGTGTTCAGCTAAAGCTACAAGTTAGTGTTGTGCGACCTCTGCACATTGTTCAGCTAAAGCTACAAGTTAGTGTAGTGTGACCTCTGCATAGTGTTCAGCTAAAGCTACAAGTTAGTGTAGTGCGTCCTCTGAACAGTGTTCAGCTAAAGCTACAAGTTAGTGTAGTGCACAGTGTTCAGCTAAAGCTACAAGTTAATGTAGTGCCTCCTCCTCACAGTGTCCAGCTAAAGCTACAAGTTAGTGTAGTGCGTCTTTTCAACAGTGTTCAGCTAAAGCTACAAGTTAGTGTAGTGCACAGTGTTCAGCTAAAGCTACAAGTTAGTGTAGTGCATCCTCCTCACAGTGTTCAGCTAAAGCTACAAGTTAGTGTAGTGCGTCCTCCTCACAGTGTTCAGCTAAAGCTACAAGTTAGTGTTGTGCGACCTCTGCACAGTGGTCAGCTAAAGCTACAAGTTAGTGTAGTGCGTCCTCGGAACAGTGTTCAGCTAAAGCTAGAAGTTAGTGCAGTGCACAATGTTCAGGTAAAGCTACAAGTTAGTGTACTGCGTCCACCTCACAGTGTTCAGCTAAAGCTACAAGTTAGTGTAATGCGTCCTCTGAACAGTGTTCAGCTAAAGCTACAAGTTAGTGTAGTGCACAGTGTTCAGCTAAAGCTACAAGTTAGTGTAGTGCGTCCTCCTCACAGTGTTCAGCTAAAGCTACAAGTTAGTGTAGTGCGTCCTCCTCACAGTGTTCAGCTAAAGCTACAAGTTAGTGTAGTGTGACCTCTGCACAGTGTTCAGCTAAAGCTACAAGTTAGTGTAGTGTGTCCTCCTCACAGTGTTCAGCTAAAGCTACAAGTTAGTGTAGTGCGACCTCTGCACAGTGTTCAGCTAAAGCTACAAGTTAGTGTAGTGCACAATGTTCAGGTAAAGCTACAAGTTAGTGTACTGCGTCCACCTTACAGTGTTCAGCTAAAGCTACAAGTTAGTGTAATGCGTCCTCTGAACCGTGTTCAGGTAAAGCTAGAAGTTAGTGTAATGCACAGTGTTCAGCTAAAGCTACAAGTTAATGTAGTGCGTCCTCCTCACAGTGTCCAGCTAAAGCTACACGTTAGTGTAGTGCGTCCTTTGAACAGTGTTCAGCTAAAGCTACAAGTTAGTGTAGTGCACAGTGTTCAGCTAAAGCTACAAGTTAGTGTAGTGCATCCTCCTCACAGTGTTCAGCTAAAGCTACAAGTTAGTGTAGTGCGTCCTCTGAACAGTGTTCAGCTAAAGCTAGAAGTTAGTGTAGTGCACAATGTTCAGGTAAAGCTACAAGTTAGTGTAATGCGTCCTCTGAACAGTGTTTAGCTAAAGCTACAAGTTAGTGTAGTGCACAGTGTTCAGCTAAAGATACAAGTTAGTGTAGTGCGTCCTCCTCACAGTGTTCAGCTAAAGCTACAAGTTAGTGTAGTGCGTCCTCTGAACAGTGTTCAGCTAAAGCTAAAAGTTAGTGTAGTGCGTCCTCCTCACAGTGTTCAGCTAAAGCTACACGTTAGTGTAGTGTGACCTCTGCACAGTGTTCAGCTAAAGCTACAAGTTAGTGTAGTGTGTCCTCCTCACAGTGTTCAGCTAAAGCTACAAGTTAGTGTAGTGTGACCTCTGCACAGTGTTCAGCTAAAGCTACAAGTTAGTGTAGTGCGTCCTCCTCACAGTGTTCAGCTAAAGCTACAAGTTAGTGTAGTGCTTCCTCCTCACAGTGTTCAGCTAAAGCTACAAGTTAGTGTAGTGCGTCCTCTGAACAGTGTTCAGCTAAAGCTACAAGTTAGTGTTGTGCACAGTGTTCAGGTAAAGCTACAAGTTAATGTAGTGCGTCCACCTCACAGTGTTCAGCTAAAGCTACAAGTTAGTGTAGTGCATCCTCTGAACAGTGTTCAGCTAAAGCTACAAGTTAGTGTAGTGCACAGTGTTCAGCTAAAGCTACAAGTTAGTGTAGTGCATCCTCCTCACAGTGTTCAGCTAAAGCTACAAGTTAGTGTAGTGTGACCTCTGCACAGTGTTCAGCTAAAGATACAAGTTAGTGTAGTGCGTCCTCCTCCCAGTGTTCAGCTAAATCTACAAGTTAGTGTAGTGCGTCCTCCTCACAGTGTTCAGCTAAAGCTACATGTTAGTGTAGTGCACAGTGTTCAGCTAAAGCTACAAGTTAGTGTAGTGCGTCCTCCTCACAGTGTTCAGCTAAAGCTACAAGTTAATGTAGTGCGACCTCTGCACAGTGTTCAGTTAAAGCTACAAGTTAGTGTTGTGCGACCTCTGCACAGTGTTCAGCTAAAGCTACAAGTTAGTGTAGTGCGTCCTCCTCACAGTGTTCAGCTAAAGCTACAAGTTAGTGTAGTATGACCTCTGAACAGTGTTCAGCTAAAGCTACAAGTTAGTGTAGTGCGTCCTCCTCACAGTGTTCAACTAAAGCTACAAGTTAGTGTAGTGCGACCTCTGCATGGTGTTCAGCTAAAGCTACAAGTTAGTGTAGTGCGTCCTCTGAACAGTGTTCAGCTAAAGCTACAAGTTAGTGTTGTGCACAGTGTTCAGGTAAAGCTACAAGTTAGTGTAGTGCATCCTCCTCACGGTGTTCAGCTAAAGCTACAAGTTAATGTAGTGTGACCTCTGCACAGTGTTCAGCTAAAGCTACAAGTTAGTGTTGTTTGACCTCTGCACAGTGTTCAGCTAAAGCTACAAGTTAGTGTAATGCGTCCTCCTCACAGTGTTCAGCTAAAGCTACAAGTTAGTGTAGTGCGTCCACCTCACAGTGTTCAGCTAAAGCTACAAGTTAGTGTAGTGCATCCTCTGAACAGTGTTCAGCTAAAGCTACAAGTTAGTGTAGTGCACAGTGTTCAGCTAAAGCTACAAGTTAGTGTAGTGCGTCCTCCTCACAGTGTTCAGCTAAAGCTACAAGTTAGTGTAGTGTGACCCCTGCACAGTGTTCAGCTAAAGCTACAAGCTAGTGTAGTGCGTCCTCCTCCCAGTGTTCAGCTAAAGCTACAAGTTAGTGTAGTGCGTCCTCCTCACAGTGTTCAGCTAAAGCTACAAGTTAGTGTAGTGCACAGTGTTCAGCTAAAACTACAAGTTAGTGTAGTGCGTCCTCCTCACAGTGTTCAGCTAAAGCTACAAGTTAATGTAGTGCAACCTCTGCACAGTGTTCAGCTAAAGCTACAAGTTAGTGTTGTGCGACCTCTGCACAGTGTTCAGCTAAAGCTACAAGTTAGTGTAGTGCGACCTCTGCATAGTGTTCAGCTAAAGCTACAAGTTAGTGTAGTGCGTCCTCTGAACAGTGTTCAGCTAAAGCTACAAGTTAGAGTAGTGCACAGTGTTCAGCTAAAGCTACAAGTTAGTGTAGTGCATCCTCCTCACAGTGTTTAGCTAAAGCTACAAGTTAGTGTAGTGCGTCCTCTGAACAGTGTTCAGCTAAAGCTACAAGTTAGTGTAGTGCGTCCTCCTCACAGTGTTCAACTAAAGCTACAAGTTAGTGTAGTGTGACCTCTGAACAGTCTTCAGCTAAATCTACAAGTTAGTGTAGTGCGTCCTCTGAACAGTGTTCAGCTAAAGCTACAAGTTA
The DNA here is from genome assembly GCF_042186555.1 of Aquarana catesbeiana. NCBI lineage: Eukaryota > Metazoa > Chordata > Amphibia > Anura > Ranidae > Aquarana > Aquarana catesbeiana. The sequence goes on along the minus strand of NC_133336.1, from coordinate 99,704,277 downwards.
GTGTAGTGCACAGTGTTCAGCTAAAGCTACAAGTTAATGTAGTGGGTCCTCCTCACAGTGTCCAGCTAAAGCTACAAGTTAGTGTAGTGCATCCTTTGAACAGTGTTCAGCTAAAGCTACAAGTTAGTGTAGTGCACAGTGTTCAGCTAAAGCTACAAGTTAGTGCAGTGCATCCTCCTCACAGTGTTCAGCTAAAGCTACAAGTTAGTGTAGTGCGTCCTCCTCACAGTGTTCAGCTAACGCTACAAGTTAGTGTAGTGCGTCCTCCTCACAGTGTTCAACTAAAGCTACAAGTTAGTGTAGTGTGACCTCTGCACAGTGTTCAGCTAAATCTACAAGTTAGTGTAGTGCGTCCTCTGAACAGTGTTCAGCTAAAGCTAGAAGTCAGTGTAGTGCACAATGTTCAGGTAAAGCTACAAGTTAGTGTACTGCGTCCACCTCACAGTGTTCAGCTAAAGCTACAAGTTAGTGTAATGCGTCCTCTGAACAGTGTTCAGCTAAAGCTACAAGTTAGTGTAGTGCACAGTGTTCAGCTAAAGATACAAGTTAGTGTAGTGCGTCCTCCTCACAGTGTTCAGCTAAATCTACAAGTTAGTGTAGTGCGTCCTCTGAACAGTGTTCAGCTAAAGCTACAAGTTAGTGTAGTGCGTCCTCCTCACAGTGTTCAGCTAAAGCTACAAGTTAGTGTAGTGTGACTTCTGCACAGTGTTCAGCTAAAGCTACAAGTTAGTGTAGTGTGTCCTCCTCACAGTGTTCAGCTAAAGCTACAAGTTAGTGTAGTGCGACCTCTGCATGGTGTTCAGCTAAAGCTACAAGTTAGTGTAGTGCGTCCTCTGAACAGTGTTCAGCTAAAGCTACAAGTTAGTGTTGTGCACAGTGTTCAGGTAAAGCTACAAGTTAGTGTAGTGCGTCCACCTCACAGTGTTCAGCTAATGCTACAAGTTAGTGTAGTGCATCCTCTGAACAATGTTCAGCTAAAGCTACAAGTTAGTGTAGTGCACAGTGTTCAGCTAAAGCTACAAGTTAGTGTAGTGCGTCCTCCTCACAGTGTTCAGCTAAAGCTACAAGTTAGTGTAGTGCGTCCTCCTCACAGTGTTCAGGTAAAGCTACAAGTTAGTGTAGTGCGTCCTCCTCACGGTGTTCAGCTAAAGCTACAAGTTCATGTAGTGCGACCTCTGCACAGTGTTCAGCTAAAGCTACAAGTTAGTGTAGTGCGACCTCTGCATGGTGTTCAGCTAAAGCTACAAGTTAGTGTAGTGCGTCCTCTGAACAGTGTTCAGCTAAAGCTACAAGTTACTGTTGTGCACAGTGTTCAGGTAAAGCTACAAGTTAGTGTAGTGTGTCCACCTCACAGTGTTCAGCTAAAGCTACAAGTTAGTGTAGTGCATCCTCGGAACAGTGTTCAGCTAAAGCTACCAGTTAGTGTAGTGCACAGTGTTCAGCTAAAGCTACAAGTTAGTGTAGTGCGTCCTCCTCACAGTGTTCAGCTAAAGCTACAATTTAGTGTAGTGCGTCCTCCTCCCAGTGTTCAGCTAAAGCTACAAGTTAGTGTAGTGCATCCTCCTCACAGTGTTCAGCTAAAGCTACATGTTAGTGTAGTGCACAGTGTTCAGCTAAAGCTACAAGTTAGTGTAGTGCGACCTCTGCACAGTGTTCAGCTAAAGCTACAAGTTAGTGTTGTTCGACCTCTGCACAGTGTTCAGCTAAAGCTACAAGTTAGTGTAGTGCGTCCTCCTCACAGTGTTCAGCTAAAGCTACAAGTTAGTGTAGCATGACCTCTGCATGGTGTTCAGCTAAAGCTACAAGTTAGTGTAGTGCGTCCTCTGAACAGTGTTCAGCTAAAGCTACAAGTTAGTGTTGTGCACAGTGTTCAGGTAAAGCTACAAGTTAGTGTAGTGCATCCTCCTCACGGTGTTCAGCTAAAGCTACAAGTTAATGTAGTGCGACCTCTGCACAGTGTTCAGCTAAAGCTACAAGTTAGTGTTGTTTGACCTCTGCACAGTGTTCAGCTAAAGCTACAAGTTAGTGTAATGCGTCCTCCTCACAGTGTTCAGCTAAAGCTACAAGTTAGTGTAGTGCGTCCACCTCAGAGTGTTCAGCTAAAGCTACAAGTTAGTGTAGTGCATCCTCTGAACAGTGTTCAGCTAAAGCTACAAGTTAGTGTAGTACACAGTGTTCAGCTAAAGCTACAAGTTAGTGTAGTGCGTCCTCCTCACAGTGTTCAGCTAAAGCTACAAGTTAGTGTAGTGTGACCTCTGCACAGTGTTCAGCTAAAGCTACAAGCTAGTGTAGTGCGTCCTCCTCCCAGTGTTCAGCTAAAGCTACAAGTTAGTGTAGTGCGTCCTCCTCACAGTGTTCAGCTAAAGCTACAAGTTAGTGTAGTGCACAGTGTTCAGCTAAAGCTACAAGTTAGTGTAGTGCGTCCTCCTCACAGTGTTCAGCTAAAGCTACAAGTTAATGTAGTGCGACCTCTGCACAGTGTTCAGCTAAAGCTACAAGTTAGTGTTGTGCGACCTCTGCACAGTGTTCAGCTAAAGCTACAAGTTAGTGTAGTGCGACCTCTGCATAGTGTTCAGCTAAAGCTACAAGTTAGTGTAGTGCGTCCTCTGAACAGTGTTCAGCTAAAGCTACAAGTTAGAGTAGTGCACAGTGTTCAGCTAAAGCTACAAGTTAATGTAGTGCGTCCTCCTCACAGTGTCCAGCTAAAGCTAAAAGTTAGTGTAGTGCACAGTGTTCAGCTAAAGCTACAAGTTAGTGTAGTGCATCCTCCTCACAGTGTTTAGCTAAAGCTACAAGTTAGTGTAGTGCGTCCTCTGAACAGTGTTCAACTAAAGCTACAAGTTAGTGTAGTGTGACCTCTGAACAGTGTTCAGCTAAATCTACAAGTTAGTGTAGTGCGTCCTCTGAACAGTGTTCAGCTAAAGCTACAAGTTAGTGTAGTGCACAGTGTTCAGCTAAAGCTACAAGTTAATGTAGTGGGTCCTCCTCACAGCGTCCAGCTAAAGCTACAAGTTAGTGTAGTGTGTCCTTTGAACAGTGTTCAGCTAAAGCTACAAGTTAGTGTAGTGCACAGTGTTCAGCTAAAGCTACAAGTTAGTGTAGTGCATCCTCCTCACAGTGTTCAGCTAAAGCTACAAGTTAGTGTAGTGCGTCCTCCTCACAGTGTTCAACTAAAGCTACAAGTTAGTGTAGTGTGACCTCTGCACAGTGTTCAGCTAAATCTACAAGTTAGTGTAGTGCATCCTCTGAACAGTGTTCAGCTAAAGCTAGAAGTTAGTGTAGTGCACAATGTTCAGGTAAAGCTACAAGTTAGTGTACTGCGTCCACCTCACAGTGTTCAGCTAAAGCTACAAGTTAGTGTAATGCGTCCTCTGAACAGTGTTCAGCTAAAGCTACAAGTTAGTGTAGTGCACAGTGTTCAGCTAAAGATACAAGTTAGTGTAGTGCGTCCTCCTCACAGTGTTCAGCTAAATCTACAAGTTAGTGTAGTGCGTCCTCTGAACAGTGTTCAGCTAAAGCTACAAGTTAGTGTAGTGTGACCTCTGCACAGTGTTCAGCTAAAGCTACAAGTTAGTGTAGTGTGTCCTCCTCACAGTGTTCAGCTAAAGCTACAAGTTAGTGTAGTGCGACCTCTGCATGGTGTTCAGCTAAAGCTACAAGTTAGTGTAGTGCGTCCTCTGAACAGTGTTCAGCTAAAGCTACAAGTTAGTGTTGTGCACAGTGTTCAGGTAAAGCTACAAGTTAGTGTAGTGCGTCCTCCTCACGGTGTTCAGCTAAAGCTACAAGTTAATGTAGTGCGACCTCTGCACAGTGTTCAGCTAAAGCTACAAGTTAGTGTAGTGCGACCTCTGCATGGTGTTCAGCTAAAGCTACAAGTTAGTGTAGTGCGTCCTCTGAACAGTGTTCAGCTAAAGCTACAAGTTAGTGTAGTGCACAGTGTTCAGCTAAAGCTACAAGTTAGTGTAGTGCATCCTCCTCACTGTGTTCAGCTAAAGCTACAAGTTAGTGTAGTGCGTCCTCCTCACAGTGTTCAACTAAAGCTACAAGTTAGTGTAGTGTGACCTCTGCACAGTGTTCAGCTAAATCTACAAGTTAGTGTAGTGCGTCCTCTGAACAGTGTTCAGCTAAAGCTAGAAGTTAGTGTAGTGCACAATGTTCAGGTAAAGCTACAAGTTAGTGTACTGCGTCCACCTCACAGTGTTCAGCTAAAGCTACAAGTTAGTGTAATGCGTCCTCTGAACAGTGTTCAGCTAAAGCTACAAGTTAGTGTAGTGCACAGTGTTCAGCTAAAGATACAAGTTAGTGTAGTGCGTCCTCCTCACAGTGTTCAGCTAAATCTACAAGTTAGTGTAGTGCGTCCTCTGAACAGTGTTCAGCTAAAGCTACAAGTTAGTGTAGTGTGACCTCTGCACAGTGTTCAGCTAAAGCTACAAGTTAGTGTAGTGTGTCCTCCTCACAGTGTTCAGCTAAAGCTACAAGTTAGTGTAGTGCGACCTCTGCATGGTGTTCAGCTAAAGCTACAAGTTAGTGTAGTGCGTCCTCTGAACAGTGTTCAGCTAAAGCTACAAGTTAGTGTTGTGCACAGTGTTCAGGTAAAGCTACAAGTTAGTGTAGTGCGTCCTCCTCACGGTGTTCAGCTAAAGCTACAAGTTAATGTAGTGCGACCTCTGCACAGTGTTCAGCTAAAGCTACAAGTTAGTGTAGTGCGACCTCTGCATGGTGTTCAGCTAAAGCTACAAGTTAGTGTAGTGCGTCCTCTGAACAGTGTTCAGCTAAAGCTACAAGTTAGTGTTGTGCACAGTGTTCAGGTAAAGCTACAAGTTAGTGTAGTGCGTCCACCTCACAGTGTTCAGCTAAAGCTACAAGTTAGTGTAGTGCATCCTCGGAACAGTGTTCAGCTAAAGCTACCAGTTAGTGTAGTGCACAGTGTTCAGCTAAAGCTACAAGTTAGTGTAGTGCGTCCTCCTCACAGTGTTCAGCTAAAGCTACAAGTTAGTGTAGTGCGTCCTCCTCCCAGTGTTCAGCTAAAGCTACAAGTTAGTGTAGTGCGTCGTCCTCACAGTGTTCAGCTAAAGCTACATGTTAGTGTAGTGCACAGTGTTCAGCTAAAGCTACAAGTTAGTGTAGTGTGTCCTCCTCACAGTGTTCAGCTAAAGCTACAAGTTAATGTAGTGCGACCTCTGCACAGTGTTCAGCTAAAGCTACAAGTTAGTGTTGTGCGACCTCTGCACAGTGTTCAGCTAAAGCTACAAGTTAGTGTAGTGCGTCCTCCTCACAGTGTTCAGCTAAAGCTACAAGTTAGTGTAGTATGACCTCTGCACAGTGTTCAGCTAAAGCTACAAGTTAGTGTAGTGTGTCCTCCTCACAGTGTTCAACTAAATCTACAAGTTAGTGTAGTGCGACCTCTGCATGGTGTTCAGCTAAAGCTACAAGTTAGTGTAGTGCGTCCTCTGAACAGTGTTCAGCTAAAGCTACAAGTTAGTGTTGTGCACAGTGTTCAGGTAAAGCTACAAGTTAGTGTAGTGCGTCCTCCTCACGGTGTTCAGCTAAAGCTACAAGTTAATGTAGTGCGACCTCTGCACAGTGTTCAGCTAAAGCTACAAGTTAGTGTTGTTTGACCTCTGCACAGTGTTCAGCTAAAGCTACAAGTTAGTGTAATGCGTCCTCCTCACAGTGTTTAGCTAAAGCTACAAGTTAGTGTAGTGCGTCCACCTCACAGTGTTCAGCTAAAGCTACAAGTTAGTGTAGTGCATCCTCTGAACAGTGTTCAGCTAAAGCTACAAGTTAGTGTAGTGCACAGTGTTCAGCTAAAGCTACAAGTTAGTGTAGTGCGTCCTCCTCACAGTGTTCAGCTAAAGCTACAAGTTAGTGTAGTGTGACCTCTGCACAGTGTTCAGCTAAAGCTACAAGCTAGTGTAGTGCGTCCTCCTCCCAGTGTTCAGCTAAAGCTACAAGTTAGTGTAGTGCGTCCTCCTCACAGTGTTCAGCTAAAGCTACAAGTTAGTGTAGTGCACAGTGTTCAGCTAAAGCTACAAGTTAGTGTAGTGCGTCCTCCTCACAGTGTTCAGCTAAAGCTACAAGTTAATGTAGTGCGACCTCTGCACAGTGTTCAGCTAAAGCTACAAGTTAGTGTTGTGCGACCTCTGCATTGTGTTCAGCTAAAGCTACAAGTTAGTGTAGTGCGTCCTCTGAACAGTGTTCAGCTAAAGCTACAAGTTAAAGTAGTGCACAGTGTTCAGCTAAAGCTACAAGTTAATGTAGTGCGTCCTCCTCACAGTGTCCAGCTAAAGCTAAAAGTTAGTGTAGTGCACAGTGTTCAGCTAAAGCTACAAGTTAGTGTAGTGCATCCTCCTCACAGTGCTTAGCTAAAGCTACAAGTTAGTGTAGTGCGTCCTCCTCACAGTGTTCAGCTAAAGCTACAAGTTAGTGTAGTGCGTCCTCCTCACAGTGTTCAACTAAAGCTACAAGTTAGTGTAGTGTGACCTCTGAACAGTGTTCAGCTAAATCTACAAGTTAGTGTAGTGCGTCCTCTGAACAGTGTTCAGCTAAAGCTACAAGTTAGTGTAGTGCACAGTGTTCAGCTAAAGCTACAAGTTAATGTAGTGTGTCCTCCTCACAGTGTCCAGCTAAAGCTACAAGTTAGTGTAGTGCGTCCTTTGAACAGTGTTCAGCTAAAGCTACAAGTTAGTGTAGTGCACAGTGTTCAGCTAAAGCTACAAGTTAGTGTAGTGCATCCTCCTCACAGTGTTCAGCTAAAGCTACAAGTTAGTGTAGTGCATCCTCCTCACAGTGTTCAGCTAACGCTACAAGTTAGTGTAGTGCGTCCTCCTCACAGTGTTCAACTAAAGCTACAAGTTAGTGTAGTGTGACCTCTGCACAGTGTTCAGCTAAATCTACAAGTTAGTGTAGTGCGTCCTCTGAACAGTGTTCAGCTAAAGCTACAAGTTATTGTAGTGCACAGTGTTCAGGTAAAGTTACAAGTTAGTGTAGTGCGTCCACCTCACAGTGTTCAGCTAAAGCTACAAGTTAGTGTAGTGCGTCCTCCTCACAGTGTTCAACTAAAGCTACAAGTTAGTGTAGTGCAACCTCTGCACAGTGTTCAGCTAAAGCTACAAGTTAGTGTAGTGTGTCCTCTGAACAGAGTTCAGCTAAAGCTACAAGTTAGTGTAGTGTGACCTCTGCACAGTGTTCAGCTAAAGCTACCTGTAGAAGGTTGGTGGTGTTTTCCTGATCCTATCACTACTGCAGGCAGCTACATTATTTACACGTTAGTGTAGTGCGTCCTATTCACAGTGTTCAGCTAAAGCTATCTGTAGAAGGGTGGTGGTGTTTTCCTGATCCTATCACTACCGCAGGCAGCTACATTATTTACACGTTAGTGTAGTGCGACCTCTGCACAGTGTTCAGCTAAAGCTACCTGTAGAAGGTTGGTGGTGTTTTCCTGATCCTATCACTACCGCAGGCAGCTACATTATTTTAACGTTTGTGTAGTGTGTCCTCTGCACAGTGTTCAGCTAAAGATATCTGTAGAAGGTTGGTGGTGTTTTCCTGATCCTATCACTACCACAGGCAGCTACATTATTGTAACGTTAGTGTAGTGCGTCCTCTGAACAGTGTTCAGCTAAAGCTACAAGTTAGTGTAGTGCGACCTCTGCACAGTGTTCATCTAAAGCTACGTGTAGAAGATTGGTGGTGTTCTCATACTATAAGCAGGCAGCTGATTTTGCTAGTTGCAGTATTAGTATATATATATATATATATATATATATATATATATATACATATATATCCCAGCTTAGTGCAGCTACATCTCACTGCAGGCCATTAGTATGTCTGGAAGGCCAACAAGGAGAGGCAGACATTCACAAGCCAATAAAAGAGGGCAAGCGGGCTCTGTGTCTAGAGGCAACAGTGCTAGTCGTGGAGACGGTGCATCCTCATTAGCACGTGGCCGTGGGACACGCTTGGCCTTTTTTTCGGCAGCTGGCCGTGTTGAGCCGCAACATGTGAAGACTTGGTCGAGTGGATGACCAAGCCTTCCTCATCCTCCTCATCCTCTCTCACCCATGCTCAGGGTACTTTGTCTGGCAAAGCAGCTGCCAAAGCGGCCTCTTCCCTCGGCTCAATGGCATTTGTGACTCCTTCCCTAGCCCCACCATGTCCTCCTGAGGAGTCCCTCAAACTGTTTGACCACAGTGTTGGGTACATGCTCCAGGAGGATGCCCAATGTTTAGAAGGCTCTGATGATGATACTGAGCTAGATGAAGGCAGTAACGTGAGCAGGGACAGAGGGGGTGCCCAAGAAGGACAGCAATCTGGCAGTCATGCTCCCCCTGCTGCAGCATACTGCCAAGTTTGCTCCAGTGATGAGGAGGGAAGGGATGATGAGGTCACTGACTCAACATGGGTGCCTGATAGGAGAGAGGAGGAGGAGGAGGCACATCACCAATGAGGCAGGATGCTCTCCAGGGGCCAGTCTAAGGGCAGAACACAGACTGCATCACACCGCAAAGCTCCTTCTGCACGTTATTGCAAAAGTTCTTTGGTGTGGGCCTTTCTTGAGACGAGTGCATCAGATCGCACCACTGCTATTTGCAACATATGTCTCAAGCGTATCTCGCGTGGCCAAAACATCTCCTGCTTGGGCACCACATGCTTGACCAGACATATGTTGACCTGCCATGCAGTTTGTTGGCAAACATATCTAAAAGACCCACACCAAAGAACAAAGAGGACCTCTCCTTGCTCCTCATCAGCTGAGATCTCCAACCCCACTATACCTTCAGTCCTCTCTGAGACCTGCACTGAGAGGAATGAAGGTGTAGAATTAGGTGTGTCACAGCCAAGTACTTGTGGGCAATCTGCTTTCGGTACACCGACGTCAGATTGTACCAGGCAAATTTCCCTGCCCCAGCTGCTGCACCGCCAAAAGAAGTTCGCTCCCAGCCATCCACATGCCCAGCGGTTGAATGCTAGCTTGGCAAAATTGTTAGCACTTCAACTGCTGCCTTTTCAGTTGGTAGACTCTGCCCCCTTCCGTGAGTTTGTGGAATGTGCGGTTCCTCAGTGGCAGGTACCCAAACGCCACTTTTTCTCACGGAAGGCGATTCCGGTTCTCTACCGGCATGTGGAAGGCAATGTCCATTTCTCGCTGGACAGGACGGTCAGCGGTAAGGTGCATATTTCTGCTGACTCATGGTCCAGCAGGCATGGACAGGGACGTTACCTAAGTTTCACGGCGCATTGGGTGACTCTGCTGGCAGCTGGGAAGGATGCAGGACAAGGTGCAGTAGTGTTGGAGGTTGTTCCGCCACCACGCCTCCAAAATGCCACTACTAATGATTCTGACACACCTCTCCTCCACCCCCTCCTCTTCTTCTTCCTCCATGGCCTCTTCCTGTGCTTTGTCCTCGGAACCAGCAGTGCTCCGTAGGCCTTCAAGGGGCTACGCAAGTATGCAGGCCAAAAGATGCCATACGGTGCTTGAGCTGGTGTGCTTGGGGGACAGGAGCCACACTGGGGCAGAGGTTCTGTGAGCTCTGCAGGGGCAGGTTCAGAGGTGGTTGACGCCACACCAACTTAAGGCAGGAATGGTGGTTTGCGACAATGGCACCAACCTCCTCTCCGCCCTCCGACAGGGACAAATGACCCATGTGCCCTGTTTGGCTCATGTCCTCAACTTGGTGGTGCAGCGGTTCTTGGGCAGGTACCTGGGCTTACAGGATGTCCTGAGCAGGCCAGGAAAGTCTGTGTGCATTTCCGCTGGTCATATAATGCCAGTGCTCGGCTGGCAGACCTCCAAAAGGAATTTAACCTGCCCAAGAACTGCCTAATCTGTAACATGCCCACCAGGTGGAACTCAATGTTGGTCATGCTGCAGCGGCTGCACAAGCAGCAGAGGGCCATCAATGAGTACCTGTGTGATTATGGCACCAGGACAGGGTCAGGGGAGCTTGTTTTTTTTCCCCACACCAGTGGGCCATGATCAGGGCATGCACTGTCCTGTCATCATTTGGAGAGGCCACGAGGATGGTGAGCATTGACAGTGCATGCATCAGTGACACTGTCCCCCTTGTCCACCTGCAGCAGAACACGCTGCGTGGAATAATGGACAGGGCACTTGAGGCAGAACAGAGGCAGGAAGAGGAGGACTTCATTAGCTCTCAAGGCCCCCTTTATCCAGACAGTGTTCCTGCGTGCCTGCCGATCACACAGGAGGAGGACAAGGAGGAGGAGGAGGTTTGTGTCAGTATGGAGGTGGAGCCTGGCACTCAGCATCAGTAGCAGTCTTTGAGGGATCATTTACAGTACCAAGAAACACATGGACTTGTACGTGGCTGAGAGGAGGTGGCTGCGGATCATGTTGTCCTTAGTGACCCAGAGGACTCTGGACTGAATGCCTTAGCAAACCTACGCTGCACTGGCTGGCAACCTTCCTTGATCCACGTTACAAGGGTAAGGTTGCGGACCTTATCTTGCCATCACAGAGGGAGCAGAGGATGAAACATCTTCGGGAGGCCTTGCAGAAAGGTCTGTGCAACGCGTTCCCAGAGACTGGGAGGTTACAAACTCCTGTTTCTGGACAACGTGTTGCTGAGGCTTCGGTCAGTCAAAGAAGGAGCGGTGGAGAAGGTGGCCGTCTGACCGATGCGTTCAGACAATTTTTTAGTCCGCAGCCCCAAGGTATGATCGGTTCCAGCAACCATCGCCACGTCTGTTTTACATGGTGCAGGAATACTTAGGGGCAAGATCTTACTTGGACACCTTTCCCACAGAAAATCCTCTGGGTTACTGGGTCTTGAGGATGGATCACTGGCCTGAGCTTGCACAGTATGCAATTGAGCTACTGGCCTGTCCTGCATCCAGCGTTCTTTCGGAACGCACATTCAGTGCTGCTGGAGGCTTTGTGACCGATCACAGGGTGCGTCTGTCTACCGACTCGGTCGATCGACTGACCTTCATAGAAATGAATCAGTCTTGGATCACCACCAGCTACCAAGCACCTGATGCTGATGTAACCAAATAAATTTTCTTGAAATGTCAGATCCCTTCAAAGACTGCCTATGCTGATGCTGAGTGACTATCCTGTTATACTGAGTAATCATCCTCTTCCTCCTCAATGATCATGATAGCTTGTAAGAACATTTTTGGTTCTGGGCGCCACCAGTTCTGCCACCAGTACCTAAGGCCTAATTTTTCAGCCCCTGTTTAACAGGGGCATGTAATTACAATTTTTCATGCAATTCTTTGCAGCAGGGCTAGTTCCTGCGCTCCAACTAGAGTATCTGTGAGGGGTTGCAGTGTTGTGGCACCAGCACCAGTGTCTAAGGCCCAATTTTTCAGCCCCTGTTTAACAGGGGCGTGTAATTACAATTTTTGATGCAATTCTTTGCAGCAGGGCTAGTTCCTGCGCTCCAACTAGAGTATCTATGAGGAGTTGCAGTGTTGTGGCACCAGCACCAGTGCCTAAGGCCCAATTTTTCAGCCCCCATTCAACAGGGACATGTAATTAGAATTCTTGATCTAATATTTCACAGCAGGGCCCGTTTCTGCGCCCACCAAGAGTATCTGTGAGGACTTACAGTGTTGTGGCACCAGCACCATCACCATCACCAAAGGCCCAATTTTTCTGCCCCTGATCAACAGGGGCATGTAATTACAATTCTTGATCTAATATTTCACAGCAGGGCCCTATGAGGGCTTACAGTGTTGTGGCCACAACAACACCTAAGGCCCAAATTTCTGCTGAGTATATAGGGCAGGCCCCTACTTTCAAACATCCAACTTACAAACGACTCCTACTTGCAAACGGAAGGAGACAACAGGAAGTGAGATGAAATCTACCCCTAGGAAGGGAAATTCTCTCCTGTAAGAGTTAATTTGGGAAAAACTTTTCTCCTTTCCACTGATGCTTTATCACCAATCCTTGTTTCATAAAAAACCCAAATTTTCAAAAAACATTTGTCATTGGGACAAAAAGTGAGGCGAAATCTTCTGAAGAGGAGCACAGACAGCAAAACAAATGTCACAGGAGTGATAACCCTTCCCTATGTTTTCCAAAAAATTTAAAATAGATTTTTTGGCTGGAGCTAAACACGTTAAAAATGTACCAGTACAAAATTACAAACAGATTCTACTTAACAACAAACCTACAGTCCCTGTCTTGTTTGCACCGCCTATATACTGATGTTCAGAGTATATAGGGCCTGGGGGCCCCACACCTTTCCTTTTTTAATTTGGGTGCGGGGTCCCCCTTAATATCCATACAAGACCCAAAGGGTCAATACCCATGCCGTTTGTCTCACTGATTTTCATCCATATTGCCAAGACCCGACATTACATTAAAGCCGCAAGCAGTTTTAAATGACTTTTTTTCCTTTAAAAATGACATTTTGTGCAGGGACTGTTCTAAGCATGTGAAACATGCGCCACTTTACAGACATACTATAGACACCCCCCAGGTACGATATTTAAAGGAATATTTCACTTTTTTTTTTTTTTTTACTTTAAGCATCATTAAAATCACTGCTCCCCGAAAAAACGATCGTTTTTAAAAGTTTTTTTTGCATTGATACATGTCCCCAAACCCTTTTTAGGACAATACCATGCAAATTAGCCTTTAAAATGAGCACTTTTGACTTCGAACGTTCGAGTCCCATAGACGTCAATGGGGTTCTAACGTTTGTGCGAATTTTCGGTCCGTTCGCAGGTTCTGGTGAGAACCGAACTGGGGGGTGTTCGGCTCATCCCTAGCCGCCATTACAGAATGCCACTGAGAGAATACAGCACCAACTCCACACAATACTCTCCAAGCAGGATGACATGGAGAACCGGCTGAGGCAGTGTAACCTCCGTTTCGTGGGACTTCCTGAGGGAGTGGAGGGCTCTGATCCACCAAGTTTTCTGGAAAATCTGCTGATCTCTACCTTTGGGTGACCTGAGTTTTCTCCGTCATTTGTGGTTGAGCGAGCGCACTGTCTCGCGGCTAGACCCCCCCCGGCATGGTGCACCTCCCCGGACATTTATTGCGAAATTCTTGAACTTTAGAGATCGGGACACCATCCTCCGTCTCACAAGACTGAAGGGAAATATTCCCTTCAGGAATTCTGAAATTAAAGTGTTCCCGAACATCTCTGCAGAGGTCCAGAAGAAGAGAGCGCACTTCACGGAGGCGAAGCGCCAACTCCGGATTCGACACTACACGTATGCCATGCTGTTTCCCGCCAGGCTCCGCGGTCGGGCCCACTTCTTCGATACTCCGGAGGCAGTTTTCGCGTGGTTAGAAGATCAAGCTGCTCCCCATCAGCCACCACCAGGAGAATGACACCTACGCTGGCCCCATCTGCATGGCCGTGCAGATGCATCATATTTTTTCCGAGCACATTCCCGTAAAAGGCTCCGGAATAAGGTATTGTGACACTGTCCCCTGTTTCCTCACTTCACTGGGGGACAATGATTTCTCCTACCTGCATACAAGTGCATTGCTGTTTGTTTCCCTTATTTGGAACTGCTGATTAGAACTCTACTCCCGTTCCCCCTGACTCTGGATATGTTTGGCAGAGAAGCACTGCAGCCACCAAAACTTTCAGACTGCCTCGAGATGTCCCCCGTTTTGATGCCTAAATTTTGGGCACACATCTTCATTCCCTGCTATTTTCTTTTGCTAGATGATCCTGTGCGCCTGATATTGGGGGCCATCCCCCCTGCACTGTTTTCAGCGGATGTTCGCCCCCTAGTTGCGGGAGTCCTACCAGACCTAGTTATTGCAATTCGGGAATGTACTAATGTAACTCAAGTTTTGTTTCCCTGGCCTATCTGGGCGCACTTTTCCTGTGTGAATGTGATTCGGGAATGTGATGTACCCAGCCAGGCCAGCGTACATGTTTAAGTTTACTTAAAGTTTAAATATAAGTTAATCGTTCTTCAATTTCATATTTTGATGCACAATTACATATGCATGTGTACAGATGATAATGTTGGTTGCAGACAGCCTCTGGATACATGCTATGGGGATATGCCCTTTGGATACCTTCGGACCCCAAGGGCACGTTTAGCCCACGCGAGACATGGTTACGCAGCTAGTGTCTCCCAGATGTGTTGTGCACTCGTGGTTCTGTTGCAGGACCCGTGGGCACAGGCTGGGAGATGCGCCTATAGATTGTCTGCACTAACATGCCTACTTTAAAGTGTTTAACATGGAATGTCTGCGGCCTTAGAGCCAAACCCAAACGAAATGCAGCTATGGCTTATCTTAAAGCACAACGTGCGGATATTATGGTGTTAGTTGAAACCCATCTAACTGATCAATTACTGTCATCCCTTAAAAAACCATGGCTGGGTTGGGTGTACCAAGCCCCTTACTCTGCGCACTCTAGAGGCGTTGCGATCTTAGTGGCCCAAATCAGCACAATTCTCCAAGCTGACGTTGAGATCTGATCCACAGGGCAGGTTCCTGTTTATGCACGCCAGGCTGAATGGACTAGAATTACTGCTGCTGGCAATTTATATACCTCCTCCATTATAATTTAGTATTATTAGCTAGGGGATGGCATTCATGGCCCAATTTCCATCGGTTCCGGCCTTGTGGATTGGGGATTTCAATGCAGTACTAGACAACCATCTAGACAGAGTATCCCCGACATCCCTGACTGACTGTACACCCTCCCCCACGAGATTTGGGAAGCTTGTGTGTGAGCTGGGGCTGGTAGATACTTGGAGACACTGCTATCCCACTGATAGGACCTTTTCATGCTTCTCCGCGTCACACAATACTATGTCACATATTGACTTAATCCTGATCTCTCACTCTCTATTACCAAGCTTAAACTGAGCTGGTTTTGCCCCACGCATTCTCTCGTACCATGCCCCATGTTGGATAGAGCTTAAACTGAGCTCCCCCTCCTCCTCGTATGCCTGGAGACTCAACCCCTTCTGGCTTTCATTTGTCCCTGATTTGGAGAATATGGGAGAGGAGTGGGAGTTCTTTTTTTGGACAAATACAGACTCAGCCCCCTTTGACACTGTATGGGATGCATTTAAGGTCCATGCTCGTATGCTACTATCCCATCGTATAGCCAGATATAAAGGGACTTCTAACCATGTTCTTTAACAGGCTGAACAAAAAATGGCAGAGGTAGAAAAGGTTTTTTCAGAAAACCCCTCTCCAGAGGCAGCGAATTAGGTAAAGTTACAAACCCGTATAGTGAACGGACTTCATTTTGAAAGGGCAGAAAGAAAAATATTTTATACTAAACAAAAGGTGTACGAGTATGGGGAGCATGCAGGGCGCCTGCTGGCATATTTGGCACACTTGGAACACAAACCGCCTACTATGGTCGCCCTACAAGATGCTACGGGTGCCATGATACGAGACCCAGACAAAGTGGCTGATGAATTTTGCTCCTTTTACGCATCCTTATACTCATCCACCACAAATAACTCTAGACAAGAGATAGCGGATTTTCTATCTACTCTAGGTTTCCCCCAACTAACCCCTACTCAAATAGAAATGCTGGAAGCTCCCATCACTACAGATGATATTGCGGAAGCAATGTCTCACCTTGCCCCCTCGAAAGCTCCTGGATCAGATGGTCTCCCCTTAGAATTCTAGACTACCTAGACACTAGCCCCCAAGCTACATGTGCTATTTACACATATATTTAAATCAGGCTCCCTCCCTAAATCGATGAGCGAGGCGTTTATCGTACTCATACCCAAACTCCCCGAATCTTACCGTCAAATTTCCTTACTACAATTGGACATCAAAATTTTGGCCAAGATCCTGGCACTCCAGTTAAATAAGGTGATCCTGAATCTCATACATCCCGACCAAACTGGGTTCATGCCTGCAAAAAACACGGCGTTTAATCTCCGCAGGTTGTATATGAATCTGCAGGCTGAACATGACCAGATAGGTTCCAGAGTGGTGGTGTCCTTGGACGCCGCTAAAGCGTTTGATTCTGTAGAATGGGACTATCTCTGGGAGTGTCTGGCCAGGTTTGGTTTCGGGCCTAACTACATTAGATGGATTCAGCTTCTCTATCAAGCTCCGAGTGCCAGGGATCTGGTAAACGGTAACATTTCAGAAGTATTTAGGTTGTCCAGGGGCACAAGGCAAGGTTGTCCCCTTTCCCCTTTACTTTACGCCTTGGCAGTAGAACCCCTAGCAAGATCACTCCGCACGCACCCAGGGGTTAGGGGCTTAAGCCGTAGATATCTGACTGAAAAGATTAGTTTATACGCGGATGATATGTTCCTGTATCTAGCAGATGCGGGACAATCCCTGCTAACAGCCCTTGAAATTATACAACAATTTGGGAGCTATTCAGGGCTACGGATCAATTGGGAGAAATCCCAGATCCTTCCTTTAGATATTGGGGCCCCATCAGAGATACAGGCTTCTTCTCCTCTAATTCGCATTAGCGAAATGAAGTACCTAGGTGTTATAATCACCCGCTCCTCGGAGAACTTTATCAGACTAATTCTAGAGCCATTATTTACGGTCTTAAAGAATAAAACACAGGCATGGTCCAGATTGCCTTTGGGAGTCATGGGCCTTATAAACTTGATAAAAATGATTCTACTACCTAAATTTTTATACGTCCTATGGCATGCCCAAGTGTATATACCCCTGAGGATATTTAAGTCCCTAGAAGCCATCTTGAATACGTTTGTGTGGGGAAAAACACGTCACAAGTTATCCTGGCAAGTGCTGAAGAACCCCACTGATTTAAGGGGCACAGCACTACCGGATTTCAACTTATAGTACTTGGCAGCACAATTGTGTCACTTTTTCTATCTTGACAAAGGAGACAAGGAACGGTATATGGCTTTAATATGTTCTCCATTCACTCGGTCGCACACACCCCCTCCGGCTTATTCTTAGAGACCCGGGCGAGTCCGGGAATCTCGGAGGTTGCAAGGGTCTGTTATATAACCACTGTAAGATATGGGCAGTAGTAAAACGTAAACTCAAACTCCCGTAAACGCATAGACAGACACCGCTGTGGGATAATTCTGGCCTACCCGAGTTACAGCAATTGCCAGATCGAGACTTATGGATCACTAGTGGAGTGGTTTACCTAGCAGACATGTACAGAGGAGATATTTTAAAATCGTTCAAACAACTTAAAGACAACTTTGGCCTTGCCAACTCCTCGCACTTCTGATATCTCCAACTACGCCATGCTCTTCAATCCCAATTTCATGAATCCCCCCCAAATCTGGAGCAATTGAATATTTTAGAGGTGATCACTGGCTCTGAGTCCCAAAAGTTGATATCCACAGTCTACTCCTGTCTTATGCACCCCACTGCAGCGACACTTGCGTATCAGTTAAAAGATCGATGGGTTAGGGACGTGGGTGAGATTTAGGAGGATGAGTGGGAAGAAGTGCTAGACGCTTGCAAAAAAGTATCACATAAGATTTCAGACCGTCTCACACAACTATATATTTTACATAGGTCCTACCTGACCCCTTTGAGTTTAGCCAAGTTCAAAGATAATTACAACCCACTTTGCCCCAGAAGTGGGGGAGCCAACGGAATATTCTTTCATATTCTATGGTCTTGCCCAGTGATACAGGAATATTGGTCCCATATAGTTAAGTTCATTCATGACAAAATGGGCTCTCCTCTAACATTGTGCCCTAAACAATGTTTACTAGGGGTGTTCCCAAACCCCGACTTTGACAAGTTTCATCATGTGTTTCTACAAGAAACATTGTTTATAGCCAGACTACTTATTGCAAGGAAATGGCTTAGGGCGACGCCACCTACCATTCAGGAATGGGTTGCTGCCTAACACTGTGCTACCTTACAAAAAATAAATTTATGCTCACAGGGGATGCCCTGCAAAGTACGGAAAGATTTGGGATACTTGGTTGAGTGAGGCTTCCACCTGTGATGAATTAGATGACGTTCCACCTGATTAAAATAGCGATAGTGAGATAATATTATCTGTATGATATTATAACAAAGTTTAAAGTGGTGAGCGGGTAACACTAACTTGTAGATGGATTTGTAACAAAGTCACAGTATAACTTACATGCGGAGTTTTTAATTATTCACCTGTAATGTTCTGTAACTACCTAACATTTGCATCACGAATTTGGTTATTCTGTAATTATGCATAACTTTTAAATAAAGAACGTTATTTGTAAAAAAAAAAAAAAAAAACACATCGTTCTTTCGACCACTAATACAACGTTTCTGGCAGATGCAGGTTAACTACATTTGTTTATGCCTATTTTGATTAAAATAAGTTTATCACATTGTTGTCTAGATGTGTTTGAAACTATAATGAAATGACAATTTTATTCAGTGTAAGGAGAGGACACTCAGCAGCTGTTTACACATCTGGACGCAGGAGCACTAGTGTAGGACACCATAATAACCTTGTTATGGTGTCCCACACAGGTGCTCCAGTGGATACTAGGGCTCTCTCCATGTGTGAAACTTGCACAAAACAGGTAAGTATTCCAGCTTTTGAAAGTGAAAAAAAAATCATGTCTTCAGCTTGGAACTCTGCCAAAACAGACAATTGGACGACACATCCAAGCAATGTTTCATATTACTATTTTTAGCCTAATATCTAACATATCTGTCTGCTAAGTACACCTTTTTTGTATTCACATAGGGAAGAAAAGAATAGGGACATCTGCGGACAACAGTAACCCCACACCGAATGAAGAAAGGCAACTCACCATACAACATGAGGATGTGGATGCAGAGGTTCAGGAAGTGCTGGGTGAAGTGGTCGAAATGGTGTTGACAACAGGTCAGTGTCTGAGACCACAGCTTCAGGTAATAGATGGGTGCCTGCATATTTATAATACATGGTTTGTTTTTTTATTTTTAGGTGATGTGGATGTTGTGGAAGAAGAAACTCACTTCAGCAGTGCAAGTGCACAAATACTCATCAGTGAGATCATGGTGTGCAATCGTGATTTGGAAAAGATGAAACAAAACATCCATGATGTTCAAAAAAGACTGAGCAACATCATCGATATTTTAGGCAAAATCTAAACCAAAAAAAAAACATTTTAAAGTTGCCGTTATGTTGTACATGTTTTTACATTTTTAAATGAATTGCAAAGCCAAATTTTAAAGGTGCACACTGTGTGTCAACATGTGCTATCTGCCATCATGGGATATCAATGGAGGCATTTTGTGGGTGCAACCCCTTCCTCCAAACTAAAGTAGGTGAGAGGAAGGGACACACTGGGGCTTATTTCAAAAAGGCAAAACTACTTTGCACTACAAGTGCAAAGTGGATTGTCCTTTCTGAAATAAGCCCCAGTGTGTCAACATGTGCTAGCTCCCATCATGGGGGATCAATGGACAAGTTTCGGGGGTGCAACAGGTTGACACACTGTGTGTTTTGTGGCTTTAGCAAAATAGATGTATAGAAAATACCCACATTTTAGGCATGGGATCATGAGGGAAATCCAAATTTTGAGCCCCGATTTGTGTGGATCTTCAAAATTTGGCTTTTAGAGGGGTGAGATCACCCCATCTGATGAAGGCAAAATCAACCCAGTTTTGACATACTGATGTCTCATATGGCCTTAACTTTAGCAAATTGAACTTTGTAAGTTCCCGAGTTGGGGACGTGTATGTTATGTTTTTAAACACGCCTGTTTAGCCTCAAAAAAGGCAAATTTATATCAAACATACATGTTATACACCAAGATGTTGGTTTGTTCCAAAACCGTTTATAACGCACATGTGAATGTGCTTGGAGTAAAATGTTTTCTACTCAACAATGTGTGGCTTCTTATTTCAATGCTCAATACCAGTTTATTTTTTAAGTTGGTGTAGTTGCAATGGGGGTTATTTACTAACAGCAAATCCACTTTGCACTACAAGTGCACTTTCAAGTGCACTTGTAGTGCAAAGTGGATTTGCATCTAGTAAATAACCCCCACTGTGCTATAAAATGTGCCAAAATCAGGCCATTTTAGGGACTCCAAGCAATTAATTCATGGAGTTGAAAAGGATGATTATTTTTTATCATTAATGCATTACATACATTAACAACAATAACATTGTGCGTGTGTAGCAGACCCACAGCACAACATAATAGTTAGCTGAAGAAGAGATTGTCATCTCATGTATCAAATAAGTTACGTTTGCATTATTGAAGAAAATGGACAAAAATAAAAGGCCATTTGAGAACCTAGGAGACATATAAGAAACACAAACAGTAATTCAAATGAAATATGAGTTTAGTTTTTCAAAAAAAATTATTAGACAGCTTCAAGATTTGCTTGTAAATCAATTGCCCCCCTACCCACGAAGTACTCGAGATAGTTTTGCCGAACTTTGCGGGTGCTTTGGGGGGACGGCCACTTTCGAGCGCCGTCAGTGATGTTTGTTCAGCTGAAAAGTCAGCCTCAGTCGCAACTGAGGCCAGATATTTGGCTGGATTCTTGCGTAGGTAATTGTGCAGAATGCAGCAGCTCAACACAATGTGGTTCAGTTTGTATTCGGCCATGTTGATGGCCGTAAGGAAAAGCCTGAACCGGCTGGCCATTATGCCAAATGCATTCTTAACTACTCTTCTGGCACGGGCCAGCCGGTAATTAAAAACCCTCTGCTCTGGGGTCAGGGTCCTCATGGGGAATGGCCTCATCAGATGTTCCCCCACAGCAAAGGCCTCATCCACCACAAACACGAACTTGAGGCCCGCAACATTATCCTCTGGAGGTGGCAACCCCAAGGTACCATTTTGGAGATGTCGGTAAAACTCTGTCTGGGTGATCCCTCCTCCTTCAGACATACAGCCGTTCTTCCCTACATCCAGGTATAGGAATTCATAATTAGCCGTCACCACCACCAACATCACGATACTACTGAACCCCTTATAGTTGAAGTAGTATGACCCCGAGTTGGGTGGTGGTATGATCCTGACATTCTTCCCATCGAACGCACCACCACAATTGGGAAAGTCCCACTGGTGGTGGAATTGGGAAGCCATAGTCTGCCATTCCTGTGGCTTGGAAGGAAACTGTGGAGTCAAACAATAGAAAAAGAAATTAGTACTTTTGCACATAAGATTGCAAGCAGATTAGACACAAGGATTCTTGGTCAACATAAGTATAACATTTATTGAACTGAGTATTTAAAGACAAAAGTATAAGATCAACTTATCATATTCCTCACCCCCTCTGGTGGCCCATTGGAAAAATTTTATGGTGGTGGTAGATGTTTTGGATAGGTAACCCTCTCCACTTCATTGAGAGCTGAATGCATAAATAATGTGTGTTACTTTGGCCAGCCTCTCCTTACTTACACTATTGGCAGCCCACTGGACAGGTAAGAAGTTTCATAATCCAAAAATATGTATACACACTGTCCAAACTGAAGCACATTTTCACATTCTGCAATTACCTATCAAGATAACAGAACAAAACTTTAAACAGTACCATTTGAACATATTCAGGCAGGCACTTGCACTACATGCTTTGGTGAATTCATCCATAAATATGATCACAAAAGGTATAGTGGTATAGAGGTAGGTATAGTGTGTATGGGTTTGGCAAAGTCAGCAAATAATTTTGGGCCCCCCCAAAAAAGCTTCTTGCACATGAATTTAAGGACAACAATAACATTTGGATACATTTTCAGGGGTTTTCAGAGTAAGCACTACAATGGAGCTGACAAAATATACTGTTAAGTGACTAGGCTAGGTGTGTATGGGCCCCGGATAGCATGCTGGGGAGATTAGTGAAGGCAAATATGCACGAAGGACAAAAAAGGAGCATTAAAAGCTTACAGCATGCTTGAGGACAAAGAGGACATTCACAGCATATTACAATCATGGTAATTATGGAATGATTAAATGAATACAATACATGACTGCTAAGGCGCAATGGGTCCAATTAACTGTAACATGGATGTATAGACAAAACCTTCAACACTTTTCAACTAGTGCCAGTCACAGTTGTACTGTGAGCACATAATTCCAACAGGGAGGAAGGGGGGGCCTGTCCTTACCATAGGTACTGGACAGGCGGCCTAATTCCGCTTTCCATCAAGGGCATAGCCCATCACAGCCATTTTATGCTGGCAAGGTCAAGAAACCGCAGCAAGCTGTGACATACCATCCAAAAAAGGGGCTGGAGGGTGGGCAGCTCTTCCAAACACGTTTCTTGAAAGACCCAGAATTCCCTGGGGCATAACTTTTACCGAGCTCAGGCCCAGCCCATCCCCCCTAACAACCAATCCTTGGTGACCACTCAGCCACCTTGTCCCACACCTGGCCATGCCCCCATCAGTCAAGGCTCTCTTTCCCTATGGGGCACAAGAGGCCTTCATTAGCAAACATTAAATACATAGAATGTGATGTTAGATGATAAAACTTACCCTAATATAGTCCTTCTGCAGGACTTGAATTATGGCAGAACAGGTTTCTGGAATAATGATTCCCAGAGCCTGGGGGAGATCCCAGTCGTGAACTTGATGTCCTGGAGACTTTTCCCTGTCACCAGGTACCACAAGGTGGCGACGAGCCTTTGCGCGGGAGAGATGGCTTGCCGCATGCAGGTGTCCTGCTTCCTAATATAAGGGGACAGCAAAGCCAATAGATGGTAAAAGACGGGGTCCGTCATCCGGAGATAATTCCTGAAAACATCAGGATTATTCTCCTGGAGCTCCCGCAACAAAGGCATATGACAGAATTGGTCACGATTAAGCAACCAATTCTTGGTCCAAGAACTCCTCCTCCCTTTGTTCATGGACTGGACTTGGGTCAAAGCAATAACTCCAACACCAAGCCCAACAACAGCACGAAATCTCAGACGAGTACGTAACCGCAACATGGCTAATAAACAAATGGCTGCTCAGAACAAACTGACAGAGTGCACTGAAAATCAGAAAGGACCTGACAAGAACGAGCTGAAAATCAGAAACGACAGGACAAGCACGCACTGAAAATCAGAAGCGAACTATAAATAGAACGCACTGAAAGACAGAAACGACCTGACAAGCACGCACTGAAGAACAGATACGAACCAACAAGCACAACCTGAAAAGCAGAAACAAACTGAAAAGCACGAGGCTGAAAAGCGCAAATCGTCACTCACCAACACGATAAACACGAGATTAGCAGAAGGAGCCCAAAGGGTGGCACACTGGCTATTGAACTCCCTTTTTATTAGCTTGTCGTACGTCACTACTTTCGTAATTGTTGGCCAACATTTGTGTGACTGTGTGTATGCAAGACAAGTTGGAGCCAACACCCTTCGAACAAAAATCCATGGTTTTGTTGTTGGAAAGTCCGTTCGTGTAGACGAGGCATAAGTCAATTTTACGTTCCAGAACATCACGGAAGGTTACTGCATCCTCAATTGGTAAGGTGACGTGACTAGAGAATTCCATTAAAGAGGCATCGACAACAGTTGGGTGGATCAGGGGATTTACATTAGGCTCCTTTAGAGGATACAGTTTTGCCAGTCTGTTGTTAAGGTTTGATCTCTTATCTGATCTTTCCCACTCATCTTTAATGAGGTCCTCCAAAACCTCTAGGAAGGGGAAGGACTGCGGTTCCTTCAAATTGGGGAAATATTTGGGGACTTTGTGGGGAACTTTAGTTTCTTCCCATCTTGTGGCCTCTTTCACTGATTTTATGAAAGTTTTGACCAGGGTAAAGTTGAAACCTGAAGATATCTCTGGGTCTTCATTCTTTGAAGATGAATCTGGTTCTACAGAGGGAATGGGAGCAGCGGACGATGTGCTTGGACCTGCCCTGTCTGCTTCAGGAGCCGACGACTCGAGGATAGACTCTCGAACAGAATCCCAGATGAGATCTGTTATCTCCCTTGTGTCTGACTCTTTCTCCTTGGTTGCTTCATTGAAGCATGCACGGCAAGCTAATTTGTCTGGTAAAGCTGGAGTGCCACACACTCAGCAAGCATTTGCTGCAGGGCGGGTATGATAGCTCCTGTTGTGACGGGATGATGGTGACCTTCTATGACGTGAGTGGCTATGACGTGAGTGGCTATGACGCAAGCAGCTGTGACATGAGTGGCAATGGCAAGATGAGGACCTTGATTGGCTTTTCCTAGATCTTCTGTGGCTTGAGGCATAACTTGCGTGACCTTGATGTCTGGAGTTTGCCGATCTTGACCTGGTAGGGCTGCCAAAAAAAATTGCAGCTTTAGTGGTCATACTCTCTTTTTCCTCTTCAATACCTACCCATAAATGGAGGACACCTCTTACCTTACATGCTGAGGGTGGTCTGCTTGGGCAGTGGCCTCCATGAGCAGTGTGCAGGTAATAGCACCTGAAAAAGAAGGCAGTACAGAAAGAAATACTAAAGGATTAGATGCAGCAGAAAAAGAGAATAAGTTTCAAAAACAGAAAGGAATAAGGAAGAGGAACATACCTGAGACTGATTGGAAGAAAAAACAACAGACTCCTAAGGGTAGTAGTGTCCATAAACCAGCCAGCGTTTACTGACAGGAATCTGTGTTTTTTTTAAATCCGGCGCCGCCGTCGCGGTGGAAATGACATCATTGCGCATGTGCAGAAGCGGTCCGCCGACACCCGCGCCATCTTGGAGAAGACAACCTGTCTGGCTACCTCACTTCCTCCGGTGCATGTGCAGAACGCAGTGGAGGAAGCGCTCACCATGTTGAAGAGGTCTCTGCCTCTCGAGGAACTACAGGGTCCAGAAGGGCCAGGGAAAAAGAAAAAAGGGAAGATTTGATAATACTTTAGTGCTGGAAATAAAAGTAGGAGGCCACTGCAATATATAAGCTTCTTTAAAGCTTGTAAAATGCCAGAAGATGTGCCCCCGAGACCACCAGATTTGGGTTCTCTCCATAAAGGCTCTGTTAGAGACAGCACAGGAGAGACTTCCATCCAGGAGAAGCTTAACCTGGTGGGGCGAATGCAGTAAGAGGTGCGATATCCATGTCAATCTTGTCAGGTGAGGATAAAAAAGAGAATGAAGCGGGGTGTCTCTCTTTCAAATTTATAGTTAACCAATCCTGTCAGGTTGTGAGGGGGGTCACAAACCAGTGTGTGCTGCCATGATTGGTCAGGAAATGCAAGTTCACCCAATATAGAGACAAAACTTCAGTGGACTTCAGTGGGTACACCTGTTAAGGATGTCCTTAAATTACTAACCCAAAAAACACACTCTCTGAGCATGCCCAGAAAAATCTAAGTGCTGTTCACACACAAAAAGCACAAAAAAAACCCAAAGTCCCTGAGCATGCACAGACCAACAAAATGCATTTCACACACCAAAAGCCACAGAAAAAAAAAACAAAGTCCCTGAGCATGCCCAGAACAACCCAAATGCAGCTAGCACAAAATAAGCCACCCCCTGTCCAAAATTAAGCACATCATCCAGCATGCTACAAAATTACAGAGGGGACAAACGTTATACAACAAACACCATTGCAGTGATTGGGAACTGAGTTGATAATTTTGCTAGTACCCACTTAGCTGGCTTATATTCTAGTTATTGGCCTTAAAATGGGTATGGGGCCCAGGTCCCACCCTGAGGGACATATATCAATGTCACCAATTTGGACAACCCCAAAAACTAAACAAGGAGAAGTGCCTTTAAAAATGCAAAATTGCTTAAAAGCTAGTAACTTGCTGCTTCAAAGATGTACGGCTTTAGAGAAAACTTACAAATCAGCAAGGTTTTAACCAAAAACAAAAATTAGCCTGCCAATACATACAAGGCCATTTGGGTCTGTTAATGCTTAAAATGAGAACCCCACATGAAAAATACCACCCCAAACGAAAAAAATATTGTGCCTTCCCACACATTAACAAACCCCTAGCCAAACACACAGCAAGCCAGCCCATGAAAGGGGAGTGGATGCTTGGGGGAAGGAGGGGCTCGGGCACCCCAAAAGTCAACCGCCTTGTTCCCATATTCAGGGGACAAGGGCCACTTCCACACAATCCTAGGCTGGGGTTGTGGGGGGCTGCAGACAGGGGGCTTTACGGAATGTGGAAAGCCCCTTTAAACCAGTGTGTACAAGGTGCTTTGTGGTTGGTATTGGGCTGAACCCAACATGCCCCAAAGGCAGCCAGCTATGTTGAGTGCACGTGGCTTTGTATGGTTCAGGAGGGGGTTGGGCAATCGCTCTTCTCGCCCCTTTCCTAGTTGGCCCTGTTGTATGCTCTGAAAAAGGATGTGGTTTGGATTGGTGAAGGCAGCTCACAGCCTTTTGAGAATGGAGTGGAGTGTGGAGTTCCCCTTTAAAAGCAAAAGTTAGCCCATGGAAATCCAAGGTGGTTAGAGGGGGGAGACAAGAGCATTGGAGAATGGAGTGTGGAGTTCCCCTTTAAAAGCAAAAGCTAGCCTGAGGAAATCATATGCATTAGAGGGGAAGGTTAAATGCCCTTTTAGGGGGAGCTAGAGGAGCGAGAGTCATTTTACATAATTTTAACAAGGTGCATGTCACATGTTGGCAACGTAACATGCTAACATGACCTGTGTGCAAATCTCCTTAAAACAATACATAAAGTTGAACCGGCGTAAAAAAAAAAAAAAAATTGTCAAGTCTAGAGGTGCACCCATTCAACCCGTGCAATTGCATGTACGTTGCTTAACATTTAAGATTTTGGCCGCGCAATGAACAAACGCATGTGAACGAGCGCAAGAGCTGCTTGCACATGCGCACTGCTTACATTGATCTCACGCAGTTCAAAACGTACTTGCAGGCACAGCAGGCTTTCTCTGAAAAAGTTACTTTCTTATTCTATTTTGGGCATATTTGTTACTTGGGCAGTTGTTACTAAACTTCCTTACATCACCCCATAATAATGGCACCTCCATCTTCTGTTAATATTGATTTGGAGATGCTGTGCGCCATGTCTATAGTGGTGCACAGATTGCATTCTCCCGTGCGCCAAGATCGCTGAAGTAAATGGGGGATTCGCGCTCTGTTACCGGCGCACCCTTTCGCAAATATGGAAATATGCGTTGTGCCTCGCTGTGCATTTCTACTGATGATGCACGGCTTTCGTAAAACACTGACGTAGTGTCTCAAGACACTTTAAGGAATGCCATAATAAAGATGGTATTTTATGGAATTGGCCAGATCCAAGATTATTGAAGGAGTCAAGATAAAAAGAAACAAAAATCGCAAAATGAAACAAAAATTAATTTATATGCTGGTTACCCTTGCACCATTGGGATTGAACATAGACATGGATTTAAATAGTTTTATCATGAATTTTTGATTTTCTCCTTTGTATTGTATGCATTGTATGGTGGTATTGAACACCTTTGGGATGAATACGAGCAAAGACTTTCTTCGCTCGTATTCATTCCAGGCCTTCTTGTCCACATTAGTGCCTGACCTCACAAATGCACTTCTGGAAGAATTGTCAAACATTCCCATAGAATACCAAGCCTTCCCAGAAGAATTGAATCTGTTATAGCTGCAAAGGGTGGGCCAACACAATATTGAACCCTACGGACTAAGGCTGGGATACCATTGAAGTTCATGTGCATAAAAAGGCAGGCATCTCAATAATTTTGGTAATATAGTGTAGATTTTGCCAATGCAATAGGACTTTTTTCAAGGACAGTTTTGAGAATGTACACTACTCTAAACCAACCACCGTTCTTTTTTCCCAATGGACAAAATATAATTAGGGGGACGGTCTTGAAGATGTCCTCTCATTTATCTACATTTTGCCAATTTAACTGGCAAAATGCTATTATTTTTTTTAAATTGTTTTTACAAACATGATAACATACACTTTAATACTAGAAGCAAAAAATTATATATAACAAAATAGGAAAAATACAGAAGGGGACATTGAAGGGCTTTTATCTAATATAATTTTTATCTAGCACAAACTACTGAGCTGGTACAAATTTTTTCCCTGTCTGTGTATATATTTGCATGATGTGCTCAAGATACAGATTACAACAGTCACAATCCTCTGCATGTCTAGCAGGAACTTTTAAACATTCAATTTAGCTATTACTCATACTCTGATGTGTGTTTGTTTCCATTTTTCATTTCCATTTTCAAGGTTGAAAGAATTGTTTGCACTTTGACAGGCCTCGCTGTGACTGGATAACACATAGAGACGCTACTTAAAAGACACTCTTGTAATAGAGGAGAGATAATAAAGCGTTTAAACATTTTCAGTCTGCTTGTTTTGATTTAAACTACAAAAGAGTGCCAGATGGCTAAGCGAAAAATCCGCCGGGGAAAGTATCAAGGTAAAAGTGCTCAAACAATGAAATAACTGTATTTGTATTATTTTTACATCAAACACACCTCTGGTTGATTAAAGGGATCAACAACTCTAATATATGATTGGAAACATGCAATGTGTTTATAAAGCACAAATGCATAGGTGTAAGCCCACAGTAATACCTGGCATAGATTCGGGGCACTAGCATTGCTCCCAACTGTCCCTGATTTGGAACAAAGTCCCTCTGTCCCTCTTTTGTCCCTCATTTTGGTCTGATCTATATAGTTGTATATAAGATGCACTATTTGTCTTTCAAAAAAGTGTTTCCCAGTGCTAAACCTTTCATCCAATTTCTAAATTCCTGCATTTGTAAATTCTGAAAGCCAATATAAATGAATAGTAGTTGTAAAAAAAAATCACTTATGGGTTTAACTAATAATTTTCTTTTGTATAATCTTCCTTTAGG
Source organism: Aquarana catesbeiana (assembly GCF_042186555.1). NCBI lineage: Eukaryota > Metazoa > Chordata > Amphibia > Anura > Ranidae > Aquarana > Aquarana catesbeiana. Next base: position 99,675,625 of record NC_133336.1, on the reverse strand, counting down.
GGGAGTGACAGAGGGTGTGTCCTATGCCTACATGCTTTTGCTAATAGCATACCTCCCAACTGTCCCTGATTTCGAGGGACTGTCCCTGATTTGGAACAAAGTCCCTCTGTCCTTCATTCCTCCTCATTTGTCCCTCATTTTGGTCTGATCAATATCGTTGTATATAAAATGCACTATTTATCTTTCAAAAAGTGTTCCCCAGTGCTAAACCTTTCATCCAGTTACTAAATTGCTGCATTTGTAAACTTCAAAAGCCAATATAAAGGAACAGTAGTGGTAAAAATAAAGCACTTGTGGATTTAACTAATTTTTTTGTACAATGCTCCTTTAAGGGGGCGTGGCAGGGGGTGTGTCCTATACCTACATACATTTGCTAATAGGTGTCCCTCGCCCCCATCTCAAAAAGTTGGGAGGTATGCAATAGGTGTCCCTCCTCCCCATCTCAGAAAGTTGGGAGGTATGTAATAGGTGTCCCTCCTCCCCATCTCAGAAAGTTGGGAGTTATGTAATAGGTGTCCCTCCTCCCCATCTCAGAAAGTTGGGAGTTATGCACTAGTTCTCGGGCTGGAACTGCATAGCACTGCTGTGTGGTGAGTTTTAACCCTATTCATTTGAATAGGCTGCAAAGCACACCAAACCACGCAAAAAGTAGCGATTGCACTACTCTTAAAAATGCACTGCACCAAATAGCATAATACTGTGATACCTTGCAATTTGGTGCCTGCAAACGATCTGCGTTTGGGGTGGCATTAACATTACATTGGCACCTGCTCACAGATTGCAAGAGTAGTGCGTTCAAACGCAGTGTAGGAAATGCATACAGAACTGCCCTTTCCTTCAACGCATTCTGGTGCGAACCGGCCCTAAAAGCTCTTGCTAGAAAACGTGGCTGCTCCAGGAAGAGTAAATTCCTTACCACAACCCCCTACCTCATGCATTTCATAGACTGCTACTCTTCTGGGAGTGCCAGAAATTACTTTGTTTGCTGGCCCAGTGTCTCTACCCCTCACCTCCCTATATGATCTTTTATGTAAATAAAAAAAAAAAATAAGAATGTGTCAACCACAAAAAAAATGAATAACCAAATACCACTAATTATTTTAAAATATTAGTGATCCGGTGTGGCAGCCCCTTTAAGCATAAACAACACTTACATGCGCTCACCAGGCACTTTATTAGGTACACCTGTTAAATTGCTTGGTAACACAAATTGCTAATCAGCCAATCAGAGGGTAGCAACTCAATGCATTTAGGCATCTTGATGTGGTGAAGATGACTTGCTGAATTTCAAACTGAGCATCAAAATGGGGAAGAAAGGGGATTTAGCCTAGCTTCAGATTGCTGCTGGTTAGAAATCGTGCAAGTTCAGCTAAACTCGCACGATTTCAAGCCGGCAATGCAGTCCGACTTTGAGGGAAAGGACTTGTCCCAAGCTGTCTCCTGTGGTTTTTTTTAACATTTTGACACTTTCTTTTTGTGAAATGGTAGGGGTACAATGTACCCCTTACCAATTCACAAAGGGGGACCGGGATCTGGGTGTCCCCTTTGTTAAAGGTGGCTTCCAGATTCCGATAAGCCCCCGCCCGCAGACCCCCACAACCACCGAACAAGGGTTGTGGGGATGAGGCCCTTGCCCCCATCAACATGGGGACATCCTCCCCATGTTGAGGGCATGTGGCCTGGTATAGTTCAGAGGGGGGGGGCGCTCTCTCACGCCCCTATTTTCCTGCGGCCTGTCAGGTTGCGTGCTCGGATAAGGGTCTGATGTGAATTTTTGGGGGAACCCCATGCCATTTTTTTTATTTTGGCACGGAATTCCCCTTAAAATCCACACCAGACCCTTCGGTCTGGTATGGATCTTTGGGGGGAACCTCGCGCCATTTTTTCTTTAATTTTGGCATGGAGTTCCCCTTAATATCCATACCAGACATACCAGACCCCCATGCATTTATTTTTTATCTTTAAATGACTTTCAATGACTTTTATGTGTATTGTCGGGACTGAAAATTCATTAATAGCCGCCACTAGCGCTAGCACTTTTAAATGACTTTTTTTTCCTTTAGAAATGTCATTTTGCTTTTGGACTGTTATAGACACAGGAAACATGCGCTACTTTACAGGCATACTATAGACACCCCCCAGGTACGAAATTTAAAGGAATATTACACTTTTATTGTTTCACTTTAAGCATTATTAAAATCACTGCTCCCGAAAAAACGTCCGTTTTTAAAACTTTTTTTGCATTGATACATGTCCCCTGGGGCAGGACCTGGGTCCCCAAACACTTTTTATGACAATAACTTGCATATTAACCTTTAAAATAAGCAGTTTAGATTTCTCCCATGGGATTTTAAAGAGTTTCCACGGCTTTTCGAATTTGCCGCGGACACCCCAAATTGTTCGCTGTTCGGCGAACAGGCGAACAGCCAATGTTCAAGCTGAACTCATGTTCGACTCGAACAGATAGCCCATCCATAATGTCTATACAAATTGCCCCCCCGAAGTCACCAAAAGTAGTACAGGAAATACTTTTGGGAATCAGTGTGGCGCCGCAAAAGCCGCATGTGATTTGACATTTCAAATCGCATGCCAAATCGGACCAATGTGAACCAGGGCTTAAGTGACTTTGAACATGGCATGGTTGTTGATGCCAGACGGGCTGGTCTGAGTATCTCAAATACTGCCAAATTAGCAATTTGTGTTACCAAGCAATTGAACAGATGTACCTAATAAAGTGGCCAAGGAGTGTTTATCTCCTATGGACAATAGGTAACAAAACCCAGAAAAGACTAATCTCATTGTGTAGTAGTTTTATTAAAGTAATGTATAAAAAGTAGTGTATAAAAAAAGGCACCAACACAAACAGCCTTCAACTCAAAGGTAACTGCCCACGGCTGCTCACAACTACAAAATCGGCGTGCATTCCATGGAGCAGAACTCGTAGTGACGTCAGTGCCCGGATATGACAGCAGCGGTTCTGCCTCGTTTTGCAATTTAGCGTCCTCAGGAAGCTCCTCAGCGAGTCAATAACCCAGTAAGCAGACTTGAATTTCCTGATTTGCATGCTTGTTCTGCTTGAATACTTGTTCTGGATCAGTGTCTAAGCAAATATTGAAGCCACTAACACCCAGACAAGTAGCATTTTCAGGAAGTCAGCCATGGCCACCTCTGTATTTCTCTGTGCACAGGATACCTTTAACTTGTTTCCATCGGCCATACGCGTATATGCAGCCTCTGAGCGGGTGGGCTGTAATGCTAAGCAGCCAAATAAATGCATCCATGAGGAAGGGTCTTCTTTGCTGAGAATGCTCACTGCACCCTCCCAGCACAGAAACGGAGATGTCACTGGAATGCATACTTACGATTGGGAGCCTCTAATCATGTGACTGATGTGGCAGCCAGTCACAGCACTCGCATGATCATAATGCTCACATCCTCTTCCTGGCATTTACAAGTGGCATTGAAAGCAACAGCAGCAGCATCAAAGGGTTAAAGGGGATTTAAGTGTTTTGTATGAAGTTTCATTACTGGTTATGTTTAGGACTAAAAATATACCAGTATGAACAAGATTTAGTTCTTTCCAGTCAGAAAAATATGAAATATAGGAAGCCCGGAGCAATATCAGCAGGAGAATAAGCGTAGGGCGGGCATGACGGGGTTAACAGGGATTTAACAAATTTTCTAATGGGTGGTGAGTATAGAGCCGAGGGGGAGGGGCTGGAGGAGCTTTGATAAGGGGGGCCCCGCCTGGGATGAGTCACCAAAGCGTGGTGGAAAGTTAGTGAGAGCAGCAGCATGGCAGAAGTGGACAGAATCCTGGCCCAGCTTAGAGAGGAGGCAGCAGTGCGGGGGCCTGAGTGGCTACAGGCGGCGTTAGGATCGGCACTCAGGGGTACAGATGCGGCGCCTGCGCAGGCGGCCAAGAGCGGCACCAGAGCCCGCAGGACCAGACCTCCAGAGCGGTACTCGCCGGAGCGGCGGGCGGAGGTACGGCGGCAGGCGGGGGGGAGCAGGGGAGTATCTACAGCGGGCCCACCTCCCAAACGTACGGCCAGGTTCCCCAGCTGCAGCCCACCCAGAACAGATACCCGGGAACCCAGAAGAGGCAGCACCAGGCCAGAAATAGACAGGGCCGCACTGAGGCCTGGCAGACGCGGGGAGCGCGGGCGCGCTGGCCCCTCCCCCAGGCTAACTGATACAGAGCGGGGACAGCTGCAGAGCGGGACCACAGATCGGAGCTCCGGGCCTCCAGCGGCAGGAGACACACAGCGCCCTGACCCAAATCTGGGGGGGCAGAAAAAGGGGAAAACAGAAGCCGCCAGGACTGAGGTACAGCACACCGGTCCTGGTAAGGCTGTCTCAAAGTCGCCACACGGACGCGCTGCTCGGGGGAGGGAGAGGATGCCTGAGGCAGCAACAGCCAGCGGGCCCTGCGGGCTATCATCCGCGGAGGAGGAAGATTTGGTGCTGGACCTTGCGGACGATCGATCGGAGTCAGAAGAAGAAGAGGCCCTGCGTTCAGGGAGGACAGCAGAGGTGGACGGCAGATGATCGGCTGATGGGGAGTCACCTATGCAGCCCGGTAAGTCAGCAACTATTGTAACATGTTTACCAGAGTGCAGTGGGCCTAGCAGAGGGTCAGGGTCGGGGACAGAAAGGGGGGGGACAGGGGAGACCTCCGGGGGTACAGTAGGTTTGTTGGGCTTCTTGGAGGGAATAAAAGATCTAGTTCGGAAGTTTGAACAAGCAGGTAAAACAGCAGCGGGGCCAGCGGCAGCTTGGGTCCCGTCGATAGCAGGAGTGGGGGAAAATGCAGGGGCAGGGGTAAGCACAGAGATGCCGGCGGTTGCAGCGGCCGGCACGGTGCCAGCCAAGGAAGGGGAAGGGACGGTCGTTGTGCAGGGGACAGGCAAGACGGCCGTGGCCAGTGAAACGGTCGCGAGGCAGGATATAGTTCGAATTGCGGATGCTGCAAAATGTGAAATATATGTGTGTTATGAAGGGCCGTTAGGAGCACATCTGAAACAGGAAGTCCGAGAGAAGCTGTGGAAAGGTGAGTATGTGGAAATTTTTTCCTTACTCCCTCTGGAAAAATTCAATCTAGATAGAGTAAAACCTGACGATTCCAAAAAAGAGGACGAGGAAAAAAGGAGATACCGTTTAATCCCGCGTACATTCAGCAATTGGCTGCAGGCGTTCGCCATAATGGCAAGTGTTATAGGTGAAAAACAGCCCGAACATTGTTCGGCGCTGTTTTGTTATCAGGATTCTATTGGGGAAGCATACAGGGTTTATGGTGGGACTGCGTGGCTGAGGTATGATGAGCAGTTTCGGCAACGGAGGGCAGTCCGAAAAGAGCTGCGTTGGGACCACAAAGACATCAGCCTCTGGATGCGATTAATGACGTCTGCGCGGGCACCAAACCAGTTTTTTCAGTGGGGGGCTGGCGGAACTTCAGCACAAGGACAGTCGGCCGGAAACAAAAAAGGGGTGTGCTGGCAATATAACTCAGGGATATGCAAGTTCGGAAGCTCATGTAGATTCAAGCACGAGTGTTCGGGGTGCAACGGAGCCCATTCGGCAGCCAGATGCTTCAAGCAAGCAAAAGGTCGGGCAGGGGAAGCTGGACACAAGAGGGAGGACTCCGGTGAGAGTGGCAAGGATGCGGCCGTTTCTCGGTAGGTATCCGGACAGGACTGCGGCAAAATTATTGGAAGAAGGTTTCTCAGTGGGCTTCCGAATACCCTGTGCACTGACGGTAGTTCCTCCCTTTCCACCCAACCTCCGGTCCGCTTTGCAGCACCCGGACGTAGTTAGTGAAAAACTGCGTAAGGAGGTTGCAATGGGCAGGATGGCGGGGCCATTCGCGTCGGCACCTTTGGCAGACCTGGTGGTGTCACCACTGGGGGTAGTGCCTAAGAAGGAACCCAACAAATTTAGGCTCATCCATCACCTGTCCTTCCCAAGGGGGGGTCGGTGAATGACGCCATAGATCAAGAAGCATGCTCAGTGACATATACGTCGTTTGATGCAGCCGTAGGGTGGGTGCGCCGGTACGGAAAAGGGGCACTGATGGCCAAGGTGGATATAGAATCGGCTTTTAGGCTGCTACCAGTTCACCCTGAAAGTTTTAGGCTGCTGGGATGCCATTGGGACGATGAGTTCTACGTCGACCAATGCCTACCGATGGGTTGCTCTATATCATGTGCGATATTTGAGCAATTCAGCTCTTTTGTAGAGTGGGTAGTAAGAGAGGTTTCGGGTGTGAATTCGTTAATTCATTACCTGGACGACTTCCTCTGCATAGGACCGGCCGATTCTAGGATATGCGCGATGCTCTTGGCGACGCTGGAACACATAGCAGACAGGTTCGGCATTCCATTGGCGCCTGAAAAAACTGAGGGACCTTGTACGGTCATCACGTTTCTAGGCATCGTTCTGGATTCGGAGGCCATGGAATGCAGATTACCGGAGGCAAAGTTGGCGGACCAAAAAACAGAGATCGCGAGGCTGATTGGATTGCGAAAAGTGCAACTGCGCTTATTGCAATCGGTGTTAGGCAAGCTTAATTTTGCTTGCCGCATTTTACCTATGGGGAGGGTGTTCAGTCGGCGTCTGGCAGCAAGCACGAGCGGTATTAAGTCCCAGAGACATTTTGTTCGCTTGGTCAAGGCACATAGGGATGACCTGAGGGTATGGCATACCTTTTTGGAGTCATTCAATGGCCGAGCGTTGTGGATGGCAGGACCGGTCAGTAATTTCGACCTGGAGCTTTTTACAGACGCAGCAGGGTCTTCAGGTTTTGGAGCCTTCTTCCAGGGACAATGGAGTGCGGGCCCCTGGCCACAGTCCTGGATAGCTGCGGGTTTCACAAAGAACTTGGTGCTGTTGGAATTATTTCCGGTAGTGCTTGCAGTGGAGTTGTGGGGAGCATCGTTCAGGGATCTGAAGGTGCGCTTCCATGGGGACAATTTGGGGGTGGTGCAGGTAATCAATAAAAACACGGCGTCTTCTCCGCCGGTTATTAGATTACTTCAACATTTGGTGCTGAGATGCTTACAACTGAATGTTTTCATTCACGCTGTACACCTGCCAGGAGTGGAAAATGTGATAGCTGATGCATTATCTCGCTTCCAGTGGGACAGGTTCCGACAGTTGGCGCCGGAGGCGGAGCAACAAGGAGTGCCTTGTCCAGAATGGTTGTGGGAGATTGCATTGGAATCATCACGGGATGGATAAAGCGGTCGGTAAGTGGGTCTACGTGGTCAGCGTACAAGAGGGTTTGGAAGGAGTGGTTGGCGTTTGTGCAAGAAGTGGGCGAAGAGCCGAAGGGGCGAGCAGGACGTTTGCTCGTTTTATATTACGTAGCCAGGAAAATGGAAGAGGGGGTGTCGGCATCGGTGGTGAATGCACAACTGTCAGGTCTAGCCTTCCTGTTCAAATTACAGGGGCGGCCTGATTTTACCAAAGATTTCTGGGTGCGACAGGCCGTTAAAGGTTACAGGAGATCGGTGGTTCGGAAGGATACCAGGAAGCCCGTGACATTCGAAATTCTCGAGGGTATAATAGCTAAATTGAGGGAGGTGTGTGCATCGGAATTCGAGATAAAATTGTTTACAGTAGCGTTTTTGTTAGCATTTTTTGGGGCATTCAGAATTGGGGAACTGGTAAGTCCTTCAAAAAAAGTACATGGGGGAATTGGAAGCCAGGAAGTTGAGTGTACTAGGGGAAGGCTGTCCTTGTGGTTAAGAAAATCAAAAACAGATCAGGAGGGCAGGGGGAAGCTGGTACAGGTGTTTCCAAATCCGGGTTCGCCTTTATGCCCACTGGATGCGGTAAGGGTTTTTATGCAGGTTCGCCCGGCGGGGCTAGGCGCTTTTTTGATACACGAGGATGGAACGCCATTGTCACGTTTTCAGTTTGGGGCTATATTTAGAAAATGCCTGGAGCGGTTGGGTTTAGAGGGAAAAGCTTTTTCATCCCACTCATTCAGGATAGGAGCGGCAACGGAAGCAGCGAGGCAAGGGATGGATATGGAGGCAGTGAAACGGATTGGGCGGTGGGAGTCCAACAGGTTCAGGTCTTACGTTAGGCCCCACCTGATAGTAGGTTTGTGAGGTAATCAAGTGGGCAGGACTCTTCAGTCTGCCCGGGTATGATGTTTGAAAATGATGGTCATGTTATAGTGTATGTTGTTTTTCCTCTTTTGATTTCAGGTTCGGTGACCGGGATGGTATGGATCATGGGCCATTCCTATGTCTGTTGGGGGGCACGGAGAGGGGACGTGAGGTACGATGGTAGGCAGTTGGGTTTTGATAGAAAGGAAGCCTACATTAAATGGTTTGGAGTCCCGGGAATGCTATGGGGCCGGGTGGTTCCTGAGGTGCAGCGTTATGCAGCCAGGGACAGACCGCCTGATGTGTTAGTACTACATGTGGGCGGCAATGATTTGGGGATTAGGTCCATGTTGGACATTACACGAGATATCAAATCAGATATTGACCGCTTGATGGAGCAATTTCCTGATATGATCGTGGTATGGTCAGATATAGTGGCGCGCACGACATGGCGAATGGCCAGATCGGTGGAAGGTATTAATAGAGCCAGGAGGAAGATTAATAGGGAGGTGACCAAATTTATGGTACGGAAGGGAGGTTTAGCAATACGTCATCTAGAGTTGGAATTTGAGACCTGGAGATACTTAAAAAAGGATGGGGTTCATTTAAACGAGGTAGGCATAGACATGTGGGCTTTGGGCCTTCAAGACGGTATACAACGAGCACTTCGGGTGTGGAGGGGCTTCCAAGGGTAAGGGGATTACCCTTGTTTGCTGTGGCGGACGTTGGTCTGGGCAGGAAGAAGATATCAGAAGGATGAGATCGGGACTATCGTTGGAGGGGTCCTGATGGTGGTTCCCGGTTGACGGAGGTCAGCCGGGAAGGGATAATGGGCACTGCGGTCAGGGGTAGTCTTTGAGCCAGCTTGTCGGCTTGAGGCAGTGATAATACATTTGAGAGGGACTGCAGTGCAAGAAGGTGTATTAACACAGAGGTTTATTGAGTGCCTGCTCAGACCAACGTTAGATTTCAAAGGTTTTTTATAACAGATATGTTTTTTCCATTTAAACGTTTTTATACTTTTGATATTTGAGTCATTATATTTGTTAAATAAAGTAGGCTGCTACGGCCTTTGTTACCCCAAGAGTACGGTGTGGTCTCGGTTACTGAATACGGTTAGAAGGGGGGTAGTAGTTCATGGGAGTTAAACACATCTGTTATACAACAGTCAAGGAAGCCCGGAGCAATATCAGCAGGAGAATAAGCGTAGGGCGGGCATGACGGGGTTAACAGGGATTTAACAAATTTTCTAATGGGTGGTGAGTATAGAGCCGAGGGGGAGGGGTTGGAGGAGCTTTGATAAGGGGGGCCCCGCCTGGGATGAGTCACCAAAGCGTGGTGGAAAGTTCCCACCCACCCTCCCTATGGTTAGCAGTTTTCTTTTTGGTTGTTCGGGAAGTGTTTTCTGGTTTTTCTTCACAGGTACTGGCAATGGATGTCGTAGTGGTGGCGGACGTTGGTCTGGGCAGGAAGAAGATATCAGAAGGATGAGATCGGGACTATCGTTGGAGGGGTCCTGATGGTGGTTCCCGGTTGACGGAGGTCAGCCGGGAAGGGATAATGGGCACTGCGGTCAGGGGTAGTCTTTGAGCCAGCTTGTCGGCTTGAGGCAGTGATAATACATTTGAGAGGGACTGCAGTGCAAGAAGGTGTATTAACACAGAGGTTTATTGAGTGCCTGCTCAGACCAACGTTAGATTTCAAAGGTTTTTTATAACAGATATGTTTTTTCCATTTAAACGTTTTTATATTTTTGATATTTGAGTCATTATATTTGTTAAATAAAGTAGGCTGCTACGGCCTTTGTTACCCCAAGAGTACGGTGTGGTCTCGGTTACTGAATACGGTTAGAAGGGGGGTAGTAGTTCATGGGAGTTAAACACATCTGTTATACAACAGTCATGAACACCATGAAAAAAAAATAAAGATACACTTATCACTTCCACGATACGCGCCAGTTGTCAAAAACTTCAATCCATGATTTATGTCTTCTCTTGTGAGAACAGTTTCCTATGGCGCTGTCCCAAAACACCACACACAAGACAATCCATAAAACTTGAAAGATGCAAAGCAGAATGCAAACAATCTAGCACAATAAAGTACTTTTATTAGGATAAAATAAAGCAATTAGTTTACACAGCTCCATCCTTCTCTGCTCACTACGAAGCACTGACAGCTTAAGGAAGGAAAACTCACTCCCATGCCTGGTGTTGGAGTCCACTGTGCAGCTCATATCTGACAGTTAGTGTGGACGGCTATCATCTTGTGTGCGCTCACTTTCTCTGATAGTAGTTGTGACAGGTTGCCAGGATTATGCATTTCAGGGACAGGTCCTCCTTTCTCTAGCCTACCAGAACAAGAGTGTCTAGTACTTGGCCATTAAAGTGCAACTACATTGCATCTATTTAATCATTTTTCATAATAAAAGCAAACTCATCCATCCATTAATTTCGCCATTCTTTATTTTGCTGGAAAGTCACTTTGAAAAACACCCCCCAGCACTTTTGGTTGTGGCCATCTTGATTAAGGGCAGATGATTTAATTTAGACAAGAGTCAATTAACCTACAAAAATGCCTTTGCAGTGTGGGAAGAAATGATACTTCCTGTGACATCTGATGATAACATTAGGTTCAAGAAGACTGGAGAGTCGTGATCTGCCACGTGTGAAATTGATGTTAAATGGATTACACTGGACAATCATTTTTTTCAAAAATTGTGCTTTCTGATAAATTCTTCAGTGATTATGATAGCCCTTTCAAACTGAATATAAATATAATTTCAAAATGACTGTATCATGAAGGAATCTTGAGAAATATGAAATTAACTTTTAACCCTTTTACTTCCACTGCCATAAGGATTACGGCGGAACAGCACTGCTTCCAACTGGCCAGGTCAGTAATCCTTACGGCTGCTGCATTCCCCCTTCTGCTGCAAGCTCATGGTCACTTCAGTGCATACAATACCCTTGATTTTCACAATTTCACAAAACAGACAGAATGTAAAATCTACATATATTGTTTATTGATTAACTCAATACAATTTTGTCTTTAGATGTAGGAATTTAGTTGTAATTTTGTAAGTTACTGTATATCGCGTTATATTGTGACATTTTGATAAACAAATTTGCTAAGTAAATATGGTACAGTCTAAAATCTTTGGCAGCTTTTTACATTCTACCAGTCCTTTGATTTCAGAAAATGTATTTTTGGGAGATTTTTTATAAAACTCTGAAAGCTGTAAGTCCAAAAGGATAACCTCCAGAATTTTAAAACTAAGATCCTTTTTTACAGTTTTGTGCACTTTAGATTTTTACAGTTTTACCAACACAATTTCAAATGTACAAATATTTGTTCTTTAATAACTCAATAAAGTTTTTTTTAGCTTTTTCTTTTATATTTAGCAGGAATTTACCGTACTTTTTAGCAAAAATTACATTTTGATAAACATTTGTGCAATTAAATTGGGACCTAAACAATCAGTTGCACCTGCTTTTTATTCCACCAGTCCTATGCTTTATAAACTCTGAAAGTGAAAAATGATACCCTCCAGATTTGGCTTATTTACAGTTTTGTGTACCTTCGATTTTCACAGTTTCAGAAAAAAAACATTTACAAATACTTGTTATTTACTAGCTCAATACAGTTTAAGCTTATAACTTTTTTTTTTTTTTAAAGGGTAATTTTTTTGAGATTCACAAAATTTACAGTTTCATGTCATACTGTACTGTTTACATACAATGTAATAAATTACATTACAGACTGTTCTCAATCATTTAACTGTAACACTATTAATACATAAATAGCTCTTTATTAACTTAGAAAATAACCAATAAAATTGTTGATTTCACCAGTCGTCTGCTGCACTGTTACTTTCTCCATCTACCTTATTGTGCATCTTATCCACATTCCATCTGTTTCATTTGTCCTTTCACATCCCATGTACTCAATACTTTTATCATCCTATCCTTGTCAGTAACGGTAAGTTTTTTACACTGCAATTTCTCCAGAGATATTTTTAATCCACTTTCCCCACACTTTATCAAACTTTTTATTACTACTCCTGGCCTGGTATGTAAGTTTATACATTGGTATGGCGTTATTAACCAATTTTAACCAGTCCTGTAAAGAAGGGGGATCTGAGTATTTCCATTTTAGAGCCAATGCTTTCTTAGCATAACAAAATACTATTCTCAAAAGGGTCTTTTGTGATGTGGGCAATTCCTCCTCCTCCAGGTCGCCAAGAAGACACCTGGCTGGGGAATGTATATTTGGAAGTTCAAGTTTCTCCTCCATATAAGTAAGGATCGCCCTCCATTATAATACTACCCGAGGGCATTGCCATACCATATGGAAGAAGTTCCCCACCGCTACATTACAGCGGGGGCATTCTGGGAGTTCCCTCCTACCCATTTTGTGTAGTCTTTCCGGTGTATAGTAGATTCTATGCAAAAAATTGAACTGAAGCATTTTATCTCTAGCTGAGATCACTGAGGAAAGCATTGTATCCAACACCTCCGTCCAAGTCTCCTCCCCTAGGGACGGTATATCTATCTTCCATTGTGCCGCCACCCTCTCCACCCTAGGGTTAGAGGATGGCAGCAGAGCCGAGTAATACCTAGAGATAATTTTTACATGGTCTTCCTCTGCAATCAGTTTTTCCCCTACAGAAGGGAATAAATTTATTTTACCTTTACCATATTGAGCTATTACAGCGTGACGTAGCTGAAGATATCTGAAAAAAAAAGCATTGGGAATGGCGTACTCAATTTTCAGGTCTGTAAATGATCTAAAGACTCCTTCTCTGAACAGCTGGTGTGCATACTTAATCCCATATGTTGCCCAACATGCCCCGTCTAGTATTTTAGCTATTTCTGTAAGTTGGGGGTTATGCCACAGTGGGGCGTTGGGAGAACCCGCTAGGCTGGATCCATTCATCTTAACATTACACAAATGAAATATTTTGTATGACAGTTTCAGAATATCAGCCCCTTGTTCCAGATAAGGGCCATTTCTATAAAGTATATTGATCAATGCCTCATACGAGTATACCTGAGCAGCTTGTGTTGCCACTGAGGCGAGATTCATCTTCGGAAAACCCCACCAATGTACATGCGTTAATTGAGCAGCTAGGTAGTAGCAACGTAAATTTGGCAGGGCCAACCCTCCCTCTTTCATAGGTAGGTGAAGTGTTTCTAATGATATTCTAGCTGGTTTAGGTCCCCATAGAAAGGAGGAGATTGTCTTATTTACTTCCGTGAACCATTTTTTGGAGATATATACTGGGGCATGCCAGAGCAAGTACAAAAACCTGGGCAGATAAATCATTTTAAATATGTTGATTTTCCCCAGTAGGCCAAGCGGCAACTTGGTCCAGGTCTGTGTACTCTCTTTTAGTCTTTTCCAAACCGGTGACAAGTTGTTGATCACATATAGACTCAGTGGCAACTGGATCTCAACCCCCAGATATCTGAATTTGTTAACTATTTTTAATGGAATGTCCTGTGGTACTTCCGGAACATACGTAGGATCCAGGGGAAGCACCACTGATTTACTCCAGTTCACCCTGAATCCCGAGTATCTCCCAAAGTCAGAAATTCTATTCAGGGCCGAACGCAGTGATCCCCCCGCCTCCTCTAAATACAACAGCATATCATCTGCGTATAGAGATGTTTTCTCCTCCCTGTCATTCATCATACAGCCCTTGATTGATCTGTCCGCTCTCAGCAGAGCCGCCAATGGCTCTATTGCCAGGGCAAACAGCAGGGGTGATAAAGGACACCCCTGCCGTGTGCCCCTAGCTATTTTGAATTGTCCCGTAATAGTATTATTAATCCTTAGTCTAGCCTGGGGGTCTGCGTACAAGAGTTCAACCCATTTTATAAATTTGGGGCCGAATCCCAGCTGACCAAGGACCGCAATCAAGTATGGCCATTCTATAGAATCAAATGCTTTGTGCGTGTCTAGTGATACTACCACATGGGTATCTTGGGCAGGGCCCTTAGATTGAATTATGGTGAAAAGACGTCTCAGGTTTATAGCCGTCGATCTTTCAGGAATGAATCCTGTCTGATCAGGATGAATAATAGATGCAATAGCCTTGTTCAGTCTCCTTGCCAAAAGTTTAGCTAAAATTTTTGCGTCAACGTTAATGAGTGATATCGGTCGGTATGATTCACACAGATCATGGTCCTTATGCGGCTTTGGGATCAGCACTATCAATGCTTCTCTCATAGATTCAGGTAATATACCCCTATTGTATGCATCTTCATATATAGTCAGGAGCTTAGGGGCCAAGATTTCAGCGTACGTCCCATACCACTCCACCGGGAATCCATCTAAACCAGGAGTCTTATTAGGTTTTAATGCCCCAATAGCTGAGATAACCTCTTCAACCAAGAAGGGACTATACAGTTCTTTCGCCTTCTCCTCCGTGAGCTCTAGTAGGGGTATTGGACCTAAGTATTCCCGGACTTCCGCCACTACATAATCAGCTTTTGAGGTATATAAATCCTTATAGAATTCTAAGAATGCGTTTGCTATATCTACTTGTGATGTACATAGTGTCATGTTCTTATCCCTTATTCGCGGTATGGAGGTTGGGGCCCGCTGAGAGTGAGCCAAATATGCCAATAATCTACTGTTCTTCTCCCCAAATTCAAAGATCCTCTGCGCTTGATAGAGTAACTTCTTCTGTGTTTTTTCTATTAATACTAAGTCTAACTGTCTTATATTCTCCCTCCATAGTCTATGTGTAGCAGAGGTAGGGTTTTTAATATATTCCACCTCAGACTCAGTGCCCAACTGTTCAGCCTCCCGCACCTTCCATCCCCTGTCTGACTGGAGCTGTTCGATTAGTCCCGCTGTGGAACCCCAAAGTGTGGCCTTGAAAGCGTCCCATGTGATCCCAATTGGAGCCTCATTTATGTTTTCTACCCAGAAAGTATTAATGGATGAAGCAGTTGACCTCTCAAAGCACTCCTCCTTAAGCCACATAGGGGTTAATCTCCACACCACATATCCCCGTGGTCTCTCCATATCAATGGTGAGAAGCATGGGGGAGTGATCCGAGATGGCCCTCGGTAAATATTGAGCATCCAACACTCTCGGAAACAATTCTTTTGATACAAAACATAAATCTATCCTGGAAAGAGTATTGAAGGTGGAAGAAAAACAAGAATATTCCTTGACATCTGGGTGCTTCCACCTCCAAGCCTCCACCAGATCATAAGGTTTTACACATGCCTCCAGGGGAAGCCCTCCCACCGTAGCCATCCCATGTCTATCCTTATCTGGAGATAATACTGCATTTAGGTCACCAGCTAGAATAAGAGGACCTTCCGCCAGCTTCAACACCTCCGTTTGCCTCCCATACCTTAATTGTAAACGGTGGTGGTATGTAAATAGCTACAAAAGTGTATACCTGATTATCAATAATCAATACTAGTGCCACATATCTGCCCGTAGGATCAAGTTTCACCGTCTTAATAGTGTATAGAAGCGATTTGGCGATCAGCACAGACACACCTCTGGCATAACTGGAGTAAGTTGAGTGAAATGCCCTACTGAAACCAGCTCTGTGAAGGGCTAAGGTTTTGGAGCCTACTAAATGTGACTCCTGGAGAAATATGATATGTGGTTTTCGCTTTAAAATGTATTTAAATACCAGCGCTCGTTTGATCTCAGAATTGAGCCCTCTCACGTTCCAGGAGAGGAGACTAAGAGACTGCATCAGGACACATAAGTTGTATATTTCCTAGGATACTTATTTTGGTAGGGAGATAATAATATCTTCCAAAAATAGCCTGGCAGCATAGAGGCATTATCACTCAACCTCTCCATAATATATATATAGCAACATTATTTTTAACCTTATCTATTTGAAACAGTATTCGCATGCAGATGCAAGACCTATTCACAGTGCACATTCTTCTCCAACACTTGTGAAAAATTGAATTTTGAGAATACCCAACATTAACCGAAAAAAAGAAAACAACAAAAAAAACATAACTTTTCCTGAAATCAGCTTCACTGAGTTGAATTCCCCCTCCCCCACCCTGCCTGCAGCCCGAACAACCCGCAGACTTTTACCCTAAACATCGCAGCAAATTGTTCCCTAAAGAGGAGGTATTCTTCCTGCACCAGCCGGGCAGGAGGCTTTAGGGAAAGGTATGTGGGAGTTTCCTGAGCACTCACTGTACCGCGTTGCTTGGAGGTCTCATATTAATGTTCCTGTGTGGCTTAGAGTTCAGGAGGATCTTGTAACCCATTATTCCTTCATCTTTCTGTATATTCTTACGGATAGTCAATGTACCTGTGATAAAAAAATAAAAAAAGGGGAAAAAGAAAAGAAAAAAACGGGGAAGAGAAAACTCTGTCAGCGACCTCAGTCCGGGAAGCATCCTGGGTTTTGCTAGATGATGTTGCATTCTGCTGTGGGTAACATATGCATTAGACCTGTCCCAGGGATTCCAGCCATCTATTCGCTTCCTTGGGTGACAGAAAGAACTGTGTTTGTCCCTTGTGCACCACACGCAATTTAGCTGGATAGAGCATACTGTATGGTAAACTGCGTTCCCTCAGCCGCTGCTTTACACTTTGAAATGCCGCTCTTTGTTTTTGCGTGGCCGCAGAAAAATCAGGGAAAATAGAGATCTTATTATTGTTGTGTAACAGTTCAGGTAAGTTACGGGCTTTCCTCAGTATGGTCTCTTTATCTCTAAAGTATAAAAAGCGCGCCAACATGGGTCTGGGATATCTCCCTGTAATGGGGGGTCTCAATGGGACCCTGTGTGCCCGTTCAATAGCGAACAGGTGGGAGAAACTTTCAGGCCCAAATGTTTGTTTAAGCCAGGACAGCAGGAATTCCTCTGGATTCTTCCCTTCCGTGCCTTCTGGGAAACCTATGAATCTGAGGTTGTTCCTCCGCAGCCTGTCCTCGATATCTCCTAATTTGGCCTCCTGGGATTTGTTGTCCGCCGACATATCTCTCACCTGCAGTAACAGGGGGTGAAGATCATCCTCTACTGTGCTTATTCTTTGCTCCGTCTGTGTTACTCGCTGCTTCACTTTTCGTACATCATCTTTAAGTATGGCAAAGTCCACTCGGATAGTTTTTATCTGCGTTGATAAGGCCGCATGGCAGCTCTTAATAGTGTCCATGATCTGCAGCAGCGTCGGCTCACCTCCCTGTGTCCCAGAGCCGCTCTCCTCGGAGTCTGAGTGGAGAGAGGGCAGGGGATGAGCTACCGGGTCAGTCGGATCCAGCCAGTCTCCATCCCCCTGGGTCCATTCATGGTCTGGTGGGTCAGTGTTAACCGGCCGTCTCCCTCTCTGCCGGGCGCCATCTTGGGAATCTCCATGGGCATACTTTGCCAGCTTCTCCGCGGGCATGGGATCCATACTTGGGCCGTATTTCACCATAATCAGGTACCTGGATTGTTCCTCTATCCGATCTGGTAGGTTTGGGTTGAATATGTGTAGCCTACAGCTCTACAGGATTATTCAGGATTTTGGCGCGGTCGGAGCTCTGGAGAAAAGCTTCCTCACATACCGGAAGTCGGACACGCCCCTAAGCTTATAACTTTAGTAGGAATTTAGCTGAAATGTTGTAAGTTATTATTTGTTTGTGTCTGCTAATGATGATTTTAGTATATTTTTTATCAGAAATTCAATTTTGCATACATTTTGTGGGTTCTAAAAATTCTTTAGCACCTTCTTTTTATTCTATTGGTCCCATGCTTTCAGAAAACATGTGGTTTGGGGTATCTTTTTCAAACTCTGAAAGCTGTAAGTGAAAAATATAAAAGAACAAGGGAAAAATTACAAAACTGGTCTGGCCACCTGAGGTTAAAATCAGAGTACAGGGTTTTGGAGCAAAACGGTTAATGATTATAATGTATTTATTCACAATGTTTTTGACACGCTACATGAGTTTAAAGTAATTGTATTGTCTACATTTTTTTTTAAATAACATGCTATACTAACCTGGCCTGTGCAATAGAATTGCACAGAGCAGCCCCAAACCTCCTCCTCTGGGGTGCTCCTGGCTCCTCCCCTTCTCTGTGCGCCACCATAGAAAGCAGCTTCCTATGGTGACACACCTGTAGGTTTGTGCCTGAGCTATACCACCTGCATCATTAGAACCAGACAGAACCTCTCTGCTCCCTGCTCCCTCGTCACAGGATTTCACAGACAGAGCCATTGGCTCCCACTGCTCCAACTAAACCTAGGAGCGTGAGTAGAGCTGCTACAGATGGGCACAACACTGGATCGAGTGTGAACTCAGGTAAGTATAAAGGGGTTGAGGGGGTGATACAGGTACTGAAACATTTTTAATGCATTAGGGTAAAAACAATTTAGACTTTAGAACCACTTTCCAAAAGTGTTTTCCTACTAATTATCATTTGTACTTAGTGTCTGGTGCATCTCGCTGCAGTAACCAACAATAGCCAGCATTGGTGTGTGCAGCCTATTGCATTAGAGTGTGCACCCAAGAGCACAAACACATGCGTGTATATCAGCAGAGCAGTGGACGGTGTCAGTAGAGCAAAGATTTGTGTCAGTAGGGTAGTGGACAGTGTCAGTAGTTTTTTATTTTTATTATGTTTTCATTATTTTTTACAATTTTATTATTTTTATTATTATTTTTACAATATTATTTTTGTTTACAATTTCTTTAGAAGCCCCATTACAGGGCTTTGGTGAAACATCAAGGCTCTAAACAGACCCCTGATGTCTCCCTTTTGAGACAGAGAAACTAATTAAAGACAGATTCCCCAGTCCCTTTCTCTGCAGGCTGCAGTAAACATAGTTTACTATTCTTCAGTTAAGAATGAAGACAGGAGCGATCAGTACAAATCACTCACTGTGTTCATTCAGAAAAGGAAGGGGCCGGTTAATAAAAATATTTGCCAGCTCCTTTTCTGCTCCTAAGAGGAGATTAGGGAAGCTATCAGCACTGCCCAGGCACACCCTGTGCACATACCTATAAAAGCCAGCCAACATTGATAGATTCCAGTTGCCCCAATACCGTTTTTCCATTGTGGCAATGTCCTGGTGAAACTTTTCACCATGTTCGTCACTGACTGCATTTAGATTTTCAGGTAAGAAGTCCAGGAATGAATGCACAAAATAAATCTTCAGTGACATGTTGCACTTCATGGTCTTGTATGTTGTAAGGAGTTTGTCGACCAGCTGAGATCTGTTTGCCAAGAAAGTTCTCAATAACATCCTGGAATACTTTCCATGTGATTTTCTCTGGCCCCACTAACAGATTTTGGAACTGTTTGTTATTGATGACATATCTGTAGACCAAAAAAAATGTCTTTGTATCAGTTATTCTTGCAAATATCTGTCTCAAATAACAAAAACCTATACCTTCCTTGTTCATCGCTTTCACAAACACTTTTATTAGTTTGTGTTTTCTATGAAATATATCTTTCTCAGGTCATCAAGTGGTTCATATGCCAATTTTTTCTATCCTAGAACCACATTATTTTGGAGTAGCAAATTCTTTTAATGTAAGTGACACTAATGTAAGTGACAATTGTAACAATCTGACCTGATATATCTGAGTTGCATTCCAAGCAGCAGAGCCACTACTTTTAGATCTCCACAGATATTCCAGTTGTACTAGGTGTACTGGATGTACTTCAACAACAATTCCATGCTTTTGTATGTTTTTTTCACATGTGCAGCATAGTCAATATATACTAAAGAGTGTACATTGCCATTGTGTAACACGACAGCCTTGAGGTTTCACACTGACGAATCAACAAAGAAATGGCATTCTAATGGGTCATGCTCACAGCCCACAGCCCACAGCTCTGAACAAACCCATCAATGTCAGCACAGAAAATGAGGTTGTCAATGTGTGCAAGGAAACTTGTTAAGTTGTCTTGGCAGCTTCATGAGGCGAAATTTTTTTTACCCAGTGATAGCAAACACCATCCTTGCAGTATTAAACCCAGTAATTCTGCTTTTGATTTCCAAAAACTTCTTAAGTCCCTGACCAGGTCATTTAATTCTAATTGTGGTACATTGCAGCATCTTCGTCTGTTTCGTCTAAGCTCCATTTCTCTGGTGGCTTTAGTACTGGCAGATTGTCATTACGTGGCACTGGTCTTATGGCTGAAGGCAGATTGGGGTATTCAATTGATTTCTTATTTTTAGCGGAAAACCCAGTGACCTTAGTCAGACAGATGTAACAGTCTGTCATTTGATAATTCTGTTCTCACCATCATCAGGACAGAAAACGGCATTCCTCTGAGTCAAGCTCTAACATTAATAGCAAATTGTGCACAACAAACATGAGGTGCCCAGGCTTTGTCTCAATCACCAGTGTTACAACCAAAGTACAGCTCATATGCATTCTTAATAAACCCAGTCATGGTGCATCTTTGAGGCCTAAGTGTGTACTTACCACAAATAGAAAAAAGTACGCATCACGGCTGTTCCTACATTGGCAAGACATTTCTGCTGTCACAAGTAATCCTATAAGGAACAATTTCACACATTCTTTCACCCACAATCAGTGTTCTACCTCAAATATTAAGAGAAAATGTATCAAGGGCAAAATTTATGGGCAGCACAGTGGCTAAGTGGTTTGCACTTCTGCCTAGCAGCACTAGGGTCGTTGGTTTGAATTCCAACCACGACAATGACTGCGTGGGTTTCCTCTGGGTACTATGGTTTTCTCCTACACACCAAAGACATGCTGGTAGATTATTTATTTCCTGTCTAAATTGGTCCTAGTATGTATGAAAGTGAGTTCGGAACCTTAGATTGTAAGCTCCTTGAGGGCAGTGAACTGCTGTGAATGGACAATACATATATAAAGTGCTGCATAAATTGTTAGTATAAATACTTGTAAGAAATAATTAGGACTTTTATTGCCATGGTTTATACAGATTTCATCAGTCTTTGTGACTGTGTCTGTATGCAAAAGACAGAGGGAACAATATGATAATAATATTACCCACCTCAATACAGGGCACTTAAACCCCCTTCCTGCCCAGACCAATTTTCAGCTTTCGGTGCTCTCACACTTTGAATGACCATTACTCAGTCATGCAACACTGTACCCAAATGAAATTTGTGTCCTTTTTTTTCACACAAATAGAGCTTTCTTTTGGTGGTATTTAATCACTAATGGGTTTTTTATTTTTTGTGCTATAAATAAAAAAAGACCGTAAATTTTGTGAAAAATTGCCTTTTTCTTTGTTTTTGTCATAAAATTTAGCAAATTAGTAATTTTTCTTCATAAATTTTGGCCACAATTTATACTGCTATATATCTTTGGTAAAAATAACCCAAATTAGTGTATATTATTTGGTCTTTGTGAAAGTTATAGAGTCTACAAACTATGGTGCCAATCACTGAAAATTGAAAACATCTGATCAGGCCTTCAGTACATCAGGTGAATCTCATTTCTTGAGGTACTAACAAGTCAGAAAAGTACAAATACCCCCCAAATGACCCCTTTTTAGAAAGTAGACATTCCAAGGTATTAAGTAAGTAGCATGGTGAGTTGTTTTAAGGTGTAATTTTTTTCCCACAATTCTTTGCAAAAAGAAGATTTTTTTTTTTTTTTCAAAATTTTCATATTAACTGGTTATTTCTCTCACAGAGCATATGCATACAACAAATTACACCCCAAAATACATTCTGCTACTCTTACCGAGTATGGGGATACCACATGTGTGGGACTTTTACACAGCCTGGCCACATACAAAGGCCCAACATTGAAGTCGCACCATCAGGCGATCTACGAGCATAAATTGCACATCTCATTTCTCAACCACCTATTACACTTTTGAAGGCCCTGGAGCACCAGGACAAAGGAATTGCCCACAAAATGACCCCATTTTGGAAAGTAAACACCCCAATGTATAATCTATGAGGCATAATGAGTCTTTTGAAGGGTTATTTTTTTTCCAGATGTTTTTGGAAAATGTGGGAAAAAAAATGAAAACGCATTTTTTTCACACAAAGTTGTCCATTTATAAGATATTTCCAATACATAGCAAATACATAGCAAAAATGACACCCCAAAATACATTCTGCTACTCCTCCTGAGTATGGGGATACCACATGTGTGGGACTTTTACACAGCCTGGCCACATACAAAGGCCCAACATTGAAGTCGCACCATCAGGCGATCTACGAGCATAAATTGCACATCTCATTTCTCAACCACCTATTACACTTTTGAAGGCCCTGGAGCACCAGGACAAAGGAATTGCCCACAAAATGACCCCATTTTGGAAAGCAAACACCCCAATGTATAATCTATGAGGCATAATGAGTCTTTTGAACGGTTATTTTTTTTCCAGATGTTTTTGGAAAATGTGGAAAAATTAAAGTTACGTACCGGTAACGTCTTTTCCAGTAGTCTTTCAGGACAGCCACCATGAGAGATAGTCTCCTCCTCTTCCTCTAGGAAACACTGCGCCAGCCCATAAATTCTTACTTCCCCCTGCCAGACCTCAGTATATTCCAAGATTACCTCCGGTCAGCTGGGGAGACACAAGAACACATTAATAACATACTATTCCATATCATTATCATGCTGCGTTCTAGTCTTTTATAAGACACCCCCAAAATTTCGGGTGGGTAACTAGGGCTGTCCTGAAAGACTACTGGAAAAGACGTTACCGGTACGTAACTTTAATTTTCCCCCTTCGTCTTTCAGGACAGCCACCATGAGAGGATGAACGAGCACTTACCAGTTAGAGTGGGACTACAGCTTGCAACACCTTTCGCCCAAAGGCTTGCTCACTAGCCGACACCAGGTCCACTCTGTAGTGCTTAACGAAAGTGGAATAGCTGGACCATGTTGCAGCCCTGCATATCTGCTCTGGCGTCGCTCCAGCCTTCTCTGCCTGAGAAGCTGCCATAGCTCTAGTAGAGTGTGCCCTTATACCCATTGGGATTTCTTTCCCTGCTAATGTATAGGCCTGGCCAATGGCTACTCTGAGCCATCTGGCAATAGTGCGTCGAGACGCTTTGCATCCTTTTCTGGCCCCAGAAAACAAAACAAATAAAGAGTCTGACTTTCTAAACCTCTTGGTCAGCTCTAGGTACTGAAGGATACATCTCCTTACGTCCAACGAATGAAATTTTAATTCCCTTTCCCCCGAGGGGTTGGGACAAAATGAGGGTAGAACTACCTCCTGACTTCTGTGGAAACCCGAAGCCACCTTAGGTAAAAATGCTGGATCAGTTTTGAAGATGAAAAATAATGCAAAAAGGAGGTCTAACAGATAAGGCCTCAATCTCACTGACTCTCCTGGCAGTTGTCACTGCTACCAAAAAAACTGTTTTTAACGTAAGATCCTTTAGTAGACATTCTTCTAAAGGTTCAAAGGGGGTTCCCGTCAGGCCCTGTAAAACTAATGATAGGTCCCACTTGGGAAAGGAAGGACCCTGAACCGGTCTTTGTCTAGACAGAGCCTTAAAGAATCTGACCACCCAAGGGTTGGTGGCCAGATGCTTTTCTAAATAAGCACTGAGTGCTGACACCTGACCTTTAAGGGTACTTATGGATAAACCCCTGTCTGCCCCGCACTGAAGTACCCAGACTTTTTTATAAATCTGGCGTGTTTCCTTCTTCCTGCTGTTGAGGAGGGTGGAGATTAATTTCTCAGAAAACCCCCTAGCTCTTAGCATACCCTCCTCAGTAGCCAGGCCGCTAACTGCCAATGGTGAACCTGTGGACAGAGGACTGGGCCCTGTGAGAGGAGATCCTCTAGAGGTGGCAGGAATAAGGGAGGTTCGACCGCTAGCTGCTTGAGTACTGAGAACCAAGCCCTCTTTGGCCAATGTGGTGCTACTAGAATCAGGGACATGTTTTCCATCTGGAACTTCCTGAGGACCGCCGGTAATAACGCTGGGGGCGGGAAGGCATAGCAGATTCTGAAATGCCAGCTCTGGATCAATGCGTCGACCCCTTGTGCTCCCTCCCCTCTGTTTAGGGAGAAAAAACAAGGGGCCTTCGCGTTGCTTCTTGACGCGAACAGATCTACTTCTGGAGGACCCCATTTCTCTGAAATGAGATTGAAAACCTCCTGGTTGAGGATCCAATCGCCCTCTCTCAGTTTGGTTCGGCTGAGAAAATCTGCTATCACATTCTTCTCTCCTCTCAGGAAGACTGCTGAGAGTGAGAGAGTGTGAGTCTCGGCCCAGTTCAGAATGTCTGATGCTAAGGCCAACAGGACTCTGCTTTTCGTGCCGCCCTGTTTGTTTACATAGGCCACGGCGGACGAGTTGTCCGACTGCACCTGAACATGGTGGCCCTGTAGCTCCTCTTTGAAGAACCTGAGTGCTAGCCCGATTGCCCTCAGCTCCTTCCAATTGGACGACCTTCTTAGTTCGTCGCCCTCACAGGTGCCCTGTGCTAAAAGGGAAACCAGATGCGCCCCCCAACCTTTGCCGCTTGCGTCTGTGGTTACCACCTGAGAAACTGGGATGAACCACAGACGACCCTGCGACAAGTTTGAGACCCTCCTCCACCACCAGAGGGATCTCTTTACTTGGGGTGGAACCTGTACCAAGGTGTCCAGATCTTCCTGACTGTGATCCCACACCCTTAGGACAAAGGACTGTAAGGGACAAAAGTGCAGACCTGCCCATTGCACTGCTGGGAGGGTAGCGGTCAATAGTCCCAGGGCCGACATTAAAACCCTTATGGAGACCTGACTGCTGCACTGAAGAACCGCCACTGCCCTGTCCAGTTTTTGAACTTTTTCTGCTGGAAGAAACACCCTCAGTAGCGTTGAGTCCAACAGATAGCCCAAGTACATAATGCGCTGAGAGGGAATCAAACTGGATTTCTCCAAGTTCATTAGCCACCCTAGACCTGTAAGAACCCTCTTTGTTAGTTCTAGATCTCTGACTAACTGCAGTGGACACGGTGCAAACAGGAGCAGGTCGTCCAGGTATGCTATCACTGATATTCCCTGGAGCCGAAGAAAGGCCATCACCTCCGCCAAGACCTTGGTGAAAATGCGGGGCGAGGAGGATAGCCCGAAAGGCAGCGCCTGAAACTGTAGATGTACCGTTGTTCCACCTACATTTACCGCTAGCCGAAGAAACCTCTGCGAGGCTTCTGTAATAGGAACGTGTAGATACGCGTCCCTTAGGTCCAGAGATACCATAAAGCAGTTGCGGGGCAACAGGGCTCTGACTGTGAAAATTGTTTCCATACGGAATCTCCTGTACGTCACTGACCTGTTCAGGGGCTTTAAATTCAGAATCAGTCTGAATTTCCCTGTGGGTTTCTTCACTACGAAGATGTGTGAATAGAAACCCTCTCCCTCCTCGGCCTTTGGAACTCTGAGAACCACATTTTGATCTACCAGATCTCTTAATGCTTCCAACAGAGCCTCGGCTTTTGCCGTACACCTGGGTAGGTGCGTGACAAGAAATCTCCGTGGAGGAGGATTTGTGAATTCGATATGGTACCCCCTTCTTATAATCCCTAGGATAAAGCGATTGGGGGATATCGCTTCCCACTGTGGGAGGAAGGCCCCCAGTCTTCCCCCCACCCTGGTTGGGGAGTCATTGGTTTTTACGGGGCTGTTCAGGAGGGCGAAAAATCGCCCCTCCCCTGCCCTTCTTCTGACCCCAAAATTTCTTTTGCCCTTCCGGCTTTGGAATTTCTTTACGCTTTTGCGGACGAAACCCCTTCTTTGTCTGTGTAGGGGTTTTCCGCTTAACTGGGAAGGATTTCTTCCTGTCTGCTGTGCGGTCCAAGACGGTCTCTAACCCTGGGCCGAAGAGAAGGTCTCCCGTTAACGGTATGCCGCACAACTTGGCCTTAGAGGCGCTATCGCCTGGCCAAGTTTTTAGCCAGAGGGCTCTCCTGGCCGAATTGGCCAGAGCCGCTGATCTGGCCGACATACGGACTGATTCTGCCGAGGCATCAGCTATGTAGGCGATACCCCGCAGAATCGTAGTTAAAGAAGATAGAATGGTTTCTTTTGCCGTTCCAGCTTCAATATGCTCTTGAATCTTAGAGAGGCAGTGTTCCAGATTGCGAGCCACTACTGTGACAGCCAACTCAGGTTTTAAATTACCAATTGTTGAATCCCAAGTCTTTTTGAGGAGAGAGTCTATTCTCTTATCCATGACATCCACCAGGGCCCCCATGTCCTCAAAAGCCAGGTCTGTGTGTCTGGAAACCTGGGAGAAGGCAGCATCTAATTTGGGACTTTTATTCCAGATAGATGTAGGATCATCCGAGAATGGAAATCTCCTTTTTAAGGATCTAGAAAAAAAGGGTTTCCTTTCGGGATCCTGCCACTCCTTTTTAATAGTTTCAACCAGTACCTCATGTACTGGAAAAACTTTCCTCCTTTGTTCCCCTAAACCCTTGTACATTTGGTCATGAAGGGTCAGGGGTTTCCTGTCTTCCTGAATACCGAGGGTTGTATAAATAGCCCCTAAGAGGTCCTCTACCTCTTCCAGGGATAATTTATATCTGGAGGATTTCCTGGACTCCCCGTCCAGGTCCTCTTCCTCTGAACCATCCTGGGAATCGGAGGAGGAACTGTCTGGTTGTCTTTGTTCCACTCCGGAGGGCCCTGGAGCTTCCACTGCCCTAACTGAAGTTGCAGGTTGGGCAGGAGCAGAGCCCTGAGCCTGAGGCGAGGTTGTATCCTGGGGGAGTGGACTAAAGGGAGGCTGAAACCTTTCAAATAAGGCTTTAAATGAAGAGAAGGTGGACGAAAGCTCCTTAACCGAGGCTGCAAGTCCTGACTCCTGTTCAGAGTCCCTCTCCTTAACAAGGGAGTCTATGCACTCCCTACACAAGACCTTTGTCCATGTTTCCCCTAAAGTGTCCCTGCAAGAGGCACACCTCTTCTTAGAGCTATGTGCAGACCTAGACTTCTCTGTAGCTTTCTGAAATACATGAAAAGAAAAAAACATTTTGTCACTTTTTTTTTTTTTTTCCAAAAAAACAAGGATACAACCCTGGGAGTGCACTAGACCCTCCTTAATATGTGGGGATCTGAGCCTCCCTCCCCTGACCACCCAGGGTGTCTGCCCCCCCATGACAGGAACTATACATGGAGGGACAATCCTAGATAAAGAGTACTCTTCCCCAGGGCACTCTTACCTTAGGAAGGCTGGAGGTAGTGTCCGTTGGCTGAGCATCTGCTTCCGACATGACTTGCAGGTGGTTGCTACTACCGAGTCCCACG
The DNA here is from genome assembly GCF_042186555.1 of Aquarana catesbeiana. Classification (NCBI taxonomy): domain Eukaryota; kingdom Metazoa; phylum Chordata; class Amphibia; order Anura; family Ranidae; genus Aquarana; species Aquarana catesbeiana. Next base: position 99,648,303 of record NC_133336.1, on the reverse strand, counting down.
CTGCCTGTGCGCGTCCCAGACTTGTCTCCAGCCTGTGCCTGGCTTCCCTATCAGCGCCGCGACCCGGAACCGGAAGTCGCGGGTCAAAGGCAAGCACTCGCCCTTCCGCCGGAAATGACGTCGCCCGTCGTCCGGCCCGCCTAGTTCCAAAAAAAAGAAAAAAAGAGAGCGGTCTGTATGGTATACAGGGAAGGTGAATGCTTGCCTGCTGCAGCCCTGTAGCCGCGATAGGGAGTCCCCCCAACCTGAAGCCGAGCTCGGCTAGGAAGTGGTGGCAACAGAACGAGGGGTAAGTCCCCCCTATGCCCTAGGAAACCCCTGCTCCCATTACAGGCTCCAAAAAAATATAAACAGCCGCAGTGACCCTGACTGAATGGCCTGGTTCCTTGCACAGTGTCTCCCCACCGGAGGAAACACTAATACTGAGGTCTGGCATGGGGAAGTAAGAATTTATGGGCTGGCGCAGTGTTTCCTAGAGAAAGAGGAGGAGACTATCTCTTATGGTGGCTGTCCTGAAAGACGAAGGGGGAAAAAAATGAAAACGCATTTTTTTTACACAAAGTTTTCCATTTATAAGATATTTCAAACACATAGCAAATACATAGCAAAAATGACACCCCAAAATACATTCTGCTACTCCTCCTGAGTATGGTGATACCACATGTGGGACTTTTACACAGCCTGGCCACATACAAAGGCCCAACATTGAAGTCGCACCATCAGGCGATCTACGAGCATAAATTGCACATCTCATTTCTCAACCACCTATTACACTTTTGAAGGCCCTGGAGCACCAGGACAAAGGAATTGCCCACAAAATGACCCCATTTTGGAAAGCAAACACCCCAATGTATAATCTATGAGGCATAATGAGTCTTTTGAACTTTTTTTTTTTTCCAGATGTTTTTGGAAAATGTGGAAAAAAAATGAAAACGCATTTTTTTTTACACAAAGTTTTCCATTTATAAGATATTTCCAACACATAGCAAATACATAGCAAAAATGACACCCCAAAATACATTCTGCTACTCCTCCTGAGTATGGCGATACCACATGTGTGGGACTTTTACACAGCCTGGCCACATACAAAGGCCCAACATTGAAGTCGCACCATCAGGCGATCTACGAGCATAAATTGCACATCTCATTTTTCAACCACCTATTACACTTTTGAAGGCCCTGGAGCACCAGGACAAAGGAATTGCCCACAAAATGACCCCATTTTGGAAAGCAAACACCCCAACGTATAATCTATGAGGCATAATGAGTCTTTTGAACGGTTATTTTTTTTCCAGAAGTTTTTGGAAAATGTGGAAAAAAAATAAATATGCATTTTTTTTACACAAAGTTGTCCATTTATAAGATATTTCCAACACATAGCAAAAATGACACCCCAAAATACATTCTGCTACTCCCCCTGAGTATGGGGATACCACATGTGTGAGACTTTTACACAGCTTGGCCACATACAGAGGCCCAACATCCAAGTAGCACCATCAGGCATTCTAGGAGCATACATTACATAGATAATTTCCTGGCAACCTATCATTTTTGAAGGTCCTTCATATTTCTAACACATAGCATGTACATACCAAGAATTAAATTCCAAAATAAATTCTATTGCGGAAAGGATTAAAAAAAAGTATTACCTGTGCTTTTAGTAGTGTCCACAGAAGAGAGCACTGGTCCAGGCAGCAGTCAGGGATGTGCTTAGCGACAGCAATAATAACTATCCAGGCAGCAGGCAGGAATATTGTCTATAGTCGGCACAGCATAGTCCATAGGAATTGTCCAGGCAGAGACAGCCAGCACAGCCATAATATTGGTCCTGGTACACTGTTACCTGCAGACACACATTATTGTACCGCTCTCCAGCCCTTCATAAACATACTGCCTCTTGCTACAGCGAATTATTTGCATAGTCCAGGTAGCAGGCAGAGGTGTGGTCCGTTCATGCGGCAGGCAAAGGCATGATGGCAGTAAGTCAGCAGAAGGCTGAGGGCCGCAATCGGGTAAGACCTGTGCACAGGGGCACAGGGGTAGAGGCTTCGACCCACCCAAATCTCTATGAAGCCTCCGGACTCCAGACCCTAATCCGGAAATTACAAAACCGGGAGAAAACAAAAAAAATTGTTATCTCCATCCGGAAAAACTATTCTGGAGCCCCTCACATATGTGAGACCCCTGTGTACTATAGTAGCAGGGCAACAGATCAGTCCAAGCGGTAGGCAAAAGCATAGTCCATAAAACAGGCCAGGGTCAGTTAACGTGCAAGCAGTCCAAGCGGTATGCCGAAGCGTAGTCACAAAACAGGCCAGGGTCAGTTCACGAGCAAGCAGTCCAAATGGTGGGCAGAGGCATAGTCAAAACAGGCCAGGGTCAGTTCATGTGGAAGCAGTCCAAACAGTAGGCAGAGGCATAGTCAAAAAGCAGGCCAGGGTCAGTTCACATTGAAGGCAGTGGCATGGTTATTTGGGGAAGCATGGAAAATGATCAGCGAAAATGGGGAAAATATGGACTAATAATCTAGGGATGTATGATACAGTTCGAAGCATTCACCAATGCAAAGGCCAGGTTGGGAGGGACACTGGGGACAATGGTAGCTGGTATCTTTTCGAAAACCTCTTCTGCTGCACACACGACATCTTTTTTGCCGTCTTCGGCCTGCTTCCGATGGTGGAATGTTGTACAGGAAGTGGCATTCATGAAGTCGGCTAACAGCATCAGAATGAGGTACTTCTGGGAGGGGTCTTTGTGGATAGATGAGGGACGTGACTACTACTTTTATGAATTTTAGGAAGGGGGCGGGGCTTTCTGTGGATTTTGTGTAGATTATGTAGGAATTGTAAATGGCCAAATGGATTAGATATATTGCTACCTTCTTATACCAGAATCGGGACCTCCTTATTGACAAATGAATCATTTGGTCATTGAAATCCACCCCCCCTATGTAGAGTTTATAGTCTTGGACACATGTCGGTTTTTCAATGGGACCTCGTCTTCGCTGAACTACAACCGTAGTGTCATCATGAATGGTGGACATCATGTGCACGTTCCTGTTATCCTTCCACCTCAAGGCCAGCACTTCATTACATCTCAGTGTTGCTCTTTCCCCCTTTTTCAGCCTTTTGTTCACAATGGATTGTGGGAAGCCCTTCCTATTTTTTCTTGAAGTTCCGCAGGCCAGGGTTTTTTCAATATATAGGTGTCTGAAAAGGGGCAGGCTGGTATAAAAGTTGTCCAGGTATATATGATAGCCTTTTTTCAGAAGTGGATAAGCCAGGTCCCATACGATTTTTCCAGTTGTGCCCATGTAGGCCGGGCACTCAGGGGGCTGGAGCTGGGAATCTCTTCCCTCATATATGCGGAATGCATATAGATATCCCGTGGCTCTCTCACACAGCTTGTAAAATTTGACTCCATATTTGGCCTTTTTGCTAGGAATATACTGTTTTATTCCTAGCCGGCCTGAAAATGGTACCAGGGACTCATCCACACATATATGCTTCTCAGGGACATAAAGTTCTGCAAATCGTTGGGAAAATAAATTTATTAGTTGGCGAATCTTATATAGCTTATCGGAATTTGGATGATTGCGGGGAGGGCACTGGGTGTTGTCGTTAAAATGAAAGAATCTCATAATCATCTCATATCGGGACCTGGACATAGCGGCAGAATACATGGGCATATGGTGGATGGGGTGGGTGGACCAATAGGTATGTCCTTCATTTTTTTTTGTAATCCCCATATTTAGAGTGAGGCCCAAAAACAATTTGAACTCCTCCAAATTCAAATTTCTCCACTCAAACGGACGGGCATAAGATGATTGGGGATTGCTGGAAATATACTGCTGGGCATACAAATTTGTCTGGTCCACAATGAACTGCAGCAAAGTGTCGGGCAAAAACAGGTGAAAAAAATTGATCTCTGTAAAATTTTGGGTGTTGGCCTGCACACCTGGCTGTGCTGTGAAAGGGGGAATATTTGGTGATCCCAAGTTGGAAGGCAGCCATGTTGGGTTGGCAAGACCATCTGGCATATAGGTAGCAAAGCATATTACTCAAAAACACATTAGATTTAGAAAAGGGTAAGGTATGTCATGTTATGAAACATTTGAAAAATATCTACATGGAATAACATGACACTCCCTTAAAATATAAAAGCTACAATGTATAATAATCACATTTTCACAACCAAGTACCAGCATTGGGTAATTAATGAAATTATAAACAAACTTTGACCTATTTTACTACAGTGCTCAGAATTGGAAACATTTCCATCCCTCATACAGCTTATACAGCTGGGCTGAGGGCATTAGATAATTTCCTAGTCATAGATGACAACATGTTTGCTCTCAGACATAATTATTTCCAATTTTTTGGACACCTAATAATCACAGAAGGTTGTTTATGGAATATTGGGAAAAACAAAGTAAGAGAAACAATGAAAAATCTGGTCCAACAATCCCTTTGCTAAACATCTAGTGTTTGATGGTCGCTATATAGATGCCATTATTATCATTTGGGATGGCTCCCATGATAAAATTTCTTTCTGTGTACTTTATTGCAATAATAGTCTAACAATGATAACCATCAATTTTACATATGTGGCAGATACGACAGGACATATAATTTTCAAGAAAACAGCTGAAAGCTCCTACTTACATCAGAAAAGTTGTCACCATCCACAATGGAAAATAAACTTTCCCTTTAGTCAGTTTCAGAGATTGAGGCAGAACTGTTGAAAGATAAAGATTATTTAGAGCAAAGCATATTACTCAAAAACACATTAGATTTAGAAAAGGGTAAGGTATGTCATGTTATGAAACATTTGAAAAATATCTACATGGAATAACATGACACTCCCTTAAAATATAAAAGCTACAATGTATAATAATCACATTTTCACAACCAAGTACCAGCATTGGGTAATTAATGAAATTATAAACAAACTTTGACCTATTTTACTACAGTGCTCAGAATTGGAAAATGGTCTTCCAGAAAGTGGTTTTCAGGAGAGCTACATATATAAAAACTTGAATTGCTCAAAGTAAATTAATAGAATCAAAAATTCCTATCAGAGACATTTTGATCAAACGATCAACTTCTGTCTGACAAGTATGGCCACACACCAATGGAAATTTGGCCAGTCCATGCTGAACTGGCTGAATTGCGATCAGTGTATGGCGAGCATAAAACACACTGAGCTATCATGTCAGTGCCAGATTTAGGAATATATAATGTGCACAGTGCGGGGGTCAAAAGTACATAATGCACAAAATGCTTGGGTCAGGTGTGTGCATTGTGCAGAGTGCAGGGGTCAGGAGTAGCATCCAAGCACAAATTACCCCATCCCCAATTCCACCTCCCCAGCACAAATTCTCCCCGTCCCTATACTAACCCTTCCCCCCAAATCCCCAATTCCCCCCTTTCCTGCCCCTCCCTCTTCCCCAGCACAAATTCTCTCCTCAAAACACAACTCCTCTCCTCCCCCAAATTCCCCACAGCACAAATCCTCTCACTCCCCAAATCTTCTCCTAGTACAACCCCCCCCCCCAATACCTTCCTCCCAGTGCAAATGCTCTCCTCCCATAAATCCCCCTAGCACTAATCCCCCCTAAAATACCTCCCTCCCAGCACAAATAAACTCCCGCCAAATCCCTTCCCCCAGAACCTTATCCACTCCCTCCCCATAATCTGACCTCAAAATGTAAATAATATTCCCTCTAAATTCCCCCTCAAAGCACAAATCCTCTCACCCCACCTTAAATCCCACCAGCACTAATTCTCCCCTTCTAAATAACCCCTCCAAGTACAAATCCCCCCCCCCCCCAAATATCCTCTCTTAGCACAAATCATCGCCACAACTTCACCCTTCTAGAGCAAATACTCCTTCTCCCCCTGAGAATTCAGCACTACCCCCCCCAATAAATCTCCTAGCAGTAATCATTTCCCACCCCACCCAATACAAAACCTTACCAGCACACATCACCCCCTAATCAATCCCCCTTCCCATCACCCTCCAAACTCAAATCATCTTATCCCCAAATTCCACCTCCGCAGCACAAATCCCCCCTTAAATCCATCTTTCTTTTTTTTTATTTCTTTTTTTTTATTGCGATTTCAGAATAGAAAAACATTACAGTATATTCTATATCAAAACACCCAAATAGTATCAAAACCATATAAATTCACATCTCTCTATATAACTATATGCCAAATCATATGTACTCAAAGAAAACAAAAGAAAAAAGAAAGTATCGACCTATCTCGATCCTATAATTCAGCTTATATTTTTACAAACACAAACCTTTAGCTTTAATTTCCTTCCCCTCCCCTTCAAAAAAAAAAAAAAAAAATATATATATATATATATATATATATATATATATATATATACAGTATCTCACAAACGTGAGTACACTCCTCACAATTTTTGTAAATATTTTATATATATCTTTTCATGTGACAACACTGAAGAAATGACACTTTGCTACAATGTTAAGTAGTGAGTGTACAGCTTGTATAACAGTGTAAATTTGCTGTCCACTCAAAATAAGTCAACACACAGCCATTAATGTCTAAACTGCTGGCAACAAAAGTGAGTACATCCCTAAGTGAAAATGTCCAAATTGGGCCCAAAGTTTCAATATTTTGTGTGGCCACCATTATTTTCCAGCACTGCCTTAACCCCCTTGGGCATAGTGTTCACTGAGCTTCATAGGTTGCCATTGGAGTCCTCTTCCACTCCTCCATGACGACATCACGGAGCTGGTGGATGTTAGAGATCTTGCGCTCCTCCGCCTTCTGTTTGAGGATGCCCCACAGATGCTCAATAGGGTTTAGGTCTGGAGACATGCTTGGCCAGTCCATCATCTCTACCCTCAGCTTCTTTAGCAAGGCAGTGGTTGTATTGCAGTCGTTATCATATTGGAATACTGCCCTGCGGCCCAGTCTCCGAAGGTGGGGAATCATTCTCTGCTTTAGTATGTCACAGTACATGTTGGCATTCATGGTTCCCTCAATGAACTGTAGCTCCCCAGTTCCGGCAGCACTCATGCAGCTCCAGACCATGACACTCCCACCATCATGCTTGAATGTAGGCAAGACACATTTGTCTTTGTACTCCTCACCTGGTTGCCACCAAACACACTTGACACTATCTTAACCACATAAGTTTATCTTGGTCTCATCAGACCACAGGACATGATTCCAGTAATCCATGTCCTTAGTCTGCTTGTCTTCAGCAAACTGTTTGCGTGCTTTCTTGTGCATCATCTTTAGAAGAGGCTTCCTTCTGAGATGACAGCCATGCAGACCAGTTTGTTGCAGTGTGCGGCGTATGGTCTGAGCACTGACAGGCTGACCCCCCAACCCTTCAACCACTGCAGCAATGCTGGCAGCACTCATACATCTAGTTCCCAAAGACAACCTCTGGATATGATGCTAAGCACGTGCACTCAACTTCTTTGGTTGACCATGGCGAGGCCTGTTCTGAGAGAAACCTGTTAAACCGCTGTATGGTCTTGGCCACCATGCTGCAGCTCAGTTTCAGGGTCTTGGCAATATTCTTGTAGCCTAGGCCATCTGTATGTAGAGCAACAATTCTTTTTTTCAGATCCTCAGAGAGTTATTCGTCATGAGGTGCCATGTTAAACTTCTGCCATGTTAAACTTCCAGTGACCAGTATGAGAGAGTGAAAGCGATAACACCAAATTTAACAAACCTGCTCCCCATTCACACCTAAGACCTTGTAACACTAATGAGTCACTTGACACCGCGGAGGGAAAATGGCTAATTGGGCCCAATTTGGACATTTTCACTTAGGGGTGTACTCACTTTTGTTGCCAGCAGTTTAGACATTAATGGCTGTATGTTGACTTATTTTGAGCGGACAGCAAATTTACACCATTATACAAGCTGTACACTCTCTACATTGTAGCAAAGTGTAATTTCTTTAGTGTTGTCACATGAAAAGATATAATAAAATATTTACAAAAATGTGAGGAGTGTACTCACATTTGTAAGATACTGTATATTATACGAAGGGGGAAGGGAAGGAAAACCAAATCAAAAGAAAGAAAAAGAAAAGAGAGGGAAGGAAAATAAGAAAAAAGAATCCTGCGAAAAATAGATATTCAATATATCTATTATATTGTATTCTGCCATACTTCATTTAGAAGTCTGAAATGAATTCGTAGTACAATAAAGTCAATTTAAATTCAAGCCATTTTGCCCATGTCTTGAGATGTCTCCTGTTCAACCCCCTATTGCTGCATGTTAATTCTTCCATTAAACAGAGATCATAAGCCTTCCGTAGCCATTGAAAAATGGTGGGAATCGATTGCTTTTCCCAATAAAATGGAATTAGCGATTTACCAGCATTTAATAAATGTGGGGTTATAAATGCCCTATTAAATCCCTCTTTCTACCACTAAACCTCTTACCCCTAGCACCAGTCTTATTTATTCTCTTCCTAGGTCAGTGTGTTCCCCCCTCCTTCCCTGAGTTTAAAGACCTCAGTCAGACACAATGTGGCACGGTAGATTTCCTTCCTCCCGGGTCCCTCCTCATGTGACACATCAGGGCCAAGGAAGAGCCAAGGGGAAGCTTCCCTTGGTTCTGTGACAGACAGTAGGAGCTGGTGGGGAGTTGGGGGGCACATGCTGATGAAGCGAGCGTCTCCCCGGATCCATACATAGACATTGTCTGCTAAGAAAATCTGCCTACCAGTTCTTCATCACAGGAATGTGCACAACAAAGATCACTGAAACTCCACCCAGGACTGAATAGACTCTACTTCTGTTGCTACTGCAGCACTCCCAGTCCTCCCATGTTGATTTATGCCATTGTGGCATCGTCTTATTGAACCCAGACAAGTAATATTCTAAACTATCAACTCTATTGATTAGCTTGCCTGTTTCATACAATTTGAAATAATAAAAAGGGGCGGCACAGTGGCGCAGTGGGTAGCACTCTCGCCTAGCAGTAAGAGGGGTCGCTGGTTCGAATCCCGACCACGACACTACCTGCCTGGAGTTTGCATGTTCTCCCTGTGTCTGCGTGGGTTTCCTCCGGGTACTCCGGTTTCCTCCCACACTCCAAAGACATGCTGGTAGGTTAATTGGATCCTGTCTAAATCGGCCCTAGTATAGGTATGAATGTGAGTTAGGGACCTTAGATTGTAAGCTCCTTGAGGGTAGGGACTGATGTGAATGTATAATATATATATGTAAAGCGCTGCGTAAATTGACGGCGCTATATAAGTACCTTAAATAAATAAATAAATAAAAAGATGTGGTTAGGACTTTAGATATGCTTTAACAGAAAATGCCTGTTTATATTATGTGCTACTTCATCCAACATGCCTGACGCAATGTCAAATAATCAGAAAGTGTCAGTGCAAATATAAATAAAGACATCATAAAATTTGTGCAATTATGGCACATCCAGTTTGTCCAGGGCTTGTGGCTATCTAGGGACACTAAGCACATTTAATTTTGGGCTCCATTAATTTGGAGGAACTATTGATGTCCAATTACACATAAATGTCTAAAGTGCAAACACACTAAAATACTAAAAAGCTATCCCTTTTGGGAAATATAATCCATTATATGCTCAAAACATTCCAAAATAATAAAAAATAAATCATAGGAGCACATGCGTAATAATTTTATTAAACACTGAACTTGCTTGTGTGGTTCTGTGTTGGAAATAAGGTAATTTTATGAAATGTAATGAAGCGTGTACAGCCTCTCTTCCCTATTACACTGCACTGCAGCTGCCTATTAATTTAGGATTCCTCCAAATACTGAAGGTTGTAATGATGGAACAACATTGCATTTATTAGGCAGATCAGACTGTCTTAACGGGCAATAACCTCTGCTTGGAATACACAAATTCAAGACAGAATTTGTGAATCTTCAATATCTTTACTAAAATGCTTATACACTACATATTCAGGAATAACAAAATGTTAGCAACACAAGACTTCTATACCAGCCAGTGTCAGGCAACACTTTCTCTGATGTGTGGAAAATACCACAGAACACTGTGTATGACCCACACGCCTAAATGTGTGCTCTCAAGGGACAAAAAAAGCTGCTATCCTGTTTGGAATGCTCAATTATTCATTTTCTCGCTGTGTCAATATCCCTGTAGCAGTAATATGCAAGAGGAATCGGTAACGACTGACTATATATACTGTACAATTGTCTGTGTAAAAAAAAAAAAAAAGTTGTAAATGCATGAATATTTTTTTTCCCTGAAAATCCAAGCAATGTAATTATTTTAAGGAAAAAGTACACTTATGCGTACATCACAGAATAAATGAAGGGAAGAAGTGTTATATTTTTAAACCTTCAACAACATAGGTGTAGCTAGATCTGGGCACCTGGGGCATGTGCTTCAGGTCTCCTTGTTGGTGTTCTCCTATTAAATGCACTTAATTTGAAACAGGCAGATGAGCAGGCAATTATTCTCTGTGGCAAAGATGTTAGTACATACACACAAGATGATATAAACACTGCCTGGCCCCGTTTAACCTGGAACAGCGTGAATAGAGAGGTCTGCATCCGAGGCCCAAATTTATACTTAATACATTTAAAATTAATTTTAAAATATCCAAATCATTTATTAATTGTCATAAATTTAGCTAAATGTATCTTTTTCTTCCCAGAGGGCAGTAAAGAGAGAGAACTGTAATTAAATCCCTACTCCCTGCAATTTTTTTAAAGGTCCCTAAGAGCTGTAAAAATAAAAAAGCAGTTTTGGCTGCAATACCTCCTCTCCAGCACAATCTTACAAGTAATAGCCTTCTGCCACTAGATGTTCTTATTTTTTTAATTGGTTATAAAAGATAAATACCATGCAAAATTGTGCACAAGTAATATAGTTAGCAGAAAACACAAAACAGGATATCCTCTCTAATAAACCACAATAGAGAAAAACATAAACTAAAAATTGTCAAAAGGATATTAATAGTGAAGGTAAAAGAATAAACAATGCAGAATATTCCACAGTGAGTAAATTATAGGTAATCATTCCCTTTTAAGAACAGCATAACAAATCTTCTCTTTTTATCCAATATCACCAGTGAACCCATCACCACAGTGACGTCATTGTGTAAAGGACCCAGAAGTTGCTGTAATGGTTGCCAGGTTGGTGAATATATCATTATGTGTGTGATGGACCGCCTGGCACCCCATCTGGGTGCCTCTGCCATGCGGTGCTCCCTGCCCTCCAAACCGATAGCTAATACCAGCCCATTACTCCAAGCATCGTACACAGACAAGATGTTCAGGTAAAAACCAAAGCAAACAGGCAGCAACAATAGGTTACTTAATTAACAATGAGAGAAATACACTTACAAAAACCGTAAACACAAAGCACTTTAATAAACAGATTACTGTCAGGAAAAAAAATGATACAACTGTTAACATAGTAAAAACATAGCCAGGGTTCGGTAGCCAAATTGAGTAGTCAGAACAAGCCAGGAGATCAAGAAGCCAAAGATTAGGGTAGTCAGAACAAGCCAGGAAATCAGGAAGCCAGAGATCAGGGTAGTCAGAAGCAGCAAACAGGATCAGGAACCAGAAGGGACATCAGCCAGGCAAGTCTTCAACAGGAACACAGCAGAGAGTTCCAAGGTGAAGGCATTGAAGAACTAAACAGGGCGTTTTAAATAGCCAGAAGGGGCTGACTGTGGGCTTGACTGACGAGCAGAAGATGATCAACAGGTGAGCCACTGTGGAATGATGAATACTGGCAATTAACCAACAGCTGAGCAACCTGAGCACAGAGAAGGAAGGGCTGAGAGCCCAGCCCCGACAATTACACATACAGTAACAGCAGGAGACCTGACCATCAGGTTGTTTTGAGCTGATTATCTTCTGCTCTAAGTCTCTGAGTCTAGGAGGGGATTGAAGCAGTCAATACTGGTTTGGGCACAGAGGCCCCAAATATGTATCCAGGTCCTCCAGTGTGTGTGTTTTGTGGAGACATGGACTTGAAGCCGACGTAAAACTACTTCAAAGGTCCCCCAGGCACACATCTCCCAAAGAAAAAAGCCCCCTCAAATGTCAGGGTCCATAATCAGTAGGCAAGAGGCTACCCTGCAGTCCCCTCCAAAAGTCCCTGTCCCAGTTGGGTCTGCCACATTTCTCCCCCCTCAAAGGTAGACTAACGAGGTCCCAAACCTTTACCTGGTCTGGACCTGCATTAGTCGGGCAAAATTAGCACACATAGTCTGTCCACATAATCTCCATTCTTGGCCACTGGGAAGTGTTGTCATTGGTAGGTGTGGGGCAGAGGTTGTGGACCTTCTATCTGGCTGCCATTACTTTAGCTAGCTTTACTGTTTCGGGGCTCGGTCTGCTGCTGGGGAGAGGGGTCAGCTGCCCTGACTCCCTAGAGCTGTGAAGACACAATAGGTGCTAGGCAGAGGCCAGCGGCATTCTGCCCTGTTGCCAGTGCTTCAGATGGAGACCCTACATTCTTCACCTTGGCTAACTGTTGGGGAGGGAAGATGGTTTCCTCAGCTCCCAGACTGTGGATCTGCCATTGGGATGAGAGAACAACCACCTCCTCTTCCGGACGGTGTATCTGTTGCTGGGGAGTGGGGAAGTCTTCCCCCTCTCCCGGGTCCTTGAACTGCTGCTGGGGAGATGAGCCGGGATCTCCATATCCAGGACTCCTGCTGTGGAGGGAAGACAACTTCCTTTGCTCCCAAGTTCTTACACTGCCCTTGGGGAGACTTCTCTTGGGGACCGTCTCTCTGGCTCCTGAATTTCTGCTGCTGCTGGTGAGATAAGCCATTTGCTTCATCTCTCAGATCCCTGTCCCACTGCTGGGCAGACCCATTCTTCCATCCAAACTCGTCCTGTGTAGAAACAGGTTTGTTAAGGTGCATTAACATTTGCTGCATCCACCTTCAAGGCTCTGCTTTCATAGCTGTTGGTGGAGGTATTCAAAGCACACTGTTACTCTGCCCCATTACCGACACTTCAGCCAGGATTTTAGAGCTGTTGTCTGGTACTTCCCACTAGTCCCAGGCAAAGGGAGTCTAACAGCCAATCTGTGGGAGATCTCCAGATCCCATTCCTGAACAGCTAGAACCTCCAACTCTTCCTATGCTCTCCGTCATTTCCTCCAAACGCCACTCCAGATCACTCCCAAAGTCAGGGTCCTCTGACAGCCTCATGTACAACAGCCCCGAGCCGCCGTAGCCAAGGCCTTCTGTCGTGCTGTTGTCCGCTGTTCAAGGGAACACCTGGGTTACATGCCAGGGTTACATGCTGTATAGCAAACTTGCTTGATGTTTGGGACTAGCTTTGAAGTCTGTGGATGTTTTTATCTACTTGTTCGCTTGCTTGAGCACCTGTGTGCCATGATTAAGCTCCAAGGGGAGGGGCAAAACATGTTAGAGGCGTGGCCTGGTTGAAGTCCGTGCTGAGGCTGCCATTCATCTCACTTCATGCACATGGTTCTGCTTCATGATGTGCAGCTTTACAAATCTTTTCCTTTAACTTTTTCTCTATAGTCTTCTTAATAGAATGATGCCCAGCGTCATTCAACTTGAAAGACTAAGGGCATTCTCTGAATGCAAAGCATCATGGACCCACTCTCCCACCACGGGGCTTCACCACACACTTTACACTCACATACAATGATGCACAGTGGTGCTGGCATCATCACGCCAACCACAGCCACTATCTATCCCTTGGAATATATTAGTAGATACACCAATAAATACACCAATATAAAAATCAGAGATCAATAGTTCAGCCACAAACTGGAACATCTACTCTCAGCCACAATGTAGATCTCTAAGCTTAATCCCCCAGCCACAAAGAAGTTAGTTAAACAGTGTATGATCCTTCTAAATATCTAAATAGTGAACACAATAAACATGAAGTAGAAATTAGTGGCTCTGCTGCAGACAATGCGTTTCTTAAGGGAGTGGGTGCACTGAACACTCTGGTGTGGTAGAAGAAATTAAGAAGACACTTACAATCAACCATTTCCTATTATATATATTTTATTATATGGACATTCTGTTTGATTTAATCACTTTAAAAATCACATGGTGCTTTGATTGTTTAAACACATTGTTTTGCACTAGTTTTTTTTACAGTGGACAAGTTCAGTATGCTCTAAATTGAACTACTTTGTCTGCAGCAGTGCCACTAATTTCTTCTTCATGTTTATTGTGTTCACTATTTAGATATTTAGAAGGATCATACACTGTTTGGCACTTTTTAACTTTACAGTGGCAGCTTTATTCATGAATTTGTTTGCATATTAGTTTCATCTAAGGCACGGTGGTGGTAATTATAGTAAGGGGCGGTTGTTTAGTTTAATACCTACAGCTATCTGCAAAGAAGTTAGTTAGTTCACTCCTTTAACAGAACAGACAATTACTTGACCCTAAGCAGAGCAGGACCATTTAAGAGCATTAACATCTGCTCAGCTTTCCAGCCACAGAGCAATACCATCAGCTCAACTCATCCAGCTCAGCAAATACCATCAGCTTCATCTTCCAGCAGAAAAATACCATCAGATCCAATCTTCAGCAACAGAGTAGTATCATCAGCTCAACCCCTCAACAACAGAGCAGTGGCATCTGCTCAACCATCCTATAATGGAATAGCAGCATCAGCTTAACACTTCAAGTCAGAATTATTGTACATTGAGCTGCACTGTGCACATGTGCAGCCCAGCATACATTTATAGCACAGTTCTGTGCTGTAATTATGTAATTCCCATGTGCAAGAGTAATGTTATAGCTGCCCGGTCAATCAAGTGGCTGAGAAGTCAGAACCCAGAAAGAAAACCAGGGGAGAAGATAGAAGTGATCGTGGCAGCAAAGAGCTTTGACACCTCTGCCATATTGTGCTAATACGAGGTGCATACTAATAAATTATGGCATAAAGCTCCTGGGGGCCATTTGTTTATTATTTTAATATGGAGGTTTAATTCCACTTTAAGTATGGAGAAGTTTCAATACATTGTTCAATAAAAGTAGTGTTTTCTGCTATTACAAAAAACAAGTTAAATGCCTCCTACTGTAATGCCGCGTACACGTAATCAGAATTTCCGACGGGAAATGTTTGACGTGAGCTTGTTGTCGGAAAGTCCAATTGTGTGTATGCTCCATCGAACATTTGCTGTTGGAATTTCCGCACATAAATGTTTGAGAGCAGGTTCTCAAATTTTCCGACAACAAAGAAAAGTCTGATCGTGTGTACAGAAGTCCAATGCACAAAAGTCCACGCATGCTCGGAATCAAGCAGAAGGGGCCGCACTGGCTATTGAACTTCCTTTTTATAGTCCAATCATGTGTGTTGTACGTCACCGAGTTCTTGACGTTTGAAATTGCCGACAACATTTGTGTGACCGTGTGTATGCAAGACAAGTTTGAGCTAACATCCTTTGGAAAAAAAATCCATGGTTTTGTTGTCGGAAAATCGGATCGTGTGTACGGGGCATAAGGCTGCATTCACACCTGAGCATTTTCAGCTCATAAAACGCTCATAAAACGCCCGAAAAAACACCTGAAAAACGCCCAACAAGCAAAATCCCATTCATTTCAATGGCACTTGTTCACATCTGAGCGATTTGTCACCTGAAGCAAAACACCTGAAAAAACTCCCTAAGCTCAAAAAAAGAACATGAGCTTCTTTGGGGCAGATTACAGGCATTTTTCTACCTTTTACAATGGTGACCTGAACAAAATCGTGGCAAAAAATGCAGTAAAAGCGCAATAAAAACATGCAACTTTGAAACTCTCAGGTGTGAATGCAGCCTCAGTGTTTAAAAGCAACTTCACACCCTAATTATTTTTTAGCCGCCTCTTTTTCACTGGGGTTATCCCTAATAAACCTATTTACATACTCAGCAAATCGCGCATTGTCTGAGTAGATTGAAGCACTATGCTCAAGCTTGTTTTTCAAAACTTACCAGTTGATGTAAGCTCTTATTAAAATGATTGTAAAGGTAAAATGTTATGCATTCTTTGCATTAAGGTTTTTACCTTAACCTTTTAAAAGTAGCTCCCCCCCTCCCCCAGCCCCCCTAAAATACTCACCTGAGCCCAGTCTCAATCCAGCGCTGTGCACATGTACAGCATCACTGCTCTCCTCTTCCCTGACTTGCAGGCTTGGCTGACAGCAGCAGGAGCCTGCTGCTGTCAGTCAAAACTTGTGAGTAGAGAGGGACGGGGCTGAGCAAGCTGTGTGTCTGAATAGTCACAAACAGCCCGGCTCAGGATCGAGCACACATGAGTGCCCCCATAAGATGTGGCCTTCTATGGGGGCACTCGGTGGGGGGTGGGGGTGGAACCAGGAGCACCAGCAAGGGACCCCAGAAGAAGAGGATTGGGGCTGTTCTGAGCAAAACCATTGTTTATTATTTTATTGAAAAAAAAATTTAAAGCTGTACAATCACTTTAGGTTAATTCTGGCTGCTCACAAATGCTAAGCTAAAAATCCATAAATATATAATCAATAAAATGTATGAGACAAGAGGACTAACATAAAAATAATTATAATACATATTACATATAAAGATATAAATACATACAGATATATGGTCCAGGACGACAGCCCCCTGATGACATGCTGACAGGTCCACTTTCTTCTGGCCGCTGTCATGTGCATATCCCAGGAGACTTTAGGCGTGGGGGAGACATCATCATTCTCTAAACGAGAATGGAGGCAGGGCGTAGGCTGATGTATACAAAATAAAGTAAATAAAATGTTTTAAAAATTAGATATTGTAGATTGTGGGCTGGGGGGATGAGGTATTGTAGAGATGAAAAGTGTTTTTTTTTTTTTTAAAGTAAAGGTCTGATTTAACTAACCACAGATGTGATGATCCATTTGCACAAGTAACGGTAACCAACCACAGTAACAGATCTAAGCCTTAACTGCTTAAAGCAGTATCAAACCCAAGAGCAAACATTTATTATATTGCAGGAGCTGCAACACCAACATCAGGGGAAGCATGGATCATTTATTAAAACAATAATAAAACACTTACATCTGGGTAAGCAGATGGCAGTGTCAGGTGTAGGAGCTCTCTGAAGCCGGTGTCATCCTCTGGCCGACCAGACCGGCTGTCATGCATAGATCACGGAAGCACAGAGACTTGGAGATGGTAACAGAGTTTCCTTTTGGCAGAGCAGCAAACTACAGGAATGTGTGGAAGTGTGTATACAACGCGTTTCGGAGGCCCTGCCTCTTTTGTCAAGTATAATCAATGACAGTGCAGGGGTTTTACGTATACCGGCAGGTAAAAGCCGGTAAAATAGCGGGAAAATTAGTACAATTTGACAGGTATGATTGGGCGAATCAGCCAGCAAGGGCCAGGTCAGTGCATGACAGTTCAGGCTTGAATAGATTTGGGGGGCAAAAAAAGCAGGAAAAAGACTAAAAGCTAACAACAAACATATTACAAGTACAGGTGGTATGGTATTATAATAAGTAGACCCTGTAATAGTTGGACACTGTTCTGATAGTGAGAAAAAAAAACATTTTAAAAATTAAAAATGTAAATATAAAGAGTATAAAAGGGGATAGCTCAGGGGAACCTGACTCGGGAAAAACAATTTGTACACACAAGTAGCTCTATCCAAAGTTCTTCATGCTGCTTGTGTGTTTGGCCGCTCCTAGATTGAGCAAAGCTAAGCACAAAAGAGTGGCCCAGGGAAGGAATGAGAAATAATACTGCATGCATATCAAACCAAGGAGAGGTCAGTAATAAACACAATTTAAAATAATAGGGAAAAGTGCCCGGTCACTGGGCATATAGAAGATGTATAAATATCAATAAAAAACAAAAAGACATATACTGTAAAATATTTGGTTTTGGGTCTTAAAACAGTAAATTTCCTTTGCTGAATAAACATAAAAAGAAAGATTTTATTGAGAGACACATGAGACCTGTATGTATATTTGGTAACTAAATGATAGTGTGGACCTCCAAATCTTCATTGAGACCTTTTGGGACCAGAGTGTTAAAAGTAAAAATCACCAAATCTGGAATGAGCCATGCAAATGATGCGGCCCACACATAGAAGGACACAAGGGCATGATAAGCAATAAATGACAAAAGTGGTGAAACAGGTGAAGAATTTATCGATGGCATATGCCTTGCCATTCGCATCAGAAAAGGATTTTTTACAACAATGTTGTACAAAGGGGCATATTTTGCAGAGACTTTTTTTGCACTGATACATTCCTGGTGTATTACAGAAAAATGTAATTGGATGAGAAGTGAATCTAGGGGGAGCAGGAATTTAGCTGGGTGCAAGTTTATTTTTGATGTTTGGGGCTCTCTTATATACAAACTTAGATTTTGTTGAAATAACAGAAGAAAGTTTGGGGTTGCTAAGAAGTATGTTCCAGTGACGAAAAATAATATTTGTTTAGTTTTGCAATGATAAATCTGATGTCAGAGGGGGAAGTTTGTTGTTTAGTTGAGGGAACAGTCATGGTGGCACATTCAGATTGAGCTTTGCTAATAATGTCTGCATTATATCTTTTGTCAAGGAATCTTTTGGGAAGTATAGAGCTCTGGGAGTGATAATCCGATTCCAAAGTGCAATTTCTACCAAGTCTGGTGAATTGATTTTTTCAGAGTATTATTATTCCATCTCGAATGGTGACAGCTGTTAAAATGTAAGTATGAATTTCCTGAGGCCGGTTTGAAATGAATTTTGCTTACTATGATGCCCTTGGAATGGCTTAATTCTAAGTCTAAGAAGACCAAAGAAGTTTTATCACATACGCGAGTGAAGGTTAAACCTAGGGTGTTACTATTGCAAAAATCAACAAAGGGAGCCATATCTGCTAATGTGCCATCCCAGATGATCAAAATATCATCTCTGTATCTACCAAAGAATACAAGATGAGCGGTATATGCGTTGTTCCTCCAGATACAGGATTCTGGAGGCTCCCATGGCAGTCCCCATATCTGGAGGAAAAACTGGTCAAGAAAGGTGAAATAATTGTGCTCCAAACAGAATTTGGCACTGTTGTGTATGAATTGGGCCTGCAAATGATGTAAAAGTAGCTCTGCACCAAGAAAATGAGAGAGGGCTTCATGGCCCACCTTGTGGGGAATGGAGGTATATACAGACTGTACATCCAGAGATAGCCAGATGTAAGAGTCTTCCCATGTATAGTCTTTAAAAGTTTCTTGAATTTGGAAGGAGTCTCTAACCAATTCCCAACCAGCCGCTGCAGTTTTAATGTGACAGAATGGCACGGGTGGGTGAAACGACGTAGCTGTACGGCGGCCGCGATGATCAGATTTGTTTCAGAACTGATTAGTCTCCAGGCCCAGGCCCAGGCCAATGATTTCTGGCCTGGACCTGCTGATTGGTCCTGAGGAATTAAATGCTTCCCCTGTGTGTAACACACACAGGGGAAGTGATGTCATCTCCCTCTCTGGAATTCTTTTTCGTTCCAGAGAGAGGAGAGAGGACATCCACACATGAGTTGCACCAACACTACACTGACACAGTACACATAGGCACACATTTCACCCCCCAATTGCCCCCCCAGTTAACCCCTTCACTCCCTGTCACTGTGTCACCCAATGCAGTGTTCATATTTTTCTTTGATCACTGTACTGGTGTCATTTTTGACACTAATCAGCATTAGGGCAGTAAGTGGTAGGCCCAGGTAGCTTTAGGGTACCCCTAATAAAGGTTTAACCCCTTGATTACCCCCTGTCACCAGTGATCGCCGTATTAGTGTCATGGGTGACGCTGGTTAGTTCTTTTTTATAGCGTTAGGGAACCCGCAGTACATGACCTAATAAAAGGTTTAACCCCCTGATCACCTGGTGGGTGATATCAGCTAAGTTTTAGCGTAAGTTAGGGTCTGTGTTGCCCCAGGCATTGTCAGATTAGGGCCAGTAGTGCAACACCCATGCACGCACCATAAACCTTCCTTAGTAGTATAATGTCTGAACAGATTGATATCTTTGATCTGATCAGAACTATATTAGCCTCCCCAATAGTTTAGGGTTCCCAAAAACGCAGCATTAGTGGGATCAGCCAAGATACTTGCTAGCACCTGCGTTTAACCCCTCTGCCCAGCCCAGCCCACTCAAGGTCAGTGTCAATGGATCACTGTCACTTACAAAACACTAAGCACATAACAGCAGCATTCGCAGAGTCGGGCCTGATCCCTGTGAACGCTAACAGTTTTTTTGGTACCGTTTGAAGCAGTCGCTGACAGTCAGGTGCTCTTTTTTCCTGTGAGTTTCACTAGTTGTACCAGTATATTTAGAGGCCAAATTGTCCAATCGAAGGTACACTAGTGAAGAGGCCTACATGTTTCTGAGCATGACAGATGACAGTGAAGAGGAAGTCACCCATCTGTCATATTCAGGCTCAAGTTATGAACCTGTAGACAGCAGCGGCACTCTGACAGATAGCTCTGATGATGGAGTAGTGGTCCCTGCCAAGGTCAAGCGTACCCAACCCCATTCTTCTGCTGTTGTTGAAGTGCAAGAACCGCAGGGCTCTCGTATGGAGCAGAGAGTCAGTACTAGAGCCGTTCATACTTCTGGTGAACTGGCAAGCACCAGTGGCCTAGTACATCCTGGTCATACATCCAGCACTGCAGTAACACTTGGTGACGTGGCAACTCCCATAAGTGCAGTTCAAGCTGGTGAGGTGGCTAGCACGAGTAGTGTCCCGCTGCCACCAAGAAGACAAAGACAGGCCCGTCGAGCCCATAGTGCCTTTCCTGCTGCATTTGCCAATCCAAATTGGGAGCCCACCACTTCTGCAACACCCGTACTTCCCCCATTCACTGGTCAACCCGGAATTCAGATCTATAGCTCTATTGTGGACCGAAGCAATTTGTATGCTGGTCAATTCATCGCCACTAATCCCCAGTTGACCCTTGCCACAGATTGGAGACCTATTACGGTCTCCAAATTTAAGACCTTCCTGGGCCTATCCCTCCTCATGGGCGTAACTAAAAAAAGTGAGTTGCGGTCATATTGGTCCACTGACCCAAATCACAATATGCCTGTGTTCTCTGCTTGCATGGCCACAACACGATACGAGCAGATCTTGTGGTTCATGCATTTCAATGACAATGAACTCTGTCATCCTTGGGGTGACCCTGAATATGATGGGCTCTACAAAATTCGTCCCCTGGTAAACCACTTCAACCAGCAGTTTGCAGCCTTGTTTACTCCCGATCAAGTTGTCTGCATTGATGAGTCCCTGATTAAGTTTTCTGGCAGCTTCTCATTCAAACAGTATCTTCCTAGCAAGCGTGCCAGATATGGGGTCAAGATGCATAAGCTCTGTGTTAGGGCGACAGGCTATACATATAGTTTTATGGTTTACGAGGGAAGAGATAGTTACGTAGAGCCAGAGAACTGCCCAAACTACATAGGGAGCGCTGGTAAGATTGTGTGGGACTTGGTGTCACCCTTATTCAGAAAGGGTTATTGTTTGATCATGGAATTGGCCCATGTGGAGCCGTGCAATCTAATCGCCGGGGCTTACCCCTGTGGCTTGTAGATTCCCGTCTTAGACTGGGGGAGAGAGCCTGGTATAAAAAAGTGTCTGTATATTTATTCCAACTGGCTCTGCTGAAAGCCTATGTGCTATGCAAAGCTTCAGGACGAACTGGATCCTTCCTTAAATTCCAGGAAGAGATCATCACAGCCCTTCTGTTTCCAGACGGTGCTGTGGCCCAACTTCCCAATCCAAATGCAGTGAGCTGGCTGCATGGGAGGCATTTTCCGTATGTCCTCCCTGGTACCCCTACCCAACGATCACCCTAAAGAAGATGTCGTGTCTGCAGAAAGTGCGGATATAGGCGTGACACCTGCTTTTATTGTCCCTCCTGTCCTGACCAACCTGGTCTTTGCATTGGTGAATATTTTGAATGCTACCACACACTACTGGAGTATTAGCATAGGGTACAGCATTGAACAGTTCTAGGGCACACTTACACAGGGTCTTTAAAGATGAGATGGCCATCACATTTTGAGAGACCCTAATCTGGAATGTTTACAGTTTACAGTTAATATAAAAGTGTAAAAAAAAAAAACACAAAAACACACACAAAAAAAACACAAAAATAGTTGTGGTTTTATTTTTCTTCTCTATCTTTCGTTCTCTCTTATGTTCGCTCTCTATTGTCCACTTTTTTGTTCGCTCTCCATTGTTCTATATCTATTGTTCTCTCTCTATTGTTACTGTATTTTAGAACTGTAATGTTTTATTTTTACTATGTTTTATTGTATTTGCTTTGTAGGTATGGTATGTCTTACTGTTATACTGTAATGTTACTTTATTTTATTTTTAACCATCATTTGCTTAGCAGGTACGCCATTCAGCTGCAGCACAGGTTTATATATTCTGACAGCAACAGCATTTTCTCCCACGACACATAAAGCCATGACTCCAGTGCTGTAGGAGGTGATTTCACCACCACAGTTAAAAAAAGAGCATATATGACGAAGCATGGGGGCAGGGGTGGAGGAGCGATTTGCTCCTAACATTAGGGGCGGATTTCCCCCATGCTTCAGCATATATTTTTTAGACACAGATTGCGTTAAAAATTCAAGTTGTTTTATTGAGTTAATGTTTTATCGTTACCATTGTTTGCTTTTCAGGTACACCATTCAGCTGCAGCACTAATTTATTTACCTTGACAGCAACAGCTTTTGCTCTCACGATACGAAAATCAGCGACTCCAGCACTGTAGGAGGTGATTTCACCACCACAGTTAAAAAAAAAATGGCGCATGTATGACCATCATTAGAAGTGGGTGGATGAAGGGCGGTATTCTAATGGTGGGCATACTCACAGATCAATGTCTTTTTTTCATGCAGCCCACAGGCTGCATGAAAAAAAGAACACTACAAAATATGCCCAACAACGTACTGGTATGTTGCTGGGCTTTGAGTGGTTATACGAGAATGATGCCTGCAGGTCTAGGTATCATCTTAGTATCATTCTTTTCAGCCAGCGGTCGGATTTCATATAAAAGCAATCCTAGCGGCTAATTAGCCTCTAGACTGCTTTTACAAGCAGTGGGAAGGAACTACCCCCTCCCACCATCTTCCATGGTTTTCTCTGGCTTTCCTGTCCCAACCCGAGAATGCAGCCGGTAGTTCCGCCAGCTAACCATAGAGCTGGTCAGAGACCAGAATGGCTCCAATCATCTCTATGGCCTAAGAAACCGAAAGCTACAAGCAATTTTACACAAAGTTGTCACTAAATGATATATTGTTCAAATATGGAATGGTTATATGTGAAATTGCACCCCAAAATACATTCTGCTGCTTCTCCTAAGTATGGGGATACCACGTGTGAGACTTTTTGGAGCCTAGCCGCGTACAGGACCCCAAAAACCAATCACCGCCTTCAGGCTTTCTAAAGTAAAAAATTGTGATTTTACTCCTCAATACCTATCACAGTTACGGAGGCTCTGAAATGTCCAGATAGCACAACCCCCCCCCCTCACCCCCAAATGACCAAATTTTGGAAAGTAGACACCTTTAGCTATTTGCTAAGAGGCATGGTGAGTATTTTGCAGCTCTCATTTGTTTTTGAAAATGAAGAAAGAAACATTTTTTTTTTCTTTTTTCAATTTTCAAAACTTTGTAACAAAAAGTGAGATCTGCAAAATACACAACATGCTTCTCAGCAAATAGCTTGGGGTGTCTACTTTCCAAAATTGGGTCATTTGGTGGGGGGTTTTGCTATCTGGATATTTCGTTGCCTCCAAAACTGTGATAGGCAGTGAGGAGTGAAAACAAAAATTTATACCCTTAAAAAGCCTGAAGGTGGTGATTGGTTTCTGGGGTCCTGTACGCGGTTAGACAGCCAAAAAAGTCACACACATGTGGTATCCCCATATTCAGGAGAAGCAGCAGAATGTATTTTGGGGTGTAATTCAACATATAACCATGCCATATTTGAACGATATATCATTTAGTAACAACTTTGTGTAAAAAAAAAAAAAAAATTGTAATTTTCCCGAAACTTGTGGCAAAATATAAAATATTCCATGGGGGGGGCGTGGTTTAGCAATGGCCGGGTAAAGACATGTGCTGAAGGAGCTCCCGGCCCGACCCGATCTTTACTGGCCAAACAATATTCACTACATGTGGACACGGCATGAGCACCTCTAAACGCTACAGGATGAGAGCGACAACAAGAGGGACACAAACCCCGACCACATAGCTCGGCATTCAGAGATACCTCAGAGGCAGGCAAGAACTACCACAGGGCGCCATTGTATCCGGACCACGTGCATCTCCCACTGAGAGAGGTTCTACTATGTCGCAGGTATCCCCCCTACACCCTCTACGGATGCAGATCCACACATGGGGACCCTGGCTGCATTCCGATCTGGGTCAGCAGGCCCCTCACAAAGCCAAATCAACCTGGATGACGACCTCCGCACTATGCTGCAGGCTCTCCCCACGATGGCAGACATTGAAGCTTTAATCCAGCGTGTGGAGGAAGCACACAGCAGGGACATACAGTAGGTCAAAACAGAACTACACACAATCAATCACCAAGTGACCGCCGGTGAGAATTTGACCTCCGCCCTGGAATCCCGGGTACTGTCATTAGAGCAGGCACATGAGTCTCATAATATGGAGATTCATGAGATGCAGCTCCATCTATAAGAAATGGAAGACTGTAGCCGCCGCAACAACCTGCGGCTGCGGGGGATCCCAGAGGCCACGGGAGCTGAAGATCTGGCGGAGACGGTTACAGCCATAATTCATAGACTTCTGGAGACCCCACCACCCACCCTGGAAATTGACAGGGTACATCGTACTTTGGGCCCAAAGTCTACAGATCCCGCAAGACCCCGCGATGTACTATGTCGTCTGCACCAGTATGACCAAAAAGAAATCATCTTACGCAGCGCTTGGGAAAATGGCGACATTGAATTTGACGGTGCACACATACAGATACTCCCAGACATCTCCAGAGCCACACTACAACGCCGTGCTATGTTGAAACCGGCACTGGAAGCAGCTAGACGGCATGGCTGCACATACAGATGGGGGTACCCCCTGGCGGTTATATTCCGCTCCAATCAATCCTCATTCACGCTGTGTTCGCCTGCAGACCTTCCTGCCTTTTTCACCTTTCTGGGGTCTGACCCAATTCAAGTACCAAATTGGCTGATGAAGATACTGAGACCGATGGGCCGTTCAGGCCCGCTTATGAACAGACCCAACCAGCCTGCCCGCTCTCAGAGAAACCGAGGATGCTCTCGAGCCTCCACTGTCAATGGGTCACGTGAGTCATAACCATTTTACTTTTCTAGTTACTGGAGAGTGAACTGCAGGCATTGGCATCATGTTATTTTCAGAGTTAAACCCCACAGACTGATACCCTTCTGTTGTCTGACCCTCCCGGATTGCCAACCTACCACTCCCATAATCTGATATCAGGACCCGGCATAGGACAGATGTCTACATACTTTTGACGCTGGTACCCCCCCTCTGGCTCCACTATATGAGACAACTCTAAAGTTCAAGAATTTCTCAATAAATGTCCGGGGAGGTGCACCTTGCGGGGGGGGTCTAGCCGCGAGACGGTGCGCTCGCTCAACCACAAATGACGGAGAAAACTCAGGTCTTCCAAAGGTAGAGATCAGCAGATTTTCCAGAAAACTCGGTGGATCGGAGCCCTCCGCTCCCTCAGGAAGTCCCACGAAACGGAGGTTACACTGCCACTGTTCTCCATGTCATCCTGCTTGGAGAGTATTGTGTAGAGTTGGTGCTGTATTCTCTCAGTGGCATTCTGTAATGGCGGCTAGGGATGAGCCGAACACCCCCCAGTTCAGTTCGCACCAGAACCTGCGAAAGGACCGAAAATTTGCACGTTAGAACCCCATTGACGTCTATGGGACTCGAACATTCGAAATCAAAAGTGCTCATTTTAAAGGCTAATTTGCATGGTATTGTCCTAAAAAGGGTTTGGGGACCCAGGTTCTGCCCCAGGGGACATGTATCAATGCAAAAAAAACTTTTAAAAACGGCCATTTTTTCGGGAGCAGTGATTTTAATGATGCTTAAAGTAAAAAAAAAAGTGAAATATTCCCTTAAATCTCGTACCTGGGGGGTGTCTATAGTATGCCTGTAAAGTGGCGCGTGTTTCCCGTGCTTAGAACAGTCCCTGCACAAAATGTCATTTTTAAAGGAAAAAAGTCATTTAAAACTGCTTGCGGCTTTAATGTAATGTCGGGTCCTGGCAATATGGATGAAAATCAGTGAGACAAAAGGCATGGGTACCCCCCAGTCTATTACCAGGCCCTTTGGGTCTTGTATGGATATTAAGGGGAACCCCGCACCCAAATTAAAAAAGG
Source organism: Aquarana catesbeiana (assembly GCF_042186555.1). Lineage (NCBI taxonomy): Eukaryota > Metazoa > Chordata > Amphibia > Anura > Ranidae > Aquarana > Aquarana catesbeiana. Next base: position 99,621,923 of record NC_133336.1, on the reverse strand, counting down.
AAACAGCAGTATACAGGCGACTAGACAGGGACTGTAGGTTTGTTGTTAAGTAGAATCTGTTTGTAATTTTGAACTGGTACATTTTTAACTGGTACATTTAGTGTTTAGCTCCAGCCAAAAAATCTATTTTAACCTTTTTGGAAAACATAGGGAAGGGTTATCACCTCTGTGACATTTGTTTTGCTGTCTGTGCTCCTCTTCAGAAGATTTCACCTCACTTTTTGTCCCAATGACAAATGTTTTTTGAAAATTTGGGTTTTTTTGTGAAACAAGGATTGGTGATAAAGCATCAATGGAAAGGAGAAATGTTTTTCCCATATTAACTCTTACAGGAGAGAATTTCCCTTCCTAGGGGTAGATTTCATCTCACTTCCTGTTGTCTCCTTCCGTTTGCAAGTAGGAGTAGTTTGTAAGTTGGATGTTTGAAAGTAGGGGCCTGCCCTATATACTCAGCAGAAATTTGGGCCTTAGGCGTTGTTGTGGCCACAACACTGTAAGCCCTCTCAGGGCCCTGCTGTGAAATATTAGATCAAGAATTGTAATTACATGCTCCTGTTGAACAGGGGCTGAAAAATTGGGCCTTAGGCACTGGTGCTGGTGCCACAACACTGCAACCGCTCACAGATACTTTAGTTTGAACGCAGGAACGAGCCCTGCTGCAAAGTATTGCATCAAAAATTGTAATTACACGCCCTGTTAAACAGGGGCAGAAAAATTGGGCCTTTGGTGGTCGTGCTGGTGCCACAACACTGTAAGTCCTCACTCGCTCTTGGTGGGTGCAGAAATGGGCCCTGCTGTGAAATATTAGATCAAGAATTGTAATTACATGCCCCTGTTGAACATGGGCTGAAAAATTGGGCCTTAGGCACTGGTGCTGGTGCCACAACACTGCAACCCCTCACAGATACTCTAGTTGGAACGCAGGAATGAGCCCTGCTGCAAAGTATCGCATCAAAAATTGTACTTACGCGCCCCTGTTAAACAGGGGCTGAAAAATTGGGCCTTAGGCACTGGTGCTGGTGCCACAACACTGCAACCCCTCACAGATACTCTAGTTGGAACGCAGAAACTAGCCCTGCTGCAAAGTATTGCATCCAAAATTGTAATTACTCGCCCCTGTTAAACAGGGGCTGAAAAATTGGGCCTTAGGCACTGGTGCTGGTGCCACAACACTGCAACCCCTCACAGATACTCTAGTTGGAACGCAGGAACGAGCCCTGCTGCAAAGTATTGCATCAAAAATTGTAATTACACGCCCCTGTTAAACAGGGGCTGAAAAATTGGGCCTTAGGCACTGGTGGCAGCGCCCAGAACCAAAAATGTTATTACAAGCTATCAGCGTGATCATTGAGGAGGAAGAGGATAATTACTCAGGATAGTCACTCAGCATCAGCATAGGCAGTCTTTGAAGGTATCTGAGATTTCAAAAAAAATTATTCGGTTACATCAGCATCAGGTGCTTGGTAGCTGGTGGTGATCCAAGACTGATTCATTTTTATGAAGGTCAGTCGATCGACCGAGTCGGTGGACAGACGCACCCTGTGATCGGTTACAAAGCCTCCAGCAGCACTGAATGTGCGTTCCGAAAGAACGCTGGATGCAGGACAGGCCAGTAGCTCAATTGCATACTGTGCAAGCTCTGGCCAGTGATCCATCCTCAAGACCCAGTAACCCAGAGGATTTTCGGTGGGAAAGGTGTCCAAGTCAGATCTTGCCCCTAGGTATTCCTGCACCATGTAAAACAGACGCTGGTTGCTGGAACCGATCATACCTTGATGCTGTGGACTAAAAAATTGTCTGAACGCATCGGTCAGACGGCTACCTTCTCCACCGCTGCTTCTTTGACTGACCGAAGCCTCAGCAACACGTTGTCCAGAAACAGGAGTTTGTAACCTCCCAGTCTCTGGGAACGCATAGCACAGATCTTTCTGCAAGGCCTCCCGAAGATGTTTCATCCTCTGCTCCCTCTGCGATGGCAAGATAAGGTCTGCAACCTTACCCTTGTAACATGGATCAAGGAGGGTTGCCAGCCAGTATTGATCCTTCTCCTTGATACCACGAATACAAGGATCCTTACGCAGGTTTTGCAGGATCAAGGAGGCCATGCAGCGTAGGTTTGCTGAGGCATTCGGTCCGGAGTCCTCTTGGTCACTAAGGACGACATGGTCTGCAGCCACCTCCTCCCAGCCACGTACAAGTCCATGTGTTTCTTGGGACTGATCTCTTAAAGACTGCTGCTGATGCTGAGTGCCAGGCTCCACCTCCATGCTGACACAATCCTCCTCCTCCTCTTCCTGTGTGATCAGCGGGCACGCAGGAACACTGTCTGGATAAAGGGGGCCTTAAGAGCTAAGGAAGTCCTCCTCTTCCTGCCTCTGTTCTGCCTCAAGTGCCCTGTCCATTATTGCACGCAGCGTGTGCTCCAACAGGTGGACAAGGGGGACAGTGTCACTGATGCATGCACTGTCACTGCTCACCATCCTTGTGGCCTCCTCAAATGGTGACAGGACAGTGCATGCATCCCTGATCATGGCCCATGGTGTGGGGAAAAAAAAACAAGCTCCCCTGACCCTGTACTGGTGCCATAGTCGCACAGGTACTCATTGATGGCCCTCTGCTACGTGTGCAGCCGCTGCAGCATGGCCAACGTTGAGTTCCACCTGGTGGGCATGTCACAGATTAGGCGGTTCTTGGGCAGGTTAAACTCCTTTTGGAGGTCTGCCAGCCGAGCACTGGCATTATATGACCGGCGGAAATGCACACAGACTTTCCTGGCCTGCCTCAGGACATTCTGTAAGCCCGGGTACCTGCCCAAGAACCGCTGCACCACCAAGTTAAGGACGTGAGCCAAACAGGGCACATGGGTCATTTGTCCCTGTCGGAGGGCAGAGAGGAGGTTGGTGCCATTGTCGCAAACCACCATTCCTGGCTTAAGTTGGCGTGGCGTCAACCACCTCTGAACCTGCCCCTGCAGAGCTGACAGAACCTCTGCCCCAGTGTGGCTCCTGTCCCCCAAGCACACCAGCTCAAGCACCGCATGGCATCTTTTGGCCTGCATACTTGCGTAGCCCCTTGAACGGCTATGGAGCAACGCTGGTTCTGAGGACCAAGCACAGGAAGAGGCCATGGAGGAAGAAGAAGAGGAGGGGGTGGAGGAGAGAGGTGTGTCACAATGATTAGTAGTGGAATTTTGGAGGCGTGGTGGCGGAACAACCTCCAACACTACTGCACCTTGTCCTGCATCCTTCCCAGCTGCCAGCAGAGTCACCCAATGCGCGGTGAAACTTAGGTAACGTCCCTGTCCATGCCTGCTGGACCATGAGTTAGCGGTAATATGCACCTTATCGCTGACCGCCCTGTCCAGCGAGGCAATGACTTTGCCTTCCACATGCTGGTAGAGAGCCGGAATCCCCTTCCGTGAGAAAAAGTGGCGTTTGGGTACCTGCCACTGAGGAACTGCACAAACTCCACAAACTCACGGAAGGGGGCAGAGTCTACCAACTGAAAAGGCAGCTAGCATTCAACCGTTGGGCATGTGGATGGCTGGGAGCGAACTTCTTTCGGGAGTGCAGCAGCTGGGGCAGGGAAATTTGCCTCGTACAATCTGACGTTGGTGTACCAAAAGCAGATTGCCCACAAGTACTTGGCTGTGACACACCTAATTCTACACCTTCATTCCTCTCAGTGCAGGTCTCAGAAAGGCTTGAAGGTATAGTGAGGTTGGAGATCTCAGCTGATGAGGAGCAAGGAGAGGTCCTCTTTGTTCTTTGGTGTGGGTCTTTTAGATACGCTTGCCAACGAACTGCATGGCAGGTCAACATATGTCTGGTCAAGCATGTGGTGCCCAAGCGGGAGATGTTTTGGCCACGTGAGATACGCTTGAGACATATGTTGCAAATAGCAGCGGTGCGATCTGATGCACTTGTCTCAAAAAGGCCCACACCAAAGAACTTTTGGAATAACGCGCAGAGACAGCAGCGCCCTGCACATGCGGAGCTTTGGGATGTGATGCAGTCAGTATGCTTCCCTTAGGCTGGCCCCTGGAGGGCATCCTGCCTCGTTGGTGATGTGCCTCCTCATTCTCCTCCTCCTCTCTCCTATCAGATACCCACGTTGAGTCAGTGACCTCATCACCCCCTCCCTCCTCTTCACTGGAGCAAACCTGGCAGTATGCTGCAGCAGGGGGAGCATGACTGCCAGATTGCTGTCCTTCTTGGGCACCCCCTCTGTCCATGCTCACGTTACTGCCTTCATCTAGCTCAGTATCATCATCAGAGCCTTCTAAACGCTGGGCATCCTCCTGGAGCATGTACCCAACACTGTGGTCAAACAGTTCAAGGGACTCCTCAGGAGGACATGGTGGGGCTAGGGAAGGAGTCACTGATGCCATTGAGCCGAGGAAGAGGCCGCGTTGGCAGCTGCTTTGCCAGACAAAGTACCCTGAGCATGGGTGAGAGAGGATGAGGAGGATGAGGACGGCTTGGTCATCCACTCGACCAAGTCTTCCGCATGTTGCGGCTCAACACGGCCAGCTGCCAAAAAAAGGCCAAGCGTGTCCCACGGCCACGTGCCGATGAGGATGCACCGTCTCCATGACCAGCACTGTTGCCTCTAGACACAGAGCCTGCTTGCCCTCTTTTATTGGCTTGTGACTGTCTGCCTCTCCTTGTTGGCCTTCCAGACATACTAATGGCCTGTAGCTGCACTAAGCTGGGATATATATATATATATATATATATATATATATATATATATATATATATATATATATATATATATACTGATACTGCAGCTAGCAAAATCAACTGCCTGCCTGTAGTATGAGAACACGACCAACCTTCTACCCTAACTTGTAGCTTTAGCTGAACACTGTGCAGAGGTCACACTAAACTACCTTGTAGCTTTAAAGCGGGGGTCCACCTATCTATCATTTTTTTTTTTTTTTGAGTTCATTCACAAACTTTTCTTCTCAGCATTACATGCTCACATATTGTGTGTAATATGTCCGCCTGTGTCAGATTTCGTTGGAAAGAATAACTTATATTATTCACTGCAGGCGGTTTCCATCTTCATTGTGGGCATTTGAAGCCCACAAGCATTTATTTCCTGGATGCGGTGAATGCTGTGCTCCCAGCATTCACCGCTCGTTCCCGCACATGCTCAGTGGCATCCTGGGAAGCCTGAGACTAGCTCCCAGGAGGCTGTGCGGAGTCTGGGAGAGGCTAGAAACACGCCTACTCCCACGGAAGGAGAACCAGGAAGTGCAAAGAAGAATAGAAAAATAAAAGGTAATTACGGCGATTTAAATTTTTTTAAACGGCATGTCAGCATCTAGGCAAGGAAGAGAATACATACAGATATTGTTCAAAATTTGGGTGGAACCCCGCTTTAACTGAACACTGTGAGGAGGACGCACTACACTAACTTGTAGTTTTAGCTGAACACTGTGCAGAGGTCACACTAAACTAACTTGTAGCTTTAACTGAACACTGTGAGGAGGACGCACTACACTAACTGTAAATAGTCTAGCTGCCTGACTGTGGTACTAATAGGATCAAAAGAACACCAGCAATTTTCTTCAGGTAGCTGTAAATACTGTAACAAGACAAGCCTGCCTGTCAGTAGGAAGATAACAGGAACGGATCTAGCTAAACTGAATACAGTATATATATATATATATATATATATATATATATATATATACACACACACACAACACCTGGGATGCATATATATACACAATACACTGTAAGTGCAGCTAGACTGTCCTGCCTAATCTATCTAACTTAAATCAAATGACACTGTCTCTCTGTCTATCTCTTTCAACGCCGGAACACACACTACACAGGGCCACCGTGCAGGCAGCCTTATATAGTGTGGGGCGTGTACTAAATCCCCTGAGCCATAATTGGCCAAAGCCACCTTGGCTTTGGCCAATTACGGCTCTCTGTTCAGACGGCGCTGTGATTGTCCAAGCATGCGGGTCATAGTGCATGCTTGGCCAATCATCAGCCAGCAATGCACTGCGATGCCGCAGTGAATTATGGGCCGTGACGCACCACACGAATTTGGCACGAACGGCCCATATTGTTTGCAATTTGCCGAACGGGCGAACAGACAATGTTCGAGTCGAACATGGGTTCGATTCGAACACGAAGCTCATCCCTAGTTCCCATACCTTTTCAAATTTCACCACCTGTACCATCAACAATTTACTACCTGCCTGATCTCACATACACAGAGGGGCCGGGGGTTGACACGGGCGGTGTCCGGGAGTCTTCCAAGACCCTTGATGAACACACTCCCACATAAGCCTACGCTCATTACTCAGGCCTTCCTGAAGAGCGTATAAGCAATATTTTGCTAATACTTTAGAATCTCAAAAACACATCTAGAGGGCTACACACCCTCATCTTTCTCTTTCTTCTACTTTCTTTTCCTTTCCTCTCACTCCCCTACCGGTCTTCCACCTACCCCCCCAAACCACTCTCCTCCCTCCCCCCACCCCCCGCGATCATGGACGAACTTCACATTGTTAACTTAAATGCTAAAGGACTTAACGTCCCTGAAAAGCGACAAATGCTACAAAATGACATGAAACAAATGAAAGCAGACATCGTTCTGCTGCAAGAGACGCACTTTCGGGAAAATGCTTTTCCTATCTTAAAAATAGATACTATCCGACAGTATACCATTCTACGTATTCAGATGCCAAATCTAGAGGCGTTTCCATCCAGATTTCAGCCAAAATCCCATGGTCCCTGATTGCTATAAAGACAGACCCAATGGGAAGATATCTCTTCCTCAAGGGTATGATAGGAGACGTGAAGGTGACTATAGCCAACCTCTATGCCCCAAACTGCCATCAAGATGCTTTCATCAGGAAACATCTGAAATAACTTCAAGCTTTCTCAGAAGGCCAACTCATTGTGGGTGGCGATCTTAATTTTCCCCTGCTCCCTACAGAAGACACCTCGACGGGAATCTCTTCCGCACCCCGAGGAACACGCAAAGTAATACACTCAGCTCTGCATACCGCACAATTGATAGATGTCTGGCGTCTCTTTCACCCCCGTGAACGGGATTATACATTTCATTCCTGCCCACACCACTCGTACTCACGCATAGATTACCTCTTGATACCACATGGACAGCTGCAGGCAGTCAGGGGCACCACTATAGGCTCCATCACATGGTCAGACCATGCCCCAGTGATGCAATATGCTTTGACTGATTTTCACAGGAGACAAAGGAAACCATGGAGACTTATCAAGAGCCTATTGCAGGACCTGGAGATACTGGCCGATGTAACAAGGGAAATAACACATTATTTCCAAGTCAATCACACCTCAGATAGTGACATGGGCCTTGTATGGGAAGCTCACAAAGCAGTGATAAGGGGTACTGTCATAAAACATGGGGCAAGACTTAAAAAACTAAGGACTGAACAAATGACTTTACTAATTAACAAGTTACAGGCGCTAGAAACTACATTTAAACAGACCCCGACTAGACAACTGGGAGTTGAGCTTGACACGGTCCATACGCAGATTACGGAATTACTTCATTTTAAAGCTAAAGCGGCACTGCAAATCTCCCGGAAAAAAGTGTACGAATCCGGAAACAAATGTGGTAGACTACTAGCACAATCCTTACAAGCTCAAAAGTTAGCATCCTATATACCACATGTAACCTCCCATACAGGCCAAAAAATGACTCTACCCCAACAAATTACAAATGAATTTAAATCTTATTATGAGAAACTATATAACATTCCCATGACACAACCAACAGCAGAGCATATGACGGAATACTTGACTAATTCCCTAATGCCCACCCTATCAACTGAAACATGTGACCTTTTAGAAGAACCTATAACATTGCCTGAAGTGCAATTAGCAATAGGCAACACCAAACCAGGGAAGGCCCCAGGCCCAGATGGCCTCACAATTCAATATTATAAAGCATTACTACCATCCCTAGGAAGTCACTTGTTGAAGCTGTTTAACAACCACACAGAGGGGGGTATGTTCCATAGCTCCACGTTGCAAGCCCAGATATCGGTCATTCCAAAAGAAGGGAAGGATCTGACCCAATGCGGGAGCTACCGCCCAATCTCCCTGCTCAATACAGATCTCAAATTGTTCACCAAAATAATAGCCTCCAGACTACAATTACACCTTCCCCACTTAATACATTTAGATCAGGTAGGTTTCGTACCAACCAGGGAAGCAAGGGACAACACCATTAAGGTCCTGAATCTGCTCCACGTGGTCAACCTCACAAAAACACCGAGTGTCTTTATAATCACTGACGCTGAAAAAGCGTCCGACCGCGTAAACTGGTCTTTTATGTTTGAAATGCTTCGACATGTGGGAGTGGGTAACAACATGATGAGATGGATAATGGCAGTCTGTACAACACCGACTGCTAGGGTCAGGGCAAATGGAGTGACATCAGACCTGTTCCCAATCACCAACGGGACGAGGCAGGGGTGCCCTCTCTCACCTCTCCTCTTTGCACTATCTCTCGAACCCTTTCTGTGCCACGTAAGATTAAACCCCAACATCTCGGGAGTTACGATAAACCAAACTCAATATAAGGTGTCTGCGTACGTGGACGACCTTATGTTCTCAATTACGAAACCAACAATTTCCCTCCTGAACCTACTTAAAGAGTTTGACCTATATGGTACCCTCTCCAATTTGAAGATCAACTTCACCAAATCAGAAGCCATGGGGGTGGGAATCCCAAAATCACAGCTCCTACATCTCCAATCCAGCTTTAATCTGAAATGGACTAATACGGCACTGAAGTATCTAGGTACACGAATTCCCCAAAACACTATCACGGCTCTATGAATTAAATTTCCCACCACTACTAAAAATGGTCCAATCACTGCTAAATAACTGGGGCACGGGACTACATTCCTGGTTAGGGCGTTGTAACATATTAAAAATGTCCATACTCCCAAAATTCCTCTACCTTATGCAGGCCTTGCCTGTAAACATACCTGCAACCTATTTCAGGAAAGTGCAGTCGACATTTACGGAATTCGTATGGGCCAAACAAAGACCGCGGCTCACAAACAAAATACTGGTACTCCCCAAACAATCCGGTGGCCTAGCACTACCAGATGTCCGTGCCTACTACCAGGCAGTACATCTGGGGAGATTAATAGACTGGTGCCGACACCAAGAAACCAAACCCATCTAGAACAAAATCAAAGTACAGTTCCTCTTCGGAGGGCTCCATGGTGTTACTCAGCTGTCCCGATAGGGGTTAAGCGACACCCACTAATAGGAAACACTATACAAATCTGTGCTCGGCTTCTCTCTCGGGCAACCCTGTCCTCATCAAACTCCCCTCTATATCCAATATTGGGGAATCCATTGTTTACACCAGGCTTGCAGATGTGCTCTTTGGGAATCTGGTTGAGTCAGGTCTACACCAAGCCTCCCACTTCAGCTCTGGAGGACGTTGGAAAACAACCACAGAACTTACTGACCCCATGGGCCCATTTCAACTGGACTTCCTGAGGGCGTTTCAGTTGAGCCATTTCCTTAAAACCATCCAACCTCCCACGAATGTACAACTACTCACCACATTTGAAGACCTATGTGCCAAGACTCAGGAGACGAATTACAAAATTCTATAACACTGGTACAGAACCCCAGCACTGTTGCACAAATTCTTCCCGACGACATCTGACCTCTGTTGGCGATGCCAAACAGAAAAAGGGACACTACTGCATGTTTTCTGGTCATGTCCTAGACTGACGAATTTTTGGCAAACAATACGGAAGACGGTACAGAAATTTACAGACTACAACATTAATGATGACCCAGCATTCTTTCTCTTACATGCATCAAACATTCCTACAAAGACATACAAAAAGTCTGTGATCCGACATCTTCTGGACGCAGCTAAAGCCTGTATCCCATTACATTGGAAGTCCATGGCATGTTTGAGCAAGATATCATTGAGTGACAACTTTGTGCACAAAAAATTATTTTGTCATTTTCCCGCAACTTGTGGCAAAATATAAAACACTTCATGGACTCAACATGCCTCTCAGCAAATAGCTCGGGGTGTCTACTTTCCGAAATGGGGACATTTGAGGGGGTTTTGTGCTATATTGGCATTTTATGGCCTTCAAAACAGTGATAGGTAGTGAGGAGTGAAATCAAATATTTACGCCCTTAAAAATCCTGAAGGCGGTGCTTAGTCTTCGGGGTCCTGTACCTGGCTAGGCTCCCGAAAAGTCTTACACATGTAGTATCCCCATACTCAGGAGAAGCAGCAGAATGTATTTTGGGGTGTAATACCACATATAACCATGGCATATGTGAGCAATATATATCATTTAGTCACAACTTTATGTAATTTTTTTTTATTTTTTTGTAATTTTTCAATCACTTGTGACAAAAAAATGTAATATTCAATGGGCTCAGTAAGCCTCTCAGCAATTTCCTTGGGGTGTCTACTTTCCAAAATGGGGTCATTTGGGGGGGGGGTTGTACTGCTCTGCCATTTTAGCACCTCAAGAAATAAGATAGGTAGTCACAGAGTAAAAGCTGCGTAAATTCCAGAAAATGTACCCTAGTTTGTAGACGCTATAACTTTTGCGCAAACCAATAAATATACGTTTATTGACATTTTTTTACCAAAGACATTTGGCTGAATACATTTTGGCCTAAATGTATGACTAAAATTGAGTTTATTGGATTTTTTTATAACAAAAAGTAGAAAATATCATTTTTTTTTCGAAATTTTCAGTCTTTTTCCATTTATTTCACAAAAAATAAAAACCGCAGAGGTGATCAAATACCACCAAAAGAAAGCTCTATTTGTGGGAAAAAAAGGACGCAAATTTTGTTTGGGTACAACATCGCATGACCGCACAATTACCTGTTAAAAACAGCACAGTGCCAAATTGTAAAAAGTGCTCTGGTCAGGAAGGGGGTAAAATCTTCCGGGGCTGAAGTGACTAATGTATGATGGCACGGTCTGAACTAATGGCTTGTGAAAGGTGTCTATATAGGCAGAGAGTCCATTGGTAAGGCTCTCCATTGATGCAATGGTGGGTCTGCCAGGATTGTTTATGGGATTTTTATTAATTTTTGGAAGTATATAGAAGTAGGGTGTCTTGGGAACGTCTTTCAAAAGAAAAAATAAATTTGTATTCTTTTTTATTGAGGATATTATTGTGTCTAGCAGCATCAAAAAGATTTGTATTGGTTGAGTGGTTTGCGGGGCAATTTCCAATAGATATTAGTATCTTCTAATAGTATGTGGGCTTGTGTAATGTAATCTGACCAATTCATAATGACAATCCCTCCCCTTTATCTGTCTTGTCGAACAATTATTTCAGTATTGCCACATAAGGAATCTAATGCCAAACGTTCAAATGTGGTGAGATTATGCTTGATTTTGGATGATGTGGGTGTGGAGATCTCATCATAGACTAACTGGTAGAATGTGTCAATGAAGAATCCCTCAATTAAGAATCGCTTGGACAGGGTAAAGTAACAGACTTTGGTTTAAAATTGGTATGTGAAATAGAGTAAGGAATGATCTAGATCCCTAGTATCCCCTGACCAGAGGTGTTCCAGGTTTTGTGCTGCCCTAGGCCTGACTAAGCTTGTGCACCCCCTAATTTAAATATGACCGACCCCTTCCTGTCAAGGCCACACCCCTTTGCTGTTTTAGACCCGCCCTGAAATTTTCGAGTGGGGACAATAGTTCTGAGGGCTTGGGGGGGGGGGGAATGGATTCCCTTAATTTGCATAGATTTCCTCTCACTTTCTGTTTGGCTATAGGGCAGGAAGTGAAAGGAAATCTCTGCAATGGGACAGGGATGGTAAAAAATTAACTGACAGGCGTTTTAACCCTCCCTTACTCTATCCAAAATGAAAAAAAATGTGTTGCCTATAGTTCTACTTTAAGCACAAATTTCTGATAATTTTATGGAGAGGACTAAGAAGATATAACCATGCCAATGGTGCAGCAGAAAACATATAGCACAGTGAGGAAGGTTTGTGGTCCAGGATGAGAGGACAGTCAAAATTAGAAGCAAGCGGCACTCCCCCCCCCCCACACCAGTTGCGGAATGCCAGTCGCCGCATACAGGAAGCAGTGCGGCCACTTTATAGGGGCGCTAGACTAATTTGCCTCTCAGCCCAGTCCACCCCATAAGACTGGTGCTACACTAACAGCGTAACGCAAGCCGACAGGGACTCTTTCCGTGCTGCACCTCTGCATAGTGCTGCCTTAGGCCTTGATACAGTGTTGGTCTAGAGCAATAACCTCTCTCTCGTCCCATGAGACATCAATGGGGAGAGTGGGGGTAACTGATGTGGGTTCTTTGGAATTATAGAATTTTTTTAAGGTCAGTTTTCTGATTAAACTATTCAAATCCCAGAACTAGGTGAAATGGTGGGGACAATAGGTAGGAGAAAAATTTAGTCCTTTTTGTAAAACAGAGATTTCTTGGGGAGTAAGGATGTGGGAGGACCAATCGTAAATTTTTATGGTATTTGGTTGGGGTGTGATAATGTTTTATTGTTTTTCTCCCCTCCCCTTCATCCCATTCTCTTGTTCTTTTTTCTTTGCTCCGATGTGTTGGAGTAAATTCTATAAAAGAAGAATCTTGGTTGGAGAAGGAATTGGGGGGATGGGGGGCTATATCTATGTTGGTAGACTTAATGGAAAAGTGATCAGAGGGGATGGAAGATGAGACTGGACTATAATGATTATTCTGATAAACAGGTGAGGAAAGAGGCCTCTGAACAGGATCTACAGTGGGAGATAGTGGTCTATTCCTCAAAGGAGAAATAGTTGATTGCTGAGAATCTATAGTAAGAAATGGTGGTTTATTCTCCAAAAGAGAGGTGATTGATTGCTGAGAGGTATGAGTTACAGATTGAGAGAGCGATTGTCTAGTTTCCATGGAAGAGGTAGTTATTTGCTTGGAAGTGTGTTTTCTGGGTTGGGGTGTTCATTTGGGATGAGGAAAAGTCTTTGGAATAAATATTTCCTCATAAGACCTATATGCAAATTAGGCACATGTTTTAGACTCATAAGCAGAACTGTTATTATTTTTGGGTTGTAAAAGGGAATGCCTAGAGCACCCGAGAGGAGCCCAGGTTAAGACTAAACCTTCTTTTTAAACATGAAGGTCCCTATCATGTTACTTACAAAGATTGTGACTTTCTTGATTTAGACCTAATTAAAGAATGGCGTCAGATTGCCGAGTTCTGCACCACCAAATGGATGCCAATCATTATAAAACAAAGAGAAAAAAAACTAGCTAAGATTCAAACCAACAAACAGACTCACCTTACAGAACTACAAAAAAATCAATCTTTTGCACTATATGAACACTGAACCTCAATATTGTTACAGAAAATACATGTCTGAAAAAAACATCATCAAGAAAAAGACCAATAAATTAGATATTTATTGGTCTTTTTCTTGATGATGTTTTTTTCAGACATGTGTATTTTCTGTAACAATATTGAGGTTCAATGTTCATATAGTGCAAAAGATTAATTTTTCTGTAGTTCTGTAAGGTGAGTCTGTTTGTTGGTTTGAATCTTAGCTCGTTTTTTTTCTCTTTGTTTTATAATGATTCGCATCCATTTAGTGGTGCCCAAATCTGACGCCATTCTTTAAGTAGGTCTAAATCAAGAAAGTCACAATCTTTGTAAGCACGTAGTCCCCTAGGGGTGATATTGAGGTCAATGAATCTGAAAGGGAACAAAATGTCCCGCCACTGTTCTATCTCTGATTTGAGGAGATCCTCCAGTTGAAATAATATTTTTTTCTGCATGTTAGACTCATAATGAGCACTGTGTGGTGGGTTAGTATGAATCGACAGGTTATGTCTTTTTGGTTTTTATTGATATATACACATCTTCTATATGCCAGTAAGCGGGCATTTTTCCCTACCGTCTTAAATTATTAATTTATACAACTTATAAATTATTAATTAATACAATAATACTGACCACTCTGTGGTTTGATATGCATGCAGTATTGTCTCCCATTCCTTCCTTGGGCCACCCTTTATTGTGCATAGCTTTGCTCAATCTAGGAGTCAGGTTTCCCTCAGCTATTCCCTGTTATACTCTTTATGTTTTAATTTTCAAAAGGGTTTTTTCTCATTATTGATACTGTGTCCACTATTACAGGGTCTACTTATTAGAATACCATCTGTATTTGTAATATGTTTGTTGTTAGCTTTTTGTCTTTTCCTGCTTTCTTTGCCCCTTGAGTCTATTCGAGCCTGAACTGTCATGTATTGACCCGGCCATCGCTAGCTGATTGGACCATTCATACCTGTCAAATTGTACTAATTTTCCCACTCCCTTTACTGGCTTTTAGCCTCCGGTATAGGAAACACCCCTGCACTGCCACTGGCTATACTTGACAAAGGAGGTGGGGCCTCAGAAACACCTTGTATATGCCCTTCCACACATCCTTGTGATTTTCTGCTCTGCCGAAGGGAAACTCTGTTTCATCTCCGAGTCCCCCAGGGTGCTCCTTTGATCTATGCATGACAGCTGGTCCGACCGGCCAGAGGATCACGCCAGCTTCAGAGAGCTCCAACACCTAACACTGTTATCCGCTTACCCAAATGTAAGTGTTATATTATTGTTTTAATAAATGATCCATGCTTCCACTGATGTTTTTTCTGTGGCTCCTATTATGTTTTTCACATGTCCTGAGGATTTTCCCTGATCTGCTGAGCCCTACTGCACCATAAATTGAGCCTGAATCCATCCATCCATCCCCAACCATATTCAATTTTTGGTGATCCACCTGACCATCTTCCACCACAAGGCTGCGGTTCATCACATCTGTTTTTGGTTTCCTTGCTGGACCCCAGACCCCCATCAGCATTGGTGACAGTCTTTCTCCTAAGGACCCAAGTATCCTAATGCTATGTACACATGATAGGATTTTCCGACAACAAAACCGTGGATTTTTTTCTGAAGGATGTTGGCTCAAACTTGTTTTGCATATACACGGTCACACAAATGTTGTCGGAAATTCTGAACGCCAAGAATGCGGTGATGTACAACAAGTACGACGAGCCGAGAAAAATGAAGTTCAATACCTTGTGCTTGATTCCGAGCATGCGTGGACTTTTGTGTGTCGGAATTATGTACACACGCTCAGAATTTCCGACAACAAGTCTTGTTGTCGGAAAATTTGAGAACCTGCTCTCAAACATTTGTTGGCGGAAATTCCGCCAACAAATGTTCTATGGAGCATACACACGGTCGGACTTTCTGACAACAAGCTCACATCCAACATTTGTTGTCGGAAAATCCTATTGTGTGTATGGACCATTATCCTTCCACATATTACTTGTAGTGCATGAACAATTGAGCGCTGAGAGAGTTTTTTTTTATGGTTACATTTATTATATTGCAGCCTACAAATTCTTAGATGTGATGGCTGCATTAGTTTTAGCCTTTCTTTCTTTTATTTTCATCTGGCGACAGAGGCGGCTCTAAACTTTGTGAGGCCTTAGGCAAAACTTAGACATGAGGCCCCACTCACGCCCATAATGGGAAAAATTATTCAATCGATAAAAAATTAACGGTATAAATCACCTACATTAAGAGCCTTAAATACTATGAACTATGAATTCACAGTTTCTATAATTTTTTCTAACCAATTATCCTTTAACCACTTCAGCCCCGGAAGGATTTACCGCCTTCCTGACCAGAGCACTTTTTACAATTTGGCACTGCGTCATTTTAACTGCTAATTGCGCGGTCATGCAATGCTGTACCCAAACAAAATTTGCGTCCTTTTCTTCCCACAAATAGAGCTTACTTTTGATGGTATTTGATCACCTCTGCGGTTTTCATTTTTTGCGTTATAAACGGAAAAAGACCGAAAATTTTGAAAAAAAATGATATTTTCTACTTTTTGTTATAAAAAAAATCCAATAAACTCAATTTTAGTCATACATTTAGGCCAAAATGTATTCGGCCACATGTCTTTGGTAAAAGAAATGTCAATAAGCGTATATTTATTGGTTTGCGCAAAAGGTATAGTGTCTACAAACTAGGGTACATTTTCTGGAATTTACACAGCTTTTAGTTTATGACTGCCTATGTCATTTCTTGAGGTGCTAAAATGGCAGGGCAGTACAAAACCCCCCAAATGACCCCATTTTGGAAAGTAGATACCCCAAGGAAATTGCTAAGAGGCATGTTGAGCCCATTGAATATTAATTTTTTTTGTCCTAAGTGATTGAATAATGACAAAAAAAAAAAAATTACAAAAAGTTGTCACTAAATGATATATTGCTCACACAGGCCATGGGCATATGTGGAATTGCACCCCAAAATACATTCAGCTGCTTCTCCTGAGTACGGCGATACCACATGTGTGGGTCTTTTTGGGAGCTTAGCTGCGTACGGGGCCCCGAAAACCAATCACTGCCTTCAGGATTTCTAAGGGCGTAAATTTTTGATTTCACTCCTCACTACCTATCACAGTTTTGAAGGCCATGAAATGCCCAAATGGCACAAAACCCCCCCAAATGACCCCATTTTGGAAAGTAGACACCCCAAGCTATTTGCTGAGAGGCATGTTGAGTCCATGGAATATTTTATATTTTGACACAAGTTGCGGGAAAGTGACACATTTTTTTATTTTTTATTTTTTTTTGCACAAAGTTGTCACTAAATGATATGTTGCTCACACAGGCCATGGGCATATGTGGAATTGCACCCCAAAATACATTTAACTGCTTCTCCTGAGTATGGGGATACCACATGTGTGGGACTTTTTGGGAGCCTAGCCGCGTGCGGGGCCCCAAAAACCAATCACTGCCTTCAGGATTTCTAAGGGCGTAAATTTTTGATTTCACTCTTCACTGCCTATCACAGTTTCGGAGGCCATGGAATGCCCAGGTGGCACAAACCCCCCCCCAAATGACCCCATTTTGGAAAGTAGACACCCCAAGCTATTTGCTGAGAGGCATGGTGAGTATTTTGCAGCTCTCATTTGTTTTTGAAAATGAAGAAAGACAAGAAAAAAAAATTTTTTTTTTCTTTTTTCAATTTTCAAAACTTTGTGACAAAAAGTGAGGTCTGCAAAATACTCACTATACCTCTCAGCAAATAGCTTGGGGTGTCTACTTTCCAAAATAGGGTCATTTGGGGGGGTTTGTGCCACCTGGGCATTCCATGGCCTCCGAAACTGTGATAGGCAGTGAAGAGTGAAATCAAACATTTACGCCCTTAGAAAGCCTGAAGGCGGTGCTTGGTTTTCAGGGTCCCGTACGCGGCTAGGCTCCCAAAAAGTCTCATACATGTGGTATCCCCATACTCAGGAGAAGCAATGTATTTTGGGGTTTAATTTCACATATTCCCATGGCATGTTTGAGCAATATATCATTTAGTGACAACTTTGTGCAAAAAAAAAAAAATTTGTCTTTTTCCCGCAACTTGTGTCACAATATAAAATATTCCATGGACTCGATATGCCTCTCAGCAAATAGCTTGGGGTGTCTACTTTCCAAAATAGGGTCATTGGGGGGGGTTGAACTGTCCTGGCATTTTATGCACAACATTTAGAAGCTTATGTCACACGTCACCCACTCTTCTAACCACTTGAAGACAAAGCCCTTTCTGACATTTTTTGTTTACATGAAAAAATTATTTTTTTTGCAAGAAAATTACTTTGAACCCCCAAACATTATATATTTTTTTAAAGCAAATGCCCTACAGATTAAAATGGTGGGTGTTTCATTTTTTTTATCACACAGTATTTGCGCAGCGATTTTTCAAACGCATTTTTTGAGGAAAAAACACACTTTTTAAAATTTTAATGCACTAAAACACACTATATTGCCCAAATGTTTGATGAAATAAAAAAGATGATCTTAGGCCGAGTACATGGATACCAAACATGACATGCTTTA
The DNA here is from genome assembly GCF_042186555.1 of Aquarana catesbeiana. NCBI lineage: Eukaryota > Metazoa > Chordata > Amphibia > Anura > Ranidae > Aquarana > Aquarana catesbeiana. Next base: position 99,603,970 of record NC_133336.1, on the reverse strand, counting down.
AAATTGCACACAAACGTGCAGTGGCGACAAACTAAATACATTTTTAAAAGCCTTTAAAAGCCTTTACACATTACCACTTTAGATTTGCAGAGGAGGTCTACTGCTAAAATTACTGCCCTCAATCGGATATTCGTGGTGATACCTCACATGCATGGTGCAATTGCTGTTTACATTTTACGCCAGACCGACGCTTGCGTTCGCCTTAGTGCGAGAGCAGGGGGGGACAGGGGTGCTTTTTTTTTTTTTTTTTTGCTTTTTTATCTTATTTTTGAACTGTTCCTTTCATTTTTTTTAAATCATTTTTATTGTTATCTCAGGGAATGTAAATATCCCCTATGATAGCAATAGGTAGTGACAGGTACTCTTTTTTGCAAAAATTGGGGTCAAAGCATCTGACCACACAAAGATCGGTGTGATAAAATGCTTTCCCAATTTCTGAATGGCGCTGTTTACATCCGGCAATATCTAACTCATGAAATGCTCATAGCTTCCGGTTTCTTAGGCCATAGAGATGTTTGGAGCCACTCTGGTCTCTGATCAGCTCTATGGTCAGCTGGCTGAATCACTGGTTGCATTCTCAGGTTCCCTGTTGAGACAGGAGAGCCAGAGAAAAACACGGAAGACGGTGGGGGGCATTCCTTCCCACTGCTTGTAAAAGCAGTCTAGAGGCTAATTAGCTGCTAGGATTGCTTTTACATGAAAGCCGACCGCTGGCTGAAAAGAATGATACCAAGATGATGCCTAAACCTGCAGGCATCATTCTGGTATAATCACTCAAAGTTGTGAATGGCGTACCTGAAGACAAAAAAATGGTTAACAATAAAACACAGTAAACGGTAAAGTATAAAAAATTGCATACCTGAAAAGCAAACATGATAAAACATAATAACAATAAAACATTGCAGAATAGAATACAGTAAAAAAGAGCAGAACGATAGAGAGAGAATAGAGAGAGAGAGAGAGAACAATAAAACGACAACTATTTTTTTTTTTAATTTCATATATTTTTTGTGTTTTTTTTTTTTTTACACTTTTTTTGTAACTGTAACTTTTATAACTGTAACCGGTTCCAGGTTCGGGTCTCTGAAAATGCGATGGCATCTTGGGAGACCCTGTTAAAGTGTGCCTAGTCTGTGCAATGCTGTACGCTACGCTAATACTCAACTAGTGAATGGTAGCGTTCAAAACATTCACCAATGCAGAGACCAGGATTGTCAGGACAGGAGGGAAAATAATAGCGGGTGTCACACCTATATCCGTGCTTGCTGCAGACACAACATCTTTTTTTGGGGGTTCGTTGGGTAGGGGTACTCGGGAGGACATGAAAATGCCTCTCATGCAGCCGACTGCATTTGGTTGGGGATGTGAATGGGGGAAGTACGGGCGCTGCAGAAGTGGTGGGTTCCCAATTATTAGGATTGGCGAATGCAGCAGGAAGGGCATTATGGGCACGACGGCCTGTGTTTGTCTTCTTGGTGGCAGCGGGACACTACTTGTGCTTGCCACCTCACCAGCTTGAACTGCACTTATGGGACTCGCCACGTCACCAAGTGTTACTGCAGTGCTGGTTTGACTACGACCAGGGTGTACTAGGCCGCTGGTGCTTGCCAGTTCACCAAAACGCTACCAAAAAAACAATTAGCGATCGCAGGGATCAGGCCTGACTCTGCGAACGCTGCAGTTATATGTGTTTAGTGTTTTGTAAGTGACAGTGATCGATCGATACTGCACTTGGGTGGGCTGGGCTGGGCCGGGCGGAGGGGCAAAACGCAGGTGCTAGCAGGTATGCGGGCTGATCCTGCTAACACTGCGTTTTTGGGAACCCTAAACTGCTGGGGATGCTAGTATAGATCTGATCAGATCAGATATTGATCCGTTCAGATACTATACCACTAAGGGAGGTGTATGCTGCATGCGTGGGTGTTAGCGGAACTGGCATTAACCTGACGCTGCCTGGGGCTGGTGCTTGCCAGTTCACCAAAACGCTACCAAAAAAACTGTTAGCGATCGCAGGGATCATGCCTGACTCTGCGAACGCTGCAGTTATGTGTGTTTAGTGTTTTGTAAGTGACAGTGAATGACCAATACTGCACTTGGGTGGGCTGGGCTGGGCCGGGCGGAGGGGCAAAATGCAGGTGCTAGTGGGTATCTGGGCTGATCCCGCTAACACTGCGTTTTTGGGAACCCTAAACTGCTGGGGACGCTAGTATAGATCTGATCGGATCAGATATTGATCCGTTCAGATACTATGCCACTAAGGGAGGTGTATGGTGTGTGCGTGGGTGTTAGCGCTACTGGCACTAACCTGACGCTGCCTGGGGCTGGTGCTTACCAGTTCACCAAAATGCTACCAAAAAAACTGTTAGCGATCGCAGGGATCAGGCCTGACTCTGCAAACGCTGCAGTTATCCGTTTAGTGTTTTGTAAGTGACAGTGATCGATCGATACTGCACTTGGGTGGGCTGGGCAGGGCCGGGTGGAGGGGCAAAACGCAGCTGCTAGCAGGTATCTGGGCTGATCCCGCTAACACTGCGTTTTTGGGAACCCTAAACTGCTGGGGACGCTAGTATAGATCTGATCGGATCAGATATTGATCCGTTCAGATACTATACCACTAAGGGAGGTGTATGCTGCGTGCGTGGGTGTTAGCGGAACTGGCACTAACCTGATGCTGCCTGGGGCGACGCAGACCCTATTTGACCCTAAAACCTAAGTTATATCACCGTCGGGCGATTAGGGAGCTAAACCTTTATTCGGTAATAAATGGCGGGTGCCCTGACACTATAAAAAATAAACGAACTAACCAGCGTCACCCGTAACAGTTATACGGTGATCACTGGTGAAAGGGTTAACTAGGGGGCAATCAAGGGGTTAAAACATTTATTAGGTAGTATATGGGGGTCCCTGACGCTATAGAATGCTGATGGCGAACCTAAATATTTACCTCTCTAACTAGCGTCACCAGTGACACTAATACAGCGATCAGAAAAATGATCGCTTTGTGACCTGGCGATGGGGGGTGATCAAGGGGTTAAAACTTTATTAGGGGGGTTAGGGGGGTACCCTAGACCTAAAGGGGGCTAACACTAACTGCCCTACCACACTAACTGTCACAAACTGACACCAATGCAGTAATCAGAAAAAAAAACAAAAAACTGCTTGGTGTCAGTGTGACAAGGGGGGTGGGGGTGATTGGGGGGTGATCAGGGGGTGATCAGGGGTGAAATGGTGTAATGTATGCCTGGCGTGTTCTACTGTGTGTGTAGTGTTTGTGCACTCAATCGGATGTCTTCTCTCCTCTGCGCCGGAATGGAAAATACCGAGCCGAGGAGAGATGACATCATTTCCTCTGCTGCTGTTTACTATACAACAGCAGAGGAAGATTCTGATTGGCTGGGAGCGATCGCGAGGGGGGGGGCACGAATGGATGGTCTCCCCCTCACATCTGATCGCTGCCAGACACAAGCCGACCACCTCGGGCACCGGGGGGGGGTCCGAACGGACCCCCCGCCCGCGGGAGGCAGATCATGTACCAGGTACGTGATTTTGCCTGCCCGTGCCATTCTGCCGCAGTATATCTGCGTTAGGCGGTCGGCAAGTGGTTAATCAAATATCATTAAACATAGGGTATGTATATATATTTTTTTATTACATCCACACAAATATAGATACAATTTGTGCAGCTGCTACTAGCAATGTGTTTAAGTTATAACAAAAGTCAAAAACCGTATTTCTTCATTTACATGAAGGTCAGGTTAATATAACCCAATACAGAGTTCCCCCTCACATCAGAGTCGGCAGGATTCCCCCTTACAGTGCAAGGGGAAATTTGATGTAAAGGGGAATGCTGCAGATCCTGATGTAAGAGGGAATGCTGCAGACTAGTGTAAAGGGGAACTCTGATGTAAGGGGGGCTCTGGTGACCAGAGATCACCTTCCACAAATTGAATGCACTAAGGTAAGGGGGGTTACTGATACCAGGGGGGACTTTTATATCAGTGCCACCATACCTTACTGTATTCACTCCCCCCTTATATCAGTGATCCCCCTCATACTATCCTTGTAGCACTATCACTAACCTCCTCTCAGGTGCACCTTGCAGGGCTCAGTCAGATGGTCCTCTCTGGACTTCAGCTTGGTGGCTCTAGTTTCATCCTATATTATTCTCTCCAGAGTCTACACACATCTGACTCCTCATGCGACCCCTGTCCTGGCAGCGCTCCCGCTCTTGACTCCTCTGTAGGCTCCCCCACCCCCCCAGAGACTGCAGACATGATACAAGAGATGGTCAGAGACTGTAGACATGATATAGGAGATGGTCAGAGACTCTGCAGATATGATACAGGAGATGGTCAGAGACTGTGCAGACATGATACTAGAAATGGTCAGAGACTGTGTGGACATGATACAAGAAATGGTCAGAGACTGTGCAGACATGAAACAGGAGATGGTCAGAGACTGCAGATATGATACAGGAGATGGTCAGAGATTGTGCGACCATGATACAGGAGACAGTCAGAGATGTGCGGACATGATACAGGAGATGGTCAGAGACTGTGCAGACATGATACTAGAAATGGTCAGAGACTGTGCGGACATGATACAAGAAATGGTCAGAGACTGTGCAGACATGAAACAGGAGATGGTCAGAGACTGCAGATATGATACAGGAGATGGTCAGAGATTGTGCGACCATGATACAGGAGACAGTCAGAGATGTGCGGACATGATACAGGAGATGGTTAAAGACTGAGCAGACATGATACAGGAACTGGTCAGAGACTGCAAACATGCTGCAGAAGATGGTCAGAAACTGTGCGGTTATGATACAGGAGATGGTCTTAGACTGTGTAGACAGGCACCAAACACTAGAGCCATAGCCACAGATGATCCCGCCACAGACAGGGTGCAGAGCAGACAGATGATCCCTCTATACACTCCTTGGTGAAACTTAATTTTAGCAGACCATCACCTCCTTTGCAAGCAAAACACATAGCCTTTAGTAAATGTCCAGTAAAGTTTTCTGAGCCTGGGAAGTAGTGTAGCTGTCCTGGTCTGTGATCTCATCAGAGTTGCGGGATACTGATAATTTAACAGTAATCTGAAAGCACTGATTTCAGGCTGACACAGAGAGGATGTTTCACAAATCTGGTCTTTCTGCCACTAATCCAGCTTGTTCTGCAAATACATTAGCACCTCATCTTAATGGCAACTTCCATGGATTGAATAAAGAGCTTGTGAGCTGGCCTGGGGAGAGCTCTGGTGACTGCTGGGCTGGGCTGAACAGTGATCAGTGCAGTGTGATGAACTTTCTAAACCTGCTCCACCCACCTCTACTGCTGCTCAGACTGTGCAAGCCTCGATCCAGCCAGATCAACCTAGGAGGATCGTCCTTCTCCTGTATGTATACTGGTATGGCTGCAGCTACAGAGAGGAGGCACACAGTGTGCACAGACACAACCTCTGCTCAGGCCATTTCTACCGCACATAATGAGCATAGTGCAGCTCGCAATCCGGCGCCCCTCCTTCCAGCTCTGGTGCCAGCTTTCTGAGAAGGCTAGGAGGACGGTAGTGATCATGAGCTGTTCTCTGTGTGAGGGGGATATTACAGCTGGCCCAGGCTGGAACCTGCATGGCTTTACCCGCTTACCCTGCCAGCCTGGGGACACCGATCTGGGACATTCCCTCTCACACACGTTAGGCAAAGTTTGCCTAATTAGAGAGCTGCCTCTGAGCACAACAGGTATGTAGATTACAGTCAGGTGAACTATTTAGATGTGACCCCTGTGAGATTGTGAGACGAGCTGTGGATGGCTTTGTATGTTGTTGTTAGTATTTAGATTTTTATTGGTTAGGCCAGCAGAAGCCAGTGGGAAGATTGGAAAAGGGGGTAAGGGTGCACACTGAAAGAGTCCTAAAGTGAAACCCCAGGAATTATTTTTATTGCCAACTTCCCTTGGTCCAGCTTAGCATAATGTAATTATCCATACTGCATATTTTACGGGCTGCTGGAGACGATGAAAGCCTACATACAGTTATACCCACAATATATCAGGTCTTGCTCAAGCAGCTTCTCCTCTGCACAATGAGCACTTATGGTTGCTCAGCACTGCTGCCATTCAGAGAACACTTTGTATTTTGTGAATACAAGGCATCGTTCACCCCTCCTCTCCACCTTGTCAAATCATAGAAAACTTCTTGTATTCATTATAAAAACACATTCTACAAGTCAGAGAAGAGATGGCAGCACCCATATTTCTATTTATCCTGACAGATTTATTTTTAAGGGGAAAGCTTGAAGTTTGCATTCTTTTAAATACTATAACATTTACAAAACAAGACTGTAAAAGCATAAAGTGAGTCTGATCTGATAATCAAATACCTACGTTAACAAAAGTGCTGAAATCCAAACATCTTTTAGGTCTAGGCTTTACACATTAAGGTACCCCCTACCTGGAGTTGTCACCTTCTATTTCTCATTGCACACACTGTGTTTTGCTATTGTGCCCAAATATATATTTTCATGAGTTGTGTGTTTTGCATGAATTTTAAAAGACTTCAGCACATCAAGCCATGCTTTAAAATGCAAACGTTCAATGCCAGTCTTACAGATCAACACACCCTGAGTCTGTCATGCTAATATATCTTGTAGTATGGAATCTTGAGTAACAAGCTATGTACTATACCTGCTCCTCGGTCCCCTATCCTACTAATGGCAGCATGAGAAGCTGGCGACGAGTGATGTTGTCTTTGAGCTCCCTGCAGGCTGCAGTGCAATCTGGGAGTTGTAGTCTCTGCAGAGCACAGGCACCAGAGGGCCAAGTCTGTTGTTTGTGCTGTGAAAAACTACAACTCCCGCCATGCACTGGGGCCGCCAACTTTGGGAGAAAGGCTAGGAGGACAGCGCCATGGCGGTGGAGACTGCTATTGGATGCAGCCGACTGAGCCGAGAGCCATCTGTGGAGGCTCATGAGCTCACACAGGCAGAGCTGGTGTCAGTCGTGCAGTGCTCGCTCACCCCAACGGCTTGCATGTACACACGATCATGGCTCACAGGGGATATTTCCTAAGAAAAGAAGGAAGAGAGGGCGCACCGACCTAGTGCATTACCACTGATAGCGTTTATTAAAAAAGGTAAAATAGCAAATGAATACTCACAAATGAGCATGAATGACAAGCATGAACATTAGCTGCAGGTACGCAGTAACAGACATCAGAAAGAAACCGGGACCGGACATCAGGTGGATACGGCAATGGCTGACGTGTTTCGGGGGAGAACCCCTTTCCTCAGAGCCTAGGCGGGTGGTGACTGCTCGCAAGTAGGAGCTCCTCTATATATGTGTGCATGCGTGTGGCTATGCATCCCAATCGCCTCAAGCACCAGCCCACAATGGCCACTCCCACTTGCACAGGAAGCACAGCCCTCTAAGATGAAAAAGCCCTCCCTGGTGTCACTGTATCGCTACAATAACACCATGGCGATAATTCCCCACACATCCAGAAAAGAATATATATACACACTAATCCATCAATAATATTTCAATAAATGCGGTTAGTAAACCATATCTAGTGTACAAGAATGGACTTCTTATGCAGGCCAGCGGAGGTAATCTAACAGGAGCAATGTTTTGGCCATATCATATGTGCAAATATATATAGACGGAGGTGGCCAGGCAATAATACCATCTGTGCCAGCCCCGCAGTTATCGCATATTGGGGGATGTGGTGGGGACAACACATACCAGGAGAAGCATCGGGGGACCCTCAGACGCCATTAGTCGCCGGTGGAACGCACGCCGCCTTGATGACCAGGAAGTGCGGGTACGTTTGCGCTCCACCAGCGAGTTCCGGCTAACCTGGACGTCACCTCCGCCCGTGCATGCGCAGTGGACCCGGCCCGGAAGTGCGGGTGGATATGCGTTCCACACGCTACCTTCGACCACTAAGGCCCAAGCGCTCGCTATGGGCGGTGATGTATGGATGTGTACGCATCCCCACTAGGCAGGCACATTCAGGATAATGAATATAAGAGACTAGTCCCCCCCTGAACGAACTTGGTCTGATTGTGTTAAATACACAATCAGGGGGGGGAAAGGGAGGAGGGAGGGGAGGGCCAGAGGGGGGAGGCTGATGCTGGAAGTCAACAAGGACGCACAGAAAACCCAAACACACTACACAGAGAAAGTCAGCCTCATAGGGATGGTCGTTAGAAAGTCCCCAGTATAATATGGGTAATACAATTAAATACAAATTGCATAAATGCAATCGTTGTGATCAAGATGAATATAAAAATATATATAAATAAAAAATACATATATAAAAAATATATGTAAATAGATACACTAAAATAAATATATCTATATCTATATATTGCATTCCATCATATAGTGAATCTTAATACAAACCTCATCTAGAGAATCTACATATGTGTATATATATATACATACACACACACGCCCTCTCAAAGAATTATTATACATGAGGGGAGTGATCTAATCTTACTTAATCCAACGTTGGAAATATAAAAAAATAGAATAGAATAAAAAAAAATAATAAAAATACAAAGTAAGAACAGGACACAATGATTATTGTTAATAATTAATATCATAGAAATTCATTATCAATAGGGAGGTGAACACAACACGTGCACAAATAAGTACACTCATGTCGACCCATTCTCGTTTTCATATAAAGGAATGTATACAAACTAGACGTATGTCATATACTAATGAGGCTATAACGGAAAATAAGGCACCTAGAGTAGGTGTTAGATTCCTAGCATGGGACTTTCTAACGCCATGTACCCGCTGATTTCTGGTAAGTCGCAAGGAATATAAACTGTACCCAATGTAGAAGACACATATACTGTTGCAAATACACATAAAAATATAAACCACATGGATGAATCATGCAAGAGAAACCCCTATACTAAATATACTGAACGACTAACTATGTCCTAAAAGATAGAGGGACCCCAGCAAAACGGGTGGGGACCCTCCCAATCTAGGGATGGGTATTCTATATCTCCCATGGCCGTAGATGGTGTGTGTAATGGAAATAGCTATATATGGGGGGGGGGGAAACCCAACATCACAAACGACATGAAGACATTGAAATAATCAATGTACCTAGATATCATGAGGGACCAAGATAAGAGGGGGAAGTGGCGGGCTAGCAGGGATAGCACATATCATAGGACACTATGTAATTCAATTTCTTCATTCAGGCCTTTCGGGGCCAAAGTCCCCAAGGTGAAAATCCAATAAGCCTCTCTGGTACACAGTAGCTGGTACTTTTTACCACTGTCAAGATCATTGGGCATAGCTTCTAGGCCGAACACCCTAAGGCCATCTATACTACTGTCATGAGCCTCTAGAAAGTGCCTTGGTATAGAATATTTATCTTTCTTAGTCAGGATGTTACTTCTATGTTCATTCATTCTAGTTCTCATAGGTCTAGAGGTCCGGCCGATGTACAGACAGCCGCATGGACAAAGGAGACCATAAACCACATAGGTGGTCCCGCAGTTAATAAATTGTTTTATCTTGTGGATCTTGCCATCTGCTCCTACTATGTCTTTTTTTCTGTGACACATGTAGGTACAATTTCCGCAGTTTGAGCTCCCACATCTATAACTGCCTTTTTGGTCAAAAATTGTTGTCCAAGGGCTATTGAGTCATCTGTTTTTGATCTTTTTCACCCTACTTGGGGCAATTAGGCTCCTCAGATCTTTTGGTCTTCTGAAAACCAGATTAGGGTGTGAAGGAAGGCTTGTCTTCAGAACTGGATCTGATTCTAGAATCCTCCAATTCTTCTTGAAGATTTTATGGATTAAGGGAGCTTTATTGTTGAACCTTGTACAGAAACGTACTTGTAGTTGTGGTTGTTGTTGTGATGCATCTTCGTGAGATCTCAACCTTCTTACACCTTCACCACCAGCATTATCATACAACTCAAGATATTTCTTGAAGGCTTCCTCAATGTGTTCATCCTTATACCCCTTTTCCTTAAATTTGGTCTTTAAAACAAGGCTTTGTTCCTCATAATCCTGTTTCAGAGTGCACGTCTGCCTAAGTCTGCAAAACTGGCCATATGGGACATTACGGATCCATCTGGGATGGTGATGACTGTGGGCATGGAGGTAAGAATTGCCAGCACTTGGCTTAAAATGGGTTTTAGAATAAATACCTCCAAGCTCGTCTACTCGCAATTCAAGATCTAAAAAAGATCAGGGACTGATCGTTTACCACATGTGTGAACGAAATACCAAAAGGGTTCTTTGCACAGTGTGCTAGAAACCCATCTAGCTCTTCATCAGTGCCGCTCCAGATAATAAGGACATCATCGATGTATCGAGCGTATAATACCAAGTTCCTTCCAAAAGGGTTATTGGCCCAGATGTAATTAAAATAAAGGACGGATTTCCGCGCTCACGAACCTAAAGGCCTGCAGCCTCCCCTTACACTTACCCCCTAAGGGAGTGAGTTAAATGTTAATGGAAAATCTATTAGGGGTAAATGGCGCTACCTTTCCAGGGTACCTTGATTTATAATTGGATGAACCTCAAAGGGACAAAGAAATCAGAAAAAAATATATAATAAATACACCCCTTCTATCATTCATTAGGTAGTGGATCTAGGTGCCCAGCATTACCTGAATGGACTGTACTAACAGGTCAGTTTCATCTCTATATGCAGGCGTGCATCGTGTGGCTAATCATCATAAATCACTGAATCTATTTATGATGATTAGCCACACGATGCACGCCTGCATATAGGGATGAAACTGACCTGTTAGTACAGTCCATTCAGGTAATGCTGGGCACCTAGATCCACTACCTAATGAATATTAGAAGGGGTGTATTTATTATATATTTTTTTCTGATTTCTTTGTCCCTTTGAGGTTCATCCAATTATAAATCAAGGTACCCTGGAAAGGTAGCGCCATTTACCCCTAATAGATTTTCCAGATGTAATTAAGTTCCCAATAGCCCATGAATAGGTTTGTGTAGCTGGGAGCGAACCTGGCACCCATAGCAGTACCCTTCACCTGCCTATAGAAGCTATCCATGAACATAAAATAGTTATGAGTCAACGTGAACTCAATGCACTTGTAGAGGAAATGTGCTTGTGCAGGGTTGAAGAGATGTGCCTCCGCCAGGTAATACTCAATGGCTCTTAAGCCAAATTTATGTTGGATGGATGTATACAAGGATGCTACATCCAAAGACAACCATCTATAACCTTTCTCCCATGTATAGGTGCTCAGTATCTCTAAGGCATGGCTGGAATCCTTGATGAATGATGGCAAATTTGTTACCAACCCCTGGAGAAAATGGTCAATATAACTACCAAGGTTACTAGTCAGGCTGTCCATTCCTGCAATGATTGGTCTACCAGGAGGCTTCTTCATATCCTTGTGCATCTTGGGATATGGCAGAAGTATGGGACCACTGGATGTTTCGAATACAGGAATAGGTGCTCACTCTTGGTAATAACTTGATTGGCTAGTGCTCTATCGAGAAGCTCTTTGAGCTCCATGTTGTAGTTGGCCGTTGGGTCCAAGGTGAACCTTTCATATGTATCGAGGTCGCTGATCAATCTAGATGCTTCTTCTAAATATTGATCTCTATCTTGTATAACCAAGCCTCCACCCTTGTCTGCTTTTCTGATTATAATATCGGAATTATTTCTCAGGCTATTGAGAGGGCCATCCAAACAGGCTTCATGGCCTTTATTGTGTTTCTGAGTTTTTCCACCACGAATCTTCCTAAACTCCACCATTACTACCTCATAGAAGGTGGGTATAAAGTTACCCTTATTCCAATGCGGATAGAAGCTCGATCTTGGTCTAAAGTTGGTATTGATGATCTCTCCCTCAAGGATCGAGGGAGGAATCTCATACGTGCACTCATGGCTTCCCTCTATATAGAGTTCTTCCAAGATCTCAAGTATTCCTTCATCTAAGGACTCCATAGAGGCGGACGGAATAGTCATCTCAGGGTGATCCTCAATTATTCCATTAGGTTCCTTCAGCCGGAAATGATGCTTGACAGTGAGGTTCCGTATAAATTTATTGAGGTCGATGAAGAGTTCAAACAGATTTGGGGGGCTCTCTGGAGCATAATTTAGTCCTCTTCTAAGTAATCCGAGTTCTAGTTCTGAAAGTTCACATTTGGACAGATTGAATAATTTGATCGTGGAGTGGCTCTCTATTCCTTGAATTCCTTTTTGGAAGTAGTTTTCCCCCCTCCTCTACACCCTCTCCTCATGATCTTAGTTACACACATATGTAGATTCTCTAGATGAGGTTTGTATTAAGATTCACTATATGATGGAATGCAATATATAGATATAGATATATTTATTTTAGTATATCTATTTACATATATTTTTTATATATATATTTTTTATATGTATTTTTTATTTATATATATTTTTATATTCATTTTGATCACAACGATTGTATTTATGCAATTTGTATTTAATTGTATTACCCATATTATACTGGGGACTTTCTAACGACCATCCCTATGAGGCTGACTTTCTCTGTGTAGTGTGTTTGGGTTTTCTGTGCGTCCTTGTTGACTTCCAGCATCAGCCTCCCCCCTCTGGCCCTCCCCTCCCTCCTCCCCCACCCCCCGATTGTGTATTTAACACAATCAGACCGAGTTCGTCCAGGGGGGGACTAGTCTCTTATATTGATTATCCTGAATGTGCCTGCCTAGTGGGGATGCGTGCGCATCCATACATCACCGCCCATAGCGAGCGCTTGGGCCTTAGTGGTCGGAGGTAGCGTGTGGAACGCATATCCACCCGCACTTCCGGGCCGGGTCCACTGCGCATCCAAAGGCGGAGGTGACGTCCAGGTTAGCCGGAACTCGCTGGTGGAGCGCAAATGTACCCGCACTTCCTGGTCATCAAGGCGGCGTGCGTTCTACCGGTGACTGATGGCTTCTGAGGGTCCCCCGATGCTTCTCCTGGTATGTGCTGTCCCCACCACATCCCCCAATATGCGATAACTGCGGGGCTGGCACAGATGGTATTATTGCCTGGCCACCTCCATCTATATATATTTGCACATATGATATGGCCAAAACATTGCTCCTGTTAGATTACCTCCGCTGGCCTGCATAAGAAGTTCATTCTTGTACACTAGATATGGTTTACTAACCGCATTTATTGAAATATTATTGATGGATTAGTGTGTATATATATTCTTTTCTGGATGTGTGGGGAATTATCGCCATGGTGTTATTGTAGCGATACAGTGACACCATTGCCGTATCCACCTGATGTCCGGTCCCGGTTTCTTTCTGATGTCTGTTACTGCGTACCTGCAGCTAATGTTCATGCTTGTCATTCATGCTCGTTTGTGAGTATTCATTTGCTATTTTACCTTTTTTAATAAACGCTATCAGTGGTAATGCACTAGGTCGGTGCGCCCTCTCTTCCTTCTTTTCTTTATGTAGCCTATGAATACCCAATATTCTGAAGAGGGCTGCAAGACGGCAGATACCACTGAAGCATTTTGGCCTTATCACACATTGAGAATTCAGATACCCGAGTGCAGGAGAGAATCTTTTTTTCGGTCACAGGGGATATTTCCTTCCACTCCCGAGTCCTCACACTTATGTCCTGTCAGGCAAATTAGGCGGCCGCGGCCCGTGAGGCCCTTGTGGGGGGCAAGGCGTAAGGCAATCGCCTAATTTGCCTAATTAAAGAGCCGCCTCCGTCTGGCGATCCAGCCAGCAAGTCTGATGTTATTTAATCGCACAAGCTCTCCAGCAGAATATATCAAGTTACATGTATGAGACAAACCATGTAATACTGGCAGGGAGGGTTAAAATAATCAGCTTTTATTTATTCATGCAAAACCTTTGTCTTAAAAGAAAAAAAAACAACTGTTTGCTATAAATGCTTATAAACAGTGATCTGGAGTTTGGCTTCAATTTGTTTTTGCATCTAAAGCCCCATACACACGATAGGACTTTGTACAAACTTTCCCTTGGATTTTTGTACAAAGGGCGTTGGCCAGAAGTTTGTCTTGCATACAGACGACAGGACTTTTCCAGCCAACTTTCACCAAATCACGTGGTTTTTCAGCTCTTTACCACCACCCTTTGGTCAACTTCTGTATTGTTGTCTGATATTGTGTCAATCTCGCCACTTTTATTGGTGAGATTGACACCCTCCGAGCCGGGTTCACACTGGTGCGGGGATCCGACTTGGATCCCCGCCAATGCCAGGCACTGTGTTTGGTATGAATCTTGAGGGGGGGAACTACACACCAAATTTTAAATAAAAAACCGGCATGGGTTCCCCTCCAGGGGCATACCAGGCCCTTAGATCTGGTATGGATTTCAAGGGGAACCCCCTATGCCGAAAAAAACGGTGTGCGAGTCCCCCCCAAAATCCATACAAGACCCTTATCCGAGCACGCAGCCCGGCCGGTCAGGAAAGGGGGTGGGGACGAGCAAGCCTAGGATGACATGACCATGCCCCCTTATGACCTCACAGTCCCAGCATGCCCCAGGACTGTGATGTCATAGGGGGGCAGGGTCACCGCCTTTATAAGTCATAGCAGAGCGCACAGAAAGCATTACAGCCGGAGAGAGCGTCATGTCAACATCTCTGGAAGAGAAGAGGGAAGAAGACGATCCAGATGTCCGGGCTCCTCCGCTAGCAAAAGAGCGGCAAAAGAGCAGAAGATAGCGGAGGAGCCCAGCAAAAGGAAGAAGGTATCGGAGAAGAACCAGAGAACGCGGAGACGACACTGGAGAGAGGGAGAAGAGGCCTGAGAGACCCTCGAAGTCGGCAGAAGACCCCCGAAATGGGAAGAAGACCCCCAAAGACGGCAGAGAGATGCAGCCACCACATCTAAAGATTGGTAAGCTGCAATATAATATATTTTTGGGTTTAATATGGCTTTAACTACTCATAACTGCAAGTAAACCTATTTGATAGCTTTTTTGAAACGATTACATCTGCTGAACCAAGATATATGCCTATATATGCAATGCCCATATGCATAAGAGGCTACTATGTTGATCTACTGACCAGGCCAAGCCTTCATTTGTATGTCTATGCAAAGGGAAAACGTGACCTGATGCCTGCGGCACTGCTTGGCTCATAAGGAAACAAAGTGACCACACTATCACCTTATCAGAATGAAAACAGGCAGAACATAAAAAAGACCTATATTCAGCCATCAATTCTCTCTTGCTGTTGCCATAGAAAAAATGGCCCAAATTCTTTAAACTTTAAATGGTGCTCTGAGGAAAAAATTAACAGCAAGAAATTGGCAGACCAGTAAGCCTTTGACTTAGGCTTGCTTCAAGAGGTCTATATTAGTAGACCAGTCAACATTTGACTTTAGGCTTTACTTAAGGGGTTTATTTATAAAGATCAGCAAACTAATGTATTTTGTTTCACTGAACTTTGCTGTTATGTCCCCAAGTGTTTTTCTAGTCAGTTAAAGTTCACGTGGAAAGCTGTGATGTCAAAGTATAACACATTAAAAATTAGATTAATAAAGGCACTGAAGAGAAACAACTATGCTATATTGGGTAAAATAATGGATCATGCCATGCTCACAGCCGAGTTATTGATATAAAAAAAGTTAAAGAGGAAGTCAAGGGCCATTTTTTTTTCTGATCTGCAAAAGTAAAGGCATAATGTGCTAGTATGCATCGCATACTAGCACATTATGTGCAACTTACTTGCAAGCGAAGCCCTCATCGTCACCACTGGAGGCTGCATCCATCTTCCCCCGTCTTCCTTCCGGGTCCGCGGACTCTGGCTGTGTGCTGAATGCGCACGGAAGTCGCCGATCCTTCAGATGCGCCGATGATGTCATTGGCTGCATATACAATAAATATCTCCTAAACGGCACAGGTTTAAGAGATATTTACAGTACCTTATTATAGACTTACCTATAGGTACAAACAATACATGGAAGTTTACTTTCTCTTTAAGCTAAGCTACAATAGTCTATATAAACTGGCAAAGCCCACCTATAGAATACCTTTATCTGAATTGTTTTTACTTATGTGAAGATAGTTTGAATGTAGAGCTTTGATAAATGTGTCCCTATTTACTTTCTTTAAAGCAATGAGACGTGCTCCTCTGTCTGATGTACTCATTTTGCAGCCAATGAAGGGATTGCAATGAAAACTGGTAAATGGATAAGCTACGATGGTATGTTGCCATTTGAAGTTGTTCCATGTTTTTGAGGTGGCAAATACCTTTTAAAGTAAACCTTTTGGACCCTAAAATGTCCAAGCTAATACGAGTACTGAAACACAACTTCAGGAGGATACCTACAAATATTTGTGTCAGCCTAGTCTGATTTGTTTGAACCAAACAAACCATCAACCATCTTCTTACAAAATTTGTCTCACTCTGTTTTATCTCCCAGCAGCAACCTGGCAGTCTTACATGCTTCAAATGCAAACAATGAGCAGGTGCACTGTGTTTACATTGGAAGGCTACCAGGTCACTGCTGGAAGAGAATCTGCTAAGAATCTGATTACAGCACATCAGATAGCCTTTGTTAGAACTCTGAGAAGGAACAGTTTTACTGTTCCTGTACAGAGGGTAGGTAAGGGCTTGCTTTAAAGTGGTTGTAAACCCTGTTACACCACTTTTACCTACAGGTAAGCCTATAATAAGGCTTATCTGTAGGTACCGTGAATATCTCCTAAACTTGCACAGTTTAGGAGATATTCACTGTATCTGCTTGTGCCGACGTCATCGGCACATGAGCGCTAAAGAAACAGCTCGCTTGAGCCACGCCGTGACCGGCGTCTCCCGTGTGCATGCGCGGGAGTCACATCATTGCGGCTCCGGCCAATCACAGCACCGAGCCCGCAAACTCGGAAGTAACTCTGGGAGACACATTTCGCCAGTCACAGCGGTGTGCAGGGACTGCTGCAACAGCTTCGATCTAAGGTAAGTATTTCATAATTTTTTTTGAGTTTACAACCACTTTAAAGCTCATTTATTGCTTGTTAGGAATATGTAAGCCTTTAAATGGCCATAGCCGACCAGAGGCTCACCCTAAAGTCCTGTAAACTCCCTATGTCTGGGGCCAACCAGAGGTTTCTATTTGTGCCATTTCCTGACAGATTCCATCTATGAAATAGTCCACAGGAAAATGGCGGTTCCGCCACTTTAATTTTCGGGGATTTCCATTTCTGACAGGTGTAGTTTGTTTGCACCACTGGAAAATACTTATAATAATGTGAATGTTATGTCACTGGACACTTATTTGTCCCCTAAAGATGTCCATTTGCAGACAAAATGCATTGGTCGGGGCTAGGGGCCTGTGTCTTCATTACGTCTGCTGGTGTACAATGTTTTATGTACCCTGTGATACTTGTGAGTATATTTTATGTATAATAAATTCTGAGTTGACGTGCATTGCAGCAGTCAATAAGGCCTAGAGCAGTGGTTCTCAACTCCAGTCCTCGGGACCCACCAACAGGCCAGATTTTAAGTATTACCCTGGGGAGTTGCAGACTAGAATACTGCAATCACTGAGCAGCAAGTGATATCACCTGTGATGTATTTCAGCTATCTTGCAAACCTGGCCTGTTGGTGGGTCCTGAGGACTGGAGTTGAGAACCACTGGCCTAGAGGATAGCAGGTTAGGCACATCCTAATGGCTTAGTCCCTAGGAGCAGTAATGAATAATAGCCAACAAGCCCTCTTACCAGACCCAGCGAAACAGCACCAGTGATCCCTCTGGCTGGACGTTCACTCACTCTAGGTTGCCCAGGCTGACTCTGGTCAGTAGTGTATCATGGCTGTACCCTGGCAGTGGCTCAGTTTTTCTCTCTTGTAGTGTTTTGGCAGCAGCGTGGCCCTCTCTCTCATGGTGCTGGGCAGCGTGGGTCTCTCTCTGGTGGTGCTGGGCAGCAGCTTGGCTCTCTCTCTGGTGGTGCTGGGCAGCATGGCTCTTTCTCTGGTGGTGCTGGACAGCAGCGTAGCTCTCTCTCTGGTGGTGCTAGGCAGTGTAGCTCTCTTTTTGGTGGTGCTGGGCAGCGTGGCTCTCTCTCTCTGGTGGTGCTGCGCAGCGTGGCTCTCTCTCTGGTGGTGCTGGTCAGCAGTGTGGCTCTCTCTCTGGTGGTGCTGGGCAGCGTGGCTCTCTCTCTGGTGGTGCTGGTCAGCAGTGTGGCTCTCTCTCTGGTGGTGCTGGGCAGCGTAGCTCCCTCTCTGGGTGCTGGGCAGCAGCGTGGCTCTTTCTCTAGTGGTACGGGTACAGCATGGCTCTCTCTGGTGATGTGGGTACAGCGTTGCTCTCTCTCTCTGGTGTGGGTACAGCGTGGCTCTCTCTCTAGTGGTGCAGGTACAGCGTAGCACTCTCTCTGGTGGTGGGGTACAGCAT
Organism: Aquarana catesbeiana; assembly: GCF_042186555.1. Taxonomy (NCBI): domain Eukaryota; kingdom Metazoa; phylum Chordata; class Amphibia; order Anura; family Ranidae; genus Aquarana; species Aquarana catesbeiana. The sequence continues at coordinate 99,585,580 of NC_133336.1, read as the reverse complement.
GGCTCTCTCTCTGGTGGTGCGGGTACAGTGTGGTGCTCTCTCTCTGGTGTAGGTACAGCGTGGCTCTCTCTGTTGTGGTCTGGTACAGCGCGGCACTCTCTCTGGTGGTGTGGGTACAGTGTGGCTCTCTCTTTGGTGGTGTGGGTACATTGTGGCTCTCTCTTTGGTGGTGTGGGTACAGCGTGGCTCTCTGTCTGGCATTCCAAAGCACAGTCCTCTCTTTTTCTTGTAGCACTCAATTCTTCAGCTTTTTCCCAAGATCTCAATCTATCCCCAGCAGAGTGCACGCTAAGGGCTGTAGTCTGCTCCCTGTGGACAACAAAGGGGCTGCCAGTCTTCTGGGACTACATGTCCCATGATGCTGCCTCTCTTCTGATTGGCCCTCCGCTGTGGCCAATAGGGAGGGAAACAGACCGGGCAGTAAGCTAGGCAACGAATCAAATGAGAGCCACTCTCTCTTCTCCCGCACATTTAAATTTAAATTGAACTGCCCTTTGGGACCATAGTTGGACACCTGGAGTGGATTTTTTGTGTTCATTTTTTATCTTTTTTATAGACTTTAACTTGTGATTTTGTCACATTGCTTCTTTTATTGTTGATTTTTGAGAATTTTTTTTAAGGTTGGATATTCTTCATGCATTTTATTATTTCGATAAAGTGTTATGCCCTGTACACACGGTCAGATTTTCCGACAGAAAATGTGCGATCGGAGCTTGTTATCGGAAATTCCGACCGTGTGTGGGCTCCATCTGACTTTTTCCATCGGATTTTCCGACACATAAAGTTTGAGAGAAAGCTATAAAATTTTCCGACAACAAAATCCAATTGCGTCATTTCCGACCGTGTGTGGACAATTCCGACGCACAAAGTGCCACGCATGCTCAGAATAAATTCTGAGACGGAACTGCTTGGTCTGGTAATGGATATAGCACTTTCATCACGTTTAGTGCAGTGCACTCTCTTCTTCTTTATAATGCTAGAAGAATGAAGTTGTTTTGCTGCTCATATTCATTATTATGCACACATGATTTGTTTTTTTTCTATATTTTTAGGTGATTGTGATGTTGTGGATGAAGGTCATTTCACCAGTGAAAGTGCCCAGATCTTGATCGGGGAGATCATGGAGTGTAATAGGGACTTGGAAAACATCAAGAAAAACATCAATGATGTTCAAAACAAAATGAAGAACATCATTGATGTTTTAGGGAGAGTTTAAAACCTCTCGAAATCCCTTACTTCTTTCTGCTTTATTTTTCTGAAAATTTTTTGCACATTTTTTGACATATTCTAGAAAAGCCAAATTTTGAAGATGCACACAGTGTGTCAACATGTGCTATCTGCCATCACGGGAGATCAATGTACGCGTTTTGGGGGTGCAACCCCTTCCTCAATAATAAAGTAGCTGAGAGGAAGGGGTTGCACCCACAAAACACGTCCATTGATCCCCCATGATGGCAGCTAGCACATGTTGACATTCGGCAATTTGTGTGCATATTCAAAATTTGGTTTCACAGGGGTGACTTCACCCCATCTGAACGCAATATCAAACACAGTTTATTAATACTCATGTCTAATATTGCCTTCAATTTCTACAAAAGTTGAACTTTGTAAGTTCCAGATTTGTGTATTTCTTGTTGGTTTTAAACATGCCTGTTTTACCTTAAAAGGACATTTCTAATTTTAATGTCACCTAAAAGATTGTTATACAACAAACATGTTGGTTTGTTTTAAAAACCTTTTATAAATGCACATGTGATTGTGCTTTGATTAAAAAGATTGAGAATCAACAATGTGTGGCTTCTTTCAATGCTCAAAAGCATTTTTGGGTTGTAAAGTTGGTGTTTTCAGTGACAATGGGGGTTATTTACTAAAGACAAATCCACTTTGCACTACAAGTGCAGTTTCTGTGCAATCTCAAGTGCACTTGTAGTGCAAAGTGTATTTGCCTTTAGTAAATAACACCCAACATTGCTTTTTAATTTTACACAATCACGCTATTTTCAGGACTCCACAAATTTCAGTCAGGGTCAGCTAAAAGAAAGACAAGCAGTAAATCTAAGCAAATATTTGTTCATTTAACCACTTAAGGACCAGCCTCGTTTTGGATTTTAGGTGTTTACATGTTTAAAACAGGTTTTTCTGCTAGAAAATTACTTAGAACCCCCAAACATTATATATGGTTTTTCTTCTAACACCCTAGAGAATACAATGGCGGTCATTGCAATACTTTTTTTTGCACCGTATTTGCGCAGCGGTCTTATAAGCGCACTTTTTTTGGAAAAAATTCCGTTTTTTGAATAAAAAAATAAAACAACAGTAAAGTTATCCCAATTTTTTTTTATATTGTGAAATATAATGTTACGCCAAGTAAATTGATACCCAACATGTCATGCTTGAAAATTGCGCCCGCTCGTGGAATGGCGTCAAACTTTTTCCCTCAAAAATCTCCATAGGCGACGTTTAAAAAATTCTACAGGTTGCATATTTTGCACTACAGAGGAGGTCTAGGGCTAGAATTATTGCTATCGCTCTACCGGTCGCGGTGATACCTCACATGTGTGGTTTGACCACCGTTTTCATATGCGGGCGCTACTCGTGTATGCGTTCGCTTCTGCGCGCGAGCTCGTCGGGACAGCGGGGTTTTAAAAATTTATTTTTTTTTTTTTATTATTTATTTTACAATATTTTATTTATTTTTACACTGTTTAAAAAAAAAAAATTGTGTCACTTTTATTCCTATTACAAGGGATGTAAACATCCCTTGTAATAGAAAAAAGCATGGCAGGACCTCTTAAATATGAGATCTGGGGTCAAAAAGACCTCAGATCTCATATTTACACTAAAATGCAATAAAAAAAAAAAAGTCATTTAGAAAAATGACATTTGAAAAAATATGCCTTTAAGAGGCGTGGACGGAAGTGACGTTTTGACGTCGCTTCCGCCCAGCAGTGTCATGGAAACGAGTGGGCGCCATCTTGGCCTCACTCGTCTCCAGACACACCACGGCACAGGACGCGATCGCCTCCGCCGCTACCGACGGCTCCGGTAAGCGGCGGAGGGCACCGGATCGCGGCGGGAGGGGGGGCCTCTCCCGCCACCGATAAAAGTGATCTCGCGGTGAATCCGCCGCAGGGACCACTTTTATCTGAAAGCCGGCCGCCGCACAAAAACGGGGATACCGGGGTTATGGCAGCTAGCTGCTGCCATAATAACGATATCCCCGTTCAAACTTAGATCGTACATAGTCGTGCGGCGGTCGGGAAGTGGTTAAAAAAGAAAAATGTATTTAAATAATGTCTCAGAAATTGTCTGGCATATTGATGGCCCCCCTACCTGCAAAGTATTCCATGTATCTTGGACGGACCTCGCGGGCACTCTGGGGGGGCAAGTCAGGACGGCCAGCTTCAAGCACCGTCAGGGTTGGTTCATTTAGATTAATTCCAGCTTCAGGCCCAACTGAGCCAGCATAGTTCACAGAATTTCTCCTTAAAAAGTTGTGGAGACCACAGCAAGCCAGGATGATGTGATTGAGTTTATATTCCGCTATGTGTATGGGTGTAAGAAATAGGCGGAACCGGCTGGTTATTATTCCAAATGTGTTCTCCACCACTCTTCTGGCTCTGGCCAACCAGTAATTAAAAACCCTCTGGTCCGGGGTGAGGGTCCTCATAGGGAATGGCCGCATAAGGTGGTCCCACAGTGCAAACGCTTCATCCGCAACAAAGACAAATGGGAGTCCTTCCGCATTGTCTTCTGGAGGTGGCAAGTCCAAGCTGCCATTTTGGAGATGCCTGTAGAACTCCATGTGGGCGATGACTCCACCATCTGACATCCGGCCATTATTCCCCACGTCCACATACAGGAACTCGTAAGTAGCCGACACCACTGCCGACGTCACAATACTATTGAACCCCTTGTAGTTGTAATAGTATGACCCCGAGTTGAGTGGTGGGATGATGTGGATATATTTCCCATCAATTTCCCCTCCGCAGTTAGGAAAGTCCCACCGCTGGGCAAAGTGGGAGGCCACAGTCTGCCATTCCTGTGGGTTGGAAGAAAACTGTGGAGTCAAACAAGAAAAAAAAAAAATCATTTTGCAAATAAACATGGAAAGCAGATTAGACACAAACATTCTTGGCCAACATCAGTATAACATTTATTTTAGGGAGTATTTAAAGACAAAGGTATAAGGTCCACCTATCAGATCCCCCCCCCCCCCTCTCATGGGCCATTTTAGAAATTTTATAGGGGGGGATGTTTTGGACAGGTAACCCTCTCCACTTCATTGAGAGCTGAATGCATAAATAATGTATATTATTTTGGCCAGCCCCTCCTTACTTACACTATTGACAGCCCACTGGACAGGTAAGAAGTGTCATAATACAAAGAGATAAATACACACTGTACACATTTTTACATTCTGCTATTACCTATCAAGATAATAATAGGATACAAAAACTTTTAACATTACCATTTGAAAGTATTCAGGCAGGCCCTTGCACTACATGCTTTGGGGAATTCATCCATAAATATGACCACAAAAGAGGTGGGTATATAGTGTGTATGGGTTTGGCAAAGTCAGCAGATAGATGATTGAGGATAGATAGAGGATTGGCATCAGCTGAGTTAGCAGTTGGGGGAGGGAGGGTTCCAAGTGATTTTGGGACCCCAAAAAAAGCCTGACACTCTGCCTGAATTTAAAGCACAAATCACAATTTTACACATTTTAGGAGGTGTTTGGCGTAAAGCACTACTATGGAGCTGACAAAATACATTGGTAAGTGACTAGGAGAGGTGGATATAGGCCCAGGAGAGCATGCTAGGGAGGTAAGTGAAGGCAAATATGTATGAAGGACAAAAAAAAAATAATATAAAAATCCAGCATGCATGAGGACAAAGGGGACATTCACAGCATATTACAATCATGGTAATTAGGAAATGAGGAAAGAAATACAATACATTAGCAAACATTCTATACAATAACATGTGATGTTAAAGGATAAAAATCTTACCTTAATATACTCCTTCTGCAGGACCTGGATGATGGCAGAATAGATCTCTGGGATAATGATCCCAGAGCCTAGGGGGAGATACCTGTCGAGAACTTGAGGTCCTGCAGGCTTCTCCCCATCACCAAGTATCGCAGGGTGGTGACTAGCCAGTGATGGCTTGCCTCATGCAGGTGTCCTGCCTGCTAATATAAGGGGTCAGCAAAGCCAACAATCGGTGAAATACGGGGTCCGTCGTTCTGAGAAAGTTCCTGAAATCGTCAGGATTATTCTCACGGATCTCACGGAGCAAAGGCATGTGACAGAACTGGTCACTGGAGCACCCAATTCTTAGTCCATAAACTCCTCCTTGCCCTGTTCATGGACTGGGCTTGTGTCAAAGTAAGAACCCCAACACCAAGCCCCCGCACAGCACAAACTCTACGATGAGTGCGTACACGCAACATGGCTAGAAAGCGGTCGGCTGGTCAGAACGAAGTAACAGAATGCACTGAAGAACAGCAAGGCCTGTGAAGAGCAATCAGTAACGAACGAACAAGAACACAATGACAAAGTCAATGGTACCTCGCTGGTCATCTCTCTCCTCGACTACTGCAACTCCCTTCTCATTGGCTTACCTCTACATAGTCTATCACCTCTTCAATCCATCATGAATGCTGCTGCCAGACTCATCCGCCTTACCAATCGCACTGTCTCTTCTACCCCTCTCTGTCAATCCCTCCACTGGCTTCCACTCGACCAAAGAATTAAATTCAAAATACTAACAACTACATACGAAACAAGCCATCCACAATTTAGCCCCCAGCTACATCACTAGCCTAGTCTCTAAATACCAACCTACTCGTTCTCTTTGTTCCTCTCCAGACCTCCTGCTCTCTAGCTCCCTCGTCACCTACTCCCATGCTTGCCTCCAGGACTTTTCCAAAGCTTCTCCAATCCTATGGAATGCCCTACCCCAATCTATCTGCTTATCTCCTACTCTATTAGCTTTTAGATGATCCCTGAAAACCCTTCTCTTCAGAGAAGCCTACCCTACCCACACCTAACAACTGTTTTTTTTATGTTCTCCATCAGCTCACCCCCCACAGTTATCACCTTTTGTTTCCACTTGACTCTCCCTTCTAGATTGTAAGCTCTAATGAGCAGGGCCCTATGATCCCTCCTGTATTGATTTGTATTGTAAGTGTACTGTCTGCCCTCATGTTGTAAAGCACTGCGCAAACTGTTGGCGCTATATAAGTCCTGTATAATAGTAATAATAATAGTACAGTGGATCTGACCAGAGCTGTCAGTTTTTATGCATTCAGCCCACTGGGTTGACTGAAAAAAAAACTAGCAGTGTGTACTAGGCTTTAGTACCATCCACCTAATGCAGATATTTTTAGTCCAAAACATATTATATAACAAAATTATTAAATATGTTTCCAATCTGGAGTAAGCTGATAGACATTCCACATTTTGTTATGCATAGTTGTCTGCAAATATCACAAATTACTGTAAAAATAGGCTTGCTTAACATTATGTCTTGCATTGTTGTCTGCAAGCAGCATCATTGACTGTACACGGCAAAAAAATAGTGAAAAAACATACACATTTTATTAAACAGGGAAACATAATGGGTGCCTCTTTTTATTTATTTTTTCCATTACAACGTTTAGGGCACATTTCCAAAGGCAAACATATAGATTATTTTCACAACACTCATAAGAATTTTTTCCTATATAAAATGCAGGGGCAGACTATCTCCATCAACCATGTAGCTTTGAAGATACAGCATTTGTAAAGGAATGTCAAAGTTCATTGTGTTTCACAATCATAGTCAATGTACATATCTAAAGTCCTAAGCCTCAGGTTATCTGCAATAGATGGAGCATGGACAGCCCAGGCACATCTGTTATTCCAAGTTTTAGGACTGTGTGGAATGGTTTATTTAAAAGGTACCAATTAAGACATGTTCTTCAGTAAAATGTACAATGAATGGTCAGCCGCAGGCTTGTGATTGACTGTGCCTGCTAATTAATTCTTTACCAGAGACTGCAGCTTTAGACATGTTAACCTTTTGGGTGCCTTTGGGGCTTAGAAATCCATACATTTATGACCTTTCTAGTATTACATCATTAAATGATATAGCAATATTGTTACTTAAACTGGTAATTTTTTAATAAAATAACAAAAGAATCGTGACAACTACTGGTTTTAGAAAACATTAAATAGTACAGTATAAAAGCCAAAAAGAGGGATTAAGAGTTTGTACCCTTACTGACACAAATAATGAGAATGGACAACCAAAATATGTTTCCCATTCATACAGTATATCACTTGTTTTTATGGTGAGGATAGATCATTTGGATATGCTTGGCTTTGTTTGGCAATGTAGCTCCAGCCTCAGAAAACCACTGAAACAAAGGACACTAATAGGTACACAGTGGGATGTGTTTTACAGCAGACCAGGATGAAGCTCCAGATATCACAGATACACAGTATATTCCACATAAAAGCATTTTTATAATCTTCAATGTTCTTTTAAAATGCCTTTAGAGTGGTCTAAAAGTAATTGGAAATACCTTGATTTTTTATTTTTGAAAATCCTCCACTGATGCAAAACAGCCTCCTGATAATCTATCACAGCTCACACTGCTTTATATTTGATGTGCCCTGCAACCTAAGAATCAGTATCAATGGGTGTTTTTTCTCTTCATAATTGCTTCTCCCTCTCATACAAATCTAAGGTAAAATTCACACTGGGGGCAGTCTGCCAGCGGTTTATCTGTCTGCTGATCTCCGCTGAGCAGATGGATGACAGGTCTGTGTCCCGCTCTGCTAATGCAGAGCAGACACGGACACAGCCGTTGTTCTCTATTGGGCTGTTGGATGGAAATGGACCGCCTGTCCTTTTCCATTCGACTGTCATCTGATCCACCAGAGGGATGGGGAACAGATCCCCATCCGTAAGGATCGGATTGGATACCACATGTCCACTGACATTCTCCTCTTCATAGAGAGTAATAAATGGTGCAATCGGGGGCCACCTGAAAAACTGACAAGTGCTTCAAACTGGTAAGGTACATGGACAGCTGGCAGTCCTGATAATCTATATTAAGGTGAATCATTGAGATATGTACAGATAGCCAAACTTACCTTCTCAGTTCTTCATTTTTTTTTTATTTAGGCTTAGCTATACCATGCTAATCTGCCCACTCTCTTTTCTTAGTAATCTAGTGAGCATAGAACATGCCTGCTTGTGATGGTGGAACAATCACTGCAGGGCTGTTGCTTTCTCTCTTTTACAGAAAGCCTGGTGTAAAAGAAAATACCATTATTAAGAATTTCCTTTACAACCTTCAATGAGATTTAAATCTGCCTTAGAAGTTTGTGGGTGCTACCAAGTAATGGTGGGAAATACTCATGTAAATGTTATAGTGATATCATTGAGGCTGCCAGTGTGTCCTTGGCTCTCTCAGCCTATATAAGGAGTTCCCAGTGCCCCCATGAGCTTTCAGTGTGTTTCCATATAAGCCCTGTTTCATCCTTCCAGGAAGTAAGAACTGTTATCCAACGCTCATGGGAAAGTACTGTACAGTTCCATAAAAGAGCAGGAAGATGACTTAGAGATGAGCCATAACACAGTGTGCAGTAATAAAAAGGGCAGCGTTCCTCTAAACGTTCTGTCCTGTATCACTACATACTGTAACTTGATGTATGTTGCATTGGGAGGGGTGCTGAAGAGCCTGAGCCCCCTCCACCAGTCCAGCATACATCTGCCACCTCACTCCCAGTGACAGAATGGGGGTTCTGCTGTGCACTTAGCACAGACCTCATGCACACACTTGTTCACCCCTTCACTCTGTTACCCATGTGACCAGGTCATGGACCCCCTTGCTACTAGAGAATCCATCACCTTTACCAAGTACCAAGCCTAATGTCTGGTTGTGTTGTGACTTGAAGTAGTGCTTGGTTACCCATAGCAACACGGCTCCTCTTGCTTAACTTGCCAAGTAGACCTTTTGCTTCATACCCAACATGTGCCTCACTGATCCAGGTTCTTTTGATACACCAGAACCAACATGAATAACTTCAGACCAGGTTCAGAACTGTAGAAACAAGTTTACTGAAATACTTCGTAGTAAAGTCTAACATGAACAGTAATATCATAATGTCCCTAACTACCTCTAGCTGGCTGCCCAGGCATACCTTAGAAAGGTATTAGTCCATATTGATGTTCTCCAGGTCTTGACTGTTCTCCAGAACCCCGGTGCCTCCAACGGACTGCAAGATGCGGCAGTCCTTCTCCACAGCAGTTATGACCGGCATGTCCTTTCTGATGTGGCCTGTCCGGACGCTCCTGAACCCAGCCTTCCCACATATTTATATTACTCGTACTGTAGGTAGTCTGGATCCAAAAAGCCCATGAACCATAGCTCATGCATTAACTCTCCCCCCCACCCCCAAGCCTGGGCCAGTTACTAACTGAACTAACATTTCTGTAGACCTACCTACTACAGCATTATAATACTTTTCCCTTTTAACAAGTAATAATACATTATATTACCAAACGTATTGGGGTGCCTGCCTTTACACGCACATGAACTTTATTGGCATCCCAATCTTAGTCTGTAGGGTTCAATGAGTTGGCCCACCCTTTGCAGCTATAACAGCTTCAACTCTTCTGGGAAGCCTGTCCACAAGGTTTAGGAGTGTGTCTATGGGAATGTTTGACCATCCTTTCATAAGCGCATTTGTGAGGTCAGGCACTGATGTGGATGAGAAGGTCTCGCCACTCTCGCAGTCTCCACTCTAATTCATCCCAAAGGTGTTCTATCAGGTTGAGGTCAGGATTCTGTGCAGGCCAGTTAAGTTCCTCCACCCCAAACTCACCAATCCATGTCTTTATGGACCTAGCTTTGTGCAGTGGTCCAAATCATTTGGTGGAGGGGGGATTATGGTGTGGGGTTGTTTTTAAGGGGTTGGCTTGGCTTCTTAGTTCTAGTGAAGGGGAAAGAGAAAAGGGTGGGACTTTAAATGACGTGTTTTTTACCAGCGTCATGCATTTCTAATTTTTATTTGGAACCTTGGAGGCTTTGGGTGTATACTCTTTAATATATGGCTGTGTTATAATATTCCAATTGGTGTACCATGGAGAATTTCTGTATTCATATAATCATGTATAATTGCTGCTATTATTGCCAATATTTCTTTCTATTTATGATTGATATAATATATTTTATGCATGTTATATTTTTATGAATTGAATAAAATTTCCTAGTTGTTCATCGATTTTGTTTCTGAGCATTCACGCAATTCATTTAAAGTCCCACCCTTTTCTCTTAGACTAGTACAGGGATGGAAACGCATGACCACATCAGGTCATGGTTTCATTTAAAGTCCCACGGGATATATAGTCCCAACCACTTTCTAATAGTTCTAGTGAAGGAAACTCTTAAGGCATCAGCATACCAAGACATTTCGGACAATTCATGCTCCCAACATTGTGGTAACAGTTTGAGGATAGCCCTTTCCTATTCCAACATGAACAAAAAGAACGCAGGTATTGCCTGGATCAACCTCTTTATTGAATCAATAAATGGCCATTATAGCAGGAAAATGTAAAACAATCACGCAGGCATAATCCTGCATGCAGTTCAAGTTGCCCTAAATTACATATAGGGAAAAACAAAGAGAAAGAGTTCTCTCAAGAGGGTCAACAAAGAACACTAGTGTTAATACAATCCAGTTTTATTAATTACCAAAATTAAGAACCAAATTCAAATACAAAAAGGTGAAAAAAAGAGCAGTAAAGACAGATGGTTTTCACAAACCAATTAAAAATTGTTCTGAAGAAACCAGCGTTCATTGGCTGGTGAAACGCGTCAGCCGTGTGACGTCAGCACGTCATTGGGAGCCGCGCGCAATTCGATCTGATCTGGCTTCACACAGATCCAACAGCTGATACCAGTTTCTTCTCTCAAACCATGCACCATACGGAGATATTCGTCTCACAGCGGCTTTACAGCCAAGAACGACCTCTTACTTGTATGGATTCCATCTGAGCCATAAAGGCAGCACCGGTCCACACACAGACTCAGGGACATAAGGATCATCGTAACCTGACGACAGAGATAGTGCGGTTAGTGAGAATCTCCCACTCCATTCAGCACTCCAAAAACGTATGTCAGTTTCCTTTTCCCCTATTGCTGTCTTCATGGACATATATCCTGCTGCCTTTGTAGATTACTCTACATCTCTCCATTGCTGCAATTTGAGAATGGTTTGAGTTGCATTCTACTTAATAGCTGGTGTTTATACAACTTCCTTATGAACCTTGTATGAGATCGATCCATCTGTGTTCAATAACACTATACATAACCTCACGGCCAGATCGCTCACCAACTTACATCACAAATATTCTAGTGGTATATGACCTGTCCTTGTCTTGCTGGACATTTCATCTGAGGACATCTTGTTATAAATTACCTACACTTAAACAGGCCTGGACTTTTTAAGTTCTAATATACCCCATTATACATGATAGATGTTTGAATGATGTGTATGAGTTGGTGTGTAGCCGCGGCTCCGATATGTTTTTAATTATCCCCCGTGACAACGTTGTCCAATTTTTAATTGGTTTGTGAAAACCGTCTGTCTTTACTGCTCTTTTTTTCACCTTTTTGTATTTGAATTTGGTTCTTAATTTTGGTAATTAATAAAGCTGGATTGTATTAACACTAGTGTTCTTTGTTGACCCTATTCCAACATGACTCTGCACCAGTGCACAAACAAGGTCCATAAAGACATGGATGAGCGAGTTTGGGGTGGAAAAACTTGACTGGCCTGCACAGAGTCCTGACCTCAACCCGATAGAACACTTTTAGGATGAATTAGAGTGGAGACTGTGAGCCAGGCCTTCCAGTCCACATCAGTGCCTGACCTCACAAATGCGCTTCTGGAAGAATGGTCAAACACTCCTAAACCATGTGGACAGCTTTCCCAGAAGAGTTGAAGCTGTTATAGCAGCAAAGGGTGGGCCAACTCCATATTGAACCCTACGGACTAAGCCAGGGATGCCATTAAAGTTAACGTGCGTGTAAAGGCATGCATCTCAATACTTTTGGCAATATAATGTCGTTTTTACAGCTCCTCTTGGACTTTGTATTATTCTTATGCATTCAGCGTTCAGAAAAACTGCTGTCAACTAGTATGTTTTGCTATACATTCCATACCCTCGAGCAACAAGCCCACCTATTTACATATATTTGAATTTCTAATAATACTAATAAAAATGGACAACAGTGTCCAACATTTCCCTTTATATATTAGAAAAACTATAGGTAGGGCAATGATAGATATTTTTAAGAAGGTTGAGTGGGGGGATACCTACTTTCCAGGCAGTATATGGTTCCTGAATGTAATAGAGGAAACTGGCACTGAAGATGAATGAATCCAGGAACAGATGGTGTGCCTTTTTAAATCTTGACAGATTACCCCTTTTAACTTTTGACATATTAATCCAATCGTATGGGTTTTGGGCAGTTAGGTCCCCAGGTTTGCTTTGTTTTCCTAATCTTACTGTAATGCAGTGGTGTTTTCCAGATTTTACTGTAATGCTGTGTCTATTACACCCTTTCCCCTAATTTACATTTATCTTTCTTCAGAAAAAAGCAGTGGTTTTCCCTTTGCTTTTCTTTAATTGTCCATGTTTTATATTCTCCATGAAATATGATACATGCTCTTAGATTTAGATATGACATTAGTAAATATTTGCCATCTAATAGAATATGGATGGATATATACTGAAAATAATTATGTATGTATTTGCAAAGAAAAAAATTATCTAAGAGATATGATTGTTAAAGCTTAGGTACCCATGGGAACTGCTTCCATGTGAAGGCAAAGTCCAATGTTTACTATTTTAAAACTATTTATTAAATCCACTGATTCAGAAATGTGTATTTATGTGAAGTTTATAATGCTATTAAATGCAATTAATTTAGTAAGCCACAACTGAGTGTTGGCTACAGTCGTGAGTCTTCTTTATCTAACACAGATTTATTCAGGATTCCAAATAAGTTTCCAAATGATAGCCTCTTGCTTGTTGCATTTCTTCTTAGTTTGGCACCACACATCACGTCCCTGTTGAATTCTCCACATGATTCTTTCGCTAAACTCATTTTTCTCAATGTGCTGCTGTCACTTGATGCACAGTTCACCCTTGTCCTTTTTCAGGATCAGTAATAACTCCACCAGACATCTCCTCTTCACTGTCACACAAAAGCTAATCCTAACAAACCACTAGAAACTGTCCTGGGCACCTACAGGGCAAGCGTCCAGCTGCTGCCAAGGAATACACCAGTGTACTCACTGAGGAATTATATGCATCTATTCAGCTGAAGAAATCTGTACTCATATTTAGCTTCGATTTTCCTCCAAGGATATCAGAAATTAAATATGCAAATTCACCTGAGAAGAATAGCTCTGCCATGGACCTGCACTGTTCTACTAAAAATTGTCATTAACTGCTGCTTTGTAAAACCATCAGTCATGCAGTATTAAAAATGTATGCCATGCCAGCTGAGTGGGTCTGCTTTTTAATGTTTAAAAAGAATGTTGTTCAAGTGGTTCTCACAATCTCATTTTAAGATACTGTATACTTTATCTAAATCTAGGAATTAGAGTGGCCCTAGATGACGTGGAGGTATCTGTCTGAGAATGATGTCGCATTCAGTAAAGGATTCTAAAACATAAAACCCAACTCCTACCAAAGCTATTTTAGGAGTAGTAAAAGGTTATAACCTCTGTTAGGTTTTTATTGGTGCCTGTGGCTCCACTGGGGAGATCCGTCCTCACGTTTATGTGGAGCTGCCGGTTGAGGGGAAGAGCCGTCCTTCTTGTACAGGGCCCGGGCTCTATCAGTTAAGCAGGGTAGAGGAGGTCAGAGAGGGGACTCTTTAAATACCTTTGAGTGCATGGACAGTAACTCCAGGGGACAGAGAGGGGGAGCTATTTACAATTTTTTGGGGAACAAGTGGAAGTATCCTCCATGCCATGGTTCCCCACAATGCAAGTTCAGGCCTCTTCTATATCAGAAATGTAATTGTTGGGATCTGCAGCACAGAAGATTACTCTGCCTAGGTCAGTAAATGAGTAAATAGCACTCCCCCCCTCTATCCCTGGCCTCAGTAGCTGTACCGATGGGGCCCAGGGCGTGGTGTACTATGGGGGGGGGGGGGGGGCATCTGAAATGTTTATTTTTTGTTTTGCTGTCAGGCAAGCATAAGCAGTGCTGTGATGCAGTCAGAAGATGTGTATTTCCTATCCAGTGATGGGATTTAAATAGCCCTGTGATACAGCACAGTCAAGTGGAAGACCACATTTATTCTGTTAATGTTATAGACCAGGGTCCCCAACCCCCGGATCGCAGGCTATCAGAGGCTGGGCCACACTGCCTCCTGTTCCTTCAGCTACTGCGGATGTGCCATCCCTGTGAATTAATCAGGGAAAGCAAGCCGAGCGTCGAGCTCGAGCCAAAGATTCCCCTGAAAGCACATACAAATGTCAGGCAACAACAGTGCCGATCCCACTGCACCACACAGGGGGATTCAGGATTTCATGGGCGGGACAGTGCCGACCCCCAGGGACACACAGTCGGGAGAGGTGGGGGTACTGCTCTCCTCTGCTCACTTTTGTCCATGCACTGCACAGAGAAAACTGCATCTGGTAGCAAGTGACACGCTGCATCTGGTGGCAAGCACCAGTGGCAACTGACAGTGGCAAGTGACATGCTACATCTGGTAGCAGATGAAGGTAGAAAGTGACACGCTGCATCTGGTGGCAAGTGAAGGTGGCAAGTGAAGATGGTAAGTGACGCGCTGTAACTGGTAGCAGGCATGGGCATAGGATAAGGTGTTGCAGGGGTCACAATCGCAACCCTGCCCCTAGCTCCAGGGGGCCCCTGCAGCCTCCCTGTCATATTATCATATCCTCCAAGAAATCCAGCTCTAATCTGCCCTAGGGCCCCACAGCCATGCTCCAGTACTGGGCTTCTACTTTGCCTTCCACAGTCCACACCCCTCTGTTCCCATTGGCTAGGGAGAAGCTGTGAGCCATTTCCTGAAAGGAGAGGAGCACAAGGTGAGAACAGCCCAGGATGGGGAAGTGTTTGTGCTGTGTGCTGGTAACATGGAATGGTAACCGAGCTCAGCGAGGCAAGAGGAGGAGAGTGCCGTCCTGTAGCCACGATGGGAACGATGTCACTGGTGAGGTATGACACTGGTCAGTGTCTCCTAGTCACCAGCTGGGATTCTCTGTGCCCCCCACCCAGGGATATCTGCTTACCCCACTTCCCTGACAACTGGGGAAAAGACACACACCTCCAGGAGGTGACATCCTGCCAGCACCTTCAGAAATTGCTAAAACAAATCCCTTAACACCTCCTCGGGGGGCCCCTGAAGGGCCGCATGCTCCAGATTTTATGTCACATGGCTTTGCCCTCCCAGATCTAAGTTGCCCCCCCCAAAGCCCCGACTACTCCCTCCACCCTGCATGCTATGCCCAGCTGCTGAGCTCCTTTCCCATTACAGTACTCTATACTGTTCCTCCTCTGCAGGGCTGAAATCATATTCCTTTACAACACAGCCAGTTAGCCATGATCTGCACAGGGTGTATCTGCCTACTGCAACTACACTGCCGTTCGGACCAGAGAATTTCACAGGTCAGAAGGGCAACATAAAAGCCAGATACACCCTGTGAAGACTGACAGACTGTGTGTAAAGGAATGTGATTTCAGCCTGTGTAGTGTGTGTGGGGGGGGAGCTCTGCCAAGTGACCTGTCAGGAGTCCCTGTCCTCTGATTCTCCAGCAGTGATCCCTGTCCTCTGATGTAAAGAGGAACTCTGGGAACTCAAAACTCTTAAGCCACTTTGAGTATCTTGGCGTGCGGTGGATGTATCTGCATGCACGTTGGAAGTAGTGGGGGGGGGGGGCCCAGGTCAACTTTTGCATCGGGGCCCACAAACTTCAAGCTACGCCTCTGGTGGCAGGTAAAGGTGGCAAGTCACATGCTGCATCTGATGGTAAGCAACGTGACAAGTGACACGTTGCAGGTGATGGCAGGCGAAGGTGGCAAGTGATGATGGCAAATGACACTGCATCTGGTGGCAGGTGGTGGTGGCAAGTGACAAGCTGCATCTGGTGGCAGGCGAAGGTGGTAAGTGATGGTGGCAAGTGACACACTGCATGTGGTGGCAGGCAACGGTGGCAACTGGCAAGTAATGGTGGCAAGTGACAAGCTGCATCTGGTGGCAGGCAGAGGTGGCAAGTGACAAGCTCAGGCATCCCACTGATTCTGCACTATAGTTAGTTAAACTATTTACAGTGGGGACGGAAAGTATTCAGACCCCCTTAAATTTTTCACTCTATGTTATATTGCAGCCATTTGCTAAAATCATTTAAGTTCATTTTTTTCCTCATTAATGTACATACAGCACCCCATATTGACAGAAAAACACAGAATTGTTGACATTTTTGCAGATTTATTAAAAAAGAAAAACTGAAATATCACATGGTCCTAAGTATTCAGACCCTTTGCTCAGTATTTAGTAGAAGCATCCTTTTGATCTAATACAGCCATGAGTCTTTTTGGGAGAGAAGCAACAAGTTTTTCCCTCCTGGATTTGGGGATCCTCTGCCATTCCTCCTTGCAGATCCTCTCCAGTTCTGTCAGGTTGGATGGTAAACGCTGGTGGACAGCCATTTTTATGTCTCTTCAGAGATGCTCAATTGGGTTTAAGTCAGGGCTCTGGCTGGGCCATTCAAGAACAGTCACAGAGTTGTTGTGAAGCCACACTTTGTTATTTTAGCTGTGTGCTTAGGGTCATTGTCTTGTTGGAAGGTAAGCCTTTGGCCCAGTCTGAGGTCCTGAGCACTCTGGAGAAGGTTTTCGTCCTGGATATCTCTGTACTTGGCCGCATTCATCTTTCCCTCGATTGCAACCAGTCGTCCTGTCCCTGCAGCTGAAAAACACCCCCACAGTATGAAGCTGCCATCATCATGCTTCACTGTTGGGACTGTATTGGACAGGTGATGAGCAGTGCCTGGTTTTCTCCACACATACCGCTTAGCATTAAGGCCAAAAAGTTCTATCTTGGTCTCATCAGACCAAAGAATCTTATTTCTCACCATCTTGGAGTCCTTCAGGTGTTTTTTAGCAAACTCCATGTGGACTTTCATGTGTCTTGCATTGAGGAGAGGCTTCCGTCAGGCCATTCTGCCATAAAGCCCCGACTGGTGGAGGGCTGCAGTGATGGTTGACTTTCTACAACTTTCTCCCATCTCCCGACTGCATCTCTGGAGCTCAGCCACAGTGATCTTTGGGTTCTTCTTTACCTCTCTCACCAAGGCCCTTCTCCCCCGATAGCTCAGTTTGGCCGGACGACCAGCTCTAGGAAGGGTTCTGGTCATCCCAAACATCTTCCATTTAAGGATTATGGAGACCACTGTGCTCTTAGGAACCTTAAGTGCAGCAGAAATTTTTTTGTAATCTTGGCCAGATCTGTGCCTTGCCACATTTCTGTCTCTGAGCTCTTCAGGCAGTTCCTTTGACTTCATGATTCTCATTTGCTCTGACATGCACTGTGAGCTGTAAGGTCTTATATAGACAGGTGTGTGGCTTTCCTAATCAAGTCCAATCAGTATAATCAAACACAGCTGGACTCAAATGAAGGTGAAGAACCATCTCAAGAATGATCAGAAGAAATGGACAGCACCTGAGTTAAATATATGAGTGTCACAGCAAAGGGTCTGAATACTTTGGACCATGTGATATTTCAGTTTTTCTTTCTACAAAAATGTCAACAATTCTGTGTTTTTCTGTCAATATGGGTTTCTGTGTGTACATTAATGAGGAAAAAAATGAACTTAAACGATTTTAGCAAATGGCTGCAATATAACAAAGAGTGAAAAATTTAAGGGGGTTTGAATACTTTCCGTCCCCACTGTATATGTATTATATGGACCTCATGCTGTGGACTGAGTGAATTGGCTGGTGTTATAAATGACTAGGTGAAAAAATATATATGGCAAAAAACAAGTAAAAATTCGCGCTGAACTGAAAAAAGCAAGCGGCCAGCAAAGTTCGTAGATAACAAACAAAAAGTCACATGCATATAAACTATTGCGGCGCTGAAAAGTTCAAAAATGAAATTGAAGAGTGGGAGGAATCCAATCACCAAATATATTGTGCAGATGTAGAAAGAGTCACTCGTCACCACGTGGTAATGTAGTCTGCTTACCAGAAGGTATTAAGGATTAGGCATAGATGATAAATACTCAAAAGCATCCAGCAAATCCAGCCCACTGGAACCCCTCGTCAGACCACAACATCTGTGGGGTTTCCTTCACATATAAACTTCTCCCAATGGTCACTTCAGAATTAGGCATTCAGGCATGTAGTCATCATATATCCGAGAAAAGAAAATGAAGGACCCATAGTGAAGCCCGTAATGATAGATAAAAAACGTTTATTGTAGTAACTTACAGTTGAAGCTTAAAACAGCATGCATCAAGGATAGGCACAAACGGCTGCAGCAATCAGTGTACGGATGTCAGCCTGCCTGACATGTTTCATCATAACAGATGTCTTCAGAGGCATGGCTACAGCTACAACCGCACGCTATATATATGGTATGGTTAGTGGGTGGATCCAAATGCCGTTTGTGCCTATCCTTGATGCATGCTGTTTTAAGCTTCAACTGTAAGTTACTACAATAAACGTTTTTTATCTATCATTACGGGCTTCACTATGGGTCCTTCATTTTCTTTTCTCGGATATATGATGACTACATGCCTGAATGCCTAATTCTGAAGTGACCATTGGGAGAAGTTTATATGTGAAGGAAATCCCACAGATGTTGTGGTCTGACGAGGGGTTCCAGTGGGCTGGATTTGCTGGATGCTTTTGAGTATTTATCATCTATGCCTAATCCTTAATACCTTCTGGTAAGCAGACTACATTACCACGTGGTGACGAGTGACTCTTTCTACATCTGCACAATATATTTGGTGATTGGATTCCTCCCACTCTTCAATTTCATTTTTGAAAAAATATATAAGCTGCTCCTCTCAAAGTGTAGACAATCCTAGCTTATGTGATCAATAGGGATGAGCTTCCAGTTGAACCCATGTTCAACTCGAACATCGCCTGTTCGACCGTTCGTTGAATTGCGAACGATATAGGCCGTTCGCGCTAAATTCAAGTGGCGCATCATGGCCCATAATTCACTGCGGCTCGCAGTGCTGGCTGATGATTGGCCAAGCATGCACTATGACCCGCATGCTCGGCCAATCACAGTGCCGTGTGTACAGAGGGCTGTAATTGGCCAAAGCCAGGGTGGCTTTGTCCAATTATGGCTCAGGGGGTTTAGTACACGCCCCATACTATATAAGGCTGCCTGCGTGGCGGACATGTGTAATGTGTTGCGGCGGTGGAGAGAGATAGACAGAGAGACAGTGTCATTTGATTTAAGTTAGACAGAGTAGGCAGGTCGAGTTAGTTAGCTGCACTTACAGTGTATTGTGCATATATATGCATCCCAGGTGTTGTATGTATATATATATATATATATATATATATATATATATATATATATATATATATACTGTATTCAGTTTAGCTAGATCTGTTCCTGTTATTCTCTTCCTAATATACTGACAGGCAGGCAGGTGTTTTTACAGTATTTACAGTTAGTGTACTGTGTACCCTGCACAGTTGCACCTACAGTATAGCTACCTGAAGACAAGTGCTTGTGTTCTTCTTCTGATCATATTATTAGCACAGGCAGGCTCTTGAAGTATTTACAGTTAGTGTACTGTGTATCCTGCACAGTTGCACCTATAGCTACCTGAAGACAAGTGCTTGTGTGCTTCTTCTGATTGTATTAATAGAACAGGCAGGCTCTTGAAGTATTTACAGTTAGTGTACTGTGTACCCTGCACAGTTGCACCTATAGCTACCTGAAGACAAGTGCTTGTGTGCTTCTTCTGATCCTATTAATAGCACAGCAGGCTCTTGAAGTATTTACAGTTAGTGTACTGTGTACCCTGCACAGTTGCACCTATAGCTATCTGAAGACAAGTGCTGGTGTGCTAGTTCTGATCCTATTAATACCACAGGCAGGCATTCTGCTAGCTGCTGTATAATCGTATCGTATCGTATCGTAGTTTTGTGCAACTACATCTCACTGCAGTGCAGGCCATTAGTATGTCTGGAAGGCCAACAAGGAGAGGCACAAGCCAATAAAAGAGGGCAAGCAGGCTCTGTTTCTAGAGGCAACAGTGCTGGTCGTGGACATGGTGTATCCTCATCAGCACGTGGCCGTGGGACACACTTGGCCTTTTTTTCGTCTGCTGGCATTGTTGAACCGCAACATGCAGAAGACTTGGTAGAGTGGATGACCAAGCCGTCCTCATCCTCCTCATCCTCTTTCACCCAGGCTCAGGGTACGTTGTCTGGCAAAGCAGCTGCCAACGCGGCCTCTTCCCTCTGCTCAATGGCATCAGTCACTCCTTCCCTAGCCCCACCATGTCCTCCTGAGGAGTCCCCCGAACTGTTTGACCACAGTGTTGGGTACATGCTCCAGGAGGTTGTCCAGCTTTTTGAAGGCTCCGATGATGGTACTCAGCTAGAGGAAGGCAGTAACGTGAGCCCAGACAGAGGGGGTGCCCAAGAAGGACAGCAATCTGGCAGTCATGTTCCCCCAGCTGCAGCATACTGCCAGCTTTGCTCCAGTGATGAGGGGGGAGGGGATGATGAGGTCACTGACTCCACGTGGGTGCCTGATAGGAGAAGGAGGAGGAGGAGGCACATCACCAATGAGGCAGGATGCCCTCCAGGGGCCAGCTTAAGGGCAGCACACTAACTGCATCACACAGCAGAGCTCTGCATGTGCAGGGTGCTGCTGTCTCTGTGCGTTATTCCAAAAGTTCTTTGGTGTGGACCTTTTTTGAGACAAGTGCATCAGATCCCACCACTGCTATTTGCAACATATGTCTCAAGTGTATCTCGCGTGGCCAGAACATTACCCGCTTGGGCACCACATGCTTGACCAGACATATGTTGACCTACAATGCAGTTAGTTGGCAAGCGTACCTAGAAGACCCACACCAAAGAACAAAGAGGACCACTCCTTGCTCCTCATCAGCTGGGATGTCCAACCCCACTATACCTTCAGTCCTCTCTGAGACCTGCACTGAGAGGAATGAAGGTGTAGAATTAGGTGTGTCACAGCCAAGTACTTGCGGCCAATCTGCTATCGGTACACCAACATCAGATTGTACCAGGCAAATTTGCCTGCCCCCGCTGCTGCACCGCCAAAAGAAGTTCGCTCCCAGCCCTCCACATGCCCAGTGGTTGAATGCTAGCTTGGCTAAATTGCTAGCACTTCAACTGCTGCCTTTTCAGTTGGTAGACTCTGCCCCCTTTTGTGAGTTTGTGGAATGTGCAGTTCCTCAGTGGCAGGTTCCCAAACGCCACTTTTTCTCATGGAAGGCGATTCCGGCTCTCTACCGGCATGTGGAAGGCAATGTCTTGGCCTCGCTGGACAGGGCAGTCAGCGGTAAGGTGCATATTACGGCTGACTCATGGTCCAGCAGGCATGGACAGGGACGTTACCTATCTTTCACGGTGCATTGGGTGACTCTTCTGGCAGCTGGGCAGGATGCAGGACAAGGTGCAGTAGTGTTGGAGGTTGTTCCACCACCACTCCTCCAAAATGCTACTACTGGTGATTCTGACACACCTCTCTCCTCCACCCCCTCCTCTTCTTCTTCCTCCATGGCCTCTTCCTGTACTTTGTCCCTGGAACCAGCGGTGCTCCATAGGCATTCAAGGGGCTACGCAAATACACAGGCCAAAAGATGCCATGCGGTGCTTTACCTGGTGTGCTTGGGGAACAGGAGCCACACTGGGGCCGAGATTCTGTCAGCTCTGCAGGGGCAGGTTCAGAGGTGGTTGACGCCACGCCAGCTTCAGCCAGGAATGGTGGTTTGCGACAATGGCACCAACCTTCTCTCCGCCCTCCGACAGGGACAACTGACCCATGTGCCCTGTTTGGCTCATGTCCTTAACTTGGTGGTGCAGCGGTTCTTGGGCAAGTTACCCAGGCTTACAGGATGTCCTGAGGCAGGCCAGGAAAGTCTGTGTGCATTTCTGCCAGTCATATAATGCCAGTGCTCAGCTGGCTGACCTCCAAAAGGAATTTAAACTGCCCAAGAACCGCCTAATCTGTGACATGCCCACCAGGTGGAACTCAACGTTGGCCATGCTGCAGCGGCTGCACATGCAGCAGAGGTCCATCAATGAGTACCTGTGTGACCATGGCACCAGGACAGGGTCAGGGGAGCTTGTTTTTTTGGGCCATGATCAGGGATGCATGCACTCTCCTGTCACCATTTGAGGAGGCCACGAGGATGGTGAGCAGTGACAGTGCATGCATCAGTGACACTGTCCCCCTTGTCCACCTATTGGAGCACACACTTCGTGGCATAATGGACAGGTCACTTGAGGCAGAACAGAGGCAGGAAGAAGAGGACTTCCTTACCTCTTAAGGCCCCCTTTATCCAGACAGTGTTCCTGTGTGCCCACCAATCACACTGGAAGAGGACGAGGAGGAGGAGGGGGAGGAGGATTGTGTCAGCATGGTCAGCATGGAGGTGGAGCCTGGAACTCAGCATCAGCAGCAGTCTTCAAGCGATCATTTACAGTCCCAAGAAACCCATGGACTTGTATCTGACTTGGACACCTTTCCCACCGAAAATCCTCTGCGTTACTGGGTCTTGAGGATAGATCACTGGTCAGAGCTTGCACAGTATGCAATTGAGCTACTGGCTTGTCCTGCATCCAGCGTTCTTTCACAACGCACATTCAGTGCTGCTGGAGGCTTTGTAACTGATCACAGGGTGCGCCTGTCCACCAACTCGGTCGATCGACTGACCTTCATAAAAATGAATCAGTCTTGGATCACCACCAGTTACCAAACACCTGATGCTGATGTAACCGAATCATTTTTTTTTTAAATGTCAGATCTCTTCAAGACTGCCTATGCTGATCCTGAGTGACTATCCTGTTATGATGAGTGACTATTCTCTTCCTCCTCAATGATCATGCTGATAGCTTGTAAGAATATTTTTGGTTCTGTGAGGGGTTGCAGTGTTGTGGCACCAGTGCCTAAGGCCCAATTTTTCTGCCCCTCTTCAACAGGAACATGTAATTACAATTCTTAATCTAATATTTCACAGCAGGGCCCGTTTCTGCACCCACCAAGAGTAACTGTGAGGACTTACAGTGTTGTGGCACCAGCACCACCACCACCACCACCACCAAAGGCCCAATTTTTCAGCCCCTGTTCAACAGGTGCATGTAATTACAATTCGTGATCTAATATTTCACAGCAGGGCCCGTTCCAGCGCCCACCAAGAGTAACTGTGATGACTAACAGTGTTGTGGCAACACCACCACCACCACCAAAGGCCCAATTTTTCTGCCCCTGTTCAACAGGTGCATGTAATTACAATTCTTGATCTAATATTTCACAGCAGGGCCTGTTTCTGTGCCCACCAAGAGTAACTGTGAGGACTTACAGTGTTGTGGCACCAGCACCACCACCACCAAAGGCCCAATTTTTCTGCCCCTGTTCAACAGGTGCATGTAATTATAATTCTTGATCTAATATTTCACAGCAGGGCCCGTTCCAGCGCCCACCAAGAGTAACTGTGAGGACTTACAGTGTTGTGGCAACACCACCACCACCACCACCAAAGGCCCAATTTTTCTGCCCCTGTTCGACAGGTGCATGTAATTACAATTCTTGATCTAATATTTCACAGCAGGGCCCGTTTCTGCGCCCACCAAGAGTAACTGTGAGGGCTTACAGTGTTGTGGCAACATCAAGACCTAAGGCCCCAATTTCTGCAGAGTATATAGGGCAGGCCCCTACTTTCAAACATCCAACTTACAAATGACTCCTACTTGCAAACGGAAGGAGACAACAGGAAGTGAGATGAAATCTACCCCTAGGAAGGGAAATTCTCTCCTGTAAGAGTTAAATATGGGAAAAACGTGTCTCCTCTTCACTGACGCTTTATCAACAATCCTTGTTTCACTAAAAACCCCAAATTGTCAAAAAACATTTGTCATTGGAACAGAAAGTGAGGTGAAATCTTCTGAAGAGGTGCACAGACAGCAAAACAAATGTCACAGGGGTGATAACCCTTCCCTATGTTTTCCAAAAAGCTTAAAATAGATTTTTTGGCTGGAGCTACACGCCCTTCCTTTTTTTAATTTGGGTGCGGGGTTCCCCTTAATATCCATACAAGACCCAAAGGGCCTGGTAATGGACTGGGGTACTCATGCCGTTTGTCTCACTGATTTTCATCCATATTGCCGGTACCCGACATTACAACCAATTGGCATTTCTTATGCATGTTTTTTAAATAAATGATTTTACGCTATGGCACCTTCTCTATCTTATTCTTAATGGGATACCTTGGTGGAGAGGAGGTTGTTGTTTGAAAGATACCCTGGTTCATCTCCAGTCACCACAGAAGCAAGTTTAAAGACTCAAAAACAAAGCCCATTCCGACCTTCTTTTTAGTTAAAGAGGTCATGTTCTTCTGGTGAGTAGGAAATTTAACCACACACATCAGGTGCAACTTCAAAGTATCTACAAATGGTGATGGTGTTGAGTTTTGGAATTATCACAGAAGAAATTATGGACTTTTAAATAATTGCATTTATTCATGTTTTTTATATTGCTGTATATGAAATTCTTTAGCACGGAGCACTTTATAATGTATATCAGGTTGTATATGGTGTAATTATTTTTTGTTTGTTAGCTGAATAATTAACCCACAAGCACCCCCTACCACTGTTATTTCATTTATATGACAATGTAATACTAGAAATAATACGCTGCAATCATCAATGACCAGCTATTCCCCGACGACACCGCCATCAATCCCTGTAGACACTCTGCATGTGGTGGCAATTGACACGCTGCAGCTGGTGGCAAGCGACAGTAGCAAATGACACGCTGCATCTGGTGGCAGGCGAAGGTGGTAAATGACACACTTCATCTGGTGGCAAATGACGGTGGAAATCTGTAACACTGAAAAGTGTTAAATTTGTAGGTAAATCAGAGTACAAAAACCTTCGCTAAGTGGAAGAATAGGTGTAAAAATAAAGTTGGCAGTGCCTCCACCCAGGACATGACCTCTTTGAACAGAGGGGATTCCCTTTCTGAAAAATTAACCAGTAAACTGATCAATGTAATTGATAGAAGAGGATCTACTGCAACCAGATTACACTATTAAACATAGGTATATAGATGCACACCAGTATGGAGATAATACAAGCTTTATATAAGAAAGAATATTAATACTACATACGTCCAATGTACAAATAGGTATTATTAGCAAAGGGCCCAACAAGAGTGCTAATGGATATGTTAGGGCAGATATACTTGGGTAAATATAGTTATTAAAAAAGAGACCTCTAGTTAAATATTGCAGCAAAGCTTAATTGCAGGGGCCCCTGAGGATGACCGTGATGCAGCATCCATCTTTGTGTTGGAGATCTAAAGGCAAGGCTAGTGGTGATGGGGAGATCCTTCAACCACTGTCCAACCAACCAGCCTTAAATGCAGCTTCTCACTGGCAGAAACCAATCTGCCTCTTAGTCCCTAGTAGTTTCTAATCTGTCATGCAACTGGACCTCTAACTACAAGAAGTTGCCATTGCATGCTTAACCTAGCTATAGCCTATGCTGGTTATTGAGCCCTGAGCTAAGACTAGCTATAGAATCTCAGACCAAAAGGCACAGGGTTAACTAAAATAACAACAGCTTCATACGCTAATAAATAATAAATAGGTTCACCTACTTATATACTGAAAGGTAACCACTACATATATACAGTAGCTTTCTGGCACTTGTGCATGTAAAATAATAATTATAGAACAGGGATATGTCTGTCACAAGAATTCAGATCAAGAAGTAATGGGCAGCTAGTTAAAAAGCCAGAACACAGCAACATTTACCTGAAAGTCTCTGCTTCTGGTCTGGATAAAATTCAATAGCAGCTCCTGTAATTGCACATGTGGCCTCCAAAAAATCTCTCTGTCTACTTCCTTCCTCTGGGGTTTTTTAACCCAGCCTCCCACAGACAGGAAGCGCATACATAATTAATTGTGTAACATTAAAAGGACAGGTATTGACAAATACAGACAGTAGAGGGCAATAGATCCCTACACAAGTTAACATAGGAACAGCTTGCAGATAGAACAGGACTTCCCAAGATGCTGAACAAAGTGAAATCTGGCAAGCTGGGACCACAATAAAAACACTAAATAGTTGTGAAACTATATGGGATTTTACAGATCAGGGCCCAAACTATGTATCTGCACAGGGCCCTCTTCAGTCTGTGTCCACCACTGACAGACTTGATCTTCTAAGTACATTGTGCATACACAAAATGTGTATTTCTCTTCTCGGGAATGCATCCCTGCATTGTGCTTTTAATATATATATATATATATATATATATATATATATATATATATATATGTCTTTCATAAACAAATAAAAAACTTAAAAGAGAAGTATGGGAATTTTTTTTTTCAATCGCTCCCCTGCTGGCTC
This sequence comes from Aquarana catesbeiana, assembly GCF_042186555.1. Classification (NCBI taxonomy): domain Eukaryota; kingdom Metazoa; phylum Chordata; class Amphibia; order Anura; family Ranidae; genus Aquarana; species Aquarana catesbeiana. The sequence goes on along the minus strand of NC_133336.1, from coordinate 99,558,889 downwards.
TAAGGCTGAGAACAGAGTGATCAAACACCGCTGATAGATTGGTTGTCAGGGCTCCATGAGCAAAGAGATGGTCACTGTCAGTCAGCAGCTCTCTGCTCTGCCCCCACGCTCATTAGAATGCTGGGCTGTGGAGGGGGTGAGAGTGGCTGGCTCAGGCTTGCTGAGAGGCTGAGCCTTATGGTCGCGATCTTTCCCAAGCCTGGACTGGCACTGTGACATCAGCCGACAGCGGGCTTTAGCCTGCTGTCCGCTGAAAACAAGTCACAGGAGTGCAGAACAATCTGCACTCCTGTGATCCACAGGAGAAGTACAGCCAAATGAACTTTGGCTGTACTTCTCCTTCAAAAACGATCACAATCAAGCTAGGTAGATATATTTTTTGTACAGTTAACTACAAACAAAGTTAGCTACAAACAAACAAATAATAAAAAAGGAAACAAGCATAAAGTGAACTGTGAAATGAAATATTATATGAACTGTGAAATGAAATGTATATTGGACTATCCCATGCTACAGATCTTACTCTGGGTGTTGTACATATTAACAATATGAATTATGAAGAACTACGTTTTGATTTCATTCCCCTCATGCACACCAGCTACCAGATTTTTGACCTCTAAAAACTGAAATGGTTAATATGGGCGGTAAATCCTCAGAGACCAAGAACAAAGATAGAATTGAATTCAGTGTGCAACGCAATAAAAATACTCAATGTGCCAGAGGCAGGAGGCAACAGGGTGACAAATCAGTTATAAGGTTTTCATCAGACATAAATCAAAAAACGCTCAAGAAAACCATAACCAAAGGGGCTACTCTGGGGGGGGGGGGGGGTTATTACTGACAAGAGCCTCTCTATGGAATACAAGTAGACGGCAGATACCTTACTAGGCACACTAAGTGCAGTACATGCAAGACAAATAAAATAACGACACATCTGCCACACTGCAGAATGTCATTAGCTAATTCTTTGCAGCAAAATTACACTAAAAGAGGAGGAAAATTTCTGCTGCTACAAATCTGAGTCATAAGGGCTGAACATAATTATTTTACCATGGTTAATGCTTCTACTTACATTTTCAAGGTAATTTTAGTATGTAAAACCAATGTTGTAACAATATTAACTTCCATATGAAACTCAGAATGCTCATTCCTGAATAAGGAAATTAACCAATGCCACCAGGTTTTACAAAAGTTTCTCAATCTTATCAGAATACAAACCAATGATGTGGTTTTCCGGGTCCCATTAATAAAACAGCAGTGCACAAAGGTTTAATATATATAATAATCCCTTGTTATTCCACAGCATGTGGGGACCCTCTGTACCCTTCTTGGTCCCTCAGTATCACTAGGAATATTACCTATTATCCTTTTTTAATTTAATTTTAGTTCTAACATGTGTTCGACCCATGTAAATGCCAACCCTGCAAATTGAGTGTGAATAAACCCTGAGGGGATTGTCTAAAGCAAGTGTACGGTCTGAAAATGAATATAGTTCATAGAGCTAGTAAAACACACACCTACAAAACATGACTTCTCTGCATTTTTTACACTCCAATAAACATGTTTGGTTAATGGACTTTGTGCCTAAAAATAAGCATCTAGCTTTGTACAGTCTGCGAGAACAGGCTTGGTAAGAAAGTACCTTCCCTTATAACATTACATTGAATTAGATAACACAAATCACTGCTTCAGAGCCACCTGCATGGGCACCTGGGTATTAGTCATATATAGGTAATTATTATGTACAGCAGTGCCACAATAATTGCTAAGCTTGGCACAGAAAAGGCATGTACAGTAGATTTTATACATTTAATTTTATGGTCAGGGCTAAAAGTGATTATAAAGAGGAAGTGAAATTTAAAAAAAAATGCTAGGAGGCTGAGATTTTATCAGCAATTTATTTTAATTATTTACACTTTTTACAAGTTGTGTGCAGTGTTTGGTATTTGAAGGATGCAGAAATAGGGAACCTAGTTCTGGTATAATGCAACCTCATCACACATGCATAAGAAATCCAATAAGAAAACTACTGGCTATCCTATGGTCAAATAAAGAAGGCACCAACAACAAAAGAAGCACTGGAGAAGATGGCATCAGTAGCGATGGAGCTCTGGACCCATGCCCTCAATTCCTGTTTCAACTAATTTTTGTTATTCTCTTTTTAATCAGGCAAATATAAAATATCACATACTAAGACTTATGTCCAGCCAAGCTCCCATCTGGACCAAAATCTACCTCCCCCCAACCAAAATAATCGCTCTATTAACCACTTGCCTACAGGGCACTTTCACCCCCTTTCTGACCAGGCCATTTTTCAGCGTTCAGCGCTGTCACACTTTGAATGACAATTGCGCAGTCATGCAACACTCTACCCAAACAAAATTTTTATCATTTTCTTCACACAAATAGAGCTTTCTTTTGGTGGTATTTAATCACTGCTGGGTTTTTTATTTTTTACAGAAAAAAAGAAAACATGCTGAAAATGTTGAAAAAAAAGTTTTTTGTTTTGTTTCTGTCAGTAAATGTTTCAGCTTTCGGTGCTGTCACACTTTAAATGACAATTGCGCTGTCATGCAACACTCTACCCAAACAAAATTTTTATAATTTTCTTCACACAAATATAGCTTTCTTTTGGTGGTATTTAATCATTGCAGGGTTTTTAATTTTTTACTAAAAAAAAGAAAGAAGGCTGAAAATTTAGAAAAACAAAAAAAATTATTTTTTGTTTCCGTCAGTAAATATTATGTACTCCTTAGACCTGTATTCAGCTGACAACGGGCTAATGTCCACTGTCAGCTGACTTTACACAGCCGTCCAGTCTCTGGAGAGATCCCGACTTTATTCCACCCAGATGCCTGACCAGCAGCTGAGTCAGCCTCTCAGCGGCACGCTGAGAGGCTAAAAAAGCCACTTACACCCCCTCCACAACTCGGCACTCCAGTGAGTACTGGAGGGGCAGAGCAGAGAGCCGGTGACTGACAGTCACTGGCTCTCTGTTCACTGAAGACTGAGAACAAAGTGATCAGTGTTCTTTGTTCTCAGGCTTTTCAATAGTTTTCAAACCCCATAATTCTTTTATAAGAACCTGGTTTGGAACTGCATGAAATATGTGAAACTAAGGTAGATATAATTAGATATTTAGAATTAAATATTTAAAAACCTTAGTATTTGCTTGATCCTTCTACCCACAATCTGATCAATCAGGATATCTGACCATGAGGTGTTAAATCTACCTCTGTCTTATATTTTGTTATTACCTGTTTTTCCATTATTTTCTGGTTAATTCCTTTCTCTTTTTTTATCTTCTTTTCTCTTTTTCTCTACTAACTTCTCATTACTACGTTATCGGATTTAAAAACATTTTTTTACACCCCAGATGCCCTCCACCCCATACTCTGAATTTATTAATTTTAAGAGAGTATTCATTTTCCATCTTAATTTCTCCTTTAATTTCTCCTTATTTTTGATTTATGACCTTGGCACCTCATTATGACTCTGGTGCCAAATTCCTTTGTATTGTCAACTAAATATTATATATCTTATATAAAAAAATTTCCCCCCTTCTTTTTGACCACCCCGCAGCCTGGTCACTGTGTGTCTTCTGTGGCCGTGCTGGGCTCCTTTACTTTTGGGTCGGTTGGTCCCCCTTAGCAGTGGTCACTCTCTGGAAATTTGGCGCGGTAGGTTCTTGGCAAATGATGTATACCTTTATATTTAATGATACATATATGTGTTTGATATTTTGTACTTATTTTGTTCCTTTTTGTATTTTTGTATAGTCTTACGCATTCCCTGACTGATCCGTATATATCCCCTGATGAAGCTATTAGGCAAAACATGTCGGGCTAATATACGAATATGAAACTTTTGTTTAAGCTGAACACTCGCCATATGACCACCTTCATCATGAAATGTTGAATACTCTTGAACGAATTGACCCTGTCAATGCCACACAGCGGGCAACAACACAACGGAGAAAGACAGCCACAGAAGAAGAGCAGCTTTTTCTTTTTTTTTTTTTTAGCGGGTAACCGCCGGCGAGGAAGAAGACAGCACCAGGAGAAGACAGCACTGGGAGAAGACAGCACCGAGAGAAGACAGCACCGGGAGAAGACGGTATTGGGAGAAGATGGCTTAGAGCTATTTTTTTAATAAAGGTTTTGCCAAAAACTGGCTCTTTTTTTTACATTTCACTGCTTTTTGGGGTGAATGGGTAGGGGTATGATGTACCCAATACCCATTCACATAGGGGGAGTGGGATCTGGGGGCCCCCCTGTTAAAAGGGGCTTCCAGATTCTGTAAAGCCCCCCCGCCCACAGACCCCGACAACCACCAGCCAGGGTTGTTGGGAAGACACCCTTGTCCCCATCAGCCCCCCCAAGCACCTATCCCCCCTCATATTGAGGGCATGCGGCCTGGTATGGTTGAGGAGGGGGGGGGCGCTTGCTTATCCCCTCCTTTTCCTGACCTGCCAGGTGCCATGCGTGGATAAGGGTCTGGTATAGATTTTGGGGGAGACCCCTCCGAATCCATACTAGACCCAAAGAGCCTGGTATGGACCTTGGGGGGGGACCCCTGGGAAGCCTGCTGACAGCTAATGACTCATTGGTTGTTATGGACACGGCGGCCGGCTTCCCAGCCCCCTCCTTAGCAACCAGCTATATACAGTGTTTTAAACAGAAACAAAAAACACAAAACGCAAAACACATCAAAAATCACATCACAAACAACACTTGCATTTCTGGTGCAATTCCATTTAAGTCTGTTATACGCAAAATGCGGGAATAAAGTCCCTGACCCTTTAAAAAAATGCACCGGCTGCAAAACGCATACATGTGAACGTGTACCATAGGAAACCATGTTAAATGGACTGTAGTGCATTTCTGTAAACTGCAAAACACACTAAAAAAACATATAGGTGTGAACCTAGTGTAAGACAATTGCATAATGTGCATCGCATACTAACATACTTTGAAATACTTACCTTAGAACAAAGCCCTCCAGTGGCACACTGTCACCTCTGACAGGGCTTCCATCTTCACATGGTCTTCCTTCCAGGTTCACGGACTCTGGCTGTGTGAATGGCCGGAGCTGAGGTGACATCCTTGGTTTCAGCACAGTGCTCTGAAGGTCCGGCACATTTTGCCGGACCTTCAGAGCGCATGCGTCGGTGATGTCACCAGCTGCATCCAGTGTGAATAACTCCTAAATGGTGCACGTTTACGAGATATTCATCTTACCTACAGGTAAGCCTTATTATAGGCTTACCTGTAAGTAAAAATCAAAATTCGAAATTTACTACCACTTTAATCTTTAATATGCGTTGTGAAACAGTTTTTATATGTTTTTTTAAATGTGTCATTAAAAAATATTTTTATAAACTTATCATTTTTGGTGATTTGAGCTTGTAAAATATTGGACTGTATCTTTCGTGCAGATTAAAGCTGAACTTTGGGCTCCAGTAACATTACCCATGACCTTTCTTCCAGTTAGTAAGGAACTGTTTAAAAATGTTAAAATTTAAGGCTAACCTCTTAGTGCTCCAGGAGAGGCTCGCTGTCTCTTTCCCCCTTCTTCCTTTATCCCTTTCTCTTTCCTTTTCTTCCCCTTCTCCTCTTTTATCCTACTTATTAAACCCTTTGGTAGCTTGAGGATTGAAAAAAATGAAGTAGATGTGGCGCTGTTCTTGTAATTCATACAATACTAGCTGACTGAAGGTATCTGTCTATAGGTATTAAATTAATTGGTGTATTGTAGTGACTTCATAAAGTGAAAATAGTACATATCTCTGTGGGGTATAGTCTCATACGATTATGATCAAAGGTATACTGCCAATATGCATAAAAAACACCTGAATATATTATGTGCAAATTAGGAAACACCTAAATATAATATGTGCAAATTCATATATACCATACAAATAAGTGAACATCAATCACAGATAGAGATATAAATAAAATGAATTGAAATAAAAACAAAAATGGGGATGGATGTCCCTTATAGTTCAATAATTAGTGCTCAATAAAGTGCTTAGTGCTGGTGAAAAAATATATATATATAATAGCGCTGGTTTAACGTCCTCTCCTACAGATGACGCCAGAGTGACGAAATGCGTAGGACGGTGTCAACACACATTCTTGCATCACTTCCGGTCGTCTGCGTTAGTGTCAGCAATACATGCCTTATTGTGTTTGATAAAATGTGAGTACATTTCCACACAATTTTAACTGGAATAAAATTTTAAAACAGTATTGCATTATTGGGATCCCTCTCTCTTTTAAGGTATATATGCAGAATAGTAACAAAACATCCCGGACTGGCCAAGAATCAGGGTGCTACACAGTGGCAAATACTGTGAATGCCTCATACCCCAAGCAGGGAGGAAAATTCCGGTGAGTGCGGCCACAATAGGAGCACGGATAAGTCACGCATGCTGTAATCACCTTATGAAGAGGAAATTAAACCAGTGCTACTATATATATTTTTTCACCAGCACTAAGCACTTTATTGAGCACTAATTATTAAACTAAAAGGGACATCCATCCCCATTTTTGTTTTTATTTCAATTCATTTTATTTATATCTCTATCTGTGATTGATGTTCACTTATTTGTATGGTATATATGAATTTGCACATATTATATTTAGGTGTTTTCTAATTTGCATATAATATATTCAGGTGTTTTTAATACATATTGGCAGTATACCTTTGATCATAATTGTATGAGACTATACCCCACAGAGATATGTACTATTTTCACTTTATGAAGTCACTACAATACACCAATTAATTTAATACCTATAGACAGATACCTTCAGTCAGCTAGTATTGCATGAATCACAAGAACAGCGCCACATCTATTTCATTTTTTTCAGTTCATTTACCCCACCTAGTAGAAGTAATTAGTAGAGGCAGCATTTCTCCTGATTCTTTTCCTTGCACTCGCACTTTAATTTATTCAATTTCTACTATATATTTTTTCCCTCTGCTGGTACTTTTTTCCTTTGCGCAGAATCACATATTTAGTTTAGTATGAGGAGTGATGTAGGACAGCTGGTCAACCGCGATTGGTCCCACTCCCCGTTTGCGGGCTGTGTATTCAAACATAATGACCAGCTATCGTGATCGTGGTCATGCAGTTTCTCATTGAAGGATGTGTCTTCTGTGCTTCAGAATTATAATCATAGCCCAAAATAGCCTTATAACGGTTCTTTAACCACTTACTTAATGGGCACTTAAACCCCCTTCCTGTCCAGGCCAATTTTTAGCTTTCAGCGCTCTCACACGTTGAATGACAAATGCACGGTCATGCAACACTGTACCCAAATGACAGTTTTATCATTTTTTTTCATTTTTTTAAATAACAAACATGTTATACTTACCTGCTCTGTGCAGTGGTTTTGCACGGAGCAGCCCAATCCTCCTCTTTTCAGGTCCCCTGCCGGCGCTTCAGGCCCCTCCCTCCTGCCAAGTGCCCCCACAGCAAGCAGCTTGCAATGGGGCACCCGAGCAGGCTTGCTCCTAGGCCACAGGTCTGCGTGTCCATTTATACAAACAGCCACGGCTCGCCCCCGCCCCCTTTCTCTCTCCTCATTGGCTTACTGGCTGTGATTGACATGGCTCCCACTGCTGTCTTAGCCAATGAGGAAGTAAAGTCCCCAGACAGCAGAGGCTCTCATGCACATCACTAGAGGAAGATCGGGGCTCAGGTAAGTTTAGAGGGGTGGGGGGGCTGCTACACAGATAAGGTTTTTTACCTTCATGCATAGAATGCATGAAGGTAAAAAACATGCAGCCTTTACAAACTCTTTAAGCATTTTCTTCTGATATAAACACGCGTAAAGCCTTTACATGTTCCTCACAAGTAAAACGTACATTTTGTCAAGTGAAGGAAAAAGAATTTCAAGAGAAAAGTGCCATATGATTACTTGCCCTTAGGTGAGCACGTTGCAAATCTAGCAAGGACAGCTCATATCCAGCCAGAAGCACAAGAGATGAATGACAATCATAAAAGGGCAGCAGGAAGACATTTAATCCTCATTAGAAGAAACTTCATCCACCGTCTATGGAAGAAGATGGCTTGTTTCTCTGTCCTTACCAAAAAATAATTCTCAGGGAGAAATCTTATGCCATTTTCATGAACACTCTCTGATTATGCGGACAGCTTTTATAAATTATAGCTTGTTTTTACTGGCTGAGTGGAAGGTATAAATGGGTGGTGACATTGGAGCCCCTGGGAGTTCACCACCTGTTCTACAGATCTTCACCAAGGTGACACAAGAACACTTCCATCTCTTCATATTTCCGCTCTTCATCAATCACCTTTCACTTCCAGAAGAAGAAGGCCGGCTGCCCTGTATACAAACCTGCTGAATCAATTCAGAAGCATGAAATAAGCCTCTTATCTCTGACTGTGCAGCACAGCCACTGCATGGAGAGCCATTACACTCCACACACTAAAAATATTCAGGCTTCATTCCACTTGACGATGCTGCACATGATGGCATAATATCTCATAGGATGGACTTGACTCAAGCATGACACTGTGCTGCAGATCTTGCAATACCAAATACAAATTCCTAGAGGTGCAAATTACACTAAAACATGTAAATAAAGCGAATAGAGGCACTGTGCTAAACATGAAATATAGGCCAAATGAGTTTATTATCTACCCTTTGCAACAATCTCTTTATTTGCATTACTAGTAGGTCAAGTCACTTTATGGTGGGCAAAACAATTGGACTATATCAGCCAATGGCAAACCAAAGTTATAAACAGCCTCACTACAGACAATATAGGTAGCCATAGCCCCTCGGGTGCCCTCTAAAAATGAAATAAAGAGGGAATGGGTTTCCTATAAATGTGGTAGTCACTTAAACTTAACCTCCATACATTGGTTAAACCTGTACGTCATTCTAGCCTGATACACCAGACCATCCAAATACCAAAATTGCCATGTATTTAATTTTCATGTTTCTTTTTTGTCAGGTTAGCTTATCATTTAAAGGGGCATCATGTGCAGGTCAGTGGAGTCGGAGGTGGTGCTAAAATTATGCTCATCTCTGTACTCAGCACTCCACTTGCAATTTCAAGTTTAAGCCTCTACTGAGACATACCATCTGCTTCTTCATTTCCCTCCACTAGATGTAAACCAGTATAGTGCTATTACTGTAAGGGGATTTTTGGGTCTCCCCTGATATGCACAGCCAGACAACAGGTATTTTCTAGCACTTGCTCAGACTTCACAAACCAGTCCAGGGTGTTTCGTTTTAGTTTATTAGGGGATAAACTTGGATAGGGAAGGGAAGGTATGAGATGCCCTAAACTGTATCTTCAGAGCAAACTGAGGACTTGCTAACTTTCTGGCTGCTAATAGTCACTATGCTGTCCTTCCATGGATAAACAGATCAGCTGAACTGATCTGCAAAAAATTATTCCAAACACTAAATGCAAATGCTCTCACCAGGGGCGGACTGACCATTCGGGCACTCAGGCACTGCCCGAGGGCCCCATGCCACTAAGGAGCCCCATCAGGGTTGCCAGTCTCAATAAAACCAGGGACAGTATGTAAAAATCTGTGTTTCTTTAAAAATCCCAAGATTATAGCTGCCCCGCCTCTCCAGTACCTTTTCAGTGTGTGTGTGTGTATTCTGTGTGTGTATACTGTGTGTGTATATTGTGTGTCTGTGTGTATATACTGTATGTGTGTGTGTGTGTGTGTATTCTGTGTGGCCCCATAATCTATTGCCTAGGGAGCCCCATAATCTCCTATTGCCTGGGGGCCCTATAATCTCCTATTGCCTGAGGGCTCCATAATCTTCTCCTATTTCCCGGGGGCCCCATGAGTTGTCAGTCCGCCCCTGGCTCTCACCCTATTGAAAATGCTGATACACCTGGCTGCTCCTTGGATTCCCCAAGCAAGAGGTGTAGGGTTACTGTACTGGCTTTAAATGGCCCTAAGCTGTCCCCTGGTAGTAAGCAAACAGGGTACTGCACTTGGCTGCTTCTCCTCTGTCAGGCTCTCGGGTGTAGTGGTTGAAGTTTCTCACTCAGTCCCTTAGGTGAATCCTGAGGCTCAAGTGACTGCTGCACAGACCTCCTGCTGAAAAGGTCCTGACTAGAGATGGGCGAACGGTTCGGTGCGAGCATAAGTTCGGGTTGTTTGGATGTTCTGCGAACACTGAACAATATGCAGTGTTCGGGGAAAATTCAGAACACCGTTAAAGTCTATGGGACACTAACATGAAAAATCAAAGGTGCTCATTTTAAAGGCTTATATGCAAGTTATTGTCATAAAAAGTGTTTGGGGACCCGGGTCCTGCCCCAGAGGACATGTATCAATGCAAAAAAATTTTTAAAAACTAAAGTTTTTTTTGGGAGCAGTGATCTTTTTAATGCTTAAAGTGAAACAATAAAAATGAAATATTCCTTTAAATATCGTGCCTGGGGGGTGTCTATAGTATGCCTGTAAAGTGGTACCTTTTTCCCATGTTCAGAACAATACCACAGCAAAATTACATTTCTAAAGGAAAAATTGTCATGTAAAACTGCTCGCGGCTGTAATGAATTGTCGGGTCTCGGCAATATAGATAAAACTCATTGAAAAAAAGAGCATGGGATCCCCCCCAGTCCATTACCAGGCTCTTTGGGTCTGGTATGAATATTAAGGGGAACCCCGAACCAAAATTTTTTTAAAAATTGCGTGGGGGTCCCCCTAAAATCCATACCAGGCCTTTTGGGTCTGATATGGAAATTAAGGGGAACCCTGCACTAATTTTTTTTTTTTAAATGGTGTAGGGGTCCCCCCCAAAATCTATACCAGACCTTTTGGTATAGATTTTAAGGGGAGCGCTGTGCCAAAATGAAAAAAAATGGCGTAGGAGTCCCCCCCAAATCCATACCAGGCCCTTATCCGAGCACGCAACCTGGCAGGCCACAGGAAAAGGGGAGGGGGATGAGAGAGCGCCCCCCCTCCTGAACCGTACCAGGCCACATGCCCTCAACATGGGGAGGGTGCTTTGGGGTAGCCCCTCAAAGCACCTTGTCCCCATGTTAATGGGGACAAGGGCCTCATCCCCACAACCCTTGCCCGGTGGTTGTGGGGGTCTGGGGGGGGCTTATCGGAATCTGGAAGCTCCCTTTAACAAGGGGACCCCAGATCCCGGCCTCCCCCCTGCTATATAAGAACTGTCAAAGGCGCTGAAGGGTCATACGGCGGGAGCCTCCCATGGAGGCGGATCGGTGGCGTTTTTTTTTTTCTTCGGTCCGTCGGCGGAGCGATAGAAGAAGATGAATGGACTTTGTGGGACATTTTTATTTTTTTATTTTTTAATAAAGGACTTGTCCCAAGCTGTGTCTTGTTTTTTTTTAACATTTTGACACTTTTTTTGTGAAATGGTAAGGGGGCTTCCAGATTTGGATAAGCCCCCTGCCCACAGACCCCCACAACCACTGGGCAAGGGTTGTGGGGATGAGGCCCTTGTCCCCATTAACATGGGGACAAGCTGCTTTGGGGGGCTACCCCAAAGCACCCTCCCCATGTTAAGGGCATGTGGTTCAGGAGGGGGGTGCTCTCTTGTCTCTCCCTCTATTCCTGCGGCCTGCCAGGTTGAGTGCTCGGATAAGGGTCTAATATGGATTTTGGGGGGACCCCTACGCCATTTTTTAAAAAAAATTGGCGCAGGGTTCTTCTTAATTTCCATATCAGACCCGATATATTCATACCAGACCCAAAGGGCCTGGTAATGGAATGGGGGGATCCCATGTTCTTTTTTTCAATGAGTTTTATCTATATTGCTGAGACCCGACAATTCATTACAGCCGCGAGCAGTTTTAAATGACAATTTTTTCTTTAGAAATGTAATTTTGCTGTGGTACTGTTCTAAACACGGGAAAAGTTTGCCACTTTACAGGCATACTATAGACACCCCCATGCATGATATTTAAAGGAATATTCATTTTTATTGTTTCACTTTAAGCATTAAAAAAATCACTGCTCCCAAAAAAACGTCCGTTTTTAAAAAAATGTTTGCATTGATACAAGTCCCCTGGGGCAGGACCAGGGTCCCCACCTACTTTTTATGACAATAACTTGCATATAAGCCTTTAAAATGAGCACTTTTGATTATTCATGTGCGTGTCCCATAGACTTTAACGGTGTTCGTGTGTTCTGCCAAATTTTTTGCCTGTTCGGTATGCTCTGGTGCCAACCTGAACTGGGGGGTGTTCGGCCCATCCCTAGTCCCGACCTTGGCTTTCAGGATGGCTTCAGCTTAGCCTAGCTGAGGCTGAAAGAGTGTAAGACTTCAGCTGCTCTCTCTCTCCTCCTCTGGCTCCTTCCTTCTGCCTCAGGGGCAGAGCCCCCCAGCACAGGGTCCCATCCAAGCAACTGGACCCCGGACTCTGCTCCTACTAGGCTCCGGAATATTTGTGGTCTGTCTCTTCACCTTCTGGGATGCCCCCACCCAGGGATTGGAAGAGATTTCATATATATTCAGACCTAATCTCTGCTCCTCCACAGGGCCGGTCCTAGACGGGGTGCACGGGGTGCAGTGCACCCAGGCGCCAGAGAGGTGGGGGCGCTGAAGCGCCGGAGTGCTCCCTTCTCTCCTCCTCCTCCTCTTGATTGCGTCCGGCGGCGGCGCTCTCCGCCGGTGTTAAAAGAAGAAAGGCGCCGCCGCTGTGTGTGCTGCTCAATCCCCTCCCTCCTGAGCGGCTGGTCTCTGCGTGGAGAGAGACCAGCCGCACAGTGATGTCGCGCGGGGGGGAGGGAGCGGAGGAGCGGTATGTGCCCGACACATTCTGCTCTGTGTCTCCCACTCCTGCCTATTTTAAACTCCTTGCTCTTCACCCGGGCGGCGCGGCTGGCTGCACACTGTTCTCTCCTCTTCAGCTGCCGCCCGGGTGTATATATGTACTCTAATGGAGGGGGGGGCTGTACTAATGGAGGGGGGGGCTGTACAAATGGGGGGGGGCTGTACTAATGGAGGGGGGGCTGTACTAATGGAGGGGGGGCTGTACTAATGGAGGGGGGGGCTGTACTAATGGAGGGGGGCTACACTAATGGAGGGGGGGGCTGTACTAATGGAGGGGGGGCTGTACTAATGGAGGGGGGGGGCTGTACTAATGGAGGGGGGCTACACTAATGGAGGGGGCTGTACTAATGGAGGGGTCTGTACTAATGGGGTCTGTACTAATGGAGAGGGGGTCTGTACTAATGGAGAGGGGGTCTGTACTAATGGTGGGGTCTGTACTAATGGAGAGGGGGTCTGTACTAATGGAGGGGGTCTGTCCTGGGGGGTCTGTACTAATGGAGAGGGGGTCTGTACTAATGGAGAGGGGGTCTGTACTAATGGGGTCTGTACTAATGGAGGGGGGGTCTGTACTAATGGAGGGGGGGTCTGTACTAATGGAGGGGGGGGGTCTGTACTAATGGGGTCTGTACTAATGGAGGGGAGGTCTGTACTAATGGGGTCTGTACTAATGGAGGGGGGGGGTCTTTACTAATATTGGGGTCTCTACTAATGGAGGTGGGTCTGTACTAATGGGGGGGTCTGTACTAATGAGGGGGTCTGTACTAATGGAGGGGGGGGTCTGTACTAATGGAGGGGGGGTCTGTACTAATGGGGTCTGTACTAATGGAGGGGGGATCTGTACTAATGGTGGGGTCTGTACTAATATGGGGGTCTGTACTAATGGAGGGGGTTCTGTACTAATGGAGGGGGATCTGTCCTGAGGGGTCTGTACTAATGGAAAAGAAAAAAGGAGCAGAGAAGAGGATTGTGGGACATATAGTCCCGAGAACTGGCAGCCCCACTGTAACACGGAAACTGCAGCCCACACAACATGCTCAGCTGAATGGGAAAGAGAGAGAGAGAGAGACAGGAGCCTGGGAAAGTTTTCAGGGAAGTACACCCAGGACTCCAGAGGGAGAGGACAGTGCTGAGAGAACACCATCAGAGGGAGAACCCCGCTGCCCTGCGCCACCAGAGGGAAAGCCACACAGCCTAGCGCCATCGCTGGCATTGAAAGGAATGGAGTCATTGCAGGAATACAGCGGAGTCACCATGGGCAATTCAGAGTGAGCTGACTCCTGATCAGAGGAACCGTTGCTGTATCGCTGGGTCAGGTGAGAGGGCCGATCGGCCAATATGTACTATGTCTGCAGTCTCTGATCATCTCCTGTATTATGTCTGCAGTCTCTGACCATCTCCTGTATTATGTCTGCAGTCTCTGACCATCTCCTTTATTATGTCTGCAGTCTCTGATCATCTCCTGTATTATGTCTGCAATCTCTGATCATCTCCTGTACTATGTCTGCAGTCTCTGATCATCTCTTGTATCATGTCTGCAGTCTCTGACCATCTCTTGTATCATGTCTGCAGTCTCTGATCATCTCCTGTATCATGTCTGCAGTCTCTGATCATCTCCTGTACTATGTCTGCAGTCTCTGATCATCTCCTGTATTATGTCTGCAATCTCTGATCATCTCATGTACAATATCTGCAGTCTCTGATCATCTCCTGTATCATGTCTGCAGTCTCTGATCATCTCCTGTATCATGTCTGCAGTCTCTGACCATCTCCTGTATCATGTCTGCAGTCTCTGACCATCTCCTGAATCATGTCTGCAGTCTCTGACCATCTCCTGAATCATGTCTGCAGTCTCTGACCATCTCTTGAATCATGTCTGCAGTCTCTGACCATCTCTTGTATCATGTCTGCAGTCTCTGATCATCTCCTGTATCATGTCTGCAGTCTCTGATCATCTCCTGTATCATGTCTGCAGTCTCTGACCATCTCCTGTATTATGTCTGCAGTCTCTGACCATCTCCTGTATTATGTCTGCAGTCTCTGATCATCTCCTGTACTATGTCTGCAGTCTCTGATCATCTCCTGTACTATGTCTGCAGTCTCTGATCATCTCCTGTACTATGTCTGCAGTCTCTGATCATCTCCTGTACTATGTCTGCAGTCTCTGATCATCTCCTGTACTATGTCTGCAGTCTCTGATCATCTCCTGTACTATGTCTGCAGTCTCTGACCATCTCTTGTATCATGTCTGCAGTCTCTGACTAACTCCTGTATCATGTCTGCAGTCTCTGACTATCTCCTGTATTATGTCTGCAGTCTCTGACCATCTCTTGTATCATGTCTGCAGTCTCTGACCATCTCCTGTACTATGTCTGCAGTCTCTGATCATCTCCTGTATCATGTCTGCAGTCTCTGATCATCTCCTGTACTATGTCTGCAGTCTCTGATCATCTCCTGTATTATGTCTGCAATCTCTGATCATCTCCTGTATTATGTCTGCAATCTCTGATCATCTCCTGTACTATGTCTGCAGTCTCTGATCATCTCCTGTACTATGTCTGCAGTCTCTGATCATCTCCTGTATTATGTCTGCAATCTCTGATCATCTCCTGTACTATGTCTGCAGTCTCTGATCATCTCCTGTACAATATCTGCAGTCTCTGACCATCTCCTGTATCATGTCTGCAGTCTCTGACCATCTCCTGTATCATGTCTGCAGTCTCTGACCATCTCCTGTATCATGTCTGCAGTCTCTGACCATCTCTTGTATCATGTCTGCAGTCTCTGACCATCTCCTGTACTATGTCTGCAGTCTCTGACCATCTCCTGTACTATGTCTGCAGTCTCTGACCATCTCCTGTACTATGTCTGCAGTCTCTGACCATCTCCTGTACTATGTCTGCAGTCTCTGACCATCTCCTGTACTATGTCTGCAGTCTCTGACCATCTCCTGTACTATGTCTGCAGTCTCTGACCATCTCCTGTACTATGTCTGCAGTCTCTGACCATCTCCTGTACTATGTCTGCAGTCTCTGACCATCTCCTGTACTATGTCTGCAGTCTCTGACCATCTCCTGTACTATGTCTGCAGTCTCTGACCATCTCCTGTACTATGTCTGCAGTCTCTGATCATCTCCTGATCTATGTCTGCAGTCTCTGATCATCTCCTGATCTATGTCTGGGGGTTCTTTCTAACAGACTCTCTAACAGAAGCCCTCTTTGTGTGCATCAGAGAGACTCCCCTCCAGGTCTCATTAGTGTACGCTCTTCCTGTATTTTTTTTTTATTGTTAAAAGATCATGGGAGGATCCTAGGGTAACAAAGAGTTCTTAGGAGAGCATCTCTGTGTTTGAGTCATTGCCATAGAAACATTTGTAAAGGGGAGGAGTTGGTAAGATGACCACGCCCATGTGGGGGCGCCAGAAATATTTCTGCACCCAGGCGCTGGTGACCCTAGGATCGGCCCTGCTCCTCCACCCTCTAAGTTCTAGAACCCTCCAGCAGTTCCAGAAGCCAGGAGGAGGTAACGGAGACTCAGCCCTTAGAGCTCTGCGGAGTAACTCTAAACTAATTAACTCTGGCTCCTCTGCCTACAGACGAGCCCAACTACATTTTCCTACACTGTACACAGAGGGTGCTACACCAGCAAATCTCAAAATCCTAAAACATAAACATATATATCTGAAAAGCTCAGGACCAGAATCACACTGAGGACATGGAGTTTAATGCAATACACGTGCAGAAGTTCACTAATTGATCTTATTATTTTATTCTCATAGTCATATACTAATATACTATTAACATATTATGCAGCAGTTTAGAACAGATAAAAAAAAAAAAAAAGAAACAGCACGTGAAATCAATTGCACATGATTGTGACCTTTCACCAGTCTCAAAATGAGACATAGTTTTGAAACCAGAGATTTAGTGAAGATCCTGGACTAAGGGGTAGTTTTAAAGCATTATTAAAACAAAAAACAAAAATGTATTATATTTCAGCTTACCAATTATTAGATGTTGGGGCTGCATCAGTTTTCTTTTCTTTGGCTTTTTCCCCTCTGTTTTCATCTGGTGGTCTGGCCAGTGACGCACTTCCTGTATTAGTGTGACACCACTCTGGAGGAATGAGCACAGGAGGCACAGCAGGCAACAGCATCGTCAGTCTTGGTGTCAGGGAGATGAGAATTCCTGTAAGCCAGCCCTGGGATAAGCTGCACATGGTAAATAAAACATGTGTGAGGAACATGTAACCAGTCAGTGATGTCATACGTATAGATTCCGCATGTCCATGAATTCCAAATATAGACCCCGGAGTAGAGGATTTTCCCTTTTTATAGATTTAATATATTCATATAGGTCTGACATATACCGCAGTGCTGTACAGAGACAACTGAGCCAATCACATCAGTCTTTGATTAGGAGCTTATTATTATTATTATTATTATTATTATACATTTATATAGCTCTGACATATACCTCAGTGCTGTACAGAGAACACTGAGCCATTCATATCAGTAACCAAAAAAGCTTACACTCTAATCTCCCCCCAGTTATACACTATTATTATTATTATTATTATTAATATACATTTATATAGCTCTGACATATACGACAGTGCTGTACAGAGAACACTGAGCCATTCATATGAGCCATTCATATCAGTGACCAGAAGAGCTTACACTCTAATCTCCCTCCAGTTATACACTATTATTATTATTATACATTTCTACAGCTATGACATATACCACAGTGCTGTACAGAGAACACTAAGCCAGTCACATCAGTCTCTGTGTCAGAAGAGCTTACACTCCAATGTCCCCACAACAGTCACATACTATCATTATTATTATTATTATTATTATTATTATTATTATACAATTACATAGCTCTGACATATTCCATAGTGCTGTACAGAGAACACTGAGCCAGTCACATCACTCTCTGCACCAGAAGAGCTTACACTACAATGTCCCCACAACAGTCACACACTATTATTATTATACATTTATATAGCTCTAACATATACCGCGATGCTGTACAGAGAACACTGAGCCAGTCATATCAGTGACCCAAAGAGCTTACACTCTAATCTCCCTCCAGTTATACACTATTATTATTATTATACCTTTATATACCGCAGTGCTGTACAGAGAACACTGAGCCAGTCATATCAGTCTATGATGAAGAGCTTACACTCTAATGCCCCCACAACAGTCACACACTATCATTATTATTATTATTATACATTTATATAGCTCTAACATATACAGTAGTGCTGTACAGAGAACACTGAGCCAGTCATATCAGTGACCTGAAAAGCTTACACTCTAATCTCCCTCTAGTTATAAACTATTAATATAGCTCTGACATATACCGCAGTGCTGTACAGAGAACACTGAGCCAGTCATATCAGTAACCAGAAGAGCTTACACTCTAATCTCCCTCCAGTTATACACTATTATTATTATATTATTATACATTTATATAGCTCTGACATACAGAGAACACCAAGCCATTCACATCAGTCTCTGCATGAAGTTAAAAAACCTTCTGTGTGCAGCAGCCCCCCTTACTTGAGCTCCCTCTCGATCCAGCGATGTGCACGAGAGAGCATTGGCTTCCTGGGGACTCTGCCTTTTCATTGGCTGAGAGAGCATTGGCTCCCGCTGCTGTCAATCACAGCCAGCGAGTCAATGAGGAGAGAGAGGGAGCGGGGCCGAGCCGGGTCTCTGTGTCTGTATGGACAGGCAGAGCAGTGGCTCAGGAGCTGCTTACTCTGGGGGCAATGGACAAGAGGGAGGGGCCAGGAGCTCTGGCGGTGGACACACAAAGGTGGCTCGAGAGTGAGCACGCATATAGCAAGCAGCTTGCTATGGGGGCACTCAGCAAGGGGGAGGGGCCAGGAGAGCCAGCAGGGGACCCGAGAATAGGAGGATCGGGGCTGCTCTGTGCAAAACCACTGCAACAGAGCAGCATATTTACCAACTGTCCCGAATTTCCCGGGACATTCCCGGGATTTAGACCCTTTTCCCAGATTTCGCAATTCCAGGGAAATGTCCCGCAAAATTCTTGTATTCCTGAATTTTCACCGCCCCTATAGGTCCGCGGCCGGTGGAGACAATGTCTCCACCGGCCGCCATTTTCCTGAAGACTAGAACAAGAGGCCGGGTGGCTGCCAATAGAAATTGAGCTGTGGCACCACCCACCTCCCTGCTGCTGCCGGTCTGTCTGTGACCTGATGTGGGAAGGGGCGGGGGTGGGCGGCGCCGCACCTCAATTTCTATTGGCAGCCACCCCGCCTATTTTGTTCCATTGACTGCCTGTACGATCTGTTTTTCTGTAATGGCGGCGGAGAGAGTTTCCGCTGCTGGGGGACACCTAATGAGAGGGGGGCTTCACTGGGGGACACCTGATGAGGGGGGCTCCACTGGGGGACACCTGATGGGAGGGGGGCTCCACTGGGGGACACCTGATGAGAGGGGGCTCCACTGGGAGACACCTGATGAGAGGGGGGCTCCACTGGGGACACCTGATGTATGGAGGGACTCCGCTGGGATTGCCTGGTGTAAGGAGGGACTGGGCTGGGATTGCCTGGTGTAAGGAGTCACTCTGCTGGGAATGCCTGGTGTAAGGAGGGACTCTACTGGGATTGCCTGGTGTAAGGAGGGACTCCACTGGGAATGCCTGATGTAAGAGGGGACTCTACTGGGGACATCTGATGTAAAGAGGGACTCTACTGGGATTCCCTGGTGCAAGGAGGGACTCCGCTGGGGACATCTCATATAAAGAGGGACTCTACTGGGATTGCCTGGTGTAAGGAGGGACTCTACTGGGATTGCCTAGTGTAAGAAGGGACTCCGCTGGAGACATCTGATGTAAGGAGGGACTCCGCTGGGAATGCCTGATGTAAGGAGGGACTCTACTGGGGATATCTGATGTAAAGAGGGACTCTACTGGGATTGCCTGGTGTAAGGAGGGACTCTACTGGGATTGCCTGGTGTAAGGAGGGACTCCGCTGGGGACATCTGATGTAAGAGGGACTCCGCTGGGAATGCCTGATATAATTAGGGACTCTACTGGGGATATCTGGTGTAAGAGGGACTCAGCTGGGATTGCCTGATGTAAAGATGGACTCTACTGGGGATACCTGGTGTAAAAGGGACTCTGCTGGGGACACCTGATGGCATCTGGTGGCAGGCGACGTGGCAAGTGACACACTCAGGGCTTCCACTGATTCTACATTACGGTGAGTTGAACTATTTCATTTCATATTACAATGTAATAATAGAAATAATGCGCTTCAATCATCCTGTCACCATAACAAACATGGTGCTGGGATGATTGAAGCGCTAACACCAGGTGTTTGGAGTATCTTTATCTGCTGATTTGTTAAACTCTGGAATACACATTTCTATTGTGGTATAGGATCTGGGCCTGCTGTCCCTCCATCCCTCTTTCCTTCCTTCTCTCTCCTTCCCTCCTTCTTTTCTTTTTTCTCTCTCCCTCCCTCTTTTCCCCTTTTTTTCTCCATCTCTCATTCATCTCAGACTCTAACCACACCCCCATTTGAACTACGCCCTTATAAGCCACGCCCACTATTTCATGTAAACTACGACCATTTTTTCTGTCATGCCTACAAACGCCCCCCGCCCTCTAATTATAATAAGACTCTTCCTACAGCCAAAAAAGTGTCCCTATAAGTTTTTTTACAATGTTGGCAACAATGAGAGTAGGTTGCGTCAACAACAGCAAGTTATACTACAGCGATTTTAACAGAGAAATAGAACAAGTTTCATAGGTAAAGAGTGCTACGTCATGGGCTGATATGTTGTTTCCATTACTCCACTCCTAACATGGTGCACAACAGGAATGTGTTTTGACTTGTTTGTGTTGATTGGTGGAGTAGATCATGCATTGAAATTGTCTACCTGTACGTGTATATGTGTGTCCAGCACACCCATTGTAGTAAGGTCTGGTCTTGTATGAGGAATTAATGGGGGGGGGTTGACAGGGAGGGGCTATCTAAGAATTTTAGGGTTTAATACTGCTTTAAGGGGGACGTGGCCTGATGAGGCATGTGAGCAGACCTGCTGCACGGAGCTCCAGCTGGTGATCCTGTAAAAAATCCTTTCCTCGCAAGCAATTCTGCCCGGATTTTGCCGCAAACACTGCCTGCTGACACCATCCGGAACGGCTG
This sequence comes from Aquarana catesbeiana, assembly GCF_042186555.1. Classification (NCBI taxonomy): domain Eukaryota; kingdom Metazoa; phylum Chordata; class Amphibia; order Anura; family Ranidae; genus Aquarana; species Aquarana catesbeiana. The sequence goes on along the minus strand of NC_133336.1, from coordinate 99,537,880 downwards.
CCTAACCGAGCCGATGCTGACCTGGGGGAACCGTGGAGACGCCGCGGCCATGGTGCCCCAAGCTGACCAAGATGGCGCCTGGCAGTCACAGCCTCTTAAAGTACCACGAGGCACGGAGAAGAAAACTGAGCAGGGGGGTAAGTTAAACAAACCCCCGAAGCCCAAAGAGCAGCCCAGGGATATGATTTACTATACCCAGAAGTTGTCTGGTAATGCTGACTCATCCTTGAATGCTTCACAGCGACTCTCACACTGCCCTGAGCCGGCAGACAGGGAGGATGCAGGCCTACTCGATGACACAGTGCCATTAGACTCTCATAATGACCCTATGCCTGATATATTTGATCTACCTTCCGAGGACAGTGATCAACCCACGCTTAGTGAGATCCTGCATGCAGTCCACAAGTGCATTGCCACTGTGGATGACCCGAAAGAGAAGTTTGGAGGGCTGAGGGAAACAGTGTCTCTCATCTGTCAAGACCTCCAGATAATCAGGAAAACAACCACTGCAGTGGAGGGCAGGGTGATGTGGAAGATCAGTTGCCCTAGACATGTGCAATTCATTTAGTTCCAAATTCTTTTTTTAACCAATTTTGACAAATTCGTTAATTTCCGAATTTTTCAATTTCCGAAATTTCGAATTTCCGAATACTCCAAAATTCGAAATTTCAGAATTTAGGAAATGTGGAAATTCAAAATTCAGAAATTCAAAATTTCTTAAATTCAGAAATTCTACATTCGGAAATTCGAAATTTCAGAAATTTGGAAATCTGAAAATCAGAATTTTTGGATCTCTGAATTTTTCAAATTCCAAATTTTTTGAATTTCCGACTTTTTGAATTTTCGAATTTCTGAATTTCCGAAAAAAGCAAAAAACTAATGAAACGAAAACAAACACATTTTTTGTCAGTGCACATGTCTAGTTGCCCCCTCTGACTAGAGATGTTAGAATGGCTACTCAGCAAGCATTCGAAGCCCTTAACAAAACAGACGACATCGAGAACTGCCTAAGACGCAATAATGTTCGCATAGTGGGGCTCCCAGAAAAGGTGGAGGGTAGGGACCCCACAGCATTTGTTGAAGGTTGGCTGCAGGATGTGTTTGGCAAAGAAGCCTTCTCACCTATCTACACTGTAGAAATGGCAGACAGGGTACCCCCGAGACCCACCTGGCAACCCTCCCCAATTGGTACTAGCCAGGCTTCTGAATTACAAGGATCGGGTATTAGATACTGTGTACACCACCTACACTGTATTAGCAACTGTACTATGGCCGCACTGTATTGCGTACACCACCAGAGGTGTAGTAGAAACTGTACACACTGTATTAGAAACTGTGTACACCACCAGAAAAGTATTAGCAACTGTACTATGGCTGCACTCTATTGTGTATTATGTACACCACTGAGAAAAACATGCAACAAAAATGCACCCAAAAACACTCATTCCTGCTGCACTAGGTGTGAATGGGATCTAAAACCACTGTTCTAAAAATTACCAGCATAAGGTTCTTGATGCCAAAAGCCAATGTCTGGACTGCCAAAGAACAATTCATGGAAGTGTACAGTCTAACATTCCCAACATGATCAAGCAAGCATATAACACAAACTCTCTATAGAGCTGGTCGGATTAAATGCCAGTTAACCAAACCAGTAGTTTATTTTCAAAACAGTTACACTCAAGGCATGCTGTGAATAATAACTGTCACTGATGCTTGTGCACTTAGCCAAACTGTAAAGCCATCAATGGCTGGTGTTGTAACTTATCACATGTGCAGCACCACAGCAACTGCAAATCAAACAAACGCTAAGATGGCAGCATAGTGTAAAAGATAGGAAGGTTTAGGTTTGCTTGAAATCGGTGGGTTTAATAGATGTTGGAATACAGAATTGTATTTTGCGCAACAACTACTAAACATCAGTATTCAGTAGAGATATATTCTTCAACCAGTAGATGGCAGTGTTTATAAGTTTGTACCTGCATCTATGGTAAAACTTGTTTCCCTGAATAACATTTCTGTTTCCTGACTGCAGTTAAGCAGTAAAGCCCGTGTGGACTGTGCACTGTCTGTTCTGTAGGGCTATATACAGAATTTCTAACAATAGATCATTTTCTTAGAACTACCACTGCATGGAAAAAAAGCACTCTGAAAGTAACTAAAAATCACAATTAGGATTGAAACTTTAGAACTGTGTGGATCTAAATTTAAACCCTAATGTGATTTTTATTTTTATTTTTTTTGCTGCATTATAACTGAAATACAGTAGACACTAGTCCACAGATCAGCAGTGCATAATAATAAAGGAATACTGAAAATGACTATTGATGATAAATTACAAGGCATATTTCATGGAGAGAAGGGGGTCAAGAAGTTGCCCCTAGTTGTAGTAATCTGATCAGTAGCTGCTCTTACATCAATAGATAATTACACAGTACACCAATTAAAAGGTAACTGGTGCATTTCCAATTTAATTGATTGATTATAAACAGAGCAAGGCCTGAAAGAAAAAATATTTTCATATAGCAAAAAAATGTTGATGAAATTGTTCCAGACCAGTACTTATACAGTTAATCTCAAAGGAAAGAGCAATTGAGGATTCTTTGTCTTGTAGCTATCTACTTAGCAGCTTTTGAAAACATTTATATTGGCAGAGATGATGTCATGTGATGTGTTCTATAAACAACATCTGTAATAAATAAACTCTGTGTAATGATCACAGTAGGTGGTGTAGGAAATAGCCCTTATTGCTTCCGTTATTAATTGGATTAAGACATTTGCATTCAGAGGGGAAAAATAATATCGAACTGACTTTTGTCACGTGGATTTTTATTTGTATTGCAAACAAGAGACTGTAACATGAGATGCTTCAATCTAACTCCTCGGTATCCTTATTAGAGGCTGAGTGTGCAAAGCCCAGCTGTCAGAATATTGTAAAAGAACAATGTTAGGCAGGAAAAAAGCACCAAAGCCATGACTTAAATTCAGATACATTAACTAGATTCCATATTGAAGGACCTGTATAGGTCAATATCTGATATATATTTTTGTTCAGTAATGAGGTGTGATTCATACATCATTGGCAAATTACTGTAACTATATATACTATGCAGGTCAACACAGCAAAAGCCATGGCTCACATGTCTTAAAGTGGAACTCCAATTTTTAAAAACTTTTTTATAGAGTACAGAAGAGGTTATAAGCTCTATCAGGTTTCAGTTGCTGTCTGATTCTTCATTGGGAAGATCTCCTTTCACTTCCTGTGTGATCACCAAGGCAGCTGGCAGTTCATAAGGTGGATGAGAGATGACAGTCTTTATCAAGCCCCAACACAGGTCTTGTTAATATATCTAGTAATTAAAAATGACCCTTTGTGAAAGTATCTACTGCTCATATGTAAAACACCAAACACATAAATAGTGAACTGCCGCCTGCACTGTTATGTGTTTCCAAACCTCTAAACTAATGTAAAACTGCAGATAGTGTCGCGCGGTACTACCCATAATTTTTAGGAATGCATAAAATAACATAGCATAACAAATCTAGTTGAAACCTACTTTCAGTACACACTGCACACATATGCCACAGTTCTTCTATCCACAAAATACTCCTTAACTACTGTACTACAAGTAAGAGTTTAACAGACATGCAAACTTGAAGAACTATCATTAGAAAATGAAACAGAATATAGGCTAGATTTAGCTATGTTATTCAATGCAATTTAGCAATGCCCATGTTTTGCCCAGGGCCGTGGAAAAGGAGGTACCACCAGTCCTCCTGTACAGGGCCTGGGCCAGCAGGGGGGCCCAGTCAACAGGGTGAATCCTTGGACAGGGAGGCAATTACTGGAACTAATCCCCTGTATGGCTCCCTGCAGAAGCTGAAAGCTGGCTCCTTCCCTTCTCCCTCCCGTTGACTTACAGCTACTGCAGAGAGATCCATACAAAGGATTGTTTACAGTAATTGCCCCCCTACCACACCGATCGCCTTCCCTGTGCACTATACGTTTCCCCCTGCTGCCCAGGCTCCCATGTGTGCCCCCCTACCCCTGAAGCACAAAATAGGATCCTTCAAGATTGAGAGTGAGGGAGGGGTCCAGTAAATATCCCAGATTGCAAGCAATTGAGCTGCAACTTTGAAAATGATTTGCTAAGCTATTGCTAGACTTGCCAGGCTTCACAAGTTTGTTGCACAATTGCAGCAAGTCTGCATTGCATGACTCCAGATCAACGTTCTTTGCAAACATTCTGCTGCAAGTTCTGGTTCAGTTATGTTGTGCAATAGTCATCCCACCACAGGCGTCACCGTGACTTGCAGAGCTCTTGCTGTAGACTCACCACTGCAACTTTGCTCTTGCTAAAGAATTACCATGCAAATTTGCTACAAATTGGAAAAAAGTTTCAACCAGAACTTGTGCTTCAAGTGCTCTGCAAGTGTATAACTTGCCAGTGAAAATGTGCAGTAAGTTAACAAGACTTATAATTCAACACTGCCACAAATTTGTGGCAAGTTATCCTTGTTATCTGGGGATGCATTATTTACCAGCCCCTTCATTTCCCGAATGAACACAATGGGGTTTATTTACTAAAAATGGAGAGTGCAAAATCAGGGTTACTTCTGCATAGAAACCAATCAGCTTCCAGGTTTTATTGCCAAAGCTTAATTGAACAAGCTGAGGTTAGAAGCTGATTGGTTTCTTTGCAGAAGTGAGCCTGATTTTGCACTCTCCAGCTTTAGTAAATAAACCCCAAAGAGTGATCAGTACCAATCACTCACTGTGTTCATTCATAACCGAATCTTTGGATGTGTGGGGCCCTTTGTCAGGTTGTCTGTATTGGGCCCCGTGGTTTCTAACAGCAGCCCTGATTTTGCCCACCGAAATTTAGCCATGCACACATTTTGTCACAGAGTCCTCTGCCAAGATGTCCCTCAATCTGAAGTTCTAATGTTGGGAGGTATGCACCCTGTCATCTCTCTTATGTCTAGTTTCCTTAAACTTTATGGATATATGATCAATAGCCTTTAAATGAAAAATGTGCTTGCTGTTCTGAACATTTCAGTGTATGTGAGTACATAGACAAAAGCTATTCTTGCAGTGATGGAAGTATGTCATATACAGAAGACTCAGTGTCTGCTTGTCCATGCCAGGCGCTTGTTGCTGATAATCTTTAGAGGATAATGTTGGATTACACTTGCGCATCAGTGTGTAAGTGGCAACTTCAAGTTCGAATGGATGTTCCCCATTGTACAATTTATCTGAATCTGTTCAAGCAATGCCTGTGTGCTTCAATGAGACATATGCACTGTACTTTGTGTGAAGTACTGCAAAACCCACTTCAATCATCTCCTGCAGAAAACTAAGCACAGATATGAAATTGCTGCATTTTTGCTTTCGGGATTCTTACAAGAAAAAAACAAAACAAAACAAAAACATCTGTATGGCATAGATAGAAGGTTGCAAGACATACTGTACTTTCTAACAAATAAATAAATAAATGTACTGTACATTATTTTTATGACAACTAAAGATCAGCTTAACATTAAAAATCATTTAGAATGGAGTGACCTTATTAGAGTGTACAAAAATGTGTATTCGTTCCTAATGGCACCTGAACATGCCTTGGCAACAGGCGTGCATTGCAACGTACAACAACACAAATTAACCCATTATTGTGCATTTTGGTGCACCTTAAAAAAAAAAAGGTACATGCCTATTTTTTTTTGTGCATTAGGCAGCCAATTCAAAAGCATGAAGTATGCCAATGCGCATGTGTAAATATACTGCATCAGTGTCAACCCAGCCTTAAAGTGTTAGTTCACCTTTACAGAAAAAATGAAAAGGTGAACTAACACCATACCAACTCCCCACTAGGGGCGGATCCAGGGGGGGCAACGGGGCAATTGCCCCCCTGAGAAAATAGTGAGCAGGGAGGCGGGTGGGCGGGCCGGCAGGCCAGTCACCAACCGGTGAGTGGAGCAGGTAGTCATGCCAGCAACCGGGCTGATGGGTGCGTGGGAAGGCAGGACAGTGAGTGGGCCAACATGTGAGCGGAGCAGGTAATCATGCCAGTAAGAGGGCCGATGGGTGAGTGGGAAGACAGGATGGTGAGTGGACTGACGTGTGAGCGGAGCGGGCAGTCATGCCAGAAACCGGGCCGATGGGTGAGTGTCAAGGCAGGACAGGTATCGGGTGGGCATGCGAGCAGAGAGATGACATCATCTCTCACCGCCCTCCCTGCATCACCGCAGTTCCAGCCTCACTATGCAGCAGCAGGCAGCAGAGAGATTACATCATCTCTCTGCTGCCTGCCTTCACTCTGGGGCACAGCAAGTGACAATCCGCACTTTGTGGCAAGCAGAAAATCCGCACCTTGTAGCAGGCAAGTGACTTGGCAAGTGACAATCCACATCTTGTGGCAAGCAAGTGACATGTCAAGTAACAAGCCGCATCTTGTGGCAGGCAAGTGACAATCTGCACCTTGGGGCAGACAAGTGACAATCCCCACCTTGTGGCAGGCAAATGACATGGCAAGTGACAATCCACATATTGTGGCAGGCAAGTGACGTGGCAAGTGACAATCTGCATCTGGTGACAGGCAACGTGGCAAGTGACAATCCGCATCTGAAGGCAGGTGACATGGCAAATGACAATCGGCAGGTCACGTGGCAAGTGACAAGCTGCATCTGAAGGTAGGTGACGGGGCAAGTGACACACTCGGGGCTCCCACTGATTCCACCTTATGGTAAGTTGAACTATTTCATTTCATATTACAATGTAATGATAGAAATAATGCTCTTCAATCATCCTGACACCATATCAACCGTGCTGCCGCAATGATTGAAGCGCCAACACCAGCCATTGCTTTGATAAATTGCCTGCGAAAAACCTTATTTCCTGGCAATGCCCCTCCCGAGACTAGGCTCCGGATCCATCCCTGCTCCCCAACCTTCCCACCCCAGCTGTACTTACCTCTGTGGGTGCTGAGCTGTCAGTGCCCATGCAGCACATGTAGCAGTCTGGAGATTTAAAATCCCAGCTCTTCTCTCTCTTTGTTCTGATGCGTTCCTGAACAGCTGCATAGTAAAGGAGGAGAAGAGCAGAGATTTCATATCCCTAGACCACTACACGAGCTGTGTGGGCACTGACATCTCAGCAACCAGAAAGGTAAGTACAGCGGGGACAAGAGGGGGGGAAGGTGTATGGTATTTGTTAACCCTTTCATTTTTTATGAAAAGGTGAACTAACCTTTAAGGACATTTGGGGAACCCTGTAAATATTCAAGCTGAACATAGGTAATAGAAACTTTCCCAATGTATAATATGTTTTTTATGTGGAAGTTACTGGTATACATAAATTATCATCAGAGCACCAAGGTCTCAAAAAAGTTAGCTGTTAAATCGTCCTTTGATTGTATATATAATCTTTGGTGCTTCTTCGTATGGGAGAGCATTTGACCTCTTCCCATGATGCAGTGATAGGTTCAAGTGGTCTTTCCCTAGGCCCAAGCATTGTCACATGATGGAGGAGGTGACCCTTCCTTCTAAGCTCCGTCAGTAATCAACGGGCTAAGTATCTACTGTGTCCACAACCAAAGCTTTCCTGTGAACTGTCACTGGAGTGTACCTTCCTGCTACAAAAAAGTATTCCCTGATGTGGATCCATCATCAATCACGACGCCGAAGCCACGGCCGACCCTGAAAAAGCACCTCAGGTGCAGCACAGTGCATCCTGAGTTAACTATGCTTTGCCATAGACTTCTATTTATATCCTGCAGGTGTGGTGCACTTTCTGAAAGGGCACCAAAACTCCTGCATTCAGAATGTGCACCAAACCGGCAGGATATAATTGAACTCTATGGCTAAGCGCAGCAAACCTGCAGGAAAGTTGCAGGTACACTGCACTGCACCCACGGTGTGGGTAAAAAGCAATGCATCAGTGTGAAAGCAGCCCTATGCTATTATGCCAGTGTATTGCCTCACACTGACCTTAAGATATCTTCTTTCCTGTTGCTGGCACCACTCTGGAGACCGCTAGCCGGGATAAGAGGTGGAGTGCAGTTGCTATCACTCCGCATGGGACAGGAATCACCACTAGAGAGGAGGCATTGGCTTATGTGGTTCTCGCTCCCTATTACAGCTCCAACTTTACAAGAGGTTAGGGAGATACGAGAGCCTCTCGCCTTTAGCAAAGACCCCTAGGGTCAAGTCGAGCCTGCAATCAGGAAGTGGATGAAACACCATCAATCGATCAATCTCCTCCGATCGTCACAGGTCTGGCAGATTTCCAAATGGAAGGCCTCAAGTTCGGCAAGTTGGGTGGAGGCATGCAATAGAAAGGAGTATCCCCATTGTGCAGTATTCAAAACAGGTTTATTCAAAACAACATAGTAACTTACATATACAGCATAAAATGAACAGCACAGATCCCAGTACTTCCGGTCTTGGCCGAGGCTGGAAGTGATGACACCTGACTCTTTCCTGGCGCGTATGGTCACCGCCCATGTGACTTTATCAAAGGCCCTTCTCGGCCTTTTGGCTAAGATCAAGTGTAGTTCTGCTTGCTTGTATCTTAGTTGAAGGGTGCCTGGGGTACCCGCCGGTCGGCCTTGGGGGGAGCGTCCCTTTTCGGAGGCCCCCCTCTTGCTGCTATTGGCCTTAGGCTTAGTCCCCGGGCAACGAGGAGCGATCGCCTTTTTGAAGGCGTTTAGTTCTTTGGACAGTTGGCGGAACTGTGGGGGTTTCCCCTTGTGGGGGCCCCCATAGGAAAGTGGTCGGATCTGAAGGCGATTGAAAAATGGCAGTCCGGGGAATTTGGGACTCGCTTAGGTTCCTGGTGAAGCCAGGATTCCCGGATGTTGAGACGTTGAGGACCATGGTCGTGGATCTTTTGACGGGAGTCCTTGGCCTAGGGGTAAGAGACATCTTGAGTCTACAGGATTTTCCGAACCAACGTTTATATGATGTCACTTTTTCTTCAACTGAGGTCTGCTGGAATATTTTCGAGAAGTTTAAGTTGGTGGAAGAAAGCAAAGTGGGAAGGAAGTTTGCAGTGCAACCCTTGTTCATGCAGGAGGAAAAAGACCAAAAAATTCCCCTATGGTGGGATTTTCCAGGCACTACCATAAATAATACAGTATAGGTACAAAAATAGTTTTTATTACAAAAATCGAACAAAGTAGATAATTTAACAAAATATACAAATCAAATACAGAAACTATGTACAATGGGATACTTCAAAAGCAGAGTACATATCGTTAAGAATACAAATAGCATAACAATGGAGAAAAGACCAAAGGTCGGGCTATAATAAGTCTCACTGAACCGAAGCGTTTCAGAGAATCCTTCATCAGGGTTCACCAAGTGAGAGTTACCATCTATGGGATTACAGAGTAAGAGAAAGTAATTAACATCACACACAAAGCAGATGACAGTCCCCACACACCCAGTGAAAGTATGTGTGAAAGTCATACTCACTTCCAAAGTACAAATGCTATAAGGCATAAAATCAACTTCACAAAGGTCTCCCAGGCCATGTGCATGTAAAGGTAGCCCAATGGCTGGCCATACAGGATGGTATTGTAGAAGACTGATGTAACAGAGGAAATCCCAATTTATGCTAAAGAACGCCGCGCCTGAGGGTTTGGCGCGGTGTTTGTGCACAGGCTGGGGTCCAAACGTCTCAGGACCTGAAACCAAGGACACAACCCCATAAATAACGATAATTTAAACAGTCGAAGTGTGCAGTGATAGCTGCTAGGATCGACAGTATATCAGATCCCAAAATGTGTAAGGGGTATGTACACATATGTAGGGACCAGCAATAGGGAACATACCTGTGAACTGGATCCAGAGGTGAGACCTACAGTTTGTCATGTAGGGGAGAGGCTGAGAGTCCGGGCTGGCCACCATACAGCTACAGGTAGTAAAAAAGACCTGGTTTGGAGAAAAAAAGGTAATTCTAATGTAGGTGGGTATATTCCAATAAGGTAAAAACAAAAATTGCGCTTACACTAATTAATACAAGCTGCGACTAAAAAAGTAGTAAACCATAAATATTAGATATATCAATAAGTCGCGCTACAAAATGACAACTGGTTTCAGGTCCTGAGACGTTTGGACCCCAGCCTGCGCACAAACGCCGCGCCAAACCCTCAGGCGTGGCGTTCTTTAGCACAAATTGGGATTTCCTCTGTTACATCAGTCTTCTACAATACCATCCTGTATGGCCAGCCATTAGGCTACCTTTACATGCACACGGCCTGGGAGACCTTTGTGAAGTTGATTTTATGCCTTGGATACTCTTATAGCATGAAGGATTCTCTGAAACACGTCGGTTCAGTGAGACTTATTATATCCCGACCTTTGGTCTTTTCTCCATTGTTATGCTATTTGTATTCTTAACGATATGTACTCTGCTTTTGAAGTATCCCATTGTACATAGTTTCTGTATTTGATTTGTATATTTTGTTAAATTATCTACTTTGTTCGATTTTTGTAATAAAAACTATTTTTGTACCTATACTGTATTATTTATGGTAGTGCCTGGAAAATCCCACCATAGGGGAATTTTTTGGTCTTTTTCAGACTCATGGGATGTGGCTCACACTGTTTACTGCTCTTTGTCAGAGCCTTTCTCTTTTTTATGCAGGAGTAAAAGGTAATAACAGTCCATCTATATAACCATTTTGCGGATGTTAATCTGGTGAGAGCCTTCCTAAGCAACTATTGTAAAGACCCAAGAGGTGGGGAGAAAGTATTTAATAACTTTAAAATTTGGTCTGGGAAGTACCATTTTTTTGGAACATTTAAGAATGACTCTAGCTGTGTGGGAGGTGTCAGGAGACCCCCCCCCCCCTATTGGAGGGCAAAGGGGGTTTCTTTTCTACCCCGGACAGCCTAGATATTGTAGAAAATGTATGCGGTATGGGCACATTAGTAGCGAGTGCGATCAAGAGCTGAAGTGCCGATTTTGTGGGAAAGGAGGTCATGTGGCACGGGAGTGTAAAGAAGGAAGAGTATGTGATATCTGTAAAAAATCAGGACATATGGTAAAACATCGTGGGACATACCAAGTGGCAAGAAAAGAATGGCTGTCTACTGTTCTGACTCCAGGGAAGGAGAAGAGTGAAAGCATGCAGCGGAGGCAGCGAGATGGTGCAAAGGAGGGGACTGGGAGTGCTGCTGATGTACCAGCGGACCCTCCTTGTGATCCTCCAGAACACCCGGCCAGTGAAGCTGCGCCCAATGAGCAGGCAGGTGATGTGGCCAGAGCAGAAGACACAACCACAGCGACTGTGAATGAAGTGGCAGGTGGTTGTGGTAGCTCTGGTGCTGCGGATGTCGTGCTGGGCGAAGATGGTGTCGGCGAATTTCTATGCTACTCTGGTGGAATAAGGAAGCAGGAAAAGGGAACAACTGGAAGACAGTGTGATGACACATCACCGGGTGAGAAGGTGGTGGAACAGGGAACCACAGGTGAACCACATGTGGCATCACAGCTTTTTGGAAGCTTATCAGACAGTGACTCGGAGGAAGGTGATATGGACAGTGTTAGCAGCATTGAATGTGGGCAAAGAATGGACGATTCTTCCATTACGCCGGAATTATCGGACACTTCCACCAGCAAAAGATCTAGGGTGGATTTGTCTTGCCTGAAAATGGGGATTCCGAAGAGGAGTCCGCCAGTTCTCTGGTTCCCCGGAGGAGACAGAAAAGTCAGCCCGGGTTGAAGGAAGCAGAAAGCAAGATGGACTTCTAAAGACTTTGTATGGCTGTGTTTTTTCTTCTTTTTTTGATGGCTCTATTGGTAGGGTCTATTAATGTTAGGAGTATCTCTACAAAAGTGAGGAGGGTGGAGGTTTTTGAGGAAATCAGCAAGTATAATGTAGATGTTTTGTGTTTACAAGAATGCGGTATAATGAGTGATCCTGAGGCTGATTGGTCATGGGGTCCTTCTGTCTGGGCATGTGCATGTAAATCCAGAAGTGAGTGGGTTGGAGTGGTGGTAAAAAACCCAAATATTAACATTGTGGCACATGAAGTGTTTGTCCCTGAAAGATTGCAGGTGGTGACGCTGAATTTTTTGTGTCAGCAAGTGAGGGTGATCAATTGTTATGCTCCAGCTGAAAAAAAGGGAAGAAGAGTGAGTTTCTTAAAAACTTTGAAAGTATGCTTACCTGGGAGGTTCCAACAGTCTTGGTGGGCGATTTCAATTGTGTGAGGAGGAATGAAGATCGACAGGGGACCAGTGGTAATGGTGGGATGGATATTTCATCCAGACTCCTGAATGACATGATAGGAGACTTTAGTATGCATGACATAGCTATGGAGGTGGAGGGGAGGAACACAACTTTTACTTACCTGTCTGATAGGGGGACGGTGAGGTCTCGGATTGATTTCATTTTCTTGTCACAATTTTTGAAGGGGGACACTTATAAGGTGTCTCCTGTGCTTTTTTCTGATCATTCGTTAATTTTTTGTTCTTTTAAGTTGGAAGTGGGAGTGGAGGTGGGAAGAGGTACATGGAAAATGAATATGCTGTTGTTAGATGATGAAAAGATTTCAAGGCGTTTTGTTTCCTTTTTCCGGACCCTGGAAAGAAAAAAAGATAATTTTGAAGACTTGTTGGTATGGTGGGACTGGTTGAAAAATCAAGTGGCATCCTTCTATAAAAAGGTGGGGGCGGATAAAGCTAGAGGAAGAGAGAGGCAGGGAGGAGGTTGCTGGAGAGGATACACTTCCTGTGTCAGTGTAAGAGGTTGGGGATGGAGGTGGAGGAAGAACTATAAAGGAAGCGCAGGAGGAGAGAAGGAAAATGATTAAGGAAAAAGGAAAAAGGGTTTATTTTCCGAGCAAAAGTCCAGACGATGGAGGAAGATGAGAAGTGCTCACGCTTCTTTTTCAAAAAGGTCTTTAGTCCAAAGAAGATGATAAATAAAGGTGATGCTGGACGGAAAAGAAGTGAGAGGGAAAAAGATGAGATGTTGTTAAAACCTTCTATGCGGATTTGTATAGGGGTGAAGACGGTCCTACAATAGGAGAGGTGGAGGACTACTGTGATGTATTACCAGGAGTTTTGAAGAAGGAAGAAGGTACTTGGTTGGCGGAGGAAGTGGAGGAGTTGGAGGTTGAGAAGATCCTGAAGAGTATGGCCAAAAACAAAACTCCAGGAGGAGACGGGATTTCTGTAGAGTTTTATTTAACATTTTGGGCTATCCTTAGGACTCATTTCCTAGAGGTGATAAGATGCTGTACGGCGGAGAAGAAGCTGACTGCCTCTATGAAAGAGGGGGTTATTACCCTGCTTTATAAAAAGGGTAATGAGAAGGACGTTAAAAATTGGCATCCAATCACACTTTTAAATGTGGATTATAAGGCCTTTGCCAAAATTTTAGCAGACAGGATGAAGGAGGTGGTTGGCGGAGTTATTGGAGGTTGGCAGGTGTGTGCTATCCTGGGAAGGAGGATTGCTGGTAATTTGATGCTCCTCAGGGATTTGGCCTTTTATGCCCAAAATAATAATTTATTGTTAGCCGTTGCAGGAATTGACCTCGAGAAGGCTTATGATAGGGTATTGCATCAATTTATGTTTTGTGTGCTAAAGAAGCTAGGCTTTTCTGAGAATTTTGTGGACAAAATAAAGTGTTTGTATCATGAAGTGAGTAGTAAGGTTCTGGTCAATGGGTTCCTAGGTGAATCTTTTGAAGTAAGATCAGGGGTAAGCAGGGTTGTCCTCTGTCTCCTTTTTTGTTTATTTGTATTATGGAACCGTTATTGCAGCACATACAACAGGATAAAGCCTTTGAAGGTTTTTGTCCCAGGTGGAAAGGGGGAAAAGTTGAAATCACTATGCTATATGGATGACGCAGTGTTTTTGTGTAAATCTCAGAGGGATCTGGAAAGAGTGGCCTCCAACTACAACTACAGTTGTTTGGAGGCATGGCTGGGATGCGGGTTAATTGGGATAAAAGTGCCTTTTGTATGCTTAGTGGATTACATGATTTTACAGCAACCAAGATTAAGAGAGTAGACACTATTGATATATTAGGAATTCATTTTGAAAGGAACCTACAAAATCAGTCCAATGCAGAAAAATGTTTTGGAAAATTATCAAAAAACCTGGATCTATGGAAACTACAGAGGTTGACATTGACAGGGAAAACTTTAATTGTCAAAGCAGTTTGTCTCCCTTTGCTGCTTTATTTTGGGGTGATTTTTCCTTTTAACAAAAGATGGGTACAGAAATTTACCAGACTTTTTTATTTCTTTTTTTCTGGGGATCAAAAATTGAGAGAGTAGCGAGAGCTACAGTGATGAAGGAAGAGAGGTTTGAAGGACAGAATTTTCCAAATGTGGAGAATTTTTTTAGGGATGCACTCTTGGTTACTTTATTATAACGTTTTTACGGGTGGAGGAAGGGCAATGTGTTTTATGCGTTATTTGATGAGATGGTTTGTGGTGGGGTGGGGGTGGGGGGTTCGGTATTTGACAAGACCGGTGGCCTTGGTACCCCCCCTTACTATACCAAGCTAAAGAAGTGGTATGACGAGTATGGCCTGAAAAATTTAGGAATTTAGGTGAGGGTGCGACAAATAAAGCCCCTTTGGTTAATTGGTTAGGGAAGGAGGAGGTGGTTATAAACATTGCTGACCTTAGGAAAAAACAAACAGAAGTGTGCTGGAGGAGTTTAAAGACCGAAGGGGTGACCAACAAGCAAAAAGAAGTTATTTGGATGTCCTTTCACGAGTGTTTGCTAACAATGGTATTTCTGAAAGCAAGAGATTTGGTAAGGAGTGAGAGGTGTGTAAGGGAAGGATGTGGTGGTATAGAAACTGTAAAACATGTTTTCTTTGAATGTAATTTTGTGAAAAGTGTATGGGGAAGGTTGGTGGGCTTTATGGAAAATGTGTTGGAAGCGAAAGGTGTCACATCTGGGTTATGCTTATACGGTTTGGTCAGTGGTGAATCTGATGTGAGGAGGAGGGGGTGGATTCTGTCTGCAATTATGAAAGAAGTGATTTGGGAAGCAAGATGTGGTTATAAGAAAGGAAGTTTTTTTTGTGTCTGAAGATGAGTGTAAAGACTGGGTGTTGAGCAAGTTGTACTGTGTTTTGCTATATGATGGTGGAGGTTAATATAAGGTGGTGGGAAATGTGTTTCTGTGATTAATGTTGATATTCTTTTAAACTGCTGTGTTTTATGGAAAATACTTACCTAAATGATGAAAGGAACGCTGCTTGACCTCTTGAGAGTTGCTTGAAGGAGTCTTGAGTATACGATTCATGCTGAAGGGTAAAAAAAAAAAAAAAAAAAAAGCTAATGGCTGAGTGATAAGCAGACAGGATCTGTGTGCTGTAATATGACACCATGCAGCCTGGACTCAGGTTTTCAGGCTAGCTTTCCAGGTGCTGCTGTCTTATTCTTTCTTGCAATGAGAGCAGTAAATCTTGTCTGTATCAGTTCTGTCATGCAGAAATCTTGTAATTAGGCTGTGGAACTCCTTTTCTACTGTTCTGACTCAACTACAAAGCCATAAACTTTATCACCAGCTTCATATAGGGCTTACATGACCTGGTGATCTATTTACCCCCTGCATCAATTCAGACAGCTTAACGCAATGAATAACTCACTGTTAGAGGATGGATCCTTTTGAATGTTCTGTTTAATGATGGATATTCATAGGTAGAAAAACGGTGATGTAAGCCACATGTAAAGATGTTACAGCAATGATGGTATACTGAGCAATGAACCAGAGAGAGGAAGGGGGGGGGGATATACAGAACTACGGTGGGAGAGAGAGTTCAGTTAGACAAAAGGGAACAAAGCTTAAAGACACAGAGCAACAATAAATCACATAGTGTAACACAACATTTCCCCTTGAAACACTATCAGAGATCCGGCATGGAGAAACCTATTAGTAAAAGGCTCCATAGACAGCAAAACGTACTGATTTGTTTCCTATTACACTCCAAATAAAGGCCAATCTACCTTCTTCTCCTCCATGACTTGATCCATATCTAGAGGGGAAGATAATTATGGGAGCAGACACAAATCTTGCATTTGACCACTCAATGGATAAATTGGGAAATGGCCTCCCTCAGATGAAAAAGCCCTTGAAACAGAGCACTAAAATAGCCTCCACACTGTGTTCCCTGGGCCTTATTGACATCTGGAGGGAACTTAATCCCCGGTCCAAAGACTACACCCACTACTCTGCGCCACACAAAATCTACACTAGGATAGACCATATCTTTAGGCTTCATGTACACGGGACGTTTTTACAACCTCTCCTGAACGATTTAACTTGACAGATCGTAACCCACGTTTAAAACGTCCATTTTGCCGCGTTTACATGCTGCATTTAGCGACGTTTTGCTGCATTTTGCGTTTAGAAGTGTTTCTAAAAAAAAAAATGTATTCTTTTTTGTTTAAAATGGGCAAAAATGAAAATCGCCTATAAGCGAAACGTGGCTAAATGCGTGTTACTGCGTTTAGGCGCATTTAGACATGTTTGGCGTCTGAAACGTCGGAAACTTCGGCCTCTGAACTAATTTTTTTGCCTTAAAAAAAGGCCTATATCCACAACTGCCTAAAAACGACAGTAAACGAACCTGTGTACATGTACACATAAGATAACATTAAATGAGTTCAGGGGCAGTTGAAAAAAAGTGTCCAACTGCCTCTGAACATCCGTTTAGCAGCAGCAGCAGTGTACATAGGGCCTTATTCAATCCTAAAACATACCTATTGCCACAAAAGCTGTCATTAGGGATACACCCATAACCGACCACTGTATGGTCCTTTTATACCTACAACAAACACCCAACCCCAGTACAAAATTCACATGGCGCCTCAATGAAGGGTTTTTAAGTGACCCAGTCCAATGCACAATCCTCGCAAATTACATTCAAGAATATTTTCAACTAAACGATAAAGACTCCATATCCCCAGAAACCCTGTGGGCTGCCCATAAGGGAGTGACAAGAGGGAAGATTATACAAACCACCTCTCAACTCAAAAGGGAACGCAGGGCAACCATTAACAAACTCACCACAGAGTTCCACTCATTAAGCAAAACCCATAAACGCGACCCTACTAGAGAGTCCTTAGGCCTTCTTGAATCGGCCCGGACAACCTTACACCTAGCCCTAACCACAGAAGCGGAGAAATACCTCAGATGGTCAGGAGCCCAGTTCTATTCCTAGAAGGACAAGATCAGTGCCAAATTAGCATCCAAATTATCCCCTAAACCCCAATCCCAGGCATTCCCCAAGATACGTACCCGGGTGGGAGATCTGGGAGATCTTCAGGTTAATGTATCAAAATCTTTAGCACTAAATATCACAATTCCCTCCAATTTACTTGGAAATTTACAGGACCACTTCCAAATTACCTGGTGCTCAACCTGTATCCGTATTTAGGGGTAAACTTAACCTCCAAGATTGACTCACTATACTCATCTAACTACCCGTCCATTTTCCACAAACTATTGTAAGACCTCTCTACTTGGTCTAAACATAACCTATCATGGCTAGGCTGCATTAACGCTATGAAAATGACACTCTTCCCACGCCTATTATATCTTTTCAGGTCTCTGCCCATCCCAATTAGGAAATCACAACTGCACTTTTCAATCCAAAATTCTGACATATCTAGGGACCTAAGGGCAGGAGGTACTCTAAAAATATTTTGTTTAGACTTAAAACGCAGGGAGGACTTGAACTCTCTAACATTTGGTGGTACTACCCAGCAGCTCAACTCACCCAGATCTCTATCGTATACTCACGGGACTCGAAACCCGACTGGGTGACAATTTAGAGGAAAGCTGTTCCCCTCCACATAATCGACTTCCTATTGTGGTCTCCCACTAAACTCAGACCTCCCATCCTAGCTCCCACCCTATCCCACTCACTGGCCCTATACGACCGGATCCACAAACATCCCTCATTAATCTCAGCCCTACGCCCTTTAACACATCTGTTCCACAATCCCAATTTTCCCCCAGGAATGAACATCCTAGCCTTTAGCTGGTGGCTCAACAAAAGGTTTACTTAGAATAGGGAACTTCTTTACTCCTACTGGCCCCATTTCACTTGTATTCTGCACGAGCAAACTAGAGATGCCCACTTCTCACCGGATGGAGGGAAGAGTGAGTGAGAGTGCAGGGTGTTTCTCTTCTGCTTTCTACCTCCGCCCTAAATTGAACCGACTGGAGAGCTTGCCAGACCTGGCGAGTTGGAGACCGCTGAGAGGCTTGTCTGGAAGGCTGCCCGTCTCCTCCCTGGTTCCCTGTCTTGTTTCTTGCGCCGTGACATGCGCAGATCCGGAGCCATGTTTCCTGTCTCTCCCAGGCTGGTTGGTGAGCTGAAGTCGTCACAAAGCTGAAGCCGTGTAGCGAGCAGAGTTGCATGTGTCCCCGCCCATGCTCTCGCAAGATCGTGTGGGATTTGCTGGCACGTTATTGAACTGTTTGGCGGACACGGTGAGAGAGGTGAGGATGGAAGCGGGGAGACCCGTTAGGAGACTCAAACCCCCCCTATCTGCAACAACAGACCTCAATAATCCTTGGCCAATTTAACAAGTTTTAACATGTCTAAAAAACGAGCAGCTGATGAGCAGCCACCCCAGGATGGGACGCAGATGACGCGCTCTGCAAGGAGAAGAAGAACGGGAATCAGGTCTCTAAGTGCAGCATGTATGATAAAAGTATTTATTACAATAGATAAAAACACTCACATTTGAGTTGCTAAAAAACAGCATGTAATGTAGTTTCATCCGCGTGCTCCCGGGGGGTGTGGGTGTCACGGGCCAGTGGAGGGGGTCCTGGGATGTGAATCCTGTGACCTGGGTCCTGGTAGCTGTTCCGGTGGTGCCATGGGTGCTCAGAGCCTCCGGGTGGCTGGGACGTTGGTCATGGATCCTCAGTGGAGCGCCGTGCTGTCCTGCGTCTTCACTTCCGGGAGCGAGGTGAGGCGGGCGGTGCTTCACGTTCGGAGCATGCATGCTCCTTCATGAGACTATATATAGCCGCCCGGAGGCTCTGAGCACCCACGGCACCACCGGAACAGCTACCAGGACCCAGGTCACAGGATTCACATCCCAGGACCCCCTCCACTGGCCCGTGACACCCACACCCCCTGGGAGCACGCGGATGAAACTACATTACATGCTGGTTTTTAGCAACTCAAATGTGAGTGTTTTTATCTATTTTAATAAATACTTTTATCATACATGCTGCACTTAGAGGGCGCCGTCCTTCTCTCTCTCTTTTATTATTCCAGAGCTCCTTCTAGCTTTTATAGACTGGCTGCCCTCCATATACTCAGCATCTTTTTATCCTTACATGGACTAATACCTGAACTTGTTGTGAAACATTACCTATTACCGCCAAGTTCCCCCTTTCAGGAACCCTCTACCCACCCCTCTCCCCCCTACCTTTTTGGTTATGTGTACCCAGCTACATTCATTGTGTGCCATATTAATCCCTTGATCGCAGAAAGGTGGCAGCTGCAGGCAGTGGCACAAGCCAAAACTCAGGCGGGGTCTGCATCAGATAGAAGGAGTCAAGGGCATGGCCAGGCATCCTCAAACCCTACCACCCCATCCAGCAAAAAAAAACGTGAGTAATAAGGGGACAGGGGGAGGAAAAACAGGAACTGTATCAACTAAGTCCGCGGTGGCTTGGGCGGCCACTGTGGCCGGTCCTATTTTTGAGGATGAGGAGCCGACATTGAGGGATGTTCTCTCTGCCGTTAACACCTGCAAAGTTTCAATTGTCAGTCTTGATAACCAGTTAAAAAGTATTAAGGAGGAATTACTCTCAATGAGTCAGGTATTGTGCAAGAACGTAGAGAGGACTACTGCCTTAGAAGAGAGACTAAGCACAGTCGAGGACAACTTATACCCACTAAGGCGAGAAATTAAGGGATTACAGAAACAAATGGCCGCACAGGCTGCTAAACTCGATGAAATGGAAAACAGAAACCGTAGAAATAACGTGAGAGTGATAGGCCTACCGGAGAGGAGTGAGGGTCCCAATCCCATAGCTTTCCTTGAGGGGTGGTTTAGGGAAATTTTTGGGGCCACCACATTTACATCACTATTCGAAATTGAAAAAGCCCACTGAGTTTCTTTCAGGGCCCGTCAGTCGGGCGAATACACCAGGCCACTACCCTTGAAACCTTAATTAGTTAGTTATAATGACAAGGTGATCCTACTACAGAAGGCCAGAGAAATGGGGGTCATTATGTATAGCGGGGCTAGGGTCTCGTTGTACCAGACTTTTCGCCGGATCTCCAGAAGCGTAGGGCTGAATTTAAACCAATCAAGCGAACTTTGCAGAAATATAAGCTTGTATATGCTTTGCTGTATCCAGCCCATTTGCGGGTGACAGCATTGGGCGGAACTTTATTCTTTGGCTTACTGCCTGAAGTGGAGCAGTGGCTGGAAGAAAACAGGAAGGACCTGTTGTACATGGAACTATTTTGATTGCATGGGGGGAGGGGGGGAGGAGGGTGGATTGGTTGAGGTTTGTTATACCTTTTCAGGTTCACTAGCCCTTCTCTCTCCCTCCCCCCCACTTTTATTTTCCTTTGTTTGGGTTTTTTATTGCACTTTTATTGAAATATTACTGAAATATCATTGATATCCCGGAAATAAGATTGATTGTTTAGATTGGAGGGAGCTGGGGAGGGGAGGCACTCTTTTGGTTGTATGTTTGTAAATAGGGGAGAAAGAGAGCGAATGGGGCTCCCATGGTTATGCTTTACATTAAAATTTTGGAATATGAGAAGGGTAAGATAGGAGAGGAATGGTAAGCTCACAAGTGAAGCCCTCAGGGTTGGCCCAGATGGGCACGGGTGGGGGGGCATGGGTGGGTTGGGAGGGAGGGTGGTTGTGGGATGTGGGGATGGGAGTATGCTAAGGGTTAAGAAACACACACCACTAACATTATTATATTGGAAGGCACAAATTGAGAGAGGGAAAGGATATGGAGAGAGGGGGAAATACACAGATTGGAGAAATCATTTGAGATTGAGAGGTGTGAGGGTGATTATTAGATTGATCACTTTTTTATTTAATTTTGTGTTGGTTTCTAATGTTGATTTATTCTTTGTTATTTCACCATGCAAGAAAGGAGAGTCAGTATAACCTCATTGAATGTCCGGGGTCTAGGGGATCCAAGAGAGCTACGGTCCTATCGGCATTAAAGGGGAGTGGGCCCGGACTGCTTTGCCTCCAGGAGACGCATCTGACCGATGATACTGCGATACAATTCCGCAATCGGAAGTTCCAAGCCCAATACCATTCGGTCCATTCCTCCTATTTAAGGGGGGTGAGTATTTTGGTTGGGAGAGGAGTGGCGTCCTCCTGCAGGGAGAGTTGTATTGACGAAAAGGGCCGGTATATTTTTTTGCTCTGCTCGATTGAAAACAAACTATTTGTGTTGGCAAATATTTATATTCCCCCCCATTTCAAGCTAGAGGTTCTACATAAATTATTGGAGTTCGTGCTGGATAAAGCAGAAACCCCGATATTAGTGGTGGGAGACTTCAACGAAGTACTGGACAAGGGTCTAGACAGATTCCTGTCGGGTCATAGGTCCAACACAGCAGGCGAGGGTCGGCTATCCTGATTTCTAGAGGAAATGGGTTTGAGCGACATATGGCAAATGCGCTATCAGCAAGAAAGGCAGTTTTCATGTTTTTCAAGCTCCTATCTCACTCTCTCTAGAATCGACATGGCCCTGGGTAATTGGGAGGCAATATCGACAGTATGCAATATAGAGTATGGTCCAAGAGGAGTCTCAGACCACTCTCCACTTGTGCTAACAATAAATGTTGGGGGCAAGACCCATTCTAGAGAATGGAAAATCAGCACTTGTTGGCTGGAATTGATTGGCAATTCTGGAGAAGTGGTGTCTAGATTAAACTAATTTGTACAAATCAATACAGGTACGGCACTGCCGGATGTGGTTTGGGACTCCGTGAAGGCCTATCTTAGAGGCCTCCTGATCCAACAAGTGGCAAGAACTAAGGGGAAATCTAGAGAGTGGGAAGGGGATATTAGGAAAGAGGCGATGCAGGCAGAAAAGCGTTATGTCCAGGATCCAACACCAGACAGGCAGAGGAAATGGCTAGATAAACAAGTCTATAAAATGGCTATTACTAGGAGGATGGAGAATAGATGAATATTCCAGAGGCAGTGTCATTTTGGAGAGGGGAAGAGGGTTGGTCGTATGCTGTCCCTACTGATTAAATCAAATACTCCCCCCTCTGCCGTTTCGACGATTAGGACTTCAAGCGGAGACATCATTACTGATGCGATAGAGATAATGCAGGTATTCAGCGACTATTATAAGTCTCTGTATAAATCCAACAGGGGAGTAGGGGGTGAAATAATGGATGATTTTCTCCAGGGAATATCAATCGCGACCTTGTCAGAGCAGGATAGAACAGATAACGAAGCACCAGTGACCCTAGAGGAGCTAAAACGGGCAGTGGCTGGGATGCCCAGCCAAAAATCACCAGGCCCGGACGGGCTCCCAGTAGAAATATATAAATGATATGGCAAAGCACTACTCCCAGAACTGCTGAAAACATTGGGGTGGGCGTTAACCAACGGGAGACTCCCTACTTCAATGTCGGAAGCTACTATTATCGTATTATCGCAATACACAAGGAGGGGAAAGACCAACTGGATGTCTACTCCTATCGCCCAATCTCATTATTAGGCACCAATGTAAAAATCCTGGCTAAAGTCTTAGCAACCTGCCTAAACAGATGTATTCAAGGGCTGATACATCTGGACCAGTCGGGTTTTATTCCCAATAGATCAACTAGCATTAACATCAGAAGAGTCTTCTTAAATCTGCAGATTCCTACTGATAACTCGGGCTCTAAGGCCTTTTTGGCCCACACAATACACTAGTGAAGGAACTAGAGGCAGACTCTTTTATTTATAGATGCCCGACGATAAAACTAGTTAGTAAAGTGTGGCAGGTAACAAAGGCACTAATGGCAGAGGTGGGGGACTTGAGTCACATGACTTGACTTAAGTCAGACTTGAGTCACCTGTTTGAGGACTTGCGACTTGCTTGACAAAATTAAATAAATGACTCGACTTGACTTTGACTTGTCACTAATGACTTCTGAATTGACTTTGACTTGGGCTATTTGACTTGCAATGATTTGGTACCCCCCCCCCCCGAAAATATTACCCACACACTCCGCCCACCACGGCCTCTGAGCCAATCAGCATTTGCCAAATGCCATTGGAGCTTTTCAGGGTAGCGGTAAGAGTTATGTCAGTCCCTGCATCAAGCGCACCTGTTAAACGTGTGTTCAGCCATGGTGGGGTGATAATGCGACCCCATGGCTCACAACTGAGCGAGAAAGTACTTTCCAATTTAATTTTTTGCAAATGCAATGCATTTTAATGGCTATTCTCATCACCATTCAAGTGTCAAGATGTTGGCATTGTGTCAAGTTCAAACTTTGAGCTTAGTTATTTTCCCCCTCAGCAAGGACTACATTTTTCAGGCTTGTTGGCCATTTAATTGCTGAGTGCTCTGCTACTTGTCTGCTGTTTGGGCATTCAAAGTGTTTCTTTAATATGCCAAGAAAAAAAACAGTTTTGTTAATGTTGAAAATAAAACAAAACCTTTCCTGACAACTGACTTTTAACTCATTTAAAGGTGGAAATGGGGTAGATCAGTATTTTGACTTAATTTGTGACTTGACCAAAATAAATGACTTGACTTGCTTGACTTCTAGCAGGGACTCGACTTGACTTGCTTGCTTTTCGCCACAGTAACTTGGGACTTGCTTGTGACTTGAAGGTTAAGACTTGAGACTTGCTTGTGACTTGCACATATGTGACTTACTCCCATGTGTGACTAATGGGGTACAATGGGGTAACAGAATATACCCCTTTATGGCATAACAAAAACTTGGCCGAGATAAGGGGTATAGAGAGACCCAGGGAATGGGAAAGGCAGGGTATTAGCTGTTTAATTCATTTCTAGACCTAAGATGTGAATTTAACATATTAAACAATGCGTTCTATAAATACTTGCAGATTAGGCACGCCATTCAAGTACAGTTCAGGTCTCAGTCTATGGCGTGGACCCAGATCCCCGTACTCCTAAAAACAATCAACTCAGCCTCAACTAAAGGTCTAATTTTCAAGTTGTATGCTAGTTTGGGGGATAGAATTATAAGTGGAGTGGGACCTCTTAAGAGTAGAGAGTGATGGGAGAGAGACGTAAGGCCAATAACTATAGAACAATGGGATAAGATTTTAGAACAAGGAGCCCTGGTCTCGATTTCTACTTTGCAGAAAGTCTCTCACCTGTTCCTAATCCACAGAGTCTACTATACCCCCAAAAAAATGTTTAAACTTGGATGGAAACAAAATGATGAGTGACCCAGGTGTAAAGCGACAGGAGACCTTATCCACATGGTGTGGAAGTGTCCAAAGCTTTTCAGATATTGGGTGGAGATAACTGATAGGATAAATAAAATCTTTAGGAGCTCATTAGAACCTGAGGCCAAGACATGCCTATTAGGGAGCTTGGAGGAAGATAGAGTCCTGCCCGGTATTACCATAGCAGTGTTAAGATGCCTGTTCCAAGCGAGAAAATTAATTGCACAGAAATGGCAGGCACAGACCCCCCCGACTGTGGAGAATTGGATTGAAACCATTAATTCAATGGTTTGGGGCAAGAGAGTGATATATATTAGACAAAATAACCTCAGAAAGTTTGAGAGAATGTGGAGACCTTGGTTGGAGGAGATGGGGTGTCCCGTATGAGGAGATGGGGGGGAGCTGAGGAGAATTCACTCCCGCTCACCACAATGCCCCCTTCTCCCCCCTTTTTCTTCTTTCTGTGGCCCATTTCCTACATTTTCTATCTGTCTATGGAGTGGATTATCTCTTTCTTTTCGTCTATATAGATAGACAATAGATAAGAAGACATGTATAGATAATGATTGGGTGATGTGTGGTAGGGGGATGGGATTAGGTTGGGAGGGAGGGAGGGAGTGAGTGGGAATATAAAATAATAATAATGTTTTTGTACTATGCAACATTATATGTTAACTTATGATGCTGTATGTTTTTAATTTTTGCAATATGAAAAACAATAAAAAGAAAGAAATTTAAAAAAAAAAGAGATGCCCACTTCTGAAAGGTTCAGATATACACAAATACTCCATTTTCTTCAATCGATCTGGCCCAACAAGTTGGAAACCTCCTAGGGTCACGGCCTACGAATCATGGTGCTTAAACATCAGGGATCAGAGGGGGGATATCCATCATTTACTCTTCCTTGGCTGCATCTCTGTCTAAACCTTCCTATGCCCAAACATGGGAAAATGACCTCAATATAGAATGGGATCCAAATAAATGGACTGCCTGCTTCCAACGTTCCTTCAAAGGTATATTAAATATTTCCTTGATTGAGGCTAGCCTCAAAATACTTACACGGTGGTATAGGGTTCCCTCTCTCCTCACAAGAATCTACCCAGATGCTTCCCTGCTGTGCCTTAGAGATTGCCATCATATGGGCACAATGTTCCACATATGGTGGACCTGCCCACAAATACGAAGCCTTTGGAATAAAATTTTCTCTCTAATACGCAAGGTAACGAATACACAACTTGCCCAAACCCCAGACATAGCATTCCTTAACCTCAAAGTGGAGAAAGTAGATAAATATACACAAGCTCTGATCTTCTTCATTTTCTTAGGAACCAACATCACTATAGACTCACACTGGAAAAAAATACAGTCCCAATCTCAGCAGTGAAGCACAAAATCTCCTGGATTATGGCACAGGAGAAGATAGTAAGTATTATACAAGACAAAACCCGTGTTTTCGAACTCATCTGGAAACCCTGGACCAAATACTGTCATATACCTCATGATGATTCTTCCTCTGGGAGACCTATCTGACTCACCCTGCCCCACTCTTTCTCTCACCTTACCCTCCCCTCTCTCTAGAACTACATCTCCACCCTCTACTTCCTCCTGCCCCCCCCTCCCCTGGTCCATAGCTATATTTACAAGACATGGCTGGTCTCGAATCCTATAATTCATACTGGTTTATGGAAAGTTTATCGTCATCTGCAGTCGAAACGCATTGAGTGGACCTTCCACTAACATCGCCTCATGCTTTTACATGCTGTTTCAATTTCTTCCAAATGTGAGTGTTGAATTTATATTTTAACCACTTGCCGACCGCCTAACGATGATATACGTTGGCAGAATGGCACGGGCAGGCAAAATCACGTACCTGGTATGTGATTGCCTTCCCGTGGGCGGGGGGTCCGATCGGACCCCCCCCGGTGCCAGAGGCGGTCGGCTCTTGTTCGCAGGTGATGAGAGGTGAGGGGGAGGCCATGCATTGATGGCCACCCCCTCCCGATCGCTCCCAGCGAACGAAATGCTTCCTCTCCCTCTGTAATGTAAACAGAGGGAGAGGAAGTGATGTCATCCCTCCTCGAGCAGGTCTTTACGATCCGGCGAAGAGGAGAGAAGACATCCAAGTAAGTTGCACCAACACTACACGTTCAGTAGAACACGCCAGGCACACTTGTCACCCCCCTTCACCCCCCGATCACCCCCCTGTACCCCCTGTCACACTGACACCAATAGCAGTTTTTTTTTTTTTTTTTTGCATTGGTGTCAGTTTGTGACAGTTATAAGTGTTAGGGCAGTTAGGTTAGCCCCCTTTAGGTCTGGGGTACCCCCCTTTAGGTCTAGGGTACCCCCCTAATCCCCCCTAATAAAGGTTAACCCCTTGATCACCCCCCCGTCACCAGTGTCGCTAAGCGATTGTTTTTCTGATCGCTGTATTAGTGACACAGGTGATGCTAGTTAGGGAGGTAAGTATATAGGTTCGCTGTCAGTGTTTTATAGCGACAGGGACCCCCATATACTACCTGCTAAAGGTTTTAACCCCCTGATTGCCCCCTAGTTAACCCTTTCACCAGCGATCACCGCATAAGTGTTACGGGTGACGCTGGTTAGTTGGTTTGTTTATTATAGTTTATTATAGTTTTAGGGCACCCGCCGTTTATTACCTTATAAAGGTTTAACCCCCTAATTGCCCGGCGGTGATATAAGTTACGTTTTTAGGATCAGATAAGGTCTGCGTCGCCCCAGGCAGCGTCAGGTTAGCGCCAGTACCGCTAACACCCACGCACGCAGCATACACCTCCCTTAGGGCTATATTATCTGAACGGATCGATATCTGATCCGATCAGATCTATACTCCCCAGCAGTTTAGGGTCCCCAAAAACACAGTGTTAGCGGGATCAGCCTAGATACCTGCTAGCACCTGCGTTTTGCCCCTCGGCCCAGCCCAGCCAACCCCAACTGCAGTATCGATCGATCACTGACACATAGAAAACACTAAGTACACATAACTGCAGCGTTCGCAGAGTCAGGCCTGATCCCTGCGATCGCTAACAGTTTTTTGGTAGCGTTTTGAATCAGTCGCTAACAGTCAGGAGCTTTTTTGCCTGTGAGTCTCACTAGTGAACCCCTAAATTTAGAGCCCAAAATGGCAAATCGAAGGTACACTAGTGAAGAGGCCTACAGGTTTCTGAGCATGACAGATAGTGAAGAGGAAGTCACTCATCTGTCAGATTCAGGCTCAGAATACAATCCTGTAGAGGACAACGGCTCCATGACAGATAGCTCTGACGACGGAGTTGTGGTCCCTGCTAAGGTCAGGCGTACCAGACCCCAATCTTCTTCTGTCCTTGAAGTGCAAGAACCGCAGGTCCCTTGTATGGAGCAGAGAAGTACTAGCGCCGCTATTCCTTCTGGTGAACTGGCAAGCACCAGCGGCCTAGTACACCCTGGTCGTACATCCAGCACTGCAGTATCACGTGGTGACGTGGCGAGTCCCAAGTGCAGTTCAAGCTGGTGAGGTGGCAAGCACTAGTAGTGTCCCGCTGCCACCAAGAAGACGAACACAGGCCCGTCGTGCCCATAGTGCCCTTCCTGCTGCATTCGCCAATCCGAATTGGGTACCCACCACTTCTGCAGCACCCGTACTTTCCCCATTCACTGGCCAACCCGGAATTCAGGTGGAAACAGTTGACTTTACGCCACTGGATTTTTATTCGCTGTTTTTCACCGAAGATCTCTATAGATCTATTGTGGACCAAAGCAATTTGTACGCTGGTCAACACATCGCCGCTAATCCCCAGTCCTCCCTTGCCAGAGATTGGAAACCAATTACGGTTTCCGAATTTAAGATCTTTCTGAGCCTTTTGGTCCACTGACCCAATTTACCATTCGCCCTTGTTCTCTGCTTCCATGGCCAGGGCACGATACGAGCAGATTTTGCTGTTCATGCACTTCAACGGCAATGAACTCTGTCATCCTCGTGGAGACCCTGGATACGATCAGCTCTACAAAATTCGGCCCCTCGTAAACCACTTCAACCAACGTTTTGCAGACTTGTTTACTCCCCATCAAGTTGTCTCCATTGATGAGTCCCTGATTAAATTTTCTGGCCACTTGTCATTCAAACAGTACCTTCCCAGCAAGCGTGCCAGATACGGGGTCAAGATGTATAAGCTCTGTGACAGGGCCACAGGCTATACATGTAGTTTTATGGTTTACAAGGGCAAAGATAGTCACGTAGAGCCGACAAACTGCCCTGACTACATAGGAAGCGCTGGCAAGATAGTGTGGGACTTGGTGTCACCCTTATTCGGAAAGGGGTACCACTTGTACGTGGACAATTATTACATGAGCGTGCCACTTTTTAGCCACCTTTTTGATCATCAGATTGGAGCATGTGGCACCGTGCGAAGTAATCGCCGGGGCTTTCCCCAGCGGCTTGTACATTCCCGTCTTAGGCTGGGGGAGAGAGCCTGCTTGCAGTGTAATAACTTGCTCGCTATGAAGTGGAGGGACAATAAGAATGTTTTCGTTCTTACCTCCCTTCATGCAGACACGACGGTCCAAATTACTACGGCGACTGGTGTTGTGGAGAAACCCCTCTGTGTCCACGAATATAACCAAAATATGGGAGGGGTGGACCTCAACGACCAGTTGTTGGCGCCTTACCTAATTGCCCATAAGGCCAGATGCTTGTACAAAAAAGTGTCTGTTTATTTATTTCATTTGGCTTTGCTGAACGCTCATGTGCTATACAGAGCTTCAGGACAGACTGGATCCTTCCTTAAATTCCAGGAAAAGATCGTCAGAGCCCTTCTGTATCCAGACGGTGCTCCACCTCACCATCCCCAACCAAATGCAGTAAGCTGGCTGCATGAGAGGCATTTTCAATATGGCCTTTCCGAGTACCCCTACCCAACGAGCCCCCCAAAAAAGATGTCGTGTCTGCAGCAAGCACGGATTTAGGCGTGACACCCGGTATTATTGTCCCCTCTGTCCTGGCAATCCTGGTCTTTGCATTGGTGAATGTTTTGAACGCTACTATACACTAGTGGAGTATTAGCGTAGGGTACAGCACTGCACAGACTAAGACACACTTTCACAGGGTCTCCCAAGATGCTGTCGCATTTTGAGAGACCCAAACCTGGTACCAGTTAAAAAAGTTAAAGTTACAAAAAAAAATGTAAAAAAAACAAAAAAAAGTAAAAAAAAAGAAAAAAAACACAAAAAATTATATAAAATAAAAAAAACAAAAATAGTTGTTGTTTTATTGTTCTCTCTCTATTCTCTCTCTATTGTTCTGCTCTTTTTTATTGTATTCTATACTGCAATGTTTTATTGTTATGTTTTTATCATGTTTGCTTTATAGGTATGCAATTTTTTTATACTTTGTTTTTTTATTGTTAACCACTTTTTTGTTTTCAGGTACGCCATTCAGCTGCAGAGCGGATTTATTTATCTTGACAGCAACAGCGTTTGCTCCCACGATACATACATACATTACACCACCACAGTTACATACTTCAGCATATATCCCGAAGCGTGGGGACAGCAATGGGTGGAGGAGCTCCTGCCTTTTGTGGGAGGATGCCCCCATGCTTCGGTATATATATATTTTAGGTAGGCACAGGTTGCGTTAAATGTTTTATTTTTTACTATGTTTTTTTTTGTATTTTGCTTTGCAGGTATGGTAAGTATTACTGTTATACTGTAATGTTACTTTGTTTTTTTGTTAACCATCATTTGCTTAGCAGGTACGCCATTCAGTTGCATCGCGGATTTATTTATCTTGACAGCAACAGCGTTTGCTCCCACGATACATAAAGCCGTGACTCCAGCACTGTCGGAGGTGATTTCACCACCACAGTTACATACTTCAGCATATATGCCGAAGCGTGGGGGCAGCAGTGGGTGGAGGAGCGATTTGCTCCTGCCTTTTGCGGGAGGATGCCCCCATGCTTCGGCATATATATATTTTAGGTAGGCACAGGTTGCGTTAAATGTTTTATTCTTTACTATTTTTTTTTGTATTTGCTTTGCAGGTATGGTAAGTATTACTGTTATACTGTAATGTTACTCTGTTTTTTTGTTAACCATCATTTGCTTAGCAGGTACGCCATTCAGTTGCAGCGCGGATTTATTTATCTTGACAGCAACAGCGTTTGCTCCCACGATACATAAAGCCGTGACTCCAGCGCTGTCGGAGGTGATTTCACCACCACAGTTACATACTTCAGCATATATGCCGAAGCGTGGGGACAGCAGAGGGCGGAGGAGCGATTTGCTCCTAACTTTTGCGGGAGGATGCCCCCATGCTTCGGCATATATATATACGGTGCATGTATGCCCATCATTAGAAGTGGGTGGATGAAGGGAGGTATTCTAATGGTGGGCATACCCACCGATCAATATCTTTTTTTCATTCAGCCCACAGGCTGCATGAAAAAAAAGTTTACAATATATGCCCAACAAGGACCAGCAACGTACTGGTATGTTGCTGGACTTTGAGTGGTTATACCAGAATGATGCCTGCAGGTTTAGCTATCATCTTGGTATCATTCTTTTCAGCCAGCAGTCGGCTTTCGTGTAAAAGCAATCCTAGCGGCTAATTAGCCTCTAGACTGCTTTTACAAGCAGTGGGAGGGAATGCCCCCCCACCGTCTTCCATGTTTTTCTCTGGCTCTCCTGTCCCAACAGGGAACCTGAGAATGCAACCGGTGATTCAGTCAGCTGACCATAGAGCTGATCAGAGACCAGAATGGCTCCAAACATCTCTATGGCCTAAGAAACCGGAAGCTACGAGCATTTCATGACTTAGATTTCGCCGGATGTAAACAGCGCCATTGGGAAATTGGGAAAGCATTTTATCACACCGATCTTGGTGTGGTCAGATGCTTTGAGGGCAGAGGAGAGATCTAGGGTCTAATAGACCCCAATTTTTTCAAAAAAGAGTACCTGTCACTACCTATTGCTATCATAGGGGATATTTACATTCCCTGAGATAACAATAAAAATGATTAAAAAAAATAAAAATGAAAGGAACAGTTTAAAAATAAGATAAAAAAGCAAAAAAATAATAAAGAAAAAAGCACCCCTGTCCCCCCCTGCTCTCGCACAAAGTCGAACGCTAGAGTCGGTCTGGCGTCAAAGGTAAACAGCAATTGCACCATGCATGTGAGGTATTACCACGAAGGTCAGATCAAGGGCAGTAATTTTAGCAGTAGACCTCCTCTGTAAATCTAAAGTGGTAACCTGTAAAGGCTTTTAAAGGCTTTTTAAAAATGTATTTAGTTTGTCGCCACTGCACGTTTGTGCGCAATTTTAAAGCATGTCATGTTTGGTATCCATGTACTCGGCCTAAGATCATCTTTTTTATTTCATCAAACATTTTGACAATATAGTGTGTTTTAGTGCATTAAAATTTTAAAAAGTGTGTTTTTTCCCCAAAAAATGCATTTGAAAAATCGCTGCGCAAATACTGTGTGAAAAAAAAAATGAAACACCCACCATTTTAATCTGTAGGGCATTTGCTTTAAAAAATATATAATGTTTGGGGGTTCAAAGTAATTTTCTTGCAAAAAAAAAATTTTTTTTTCATGTAAACAAAAAAAGTGTCAGAAAGGGCTTTGTCTTCAAGTGGTTAGAAGAGTGGGTGATGTGTGACATAAGCTTCTAAATGTTGTGCATAAAATGCCAGGACAGTTCAAACCCCCCCCAAATGACCCCATTTTGGAAAGTAGACACCCCAAGCTATTTGCTGAGAGGCATGTCGAGTCCATGGAATATTTTATATTGTGACACAAGTTGCGGGAAAGAGACAAATTTTTTTTTTTTTTGCACAAAGTTGTCACTAAATGATATATTGTTCAAACATGCCATGGGAATATATGAAATTACACCCCAAAATACATTCTGTTGCTTCTCCTGAGTACGGGGATACCACATGTGTGAGACTTTTTGGGAGCCTAGCCGCGTACGGGACCCCAAAAACCAAGCACCGCCTTCAGGCTTTCTAAGTGCGTAAATTTTTGATTTCACTCTTCACTGCCTATCACAGTTTCGGAGGCCATGGAATGCCCAGATGGCACAACCCCCCCCCCCCCTCAAATGACCCCATTTTGGAAAATAGACACCCAAGCTCTATTTGTGGGAAGAAAAGGACGCAAATTTCATTTGGGTACAGCATTGCATGACCGCGCAATTAGCAGTTAAAGCGACGCTGTGCCAAATTGTAAAAAGTGCTCTGGTCAGGAAGGGGGTAAATCCTTCCGGGGCTGTAATGGTTAATAAACCACCTCCTTTTTAAACAGAATCACGCTATGTCAGCCCCCTTTTTCTATTACATGATACCCTTCCTGTGACAATAAGTTTCCATGCTCCCCGAGCTTCCAGCTAACATCTCATGACCGTCTAAGGCTGATCGACTGACGGAGTTCCAGGATCAGCTGTCCCCCATTGGGTGGTTTGAACCCAACAAGCCTTGTTGACTTGGGTGGTATATGCCCCGCCAAGTCAATATTATCTGGTAAGCCTCCTCCCTCTTTCACAATGGTGGTGTTTGCTTCCATTTTTTCACTCCAAGGTTCCCAGGAATGCCAGGAACTTCTCACATGTGTATTGGATCACAAACCTAATTGGACTGTATTTCATAATTTCGTTCAACTTGGACATTTGTGTGTAGTGCAGTCACTATATTAGCACATTGCTTAATATCCATTCACATCTATTATGTTAGAGTTTGTGTCATTTTGACACATATATGTTTGAATCACATACAATTTTTCCCTTTTTTTTTGCAATCATAGCGCTGCACTTATTTATTTTCTATGGAAGGAATACCAGTTTATGATCTCAGTGGCCCCTGGCTATCCAACTGCACAAATAATCATCTACACTCTTGCCCTTGCCCCAGGTCTCAGCACAATTCATTGAATTGTTTTACATAGCAATTACCCAATAGGGCCTTATGATATGTATCAACCCTGAATACTTCCACCCTGCTTTCTTTAATGGGGACCCATGCCAGTGTTAAATGGTCAAAGTGGAGGAGGGCCCCCCATCCACAGCGTGCTCCCTTTGGGGGGCTGGAGGAACCCTCTCCCACCCTCTTTTCTCCCGCTGACTAAGAATTACTCCTCCACAATAAAGCCGTATCATATATCAGGGCTCAGATCATATACTGAGAGATGCATTTAATCAACCACTCATTGTATAATACCTACTGTATTCCCAGAGTATGCAATCTTTTTTTTTGCTGCTTATCAGGCCGTGTTATCCTATATATAATTTTACTATTATCTTATTTGACTGTACCTTGTTATCTTACCTGTTAAAACCAATAAACATTATTGAACGAAAAAAAGCACGTCAGAAATGCTCATCTGAAACATGCAAAAAAAAAATTAAAAACAGGAATATTCAGATGCAAAGGTGTGCACCTAGCCTAAATGTTTGTGTACTGTATAGAATGTGTTAGAGAGTGCGTGTCTGTGTGTATGTGGAGAGGGGGATACAGATGATAACGTCAAACAGCTGGTTTACCATTTATCCCACAATTTCAAACATAATTTACATGAAATGCCATAAAACGGCAAGCAACAACATTAGTACTGAATATTTTAAAGCATTCAATGGCATGTAGAAAGCTGACAACATACATAAGGCTGCAGTAATGATATGACTGCTGAAAGACTAGAGTTTGTCATGTTTGCATGCATCCCAGTTTGAATTTTTGTCTCCTCCTGTATACCTTTTAAGTCTTTTTGCTTGTATTTAAAGGAAAACTATCAAATATAAGAAGTTAAACTAAGCATTTTAAGTAAAATGTATTTCTTCTGCATGTCAACAGTACCGGTTCAGATATACAGTTGTGCTCATAAGTTTACATATCCTGGCAGAATTTATGATTTGTTGGCCATTTTTCAGAGAATATGAAAACTTTTCTTTCACTCACGGTTAGTGTTTGGCTGAAGCCATTTATTATCACGCAACTGTGTTTACTCTTTTTAAATCATAATCACAACAGAAACTAGCCAAATTACCCTGATCAAAAGTTTACATACCCCAGTTCTTAATACTGTGTATTGCCCCTTTAACATCAATGACAACTTGAAGTCTTCTATGGTATTTATGGATGAGGCTCTTTGTCTTCTCAGATGGTACAGCTGCCCATTCCTCTTGGCAAAAAGCCTACATTTTCTGTAAATTCTTGGGCTGTCTTGCATGAACTGCACGTTTAGGTTACAGATGGCTCAATAACCAATAAGGAGATACAAAAGGGGCAGGACTAAGCTTGATATTTACAAGAAAAGTTGAGATGTGGAAATAAATTTAGCTGTCTATATCTCTAGAATAAAGTGATTGTAAAGGCTCATTGTTTTTTTATTTAAAATAAACATGTCA
The DNA here is from genome assembly GCF_042186555.1 of Aquarana catesbeiana. Classification (NCBI taxonomy): domain Eukaryota; kingdom Metazoa; phylum Chordata; class Amphibia; order Anura; family Ranidae; genus Aquarana; species Aquarana catesbeiana. The sequence goes on along the minus strand of NC_133336.1, from coordinate 99,503,059 downwards.
TACTTACCTCCACTGTGCAGCTCGTTTTGCACAGAGTGGCCCTGATTCTTGACTTCTGGGGTCCCTTGGCGGCTCTCGTGGCTCCTCCTCACTTGGAGAAGCGCTCTCCCGGGGGTTACCTTGTGGACGCACTCCCGAGTCCAGCATTCTGCATCCATAGACACGAATGCCGGACTCGACCCCCCCCCCGGCGCCCGCGCCATTGGATTTGATTGACAGCGGCGGGAGCCAATGGCTGCGCTGCTATCAATCTATCCAATCAAGAGCTGGGACCCCTTCCAGAGAGGGACAGCGCATCTCCAGCGTGGGAATTACGGGGCACAGGAAGGTAAAACGGGGGGGGGGGGGCTGCTTGGCCGGTGACTGCCAGAAGTTGTTTCACCTTAATGCATAGGATGCATTAAAGTGAAAAAACATGAGGGTTTACAACCTCTTTAATTCAAAACAGAGAATATTCATTCCAGTCATTTCAGTCAGTCCAAAGTAAATGCTCGTAAATATGTACAAAAGCTGAAATGTAAATGTAATGAAGAACTCAAGGCAGGTATAAAAGACAAGAACCCTTCTGCTGTCAGATAAATTTTCGTGTTTTTGCACTCATTTAAAATATAATTTCAGGTCTGAATATTAGTTAAACCCCCCCCAAGCAGAGACCCTTGAGAATAAAATAGTGGTAGGCCCAAATTTTTATGCCACATGATATTAGCGCAACAGTTTATCAAGCACAAATTTTCAGTTAAAAAATATAATAATGTTAATAATACCGTATATAAGATGAGGTTGTGCTGAGAAAATAGATATTAAACATATCCAGTATTAAAATTGTCTGTGAAATGACAAGGAACTTCCTTACCCATAATTTTCCATAGACAACACGCTGTAATAGCCCCTATAGGTCATTACTTTAGAGGTAATCAGGAATACTAACACTATTTTTGTTCTCACTTGGGAATGTGGGGTGATATGTAACATGTGTTGCGCAAATGACAGTTTTGTACATAGTGGCCCCCAACTTGCGTTCGTAAGTAGGTACGTTTGTTCTGTTTGCATGGTCTTATAGCAGCACCATCGTTAATGCAATTTTAGGGTGTGCCCCCCAAGTCTTTGTTTGTCTATTGTATAAGTTCTGACCATATCCCTTGGGCTGGAGTACCCCATCCCCCCCACCATTACCTCTTATTAGTGTCTACCTGTGTTATAGGAGGAGTCCTTTAGTTCTCCCATATAGAGGAGTGTATTTCTCCCATGGTTACAGTGGTTGTAAACCCACAAAAAAGAAACAACCTGCAAGCGTAGCATATTAGCTCATTATGAAATACTCACCTTAGATCAAAGGCCCCGCAGCAGTCATAGCACACTACTCTGCATTGCGTCATGTCTCCCGGAGTTATTTCTGGGTATCACGGGCTCCAGTGATGTGATTGGCCGGAGCCGCGATTACATCACTCCCACGCATTCGTGCGGGAGCTGCCGGTAACGGCAAGTCAGCTGAAGCAACGGCACATGTGCACTTGCTTCATTGGGTATTTGCCGATGACCTCGGCACATGCTGATACAGGGGATATCTCCTAAACTGTGCAGGTTTAGGAGATATCCACGGTAGCTACAGGTAAGCCTATAATAAGTGAAAAGTGGTTTGTTTCACTCTAAGAGAAGCAGGATCTTTCATTCTATGAATATAGTAGGATCCACTGGGCGGCACAGTGGTGCAGTGGTAGCACTCTCACCTAGCAGTAAGAAGGGTCACTGGTTCAAATCCCAACCACGACACTACCTGCTTGGAGTTTGCATGTTCTCCCTATGCCTGCGTGGGTTTCCTCCGGGTACCCCGGTTTCCTCCCACACTCCAAAGACATGCTGGTAGGTTAATTGGATCCTGTCTAAATTGTCCCTAGTATGTATGAATGTGAGTTAGGGACCTTAGATTGTAAGCCTCTTGAGGGTAGGGACTGATGTGACTGTACAATGTATATGTAAAGCGCTGCGTAAATTGACGGCGCTATATAAGTACCTGAAATAAATATAAATAAAGGAGTACTTTGACACAGTAGTTGGCTTAAGCACTATATGGCCATATGGTGTGACCAAATCCCCAGTTTTTTGCTAAATATGTTCAGGTGTTTTAAATAGCCTTGCAGGATTTTAATGGCATTTTTGCATGTGTGCATTGTAATCTTTTGTTCTGTTTGCATGGTCTTATAGCAGCACCATCTTTGATGCAATTTTAGGGTGTGCCCCCCAAGTCTTTGTCATAAGTAGGTGGGGGTGCAACATTTTTTGTGGGGGGGGGTTACATTTTTGGGTTTAACCTTTTGCCGACCAGCCGCCCTCATTATACTGTGGCAGGTTGGCACGATCCCGCAAATCGCAGTAGGTGTATGGCGGCACCTTTAAGAGCGATAGCAGGTGTAAACACACAGATCCCCATTCTGACAGGAGAGGAGAGACAGATTTGCTGTTCCTAGTTGTGCTGAAAATCTTCCGGTCTGTAAGTGGTTAAATATTTTTTTACACTTTTTTTTCCACCTAACATTTTTTTTATCATTGGCAGGTCACGCTCTATTAGCTTCTTTCCTGGCCACAGCGACCAGAGAAAGTGACACCCAAAACCAGAAGTGATGTAATACATGCCATTCCTGTGTTTATTCTAGCTAGGGGAGACCAACAAATAGATGTGCATTGGTCTTCCTCCTCACTACCCAATGACATCAGCAATGAGGGTCCCAGGCCCACAGGTGGAACAACGGAGCCTGGAAAATATGGCAGGTGGCCACACTACCTGGGGTCTGTGAAAGTGATCCAGCAGCTAAACATCACTTCCACCTGAGGCCTGGTATGACATGACAGTTGTATAATTGTGGATCCGACTTTGCCCTGCGACTTCATGTCTGACTTCCATCCGACTTCAATGAACAGGATCCGACCTTGATCCCGACAATACCAGGCTCTTTGAGTCTGGTATGAATCTTAAGGGGAGACAACATTAAAATGCTGCCTCCGGTTACATTTCCTCTGATGTCTTCTCCTGACGCTAGCTCCTGCAGTTATGCGAACTCTGACATCACAAGGGGGCGGGGTCTCCGGATAACATCACGCGATGGCCCCACACCCTGTGTCTATAAAAGAACTAGCAGAGAGCGGAGCACGCATAACTGCAGGAGCTAGCATCAGGAGAAGACATCAGAGGAAGAAGAACTGGAGGCAGCAGAAGAACCAGAGGAAGAAGACAGCAGAAGAAGACAGTGAAGGGAGATGAAACGGAGAGGGAAGAAGACACTTTTTTGGGTGAATGAGTAGGGGTATGATGTACCAGGGTGGGGGGGCTGGGATCTGAGGGCCCCTTTGTTAAAGGGGGCTTCCAGATTTCAATAAGCCCCCCACCCACAGACCTCGACACCCACCGCCTAGGGTTTTTGTAAAGAGGCCCTTGTCCCCATCAGCAAGCCCCAAAGCACTCACTCATCCAAGTTGAGGGCATGTGGCCTGATATAGTCCAGGAGGGGGGTGCTTGCTCATCCCCCCCTTTCCTGACCTGCTGAGCTGCATGCTCGAATATAGGTTTGGTATGGATCTTGGCGTGGGGGTTCCCCTTAAAATCCATACCAGACCAAAGGGTCTGGTATGGTCTTGGGTGGGACACAACGCAATTTAAAAAAAAAATTTGGTGTGGGGTTCCCCTTTAAGATCATCAAAGCACAAGTCGCATGCCAAAGTCAGATCAGTAAAGATGATGATCCGACTTTGATCCGACTTTGATCCGACTTCAATGATATTCAGAGGGCTGAAGTAGGACGAAAGCGGACCAAAGTAGTGCCGGAACCGTTTTCAAAGTGTGATCCCGGCCTAAGCGCCAACAATCAGTTTGTCAGATTTCCAATCCCTGTGCTGGTTACGTTGTATGATATATGTCCGTGGCAGTGAAAGGGTTAAATAGTGTAGCCCTGGGGGCGTGGCCAAGATGGCGGACTGAGCAGACGTGCTTCTGGAGCTCTCCTGGAGTGTGATCCGAATAATACATCCGCACCTAGTGACTGCGTGGATCGGAAAGATACTGACACAGCTGGATGCCTTCTAAATCCTCTGGGAATCAGAAGAGGGGTAAGAGGCTGAGATTCCCACCGGGTGCCTCGGTGGAGGCCTCTCCGATTTCTTGTGCCCTGGACTCTTCTGCACGCCTCCACAATATGGCGTCTCAAACTGATCATGAGGAGACCCCTATCCTAACGACTCCTGGCATACCAGAGGTTATGGCAGCTATCAGCGCCTGTCAAACTATTCTTACATCCAAGATCGAAGAAATGCAAATGGATGTGGGTTTGATCTGGCAGGATTTAGATAAAATCATATCCCGAGTGGCGGAAACTGAGCGATGTGTGGGGGATGTGGAAGATACAGTGACTGACCATGCCGCGACCATCTGGGCTCTGCAAACTAAAGTACGGGCATTAGAATACAGAGCGGAGGACGCGGAAAACCGGAGCCGCCGGAACAACTTGCGGACCGTAGGACTCCCGGAGGGGGTTGAGGGTCGGTCCCCTGCTCTGTTTATAGAGGATCTTCTGCGCTCTCTGCTGCCAGCGGCCCAGCTCTCCCCGCACTTTGCTGTGGAGCGGGCCCATCGTGTTCCACCTAAGCCTGGTCCAGAGGGGGCTCCACCATGCACGTTCATACTGAAGCTTTTAAATTATGGGGACCGGGATGAGGTGCTTTGGGCTGCCCGGGCGGCTGGTGTCCTACCCTATCGCAATGGCAAACTACTGCTGTTCCCGGATTACACAATGGAAACCCAGAGACAGCGCCGTTACTTTGACAGTGTTAAAGCTGCTCTACGCGTCAAGGGAATCAAGTACAGCGTCATATTCCCAGCTAAACTGCGAGTGGTGGATGGAGGAACTGTAGGCTTTTTTACTGCCCCCAAGGATGCTGCCGCTTGGTTAGTGGCGCTGCTGCCGTAGCGCTGTTGTTCCTGCTGCAAATCGTTCTGTAATTCTTGTGTATGACCTCCAGTTAAAGTTGGTTCCGGTAAGCAAACTCTTCCATTCGGATATACAATGCCTTGTGTTCCCCTGACTTTGTTTGCCCCGTCCGCATGATGGAAGAAGTGTAGTGGATGTCCATGAAGTTTGATGGGCCGGTATAGGCTCCCTATCTCAATGTGACATTTGCTTACTATACCTACCCGTATGTCGGTAGGCTCTTCTTCCTCCTAATACTGACTATGCTGGAGTTATATACCCTGGCTATTCCACTATCCATTGGCATGTTATCTTCCTGCAACTGACTCATAAGTGTGTGCCCCTGCTTTGTCAGGAGAAAGCAGTTTTAAGTTTTTATGCATATTCACTCCACTCAGATGGCTCTGGACTAGACTTTGTACATTTAATACTACCAGTCCCCGTGCTCAGAGTGAACTGTGCTATGTTTTAGCTGGTTGCATGTCCCCAACCTGTGTGGTTTTAGTCCTTAGACTAAGGGTGTTATGGGATTTAAATGTAGCTCTCTGTTTCGAGTTGCATGGGGTGGGGGGTGTAGGAGGTTGGCTGTAGCTGACCAAAGGTTTTGTTATTGGTTGTTTTTCCTTTTCTTTTCTGTTTAAATTAGGTTGGTCTATTAAAGCTGCTGACTGCACATGGTGGCGGTTACCTGGTTATGATACCTCTCGGCGGAGGAGGCGCATTACTGGGCTCTACTGCATCGGGGAGGGCGTCTTGCCTCCCTCGGTCCGGGGAGCCCTGGTGCGGCCACTATTATTTCTCCGCTCTGTTCTCCCAATACTTCTGATATGGCTAAATGTTTGATAGTATCATGGAATGTACGAGGGCTTAATTTGGCTGTTAAACGTTCCTTGGTAATTAATTATCTGCGGAAACTCCACCCACACATCTGTATTTTACAAGAAATACACCTGGTGGGCACGAAAGTCATGCGCCTTAAATGGGCCTGGGTTGGTGCTCACTATCACGCCCCCTATTCTAATTATGCTAGGGGTGTTAGTTTTTTTTTATCCACCGATCCTTGCCCTTTCAACTCATAGATGTTAAATTAGACCCCAGCGGCCGCTATATTATGTTACATGCAATGATTTCTGAGACCCCATATGTGATAGTGGGGGTCTATCTACCTCCCCCTGTGGATATTGATGTACTTCATATGGTGATGCAGCAGATAACGGTATACAATGTAGAAAATGTTTTGGTAATAGGTGATTTCAATTTGGTGCCATCCAGGGAGCTGGATAGGCTGCATGTTTCAGGGCCCCTGCAATATGGTCTCGCTCATTGAGCTACCGCCTTTCACATGATTGATGTCTGGAGACATTTCCATCCCTCGGACAGGGAATATACCTGCCTCTCCACGTCCTACCGGACCATGTCACGGATTGATTTGGCATTTGCCTCCCCAGCAATGTTGCAGAAAGTGATCTCCGCTGAGATCATGTCTAGGGGTATCTCCGATCATGCTCCGCTGGCTGTAACCATTCGGACCTTTCCGGTGGAGGGTGTGAGAGTGTGGAGGCTGTCCGGGAGCTGGATAACAGACCCTGAGATTCAGGCAGTAATGCCTGAAGCTCTCTGTAATTTTTGGATAGACAATGTAGAGTCTGCAGACCCCAGGGTGCTCTGGGATGCCTGTAAGGCATGGCTTAGGGGGGAATTTATTACCCGAATAGCTCAGCGGAAAAGACAATCTGTGCAGTCTCTGCGGCAAATGGAGGAACAGGCGAAGTTACGTGAGGCAGTGTTTGTGCGGGCCCCGGTGAAGAATAATTATATAGTTTGGCAGGACACATTGAGGGACCTATCCTTACTTAGAATAGACCTTACCAAGAAATCTATGTTAGACGGAGCTCAGAGGGTATTTGAATTTGGGGATAAAAACGGCAGGCTGTTGGCTTGGTTAGCCAGAGGGCAACATGCACTAACCCATATAGGGCGTTTGAGGGGGCCGGATGGCCGTCCTCTAACGCTACAAGCTGATATTAATGAGAGACTCCTGGGATTTTATCAAGTCCTGTACTCTTCTAGGGTCTCCTATAACAGATCTGACCTGCTTCACTACCTGGACCGAATCCAGCTCCCCTCCCTTAGTGCAGAAAAAAGTGAGCAATTAGATGAAGACATTTCCCTGGAGGAAGTTCAAGAGGCACTGGGCTCTATGCAATCTGGGAAAACCCCTGGGCCAGATGGGATACCAATAGAATTCTACTCCACCTACCAGGAATTGTTGGCGCCCAGGCCTACAGGCCGATATCGCTAATTAATGCTGATGCCAAATTGCTGGCTAAAATACTAGCCACCCGGCTCGGTAGAGTAATGGATCATCTTGTCCATGTAGACCAGACGGGGTTCATGGTGGGTAAGGACAACCGATATTAATATCCGACGCTTATTTCTTAATTTGTCTGCCTCTCCTGACAATGCTGGTAAAAGAGTCATAGCCTCTCTAGATGCGGAGAAGGCTTTTGATTCCGTGGAGTGGGGATACCTGTGGGAGGTACTGAGGAGGTTTGGATTTGGTCCAAGGTTCCTCCACTGGCTGGGTCTGCTTTACCGCGCTCCTAGAGCTAGGCTCTGTATAAACAGCAACCTTTCAGATTACTTTCTCCTCCAGAGGGGGACCCGGCAGGGGTGTCCGCTGTCGCCCGGCCTGTTTACCTTGGCGCTGGAGCCGCTGGCGGTCCTGATTAGAGATTCTGATCGTATTGTAGGTCTTCGGGTCAGCCCTCTGGAGGAGAAGATATCCTTATATGCAGATGACACTCTGCTATACCTGCAGGACTCTGAGTCGTCATTGAGTGCTGCCTTAGCAGCCTTCGATGAATTCGGGGGGTTTTCTGGAATTCGCATCAACTGGTCCAAATCTGCCTTATTCCCCTTAGATGTGCAAGCCAAGGTGTGCGGGGCTCAGACCCCATTGCAATGGGTGGAGGAATTCACATATCTACAGTAGGTATTAGAATATCGAGGGATCTGGGTTCCTTTCAGTGCCTTAATCTCCAACCTATAGTCCATCGTCTTAGAGATCATTGCTCTCGCTGGGCTAATCTCGCGCTTAATCTTCTGGGTCGTATCAATATTTTAAAGATGATTTATCTTCCCAAATTTACCTATATCTTCAGAAATTGTCCTGTCTGGATATCCCCGTCCTTCTTTAAGGACATAGACAGCTGCATTGGCTCTTTTCTGTGGCAGGGGGCTTCTCCCCGGTTGGCCAGACAAACTCTTCAGCTTCCAGTGAGTTGTGGTGGCCTCGCCTTGCCCAACCTATTGGTATACTACTGGGCAGCTATGCTTGTCACAGTGAGGTGGTGGCTTCAGCAGTCCAGGGCAAATGCACCTGTGTGTCTGGAGGCAGCCATAGTGGGATCTCTCAGGGAACTGGGCAATTTGGTATATAGGGGCTCCTCAGCGTACCCCTCTCTTCCGACCTCGAGTGTGGCGACCCTTCGGGTGTGGGAAATGGCTAGAAGATGCTTTGTGTCCCCTAACAGGTGGTTCCCCTTCTGCCCCTTGTGGGGGAATCCTTCTTTCTCTCACTTCCGAACTATCCCAGATTCACAACTTTGGGCCCGCTATGGTATTAAATTGCTGCGAGATGTGTTTCAGGCTGGATCTCTTCTCTTGTTTCAGGTTCTTGCAGACAGATTTGGACTCCCAACCTGGATGGAGTTTAGATATCACCAGCTGCATCATGCAGCCAGGGCACAGTTCCCACTAGGGCCCCCTAGTCTCAAGGCAGAGCCTATTGAGGAGTTACTGGCGCAGGAGTCTCTCCCTAAGATTATGTCCACATTATACCTAGCCCTCCTTCAGAAGGATTCACCAAAAATGGAAGCCCTATGGAATAAATGGAAGGCAGACTTACCTGATTTGGATAGAGAGACCTGGGTGGAATGTTTTGAGGATGGCTCCAGATTGGTGATATCGTCTAGATACAAGTTAATTCAAACAAAGTTCTTGCATAGAGTTGCACAGAATTTATCCGTTGCCCGCGTTGTCAGTCACCAGACAGCACATTTTTTCACATGTTTTGGTCCTGTCCGTGTTTATCAAGGTACTGGGCTGAGGTGGGGGAATCTATTAATATTGGTCTTCAGTTAAATGTCCCAGTGAAGGCAGAGCTGGCCCTGTTGGGTATCCAGGATGATAAGCAGAGACCTAGATATACTAAGATATTGATTTCACTGCTGTTCTTTTATTCTAAAAAAGAAATCTTGCTGAAATGGTCCTCACATAGGCCCCCCACGTTGAGATCGTGGGAGGACTCGGTTAATGCAGTTTTACCATTATATAAGTTAACCTACATGAGCAGAGGGTATCCCCTGAAGTATGACCGGATTTGGCGGCCGTGGACGGATCCCATGTATAACGCCTGCCCTTAATTGTTGTGATTTGTGGATGTACCAGTCCTTAGGATGTACCTGTGATGTTTACCTCCCCCATGTCCCTCCCCTCTCCCCCCCCTCCCCTTTTCCTTCCATATTCTGTGTACTTCTTATTTATTGTATGACTAGTCCATTATCCAAGATGTATCTTATACTATACCAATATTTGCAAATTGTTACACTCCTTGTATGATTGTAACTACAGGTATCTAATGTCAAGACTACTGTGTATTGTACCAATTTTTTCCTTTCTTTAAATAAAGACCAACCTTGTTTTTTTAAGCACTTCCCCTCTGCTGTTCATTTAAAGAGCCGCTGGATTACTTTTATAGGCATGGGATTGGGGAACCAGGTAAGGATGGGTCCGCCGGCATCCTGTTCCTGAGACACAGTAGAAGAAACTGGGGTCATTCCTGCAACTGTGTAACATCAGAAACCAAAAGCAATGAAGATTTAATCACTTCAGGTTTCGGTTCTTTGTTTACCTGGTCGTTAAAAGCCAGTAAAGCAGCCAATCAGACCGATCTGTGTCTGATGCATCTGCGGCTGCATTGAAGGCAAGAGAAGAGATCTAGGGTCTAATAGATCTCTCTATAAAGGGGACCTGCCATGGCCCATGCTTTAACAATGTTCATCCCTTGTAATTTAATTTAAAACTTAAAAAATTAAAAGTACAGAGTTGAATAAAAATGTTAAATAAAAAAAAAAAAAAAAATTCCCCCATGCTCACGACCAAATGCGTATGCGCACGCATATGTAAATGACGATCGCACCATACATGTGAGGCATTACCATGAACATCAGAGCGAGAGCAATCATTTTAGTGCCAGACTTCCTGTGTAAATCTAAACTGGTAACCTGTAAAGGCTTTTAAAGCTTTTAAAACTTTTAAAGCATTGCCTATGAAGATTTCTAGGTATCGTAACAAGGCGCCGTTCCACAGGTGGACGAAATTTTAAAGCATGACATGTTTGGTATCTATTTACTCAGCGTAACATCATCTTCTATATTTTACCAAACATTTGGGTATTATAATGTTTTATATTGTGTTTTTGTGCATTAAAATTAATTAAAGGGGGGAGTGGCTAAGCAGCGGATGTAACAGGACGTGTTTGTCTTCCTCTCCGCCGAATATCCTGACGTTGATCCTGTGGAACACGTTATCGGACCGAACCGGACCCATAAATCAAAGCACCAGTACCCTGGGGATATCGTCGATCGATACCCCTTGACTGCTGCTGTGATGTCTAGAAAGCCCAAATAAGCGAAAGGACCAGTAGATGAAGCGTGCCAAGATGGCTCTGGCCCGCAGCACTCCTCCAGGGAGAAATACAAGGAGGCCACTCAGAAGCTCCTGTTTGGGGGAAGATCATAGAAAGACGCCCTGGGTGTTGCACCTGGCTCAGGGGAAGCTCCTGGGGGCCTTTCGGAAGCAGACGACACCGTTCCTTTGGAGGATGCAGGCGGATTGTGTGGAACACAGTGAGTACTCCTGGAGACATTTTTACTGGGCCTTAAGCATCCTCCCCCCCTAACAGTGAGGAGCCAGAACCCACTCTTAGAGACATTTTCTCAGCTGTAACGTTATGTAATCTGTCCATCACAGCACACTCTGATGAGATTAAAGGAATGAAGGCAGAGATCTTATGTGCGCCATGATATGCAAAAACTGAGAGAGAGGACATCTGCTCTAGAAAGCAGAATGAGCACAGTAGAGGACAACATAGCTCCTATGCAAAGGGACTTAAACTTTAACTACCATCTCATTGAACAACATGCGGCACGTTTAGAGGATTTAGAAAATCGCATGAGGCGCAATAATGTGCGTGCCCTGGGCATTCCTGAGAGAGCGGAGGGTAAAAACCCCATAGCTTTTATAGAGCAATGGCTTCTTTCCACGTTTGGCAAGGACGCCTTCTCCCCACTATTTGCCATTGAAAGGGCACATAGGGTGCCCTCATGCCCTCTACCACCAGGCAATCACGCCCGCGCCTTTCTTTTCAAGTTGCTAAATTATAAAAATAGAGATACAAACCTATCTAAGACCAGAACCATGAGTGGGAACATGGCGATCAATAACTCCAAAGTGTCCCTATTCCCAGACTTTTCAGCAGAGCTGCAAAAACAACGTGCAAAATTTATTGATGTTAAAAAAAGGCTTAGAATTGTGATTACTTGCAAAAAATAATTTATACAATGTATCATCTAATCTCATATGTTTTTTGTTTACTCTTTACTCCAGAATTCACTGGTTTCTTTTCTATCTATTCATCTCTTCAGTCCACACAGGTTGATCTGCGCAGTCAGCTCTGCATAACAAAAAGTAAGTCAAAACTATTTGATCTATTGCCATGGCACCACTGAATATACTTTCCCTGAATGTTCAGGGAATAAATGTCCCTCAAAAAAGGACCAAAGCCTTCCGTACTTTCCATAACAAGAAGGCTCACATAGTATGCCTCCAAGAAACACACTTCACCAAAGATTCTACTCCAAAATATATTTCTCCTTTTTATCAACAAATTTACATGGCTTCTGCCTGTACCAAGCAAAGGGGAACTCTAATTGCATTTCACCGATCCACACCATTCACCTTATCATCAGAAATTAAAGACCCAGAAGGTAGATACCTGATACTCATGGGTTATATAATGGATACAGCAATCACGATGATTTCCTACTACGCTCCTAACAAACAACCTACACCATTCCTCTCACATATATTACAAGTGATTAATACACACAAAATAGGAACAGTGATAATGTGTGGGGATTCGAACCAGGTCCTCCTCCCATTTCTAGATAAATCACCTTTTACACCATCCAAAATAACCTCTAGATTACCTTTTTCTCAACTTCTTTCCAAATACAATCTGGTAGATTCGTGGAGAGAAAGTAACCCAATGAAAAAGAAATTCACTTATTTCTCGCACCCTCATCAAACCTTCACCAGAATAGATCATATTTTTCTAACAATAGGAATGATACCAGAAATTATTGCATCAGATATAATTCCGATTCCGTGGTCTGACCATAATGCAGTATACACTACTATAGCCTCAGCCATACCAAAAGCGCATGACCCAACGTGGTACTTACCGGACATAATGCTCAAACACCCACTACATCAGATGGCCATTGAACAAGCTTTAAAGGAATACATATCAATTAATAATACAACAGACATCTCCCCAATAACACTGTGGGAAGCTCATAAGCCTGTCTTGCGTGGTACAATACAAAGACAAATGGCAATATTTAAACGGGAACGCAAAAATCTAGCAAAAAAACTAGAACTCAATTTTAATGCAGCCTACATATCATTTCAAGATAATCCATCTCAGAGTACAAAATCTCATCTGGAAAAATCTAGATTGGAATATGATCTATTTCTCACTGAGTCAGTTGATAAATCCCTCAAACGCTCCAAACACAATTTCTACATGAATACAAACAAACCAGGTACATATTTGGCTCGGGCATTAAATTCAACTAACAAATCTTTCAAACCAATACGTTTGAAATTATCAAAAAATGTTTACACTTGTAATCCAGTTAAAATAGTCCATAAATTTCACTCACATCTCGCAACTTTATACAAGACAAACAATGAATTTAATCCTACAGAGGCTGAATCCTTCTTCTCAAAAATAACCTTACCTGAGTTATCTCAGAATCAAAAAAGCAGTTTGGATGAGCCTATAACTATAGATGAAGTTGCTAACGCCATAAAAGACCTAAAACTTAACAAAAGACCAGGCCCAGACGGCTACTCGGCTTTATACTATAAAACATTCTCAGAAATACTCTCTCCCATTCTCACTGAAACTTTTAACAAACTTCTAGATGGACATTCTTTTCGGCAAGAAACACTAATGGCAATTGTTTGTATGATCCCAAAACCCCTTTCTGATGATACTTCCTGTGTGAATTATCGGCCTATCTCTCTGTTAAACCTCGATATTAAATTATTAGCAAAAATAATAGCAAAACGCCTCAATAGCATTATAGGAAAATTAATACATAGAGATCAAGTAGGCTTCATGCCAAATAGACAGGCAGGCGATAATATACGCAGGGCAGTGTTATTGGCACATATTGCTAAAAAACGGAAAATCCCTTTATGTTTTCTATCTCTCGATATTAAGAGGGCATTTGACACAGTATGCTGGCAATATATGCAATATTCATTACAAAAATGGGGTTTTGGACCCCACTTTTTAACATGGATCAAAGCATTATATAATAAACCCAAAGCCTATATAAAATATGCTGGATACAAATCTGAAGCCTTTAATATCGAAAGAGGTACCCGACAGGGTTGCCCATTATCTCCCTTATTATTTGCCCTTATACTCGAACCCATGGCCCAATACATCAGAACAAACCAAACTATAACTGGCATTGAAGTAGGAGGTATTACACACAAATTATGTATATTTGCAGACGATATATTACTTTTTCTATCATTACCACAGGTCTCTGGTCCTAATTTAATACCAGCTCTTGATGGATTTGCAGCCCTATCCGGCCTTATGATTAATCCTAAGAAATGCCTAGTGCTTAATATTTCACTCACAAACATGGAATTGATCCCGGCTAGGGCTGCACTCCCATTCACATGGGCAGAAAAATCAATCCCATATCTTGGAATTCATTTAACAGCATCTCATTCTGACTTATTCTCAACCAATTATCCTCCTGTATTAAGACAGATCACAAATCTAATAAAACAATGGTCGCAACTTCCTTTATCCTGGATGGGGAAGATTAATGCAATCAAAATGACTATTCTACCCAAATTGCTTTATCTATTCAGAGTCCTCCCTATTCCAATTCCTTCCTATTTTTTGAGAATAGTACAAAAAAGAGCAACTTCGTTTATATGGGGCTCTTCTAAACCACGTATACCTATACACACACTACATCTTCCCAAAAACAAAGGAGGCCTGGGATACCCTAATTTTACCAACTACTACAGAGCAGCACATTTGGCCAGTCTGTCCAAATACCATGCAAAACAGGAAATCCCATTATGGGTATTTATAGAGGCTTCAGAAAATGACCCTCTATTAATATCAAATTTATTATGGCTTGATCCTAAAGACCGCTTTAAAATTCATAATCCTATAACTAAACACTTCTTATCTCTCTGGGATAAACTAAAAACCAAATATCAGTTACAATCTCCACACAATCCTCTCCTTTCTTTTATCAGAAATCCGGCCTGTTATCCGGCATGGATCTACCCAAATTCTTTTAAAGCTTGGACAACATCAGGCATTCGGACACTAAATGACTTCATAGCATCTAAATCATTCCTTTCATTCCCATCGCTTAGAGAAAAATATGCTCTACCAAACTCTGAGATATTTAGATATCTCCAAATCAAAAATTTCTATACACCATTCCTAAAGGGGGATACACCATTATCCCAATTATCCATTTTTGAATCAATCTGTACAAAAGATCCATTTGCTAAAGGTACAATTTCATCACTTTATAATCAATTATATGGAGTAGCAAATCTTAATAGACCCTCTTACGTTCAGAGGTGGGAGGAGGACCTGGGACAAACTTTAGAAGACACGGACTGGTCTAACATATGGCTCACATCCAAGTCATCTTCACCCAACATCTTAGCACTGGAGACAAATTATAAAGTCCTAACTCGCTGGTACCTTGTACCCGCTAGAGTGGCAAAATATTCACCTAATACCTCAGCTCTTTGTTTTCGAGGATGCCCAGAAATAGGCACATATTTACACATATGGTGGACGTGCCCAGTAATCCAAACCTTCTGGAAGGAAGTCTTCGTGATTGCATCTAAAATATTAAAAAAAATAATACAACCAGATCCATATTTAACTTTACTTAATCTAAAACCGGAATGGTTAACACTCTCTCAATTCAAACTAATGATCCAACTAATAACGGCTGCAAAACAAACAGTGGCCAAGGCATGGAAATCTCCTACATTGGTACTAGCAGAAACAATTCACAGAATGAATAATACAATGTCCCATGCTAAGATGGTAGCCATCGATCAAAATCAAATTCCAAAATTTGAAAAACTTTGGCATCCTTGGATAAAACAACAGTTCCTGTCAAACTTCAATGACTCTGTCCTGTTGCCATGGTAACAGATTAAATGACTTACAGAGACATCCATTCTAAGGCTTCAAAGAGAACTAAAAAGAATAATAAACTGACGAGCGGGACAACCTTGTGGACCATACCTCTACCTTTCAACCCTTTTTCTTCTTTCTCTTTCCTTTTCTCCACCTTACGATTAAAGCTCATTATCAGAATTTATTTGACCTATATACACTCTACTTGTAAACAATATGTATAGTAGGTATAAATCATTTAAATACCTACAAAAGTAACTAAGGAAATTATATATATCTTTAATTTAGGTTTACGTGAACCCAATGTTTAATATTTGAAATTTCATGATATTTACCTATATAAACCCTACTGTAAAACAATGAGCTTACTTTATAGATCCTTGTAAACTTACTTTATGTATCTTTATAACATTGTATACTCAATAAACTTCTTTTGACAAGGAAAAAAAAAAGGCTTAGAGAACATAATCTGCAATATGCAATGTTATACCCTGCACGCCTCAGAGTGGTCGCACTGGGAGAAGTACATTTCTTTGATCGCCCTAATGCAGCCGTACAATGGCTGGATCGCGAGGATAGAGCACTCAAAGCTGCCAGACTGCAACACCCAGCTCCAGCAAGAGGGTCCTTCATCCTGACATGTGAGGGGTTTGGAGGGGGTGGAGGTTGGGATGGTACTCCCCCCCTCACCCCTTCTTCTTCACCAACTGTTTCGTCTAGGTCAGGCGGGAAAAAAGGAGAACTTTCCATATTCCACGGTATGATTTATGCTAATCACTCTGCAGTAGTGAAACCCCACTCACCATCCAGAGACTTGTTCTTCTGCGGGTGTTTTCAATGCATACCCCCCCCCATTCAGGAAAGTATGCTAAGGGAAAAACGCCATCCAGCCCTGTTGGCTCCACTCTTTAATTTGCCTTTGATTTTTTTGTTTCTTTTTTCTTTAAGCACATGCTCCAATCTGTGTTCACTATCTGACCCACCGGGCCTCCAGCCATGGACTTCCATACACACGGACAATGTCGGACCACTTACGTGTGATGCAAGTAATATCTTTGCCAGGTACGTCCTACATGAACTTTATGATGCCAGAATGGAGGGTGTTGTGTGCCACTCTCCCAAGTCTCGCAAGACCATGTTTTTGTTCTCTACTAACCCAAATGGTGGATAAATAACAATAGTGTCCTGGAATGTAAGAGGACTTAACAACCCTGTGAAAAGATTGGCAGTCCTTAGACACTTCAAGTCTACAGGGTCCAATATAGTGTGCCTGCAAGAGACTCATTTTTCACCAGACCCGGCTTCTAGCTTTAGCCCTCGGGTGTATTGTACCCAATTCCACTACATGCACTCGGCTTATTCCAGGGGAGTGAGTGTCCTGCTACATCGGGACACTCAGTTCCACTGTGTTCAAAAACTTGTGGATCAGGAGGGTAGATATATTTTTCTGCTACGTAATGTTTCAGGTTTATCTTGTATACTGGCTGCAATTTACATTCCACCTCCCTACTCATCCAAGGTCCTCGAGCGCCTTGCGAATTTTATGGCCCAGTTCCCCAATGTACTACTCTTGGCTGTGGGCGATTATAATAACTATATGAATCATCAACTAGATAAATTACCTGTCTCATCTAATGTACCCCTAAGTAAAGGAGGACAGACATCTTTCGCTGGCCTACTTGAGGAACTTGGATCAACAGATTTATGGAGATTGGGACATCCTTTGGTAAAACATTACTCATGCTGTTCAGCCTCCTACGGGAGCCTATCCAGAATCGACTTAGGTCTGGGTAACGATCTCATAATCCCATTGTTAGTGGATACAGGATATAATGATAGACATGTATCTGACCATTCCTCACTGTGGGTTTTGATATCATTACCTATTGTGACCAAACGCAAATGTTGGAAACTTAACCCCTTCTGGCTTTCACTGCTTCCCAAACCAGACCCCATAAGCAAACAATTAAAATTTTTTTTTCAGGACAACATTCATTCAGCGGATCTGAATGTGGTCTGGGATGCAGCCAAAGCATTTATGAGATGGCAATTTATTACCGTAATTAATCAGATCAAAACTAATACAAAAGCTTGGGAGGCTGAGGTTCGCAAGACACTTAGGGATTCTGAAGATAAATATATTGCCAACCCTATGGAAGATACAAAAAGAATTTGGTTAGGAGCACAATCTATGTCCAGACAACTGGCATTGCAGTTGGCTGAAAACAAACGTTTTTTCCTGCAACAGGCACATTTTGAGGAGGGGGTTTCTACTGTCTATACTGAAGGTATACAATGAGGCACTGAAGGAGGGAACACACCCTTAATTCTATGAATGAGGATATCATTATCCTACTATTTAAACCAGGCAAGGATGCAGCACTGCCAGACTCCTACAGGACAACATTCATTCAGCGGATCTGAATGTGGTCTGGGATGCAGCCAAAGCATTTATGAGAGGGCAATTTATTACCGTAATGAATCAGATCAAAACTAATACAAAAGCTTGGGAGGCTGAGGTTCGCAAGACACTTAGGGATTCTGAAGATAAATATATTGCCAACCCTATGGAAGATACAAAAAGAATTTGGTTAGGAGCACAAACTATGTCCAGACAACTGGCATTGCAGTTGGCTGAAAACAAACGTTTTTTCCTGCAACAGGCACATTTTGAGGAGGGGGTTTCTACTGTCTATACTGAAAGTATACAATGAGGCACTGAAGGAGGGAACACACCCTTAATTCTATGAATGAGGATATCATTATCCTACTATTGAAACCAGGCAAGGATGCAGCACTGCCAGACTCCTATAGGCTCATTTCCCTTCTTACGAGTGATGTCAAGCTACTGGCCAGGTTATTGGCCACTAGATTGGCACAAGTGATACACAAGCTTATACATAGAGACCAGTCAGGGTTTATACCCACTAGATCTACAGCCCAAAATATAAGGAGACTCTTTCTAAATTTACAGATCCCTACAGATACAGATACAGATACAGAAAAGGCTGTTGGGGATAAGGGGCTATTTGTTCCATACTCCCTTGTGGCAAAACTTGAACTACAGAGAACTGTACAAACTCAGAGGCTATGGGAACTGGGAAAGCGCGGGCGTAAAATACATTACACAATTATACAATGGGACTACCCTTAAATAATTTATAAAGATACAAACAGAATTTAATATACCACATACTAATTTCTACAAGTATTTACAGTTGCGCCACGCACTGCAGATATAGTCAAGACAGAGCCTGGTGCAAACTGCCTTTATCTGTAGTGGGAAGAATTAATCTCATAAAAATGGTGTGGGCACCCCAATTGCTGTACATTTTTAATAACTCCAGAGTCTGGATTCCTCGGTATTGATTTGATAGGATTGATTCCCAGTTTCGGGAACTAATAAGGCATAAAAAAAAACAGCAAGAATTAGTTTATCAACGTTGCAATACAATAAAGATGAAGGGGGACTGGCGACACCTCACTCTAGAGCATATTACCTTGCCTCACAGCTACAACAGCTGGGAGGCTGGGGATTAATGGATACATCAGATCCGATCTGCAGGCTCCTTCATGTCACAGCCGGTGATGACATTACGGCTCTGACGTGCCTGGAGGTGGGTTATTCGCATTTAGATCTTAGGGCTCCAACTATACTCCTCTTAAAAACACTATGGTCTTATGTTAAAAGGCTGTTGGGGATAAGGGGCTATTTGTTCCATACTCCCTTGTGGCAAAACTTGAACTACAGAGAACTGTACAAGAGGCTATGGGAACTGGGAAAACCCGGGCGTAAAATACATTACACAATTATACAATGGGACTACCCTTAAATCATTTATAAAGATACAAACAGAATTTTATATACCACATACTAATTTCTACAAGTATTTACAGTTGCGCCATGCACTGCTGATACAGTCAAGACAGAGCTTAGTTTGACAGATCACCCGCTGATACAAGGGATACTAATGGAAAGTGAAAAGAAAGGTATGATTTCTAGATGCTACCACATCCTTCTCAACACAATTCAGGACCCAGCCAGTCTGCCTTGCAGACGCAAATGGGAGGAAGATGTGGGTATCATAGATGGAGAGACATGGAATCTCTGTCTCGCCTCTGCCCCCCTGGTTTCAGTGTCTGCCTCTCAAAAATTGTCCCACCTTTATTTGTTACATCGGGTATACAGAACACCGGCACGCCTCCACAAGTGGGGAGTATGTGACACACCCCTATGTCCAAAATGCCAGAGGGACAATGAAGACCTTCTGCACATGCTTTGGGAGTGCCCCAAACTTTTCCGCTATTGGAAAGAAGTCCTTGACACAATCTCTCAGGTATACGCTTACACTATATCAAGAAACCCTACGATATGTCTACTGGGGGCCCTGGATGAAGAGATGTTATCTCCCGCAGCACATACGGTGATTATTCGCCTCCTATATATTGCTCGCAAACTAATTGCGCAACTCTGGATAACTCCCAGGGTTCCTACTAGGCGCCAATGGGTTGAGCAGGTTAATCGAATATTAATCAGGGAAAAATTGACATATCAGCACAGAAATGCACCCCGCAAATTTTCTACAATGTGGCAGGCCTGGCTGGAGGTACCTGGGTTAGCACCACATCAATTAGTTAAAGATAGGCTTTTACAAGGCTAATGACTAAGAAAAACTGATTTAAATGGTGGGAAAAGAATACTTACTTAAATGTGAACTGTGATGGCATTCATGAAATCTGGTGGGTCGGATAGCATATTGAGGAGCGGCTTGTCCCCAGGGACCTGGGGGCATGCAGACCCCCCCCAAAATAATTAAATGTTTTACTTCTCTTTATACTGAATTTTTTTTTTTTTTTTAGTCATCCAAATGGGTTGCTCCTTTGTACTTATCATGCTTCTACTTCTGCATTATTGTACACTACCTACAAGTTCTGCCATATATTTGGAATGTCTGATACAAAGCTTGACTAAATAATATGTGTCAATAACTGCATTTTCTATTACGTTATGTACTGTCCTGTATATTATGTATTTGACATAATGAACAAATAAAATAAAACTTTTTTTTTTTAATTAAAAAAGATTAATTAAAGTGTATTTTTTCCCAAAAAATTTGCATTTGAAAAACCGCTGTGCAAATATCATGACATAAAAATATGCAATACCCCCCATTTTATTCTCTAGGGCCTCTGCTTAAAAAAATGTACAATGTTTGGGGATTCTAAGTAGTTTTCTAGCAAAAAAAAAATTATGTTTTTTACATGTAGGAGAGGAATGTCAGAATTGGCCCAGACTGAAAACGAACTGAAATCAGACAATGTAATGACCTGAATTTGACATGGTTTCTGTGTATAAACAACTGTGACTCCATCTTAGATTCTCTTGTATTCACATAAAGTATAAGTGAACATTTTCCTTTGTGTGTTTTACCATAATCAGCTTAAACGTTTGCATAGAACCGCACCCTATGAGATACTGTGGTTAGGCCGAATTTGTGTCAGCAAAGTTATTACCGTAGCTATTTCTTGTTATCTAGTCAAGCAACCTAACTCTTGATAAGAAAGTACTGAGTTTAAATTATGTAAAACTCTTAGGCATTTATTTTTATTTTGTATAAATACTACCCTTGTACTGAATACAAATCAGAGATTTTATGAACACACTTCAGCTTGTTTTCCATGTCTCATTTGGTCTCTCACGGATCCGAGAGTCTGGGTGGTCTGTCTGCATAAACCAGGGTGGTCTTCAAGGTGTACAATTCCTTTCAGAAATTGGGGGCTCATCCCGGAAAAGCAAATCATCCTTCGTAAGTAAAATGTTTGTCTTATTTTGATGAATTATTTTTCTTGCCTAGGCTCTGATAAAGCTTTAGTCCTTTAAAAATTATATAGAAAGGAGACGGACCACGCCTTAAAGGTCTTTGGGAGACCTGAGTCCTAGAGAAAGAATTCATTAACATTGTGAAAGGTCTTTGGGAGACCTGAGGGTCCTAGAGAGAGGATTCATTAATATTAGACAAAACAGTACTGTAACTCCTTTTGGGAAGGAGAGAGAGAGTTTATGAGATAACCACCACCGTGACCCAAACCTCTGTTTGCTTTGTCTTTCATAGAAGTATATAGATAATTTGTTGTGTGGAAGAAGCTGTAAGGTAAGACAGCCTCTCGTTCACTGTAATATGGGTCAAAACCATGGTAAAGAGGCTCTGCCTCCCCCTAACCCGGGGGAAATTTGTAAGGATTATGTTGCTAGGGTTTGTGGTACTGATTATGAATTTATAAATCCTTGGGTGTCTAATTTAGCAGAGTGGACTGAAACTATGCATGGTAGTGATCCCTCCCCCTGAGATGGAGATAATGATGAATTTCATATGGATATGGTAAAAGGTTTATGTCTTGGTGACATGAAGGCTTTCCCATGGTTTCCAGGAGACCCTCAGTGGAATATTAAATACATGAAAGATGGAGGGGGAAATTGGCTTAAGATTGCCCCATACTGGTTTCAGAGGGATAATAGGAAATAGGGATGAGCCCGATGTTCATGTCGAATGTAAGTTCGACTCGACAATCGGGTGTTCGCCTAACAGCGAACAATTTGGGGTGTTCGCGGCAAATTCGAAAGCCGCAGAACACCCTTTAAAAGTCTATGGGAGAAATCAAAAGTGCTAACTTTAAATGGTATTGTCATGAAAAGTGTTTGGGGACCTGGGTCCTGCCCCAGGGGACATGTATCAATGCAAAAAAAGTTTTAAAAACGGCCGTTTTTTCAGGAGCAGTGATTTTAATAATGCTTAATGTGAAACAATAAAAGTGAAACATTCCTTTAAATTTCGTACCTGGGGGTGTCTATAGTATGCCTGTAAAGTGGCGCATTTTTCCCGTGTTTAGAACAGTCCCTGCACAAAATGACATTTCTAAATAAAAAAAAAAATCATTTAAAAATACTCGCAGCTATAATGAATTGTCTGTCCCGGCAATACAGATAAAAATAAGTCATTGAAAAAAACAGCATGGGATCCCCCCAGTCCATTACCAGGCCCTTTGGGTCTGGTATGAATATTAAGGGGAACCCTGGACCAAAATTTTTTTTTTAATTGCGGGGGGGGGGGGGTCCCCCCAAATTCCATACCAGGCCCTTCACGTCTGGTATGGATTTTAAGGGGAACCCCATGCCAAAATGTAAAAAAAAAAAATGTTGTGGGGGTCCCTCCAAAAATCCATACCAGACCCTTATCTGACCACGCAACCTGGCAGGCCGCAGGAAAAGAGGGGGGACAAGAGAGCACCCCCCCTCCTGAACCATGCCAGGCCACATGCCTTCAACATGGGGAGGGTGCTTTGGGGTAGCCCCCCAAAAGACCTTGTCCCCATGTTGATGGGGACAAGGGCCTCATCTTCACAACCTTTGCCCGGTGGTTGTGGGGGTCTGCGGGCAGGGGGCTTATCGGAATCTGGAAGCCCCCTTTAACAAGAGGACCCCCAGATCCCCGCCTCCCCCCTGTGTGAAATGGTAATGGGGTACAAATGTACCCCTACCATTTCACAAAAAAAGTGTCAAAATGGTACAAATGACAAGACACAGCTTGGGACAAGTCCTTTATTAAAAAATAAAAAAATAAAAATGTCCCACGAAGTCATCTTCTTCTCTCACTCCTCCGACGGACCTAAAAAAAAAAAAAAAAGCCGCAACCGACCTGCCTCCATGGGAGGCCCCCCCGTATGACGCATCCTTGCAGGTGACAGTTCTTTTATAACTGAGGGTGGGGCCACCTGTTTACGTAACCGGGTGGCCCTGCCCCCCTCTGACGGTCTTTGGATGTGGGTCTCATCTTCTGTACCCCATACAAATCCACCGTCAAACCATGGGCAGAACCCATATACCACAAACAAAACTCTTTGTCAAAAGAAAAGAGGGACGGAATTGCTCCCATAGTGGAACATTTCCTTAAACAAGGAATTTTAAAGGAAACAATTTCACCTTACAACACTCCTATAAATCCAGTCAAATATCCGGATGGCAGTTATAGGTTTGTTCAAGACCTTAGGGCCATAAATAATCTTGTAGTGCCCATAGCACCCATAGTACCTGATGTGCCATCACTCCTGACTTCCATACCATCCGATGCAGAGTATTTCACAGTAATTGATTTAGCAAATGCATTTTTTGCATCCCGGTGGACGAAGTGATACAGCCTATTCTTGCATTTTGTTTTAGAAATCGCCAGATGACCTGATGCAGAATGCCCAAGGGGTATGTAGTCTATTCAGTTGTACTACAAGCAACCCTGTGGTCCTGGACTCCCCGCCATGGTTCAGTCCTATTACAGTATGTTGATGATTTGTTGTTATGCAGTCCGAGCCAGGTTACCAACAGAGAGGATGGTAAAGATTTATTGTACTGGTTAGCAGAAAATGGTCACAAATTCTCTAAAAAGAAATTGCAATGGTGTCAAGAGACTGTTGAATGCCTTGGTTTTACCCTCACAAAAGGAGAAAGAAGAGTCAGTCACAAGAGAGCTGCGGCTCTCGTGGGTCTGCCCCGCCCACTGACAAAGAAAGATATGCTATCTTTTCTTGGTATGATCGGTTAATGCCGCCAGTGGATACCTGACTGCTCTTTCTATGATAACCTCCTGAGGCAAGCCACAGGCCCAGACATGCCAGATTGTGTAAAATGGACAAATGAAATGTATGATGCATTTGTGTACCTTAAGACAGCAATGGTAACGGCCCCTGGTTTCGGATTGCCCAATTATGACAAGATGTTTCACTTGTTTGCCAGGAACAATTGTAAAACAATGGTGGGAGTCCTAGCGCAGGAATAGTGCCAATGCCGGTACAGGGCATGCCGGCGTGTCTCAGAGCTTTGGCATCATGTGCTATGGTAGTAGAAATGGCTACTTCTTTTACTCTAGGACATCCAACCACCTTACATACTACTCATAATGTATCCATTTTGTTTAAAAATATTTATATCCAACATATGTCAGCCCAAAAAGTGAGTGGATACGTGTCAGAGAAACCATCAATCCAGCCGCATCAGCCGCGTCCCTGCACGCATGCGCGGCGGAACGGCCCTCCGGCACATGCGCGTTTGCGGCCCGATGGAACAACGCGCGCACATGTGCACTAGTGCACGCTCAACGTGACGCTCTGGCCGGCCTATAAAGGTTGCTCAGGTGCTCAGACAGGTTGCTGGTTTGTTTTCAGCTTCCTGTCTGCGCTTGGTTCCTGTTTCCCGTACCTGACTACTCATTGTGACCCAGATCGACCCTGACCACTCTGCTCTTCTCCTGGACCTGACCCCTGGCCTGTTAATGGACTCTGCCTTGCCTTCTGTGTTTGACCCTCGGCCTGTGACCCGGATCTGCCTCTTGTCTCCAGTGTTTGACCCTCGGCCTGTGACCTGGATCTGCCTCTTGTCTCCAGTGTTGCACCCTCAGCCTGTGTCTCAGATCTGCCTCTTGTCTCCAGTGTTTGACCCTCTGCCTATTCTGGACTCTTAACTAGTTCCTTCTTGCAGGTCATCCTATCCATCAGTCAGTTGTATCCTGCCTATTGGTAGCCTGTGCCTCTTCGTGCCGTCCATTCCCTTTACCACCTCCAGGGGGTGGAGTGCACCTAGCGGCAAGGGCGAACCGCTCTCAGCATCTCGGCCTCGGTAAGTACTTACCTGACAGTACAAACCAGCCAGATGTCAGAGGCCAACACAGCGCGTTCCCCTCTTGAGATCCTGTGCCAGCAAGTTTCAACACTCACTGATGCAGTTCAGAAACTGCAAGAAGGCTACACCAAAATTGAGAGTCACCTCCAGCAACTCTCTGGATCACCCATACCAGCAGTCGCTGCTCCTGTACCTGCCAGTGGGGCCTCCTTCTCTCAGGCTTCATCAAATCCAGCTGTGGTAATGGCCTCCCTGAGCCTAGGGTTCCTATGCCAGAGCGATTTGCAGGCGATCGCAAGAAATACAGGGCTTTCAAGGACGCCTGCTCCCTATACCTAGCTCTTCAGCCCAGGACTTTCTCTTCTGAAGTGGTAAAAGTGGGCTTTATTATCTCCCTTCTGGCTGATTAACCACAAGCTTGGGCCCACAGCTTGATGGAATAGAGCAGCCCTGTGTTAAATTCAGTAGATACCTTTTTTGAAAGCATGGCACAACTTTATGATGATCCACAGCACACGGCCATGGCTGAAACCATTTTACATAACTTGTCTCAAGGGTGAAGGCCGATTGAGGACTATACGGTTGAATTCCGGAAGTGGTCGCCTGACACTGGCTGGAACGAACCTGCCTTGAATCGTCAAGGGTTGTCTGAAGCCCTTGAGGATGAACTGGCCAGGGTGGAGACCCCTGCTACATTGGAGGATTTGATCCAGTCAGCCACCAAATTAGACAGGCGCATGCACGAGTGGCGCTCTGAGTGCTTCCAGGTTCCTTGACCCAGCTGGATGCTTCCCAAACCGACCCCCATCCATCCACCTTTTCCAGCTTCTCCAACCACCTCCGCTCCTGAAATCAAGCCCACGCAACTTGGTCTGGTCCGTGCCCCTCTCACTCCCGAGGAGAGGCAACATAGGCGTCAAGCCAATCTTTGCCTATACTTTGGGGGTAAAGGTGATTTTCTTCGTAACTGCCCTGGGAGACCTAGTAAGTGTCATCCACAATTTGTCATAAACTATCAAGTCACTGGTGTTCCCAAGACTTATGTTACCCTCTTTGTCTCCCTACAGCTAGCGGAAAAGGAAACCCGCCTGCCAGCTATAATTGACTCCAGAGCTTGTAGCTGCTTCTTGGATACCTCACTGGCTAAAAGACTGCATATTCCTCTTCAGACCAAAAAGCAAAGCCTCCAGGTACACCTGGCTGATGGGTCTCTTCCTCGTTCTGGACTTATCACCCAGGAAACCAGACCCTTTCTTACTACCACAGACTCAAGCCAACAGGAGTTCCTGCGCTTCAACCTCATCTCCTCCCCTATGTTTCCTATCATTTTGGGGCTCCCCTGGCTGCAGGCACATGAACCTCAAATAAACTGGAACAGAGAAACATCATTTAAAATTTTAACAAATTGGTACATAACACCAAATAAAATACACAAATGGTTTCCGGCAGTGCCTGGACATTGTTGGCGCTGCAACCAAGAAGAGGGTACTCTATATCATATCTGGTGGGAATGTGGCCTGATAAAACCCTTTTGGAATCAAGTAATAAAGATCATAAAACATATCACAAAAACGACAATTCATCTAGATGATGCTTGCTGCCTCATAAATATCACCAATTGCACTCTGAGAAAATACAAAAACTCTTTGACCAGATTCTTAATCACATCAGCTAAAACAGTGATACCAAGACACTGGAGAAGCACCACCGCCCCTACAATTAAGGAATGGCTGGAAGAAATACATCTCCTTAAAGGAATGGAAGAGATCAGAGCAACAACACAAGGGAATATAGAAAATTTTAATAAAATATGGCAACCATGGATTACTTTTAAATATTCTGATTCATATACCACTTTCACATAAAGATAAACCTTTTATACATAGACCAATATTTTTCCTATAATATATTTATTTTATTTAATTTTTATTTAATTTTCTTTCCTCCTCTTTACTCCTCATTTCTGTTACTATATCTATATCTAAGGACACCTCTCAGGGGTCCACAAATTTTTTCTCCCTTTCAAAATAAATAACAGATTTTTTCTATACAAAGCTAGAGTATTTCCAAATAATTTATCAATATAACAATAGGTCGGATACGAAACCACCTTGGTGGCCTTACCAGTAAATACTCTAAATATTATTGAAGTCAATTATTCACTGTTATATGAAACTTATGTACAAATGTTAATATGATTGTACCAATGTTATTTTCAAACATTAATAAAAGCTTTTTGTTTAAAAAATAAATAAATAAATAAACTGGAACAGGAAAGAGGTTTCTTTCTCCTCCCAATGCTGCTCCGAACACTGCCTCATTCCAGCTCCAGCCGCCTGCTTAACTGTAACACCGGTACCCGACAACCTCCAACACATTCCCTCTGTGTACCTTGAGTTCAGAGATGTTTTTACAAACAAAAGGCTGACCGCCTGCCTTCTCACCTTTCTTACAACTGCCCCATTGACCTTCTACCCAGCTCTGAAGTCCCTTTTGGCCGCATCTTTCCACTATCAGAAACTGAGCTGGAGCCGGCTGGAGCCGGTATCTTTTTTTTTTTTGTGGAAAAGAAAGACGGCTCCCTGAGGCTACAGGGAATTAAATAAAATTACTATTAAAAACCAGTATCCGCTACCACTTATACCGGAGTTCATTCAACAATTCCGACCAGCCCAAATTTTTTCCAAGCTAGATCTCCGAGGCGCCTATAACCTCATCGGGCTGGGGATGAATGGAAAACCGCTTTCAGGTCCAGGTTTGGACATTACGAGTACCTGGTGATGCTGTTTGGGCTATGCAACGCCCCGGCCACTTTTCAGCATCTGGTAAATGACATCTTCTGTGAATATCTTGATAACTTTCTAGTCAATTACCTAGACGATATCCTCATTTTTTCTGCCACTACTGAATTACAGCGAGTTCATGTCCAAAAGGTTCTTGCAATTCTCAGAAGACATAAACTGTATCTCAAGGCAGAAAAATGAGACTTTGAAAAGACTGTTGTGCAGTTCCTGGGATTCATTATCTCCACTAACGGGGTCGCAATGGACCCACAGAAGGTCAAGACAATCCAGGAATGGCCGGCTCCAGTAGACAAAAAAGCAGTACAACGATTTATAGGTTTTGCTAATTTTTATAGGAGATTTATCATTGGCTTCTCGCCTATTGTAGCACCCATCACCCAATTAACACGCCAACACAACCGTTTTCAGTGGTCCCAGGAAGCCCAGGATACTTTTACTAAACTAAAGGCCTTGTTTACCTCCGCACCAGTTTTACAGCATCCAGATCCGGCTCTGCCATTTGTACTGGAAGTGGATGCCTCTGAAACAGCCACTGGGGCCATCCTCTCCCAAAGACAGGGTCCCAAGGCCCTCCTACATCCCGTAGCCTTCGCATCCCAGAAACTAAGTCCGCCAGAAAGAAACTATAATGTAGGTGATAGGGAGTTGCTGGCCATTAATTTCGCCCTGGAGGAGTGGAGGTACCTGCTTGAGGGTGCTTCCCACCCTGTCATGATCTTCACCAATCATAAAAATCTGGAATACCTCAGGACAGCTAAACGGCTAAAACCCAGATGAGCCCGCTGGGCCCTCTTCTTCTCCAGATTTAATTTCCATATTTTCTATAGACCTGGTTCCAAAAACGGGAAGGAGGATGCACTCTCCCGGATGTTCCTTGAAACTCCTCAGGCAACTGAACCTAGCAGCATCTTTTCTTTTTCAATTTTTTATTTGATCACCCAAACTGACCTAATAACCCCCAAAGCAACATCCAGTCACTGTACAGACCCAAAAGTACCTTCTTTGGAGAAACACGATGACTTGCTCTGGGCTCTGGGAAAAATTTTTGTTCCACTGGAAGTAAGACCCCTGGCTTTAAAGACTTTCCATGACCACAAACTGTCAGGCCACTTCGGGACACAGAAGACTGCCAAATTAATCTCCCGTTCCTTCTGGTGGCTGGGTTTGAGACGGGATTGTAAGGACTATGTCTCTTCTTGCTCTGTTTGCCAGCACAGTAAGGGACCAAATACCAAATCCTGGGGTCTACTCAAGCCTTTATCCATTCCGGAATGGCCCTGGGCAGAAGTCTCTGTGGAGTTCATTGTGAACTTACATCCCTCGGAGGGATTCACCACTATCTTGGTCGTTGTCAACTGCCTTTCAAAGATGGCACATTTCCTTCCCATGGTGGGTACTCCTTCTGCTTCAGATACGGCCAATATTTTCTTTAAAGAAATAACAAGACTTCACGGTGTACCTAGGAGCATTGTCTCGGATAGAGGTGTGCAATTTACCTCCAAATTCTGGAGAGAACTCTGTAAATCCCTGGAAATAAAGACTTGTCTCTCCTCTGCGTACCACCCTCAGAGCAACGGCCAGACGGAGAGAACAAATCAAACTCTGGAGCAGTATCGCCATTGTTTTTGTTCGGGCTCCCAGGATGATTGGTCCACTCTCCTGCCCTATGCTGAATTTGTGTAAATAACTCATACAGCTATCAATCAAACACCCTTCAAACTTCGGGTTCCATCCTTCTTTTCTCCCGTACACCACCCCTGAGACATCTGTCCTGCTGTCCAAGATTGGATAGCCTCTATCCAGCTGAACTTTCAGAAAATGCAGGAAACCATGCAAAGGGCCCAGGACAGCTATAAGAAATATTACGACAAGGGAAGGAAGGAGAACCCAGTCTTTAAAATTGGCGAAGAAGTTTGGCTGTCAGCCATTAATCTCAGATTACCATTTCCCTCACGGAACCTTGGGCCAAGGTTCATTGGCCCCTTTAAAATCAAGAGGATGGTCAACCCTGTGGCCTTCGAGTTAGCCTTGCCCAACTCTTACGAAATACACCCGGTATTTCATGCATCTTTACTAAAGCCTGTTGTTTCCAACTCCTTCTCTGGAAGAGAAGAACTACCTCCCCCACCAGTCAAGGTGGACGGGGAAAATGAATTTGAAGTGGAATCTATTTTGAGTTGCAGGAAAAGGGGTAGACAGTGCCAGTATCTAATTTAATAGAAGGGGTATCCCCCTGAGGACAACTCCTGGGAACCCTCTAGGAATTTGCATTCCCCACGCTTGATCCAAGCTTTTCATCTGGAACATCTGTATTTGATGTCCAGCTTGGGCGTCCAGAATCCGCCCCTCCGGGAGGCACTGTCAGAGAAACCATCAATCCAGTCGCATGCACGCGCGGCGGAACGGCGCTCCGGTGCATGTGCGTTCGCTGCCCGATGGAACGGCGTGCATGCGCACTAGTGCACGCTCAATGTGACACTCTGGCCTATAGAGGTTGCTCAGGGGCTCAGACAGGTTGCTGGTTTGTCTTCAGCGTCCTGTCTGCACTTGGTTCCTGTTTCCTGTACCTGACTACTCATTGTGACCCGGATCGACCCTGACCACTCTGCTCTTCTCCTAAACCCGACCCTTGGCCTGTTAACGGACTCTGCCTTGCCTTCTGTGTTTGACCCTCGGCCTTTTACCCGGATCTGCCTCTTGTCTCCAGTGTTTGACCCTCGGCCTGTGGCCCAGATCTGCCTCTTGTCTCCAGTGTTTGACCCTCAGCCTGTGTCTCGGATCTGCCTCTTGTCTCCAGTGTTTGACCCTC
Organism: Aquarana catesbeiana; assembly: GCF_042186555.1. Classification (NCBI taxonomy): domain Eukaryota; kingdom Metazoa; phylum Chordata; class Amphibia; order Anura; family Ranidae; genus Aquarana; species Aquarana catesbeiana. The sequence continues at coordinate 99,472,266 of NC_133336.1, read as the reverse complement.
TGCCTGTTCTGGGCTCTTAACTAGTTCCTGCTTGGGGGTCATCCTATCCATCAGTCACCGCACGGCTGCCCATCTCCACAAGGATTACTCCTCCAGTTCTATCCTGCCTATTGGTAGCCTGTGCCTCTTTGTGCCGTCCACTCCCTGTACCACCTCCAGGGGGCGGAGTGCGCCTAATTGCAAGGGCGAACCGCTCTCGGCATCTCGGCACCTCGGCCTCGGTAAGTACTCACCTGAAAATATGAGATTATTCTCCACTCCAATCCAAATCTTGAAATAAAATATGTTTCACCTACTTTAGGCCCAGCCCCGATCCTAAATGCGTTACTAGGTTTAAAAGGAGAAAAGGATAAGTGCATTGAAATAATCCACCAGGACACATCTCCACATGCAGATAAGTCTCCACTGCAATCCCTGGGGCACAAAATGTTTTTGTTGACGGTTCTTGTTCTAGACCAGGGATATGCAATTAGCGGACCTCCAGCTGTTGCAGAACTACAGTTCCCATGAGGCATAGCAAGACTCTGAGAGCCACTCTGAGAGTTTAGCAACAGCTGGAGGTCCGCTAATTGCATATCCCTGTTCTAGACCAAATGACAACACATATCATGCAGGACATGCTGTAGTCCAGTTGCCTGATGTAGTGCTCAAAGCAAACCCAGTCTCATTTCAATCAGCACAATTTGCAGAACTGATTGCCCTTACAAGAGCATGCCAGCTCTTTGAAGGACAGGTTGTGAACATTTATACTGATTCTAAATACGCATTCGGTGTATGCCACGATTTTGGTATTATCTGGTTAAAAAGAGGGTACATAGCAGCAGATGGCAAATCAATTTCACATTCAACATTAGTGTCCAGCTTTTTAGAAGCGATTAAATTGCCTCGCTCTATAGCTGTCCTCCACTGCAAGGCACATACCACAAACCAAGATGATGTTTCAAAAGGAAATGACTTAGCTGATAAAGCAGCAAAGGAAGCAGCTTCTAAACAAGAAGCTACCATACAAATGCCATCACTTGCACCTGAAATGCCCTTGTTAGACCAAACCTTGTCAAATCTTCAGACATATGCTACAGACACAGATATTAAACAGTGGAATATTGCAGGAGTTCAGAAAAGCCCAGATACTGTACTTGTCTGTCAAGAGGGGAGACCATGTATACCTCTAGCTAGTGCACCTTTATTTATTTCTCAGTATCATGGGGTACAGAGGCTGGCAGGTCACATGTGAATTATTGGACAATGATTTCTTTATCCCCGGTTCCCTCAACTGCATCCTAGTACAGCCCATATTCCCCTTATGGCTGTACCTTTAAATATCACCCTTTTTTTAAATGGAACTCCTCCCGTTTTTTTAACCAATATATCAAGTTTAAATGTAAGCAACATCGTTACTTTTCCAACAATGGGTAGAAGTCATTCCCCTGAATGGTGTTTTAATTTAGGGAATGAGATACAGACTAACCCCTCTACATGCAGTAGGTCAATATTTAACATTTCCATGTGTGAATCTAAGGGAAACTCTGCCTGATCACTGTTCCACATATCTGATCCTGATTTAAACAATACCTTGCATAACTTTTCTTCCCTCCCTGATAATGTAAGCGATATATTACACCAATTCATAATCACAGCACAGGACAAGTACACTCACGGGATTATTGCTAAGAAACCATTTGCACTAGGAAAAAGTGTCTATGTGTGTTGTGGGAAGGTATGCTATCCTTGGGTCCGCCTACATGTCCAGGGATGGTGTTATTTGGCCTCTTTAGTCCCGATTATGGGAGTAATGGGTAACAATTAGGGATGGTCTGTCTGTTCGGGTCGAGCATGAGTTCGAGTAGCGAACAATTTGGGGTGTTCGCAGCAAATTTGAAAGTCGCTGAACACCCTTTAAAAGTCTATGGGAGAAATTAAAAGTGCTAATTTTAAAGGTTAAGCTATCGTCATAAAAAGTGTTTGGGGACCTGGGTCCTGCCCCAGGGGACATGTATCAATGCAAAAAAAGTTTTAAAAATGGATGTTTTTTCAGGAGCAGTGATTTTAATAATGCTTAAAGTGAAACAATAAAAGTGAAATATTCCTTTAAATTTCGTACCTGGGGTTGTCTATAGTATGCCTGGAGAGTGGCGCATGTTTCCCGTTTTTACAACAGTCCAAAAGCAAAATGACATTTCTAAAGGAAAAGAAAGTCATTTAAAAGTACTAGCGGTAGTGCCGGCAGCTATAATGAATTGTCGGGTCTCTGCAATACTCATAACAGTCATTGAAAAAAACAGCCTGGGATTCCCCCATAGTGCATTACCAGGCCCTTTGGATCTGGTATGAATATTGAAGTGAACCCCCGAACCAAAATAAAAAAAAAAAAAATGCGTAGGAGTCCTCCCAAATACCATACCGGGCCCGTCAATGGGTGACCCAGCCCCCCTCTGACACCACGGGGAAAACCATAGGGAAGTCCCCGTGAAGTCCCCGTGCGTCAGAGGGGGACGGGGTCACCGGGTGGCCTTGCCCACAGTTATATAAGAACTGTCAGAAGAACAGAAGCGTCACACAGCGGGAACCTCCGATGGATGCGGATCGTCCGAAGACCGAAGCGGGGAAGAAGAAGCCGGAGGAAGATGAGGACGAGAAGACCAAAGGAAGATGCAGAGGATCGGAGGCAGAACAAGATGGGAAGTACAAAATGGAGGCAGAAAACTGAATGAAGATCAGAAGAAGATGGAAGCGGTGAAAGAAGAAGACATTAATAAAGGAATTGTCAAAAACCGTCTCTTGCCTTTTTTAACATTTTTGACACTATTTTTGTGAAATGGCAGGGGTACATTTTCACCCCATTACCAGTTCACACAGGGGGGCTGGTATCTGGGGGTCCCCTTGTTAAAGGGGGCTTCCAGATTCCAATAAGCCCCCCACCCGCAGACCCCCACAACCACTGGGCAAGGGTTGTGGGGATGAGGCCCTTGTCCCCATAAATGTGGGGACATCCTCCCCATGTTGAGGGCATGTGGACTAGTACGGTTAAGGGGCGGGCGCTCTCTTGCCCCCCTCTTTTCCTGCGGTCTGCCAGGTTGCGTGCTCAGATAAGGGTCTGGTATGAATTTTTAGGGGGACCCCCACGCCATTTTTTTTTAATTTTGGCACGGGGTTCCCCTTAAAAAACATACCAGACCTGAAGGGTCTGGTATGGATTTTGAGGGGGATCCCCACGCCATTTTTTTTTTATTTTGGCTCTGGGTTCCCCTCAATATCCATACCAAACCTGAAGGGCCTGGTATGAAAGGGCCCACGCATTTTATTATTTTTTTTATTTTGGTTCGGGGTTCCCCTTAATATTCATACCAGTCCCAAAGGGCCTGGTAATGCACTGTAGGGGAACCCCAGGCCCTTTTTTCAATGACTTTTATGAGTATTGAAGTGACATCGACAACTCATTATAGCTGCCGGCGATACCGCTAGTACTTTTAAATGACTTTTTTTTCCTTTAGAAATGTCATTTTGCTCTCAGACTGTTGTAAACAAGGGAAACATGCTCCACTTTACAGGCATACTATAGACACCCCCCAGGTATGGAATTTAAAGGAATATTTCACTTTAAGCATTATTAAAATCACTGCTCCCGAAAAAACGGCCGTTCTTAAAACTTTTTTTTTGCATTGATACATGTCCCCTGGGGCAGGACACAGGTCCCCAAACACTTTTTATGACAATAACTTGCATATTAACCCTTAAAGTTAGTTTTTTGATTTTTCACATTCGTGTCCCATAGACTTTAACGATGTTCGTGTGTTCCGTTGCGAACCGAACAGGGGGGTGTTTGGCCCATCCCTAGCAACAATAAGGGAGATCACCTACTTGAGGCCAGTATGCATCCAAGATACCCTCTTAAGTACAGAATGAAGCGAGAATTGTTTCTTGAAAAGGATATGGCATGGACTTGGTTTCCCTCATGGAAAGGATGGGGGATTGATATGATGAAGAAATTCAATAATTATTCTAAGATACTATATGAAATACTGGATAAAAATTCAGATGACATTACTAAGTTAAATTTGGAAACGGGCAATCAGAAAACATCTAGAACTTCATGACATGGCCATAGAAAGTATGAGGGCAGCCCTTATATATATGAATGTTGTACTTGGATACATAATAATACCAGTATAGAAATACCTGATTATTATGACATAATCTCACACCACAGAAAAGAAGTAGATAAATTACAAATAGAAGCACGAGACATAGCAAAGAATTGGGATCCTTTCAAAGGCTTAGGCGGATTTAGTTCTGGAGGAATATTTTCATGGCTCCTGAACTCCTGACCCCGCATCTGCTAATAAAGCCTACCTTAGCATGTACTATGACAAGAAAGCTAATTATGTTACCGTGGAGAGAAAGTAAGATTCTTTTTTTTTAACTTAACCACTTCAGCCCCGGAAGGTTTTACCCCCTTCCTGACCAGAGCACTTTTTACAATTCGGCACTGCGTCGCTTTAACTGCTAATTGCGCGGTCGTGCAATGCTGTACCCAAACTAAATTTGCGTCCTTTTCTTCCCACAAATAGAGCTTTCTTTTGATGGTATTTGATCACCTCTGCCGTTTTTATTTTTTGCGCTATACACGGAAAAAGACCGAAAATTTTGAAAAAAAATGATATTTTCTACTTTTTGTTCTAAAAAAAATCCAATAAACTCAATTTTAGTCATACATTTAGGCCAAAATGTATTCAGCCACATGTCTTTGGTAAAAAAAATGTCAATAAGTGTATATTTATTGGTTTGCGCAAAAGTTATAGCGCCTACAATCTAGGGTACATTTTCTGGAATTTACACAGCCTTTAATTTATGACTGCCTATGTCGTTTCTTGAGGTGCTAAAATGGCAGGGCAGTACAAAACCCCAACAAATGACCCCATTTTGGAAAGTAGACACCCCAAGGAAATTGCTGAGAGGCATGTTGAGCCCATTGAATATTCATTTTTTTTGTCCCAAGTGATTGAATAATGACAAAAAAAAAAAAAAAAATTACAAAAAGTTGTCACTAAATGATATATTGCTCACACAGGCCATGGGCATATGTGGAATTGCACCCCAAAATACATTTAGCTACTTCTCCTGAGTATGGGGATACCACATGTGTGGGACTTTTAGGGAGCCTAGCCGCGTACGGGGCCCCGAAAACCAAGCACCGCCTTCAGGATTTCTAAGGGTGTAAATTTTTGATTTCACTCTTCACTGCCTATCACAGTTTCGGAGGCCATGGAATGCCCAGGTGGCACAAACCCCCCCCAAATGACCCCATTTTGGAAAGTAGACACCCCAAGCTATTTGCTGAGAGGCATGGTGAGTATTTTGCAGCTCTCATTTGTTTTTGAAAATAAAGAAAGACGAGAAAAAACATTTTTTTTTTTTTCTTTTTTCAATTTTTAAAACTTTGTGACAAAAAGTGAGGTCTGCAAAATACTATACCTCTCATCAAATAGCTTGGGGTGTCTACTTTCCAAAATGGGGTCATTTGGGGGGGGGTTTGCCACCTGGGCATTCCATGGCCTCCGAAACTGTGATAGGCAGTGAAGAGTGAAATCAAAAATTTACGGCCTTAGAAAGCCTGAAGGCGGTGCTTGGTTTTTGGGGTCCCGTACGCGGCTAGGCTCCCAAAAAGTCCCACACATGTGGTATCCCCATACTCAGGAGAAGCAACAGAATGCATTTTGGGGTGTAATTTCACATATTCCCATGGCATGTTTGAGCAATATATCATTTAGTGACAACTTTGCGCAAAAAAAAATAAAAAAAATAAAAAATTGTCTCTTTCCCGCAACTTGTGTCACAATATAAAATATTCCATGGACTCGACATGCCTCTCAGCAAATAGCTTGGGGTGTCTACTTTCCAAAATGGGGTCATTTGGGGGGGTTTTGAACTGTCCTGGCATTTTATGCACAACATTTAGAAGCTTATGTCACACATCACCCACTCTTCTAGCCACTTGAAGACAAAGCCCTTTCTGACACTTTTTGATTACATAAAAAAATATTTTTTTTTTGCAAGAAAATTACTTTGAACCCCCAAACATTATATATTTTTTTAAAGCAAATACCCTACAGATTAAAATGGTGGGTGTTTCATTTTTTTTTTTCACACAGTATTTGCGCAGTGATTTTTCAAACGCATTTTTTGGGGAAAAAACACACTTTTTTCAATTTTAATGCACTAAAGCACACTATATTGCCCAAATGTTTGATGAAATAAAAAAGATGATCTTAGGCCGAGTACATGGATACCAAACATGACATGCTTTAAAATTGCGCACAAACGTGCAGTGGCGACAAACTAAATACATTTTTAAAAGCCTTTAAAATCCTTTACAGGTTACCACTTTAGATTTACAGAGGAGGTCTACTGCTAAAATTACTGCCCTCGATCTGACGTTCGCGGTGATACCTCACATGCATGGTGCAATTGCTGTTTACATTTGACGCCAGACCGACGCTTGCGTTCGCCTTAGCGCGAGAGCAGGGGGGACAGGGGTGCTTTTTTTTTTTTTTTTTTTTTTCTTTATTATTATTATTTTTTTTATCTTATTTTAAAACTGTTCCTTTCATTTTTTTTTTTTTAATTATTTTTATTGTTATCTCAGGGAATGTAAATATCCCCTATCATAGCAATAGGTAGTGACAGGTACTCTTTTTTGAAAAAATTGGGGTCTATTAGACCCTAGATTTCTCCTCTGCCCTCAAAGCATCTGACCACACCAAGATCGGTGTGATAAAATGCTTTCCCAATTTCCCAATGGCGCTGTTTACATCCGGCGAAATCTAAGTCATAAAATGCTCGTAGCTTCCGGTTTCTTAGGCCATAGAGATGTTTGGAGCCACTCTGGTCTCTGATCAGCTCTATGGTCAGCTGGCTGAATCACCGGCTGCATTCTCAGGTTTCCTGTTGAGACAGGAGAGCCAGAGAAAAACACGGAAGACGTTGGGGGGGGGGCATTCCCTCCCACTGCTTGTAAAAGCAGTCTAGAGGCTAATTAGCCGCTAGGATTGCTTTTACATGAAAGCCGACCGCTGGCTGAAAAGAATGATACCAAGATGATACCTAAACCTGCAGGCATCATTCTGGTATAACCACTCAAAGTCGTGAATGGCGTACCTGAAGACAAAAAAATGGTTAACAATAAAGCACAGTAAACGGTAAAGTATAAAAAATTGCATACCTGAAAAGCAAACATGATAAAACATAATAACAATAAAACATTGCAGAATAGAATACAGTAAAAAAGAGCAGAACAATAGAGAGAGAATAGAGAGAGAGAGAACAATAAAACGACAACTATTATTTTTTATTTTATATTTTTGCTTGTGTTTTTTTTTTTTTTTTTTACACTTTTTTTTGTAACTAACTTTTATAACTGTAACCGGTTCCAGGTTCGGGTCTCTCAAAATGCGATGGCATCTTGGGAGACCCTGTGAAAGTGTGCCTAGTCTGTGCAATGCTGTACCCTACGCTAATACTCAACTAGTGAATGGTAGCGTTCAAAACATTCACCAATGCAAAGACCAGGATTGTCAGGACAGGAGGGACAATAATAGCGGGTGTCACGCCTATATCCGCGCTTGCTGCAGACACGACATCTTTTTTCGGGGGGTTCGTTGGGTAGGGGTACTTGGGAGGACATAAAGAAAATGCCTCTCATGCAGCCGACTGCATTTGGTTGGGGATGTGAATGGGGGAAGTACGGGCGCTGCAGAAGTGGTGGGTTCCCAATTAGGATTGGCGAATGCAGCAGGAAGGGCATTATGGGCACGACGGGCCTGTGTTTGTCTTCTTGGTGGCAGCGGGACACTACTTGTGCTTGCCACCTCATCAGCTTGAACTGCACTTATGGGACTCGCCACGTCACCAAGTGTTACTGCAGTGCGAGTTTGACTACGACCGGGGTGTACTAGGCCACTGGTGCTTGCCAGTTCACCAAAACGCTACCAAAAAAACTGTTAGCGATCGCAGGGATCAGGCCTGACTCTGCGAACGCTGCAGTTATTTGTTTAGTGTTTTGCAAGTGACAGGGATCGATCGATACTGCACTTGGGTGGGCTGGGCTGGGCCGGGCAGAGGGGAAAAACGCAGGTGCTAGCGGGTATCTGGGCTGATCCCGCTAACACTGCGTTTTTGGGAACCCTAAACTGCTGGGGACGCCAGTATAGATCTGATCAGATATTGATCCGTTCAGATACTATACCACTAAGGGAGGTGTACGGTGCGTGCGTGGGTGTTAGCAGTACTGGCGCTAACCTGACGCTGCCTGGGGCTGGTGCTTGCCAGTTCACCAAAACGCTACCAAGAAAACTGTTAGCGATCGCAGGGATCAGGCCTGACTCTGCGAACGCTGCAGTTATTTGTTTAGTGTTTTGTAAGTGACAGTGATCGATCGATACTGCACTTGGGTGGGCTGGGCTGGGCCGGGCGGAGGGGAAAAACGCAGGTGCTAGCAGGTATCTGGGCTGATCCCGCTAACACTGCGTTTTTGGGAACCCTAAACTGCTGGGGACGCTAGTATAGATCTGATCGGATCAGATATTGATCCGTACAGATACTATACCACTAAGGGAGGCGTATGCTGCGTGCGTGGGTGTTAGCGGTACTGGCGCTAATCTGACGCTGCCTGGGGCGACGCATATCACCGCCGGGCGATCAGGGGGCTAAACCTTTATTCGGTAATAAACGGCGGGTGCCCTGACACTATAAAAAATAAACGAACTAACCAGCGTCACCCGTAACGGTTATACGGTGATCAGTGGTGAAAGGGTTAACTAGGGGGCAATCAAGGGGTTAAAACATTTATTAGATAGTATATGGGGGTCCCTGACGCTATAAAACGCTGACGGCGAACCTAAATATTTACGTCCCTAACTAGCGTCACCAGCGACACTAATACAGCGATCAGAAAAATGATCGCTTAGTGACACTGGTGACAGGGGGTGATCAAGGGGTTAAAACTTTATTAGGGGGGGTTAGGGGGGTACCCTAGACCTAAAGGGGGCTACCACTCACTGCCCTAACACTGTAACTGTCACAAACTGACACCATGCAGTAATCAGAAAAAAAAAAAAAAATACTGCTTGGTGTCAGTTTGTGACGGGGGGGGGTGGTTGGGGGGGGATCGGGGGGCGATCGGGGGGGGATCGGGGGTGTTTAGTGTGCCTGGCATGTTCTACTGTGTTGTGTGTAGTGTTGTGCACTTACATGTCTTCTCTCCTCGGCGCTGGAACGGAAACTGCCGAGCCGAGGAGAGATGACATCACATCCTCTGCCTGTGTGAAACTACACACAGGCAGGGGAGGATTCCGATTGGCTGGGAGCGATCGCGAGGGGGGGGCCACGATCGGATGGTCTCCCCCTCGCCTCCCAACGCTCCCAGTCACAAGCCGACCGCCGCTGGCACCGGGGGGGGGTCCGATCGGACCCCCCGCCCGCGGGAGGCAGATCACGTACAGGTACGTGATTCTGCCTGCCCGTGCCATTCTGCTGACGTATATCTACGTTAGGCGGTCGGCAAGTGGTTAAAGAGGGAATTGTAATAGAATGTATAAACAACTGTGAATCCATCTTAGATTCTCTTGTATTCGTATAAAGTAGAAGTGAACATTTTCCTGTGTGTGTTTTACCATAATCAGCTTAAAAGTTTCCATAGAACCGCACCCTATGAGATATTGTGGTTAGGCCGAATTTGTGTCAGCAAAGCTATTTCCATAGCTATTTCTTGTTATCTAGTCAAGCAGCCTTATGCCGCGTACACACGACCGGACTTTCTGGCAGACTAGGTCCGACGGTTTTCCCTACGGCCTTTCGGCGGACTTACGATGGACTTTCCAAACGAACGGACTTGCCTACACACGACCGGACTTTCCGGCAGACTAGGTCCGCCGGTCTTCCTGACGGACTTTCGACGGAGTTACGGCTGACTTCCGAATAAACGAACTTGCCCACACATTTTGAACGTGATGAGGTACAACGGGACTAGAAAAGGAAGTCAATCTCGTCGCTTTTATCAGCGAGATTGACACCTTGCGAGCCCCGTTGCAGAGCATGCCAGGCCCTTAGGTCTGGTATGGATTTTAAGGGGAACCCCCTACGCCAAAAAAAACGGCGTGGGGGTCCCCCCAAAATCCATACCAGACCCTTATCCGAGCACGCAGCCCGGCCGGTTAGGAAAGGGGGTGGGGACGAGCAAGTGCCCCCCCTCCTGAACCATACCAGGCCGTATGCCCTCAACATGGGGGGTGGGTGCTTTGGGGAAGGGGGGAACCCTGCGGCCCCCCACCCAAAAGCACCTTGTCCCCATGTTGATGAGGACAAGGGCTTTTTCCCGACAACCCTGGCGGTTAGTTGTTGGGGTCTGCAGGCGGGGGGCTTATCGGAATCTGGGAGCCCCCTTTATTAAGGGGGCCCCCAGATCCAGGCCCCCCACCCTATGTGAATGAGTATGGGGTACATCGTACCCCTACCCATTCACCTGGGGAAAAAAGTGTCAATAAAAAACACACTACACAGGTTTTTAAAGTAGCTTATTAGGCAGCTCCGGGGTCTTCTTCCGATTTCGGGGGGGTCTCTTCTGACTTCTCCGCTCTCTCCGGCCTCTTCTCTTGGTGTCCGGCCTCTTCTCCCGGTGTCCAGTTCTTCTGCTGGGCTCCTCCGCTATCTTCTGCTCTTTTGCCGCTCTTTTTCTAGCGGTGGCCCAGGCTTCTCCGTCATCTTGTTCCCTCTTCTCTTCTTCCGATGTTGACACGACGCTCTCTCCCGCTGTAATGATGTGTGAGCGATGTGCAATGACTTATATAGGTATGGGGAGTGGTCACCGGGTGAAATCCATACCAGACGACATTGTCACCTCCTTCTCCCGCTCGCTGCAATAGGATGTGTTTTTCCTATGGCATCAAGCGCAAGACTATACCCTGTCATCGAGAACCACCGTGATAGGATCGCGCTGGAAACATTCTCGCGGGCAGGTGCTGTAGCTGCCCTTGCGTCCTATTTGGTCTGTCGGACCAGTATACAGACAAACAGGCTTCCCGATAGGAACTGGGTCCGGCGGAGTTCCAGTGGAAAGATTTGAAGCATGTTTCAAATCTAAAGTCCGGCAGATTTTCGACCGAAAAGGTCCGTCGGAAGTCCGATGAAGCCCTCACGCGGTCGGATTGACCGTTGGACCAGTCCGGTGGAAAAGTCCACTCGTGTGTATGCCGCATAACTTTTGATAAGAAAGTACTGAGTTTAAGTTTTGTAAAACTCTTAGGCATGTATTTTTATTTTGTATAAATACTACCCTTGTACTGAATACAAATCAGAGATCTTATGAACATACTCCAGCTTGTTTTCCGTGTTTGGTCTCTCACAGATTCGAGAGTCTCAGTGGTCTGCCTGCATAAACCAGGGTCATCATCAAGGTGTACAATTCCTTTCAGTTAAAAGCCAGTAAAGCAGCTGATCAGACTGATCTATGTCAGATGCATCTGCGGCTGCTTTGAAGGCTAGAGAAGAGATCTGGGGTCTAATAGACCCCAGATCTCTCTATAAAGGGGACCTGCCATGGCCCATGCTTTTACAAGGGATGTTCATCCCTTGTATTTAATTTAAAATTAAAAAAATTAAAATTACAGAGTTAAAAAAAAATGTTAAATAAAAAAAAATTCCCCCATGCTCACAGCCAAATGCGCACACATATGTAAATGGTGATCGCACCACACATGTGAGGCATTACTATGAACTTCAGAGCGAGAGCAATCATTTTAGTGCCAGACTTCCTGTGTAACTCTAAACTGGTAACCTGTAAAGGCTTTTAAAGCTTTTCAAGCATCGCCTATGAAGATTTTTAGGTATCGTAATTTGGCGCCGTTGCAGGTGGACAAAATTTGAAAGCATGACATGCTTGGTATCTATTTACTCGGCGTAACATCATCTTCTATATTTTACGATTGGGTATTATAATATTTTATATTTTGTTTTTGTGCATTAAAATTAATTAAAGTGTATTTTTTCCCAAAAAATTTGCATTTGAAAAACCGCTGTGCAAATATCATGTAACATAAAAATATGCAACACCCACCATTTTGTTCTCTAGGGCCTCTGCTTAAAAAAAAATGTACAATGTTAGGGGATTCTAAAAATTATGTTTTTTACATGTAGGAGAGGAATGTCAGAATTGGCCCGGACTGAAAACGAACTGAACTCAGACAATGTAATGACCTGAATTTGACATGGTGTCTGTCTTCTTTAGTCCCAGTACAGCAGAGCTCAGACCATGTCTGTGTACTTTCCCAAGCTCCCATGTGTGGACTGAAGTTTCTCATATGTGTTTGTCCTGTCATTCTAGTCAGTGTGCTATAAGAATTTCCATGGCCCTGTTTTGGGTCCTGACCTATAGTTTAACCTTTTCCGCTCTCACACCTGTACACCCCATATGGACCAGAGCATTTTTTTTTTCATTTCTGCTATGGGCCTGTTTATTTGGCAATAACCTTATTTTTTGGACAAACAATGCTTTCTTTTCATGACATTGTCCTTCAAAAAGAATTACTTTTTATGCAATACATAGACAAAATAACATGACAAAACTAAATAAACAGACATTTTTTTCCATTTGATCAGTGTTTAAAAAATGTTACCGTCGTTAAGAAGCATAAATGTTATTTTATTTTGTTTAAAATGACACTAAATTATGATTCTAGTAAAAGAAATGTGAATATTCATTACAAATTAAATAAAGGGTTTTTTTTATTACACAAAAAAATAATGAACAAAACAAATAAAAGTGGAAAACTGAAAATGTATTATCAATACTTACCATAATTTTCCTTTCCTGATGGACTCCATGACAGACTATGTGTGGGTTAACTCCGCCTCCTCACCAATGCTATAGGACCCCACTCCCATAAACTTGAGCTCACCACTAGAGACTGCGTTCCGTTACTAGCCAACTCTTTGACCGATGGGTGGGAACTCCGTCTGATCCATGACTCCATGGCAGACTATTTGTGGGAAATAACTAGCAATCCACACGGGTGGGTATGCTGATCAAAAGAAATTTAATTTAGCCCATCAACTGACAGGACTCTTAAACCAAAGTTCCCAGAAGATAGAAAAGCAGGCTCTATGCAATAATGGGACATAAAGGTATTAATGGAGGCCCATGAGGTCGCTTTACAGATGATGTCTGGAGCCACATGCCGGGCTGCTGCCCATGATGCCGCCTTACCCCTAGCGAAATGTGCCTCTGGAGGAGCCAAGCCCCAAGCCCTATAGGCTTTCTGGATGGACTGGATGATCCAGGCCGCAATCGTTCTGGATGAAGCTCGCTTCCCTCTGTTACTGCCTGAGTGCAAGATAAACAGGTAGACAGAGCATCTAAAGGAGGAAGTAACTTGCAGGTACTCCTTCAGTAATTCGCCTACATCCAGAGGATGAACTTCAGAGGACCCCGGGGTCCTGAATGTAGGTATCTTGGTCTTCTTTGGGTCTTGTCGCCCCACTGAAGAACTGCCCGATTAAAGGGTGAACTGCCCATGATGTTCCAGAGAAGGCTGACAGAGCTGAGACTTGAACTCTGAGAGAGCTGATGGATAGAGACAGATCTAGACTGGATTGGAGGAAGCTGAGGATATCCTGGACTCCTGGATCCCTGAACGATCTGCCCGTAGAGGATGAGAATTCAACGAATTTGGCCCAAATCCTCTCATAGACTTTATTCGTGCTCGCTTTTCTCAAGCTCATGAGGGTGGAAATCACTCTTGAAGCGCACCCGAAAGATTCCAGCCTTTCCCTCTCTAGAACCAGACCATCAGTCTTAGTGATGCCGGACACGGGTGCAGGACTGTCCCCCGAGAAAGAAGATCCAGCCTGGTAGGAAGAGGCACCAGGTCCCGGGAAGCTGAGCTGGGTCAGGAGGGGAAACCATGGCCTGTTTGGCGAGTAAGGTGCAATCACTACCACCTGGACTGCTTCCGCTTGGAGTCTCTGTAAGAACCTGAGGATGATCAGAAACGGGGGAAAGGCGTATGCCCTGTTGAAGCTCCACTGATCTGTCAGTGCGTCTACTCCGAAGGCCTGGCTGCACCAGCCCCGAGTGTAATACTTCTTGATTTTGAAGTTGCAGGGAGATGCAAATAGGTCTACTTCGGGATTGACTCCCAAGGACAGGATCCATTTGAACGTCTGCACATGAGGAAACCACTTGTTGTCTAACTGCGTGCGAGACAGAAAGTCCGCTTGGACGTTCTGGACTCCGGGGACAAAGACCGCTGAAATATTGGTCAGGTTTTTCTGAACCCAGGACCTGATGGGCTGGACTTCTTGGAACAGTGTGCAGCTCCAAGTGCCCCCTTGCCTCTTCACATAAGAGACCGCTGTGGTGTTGTCTATTTTCAGTAAAACTAATTCCCCTTTCAGGAGATGAGTGAAAAATTGAAGGGCACACCAGGCTGCCGTAGTTCCAGGAAGTTTGAGCCTGGGTTGTGAAGACATGCATCCCACTTGCCTTGAGCAAGTTCTGACTCGCAAAGGGCGCCCCAACCAGCACTGCTGGCATCGGTCGTGACTATGACCCATGAGAAGGGGGCAATGGAGTGTCAGGTGAGCAGATTTCTGCACTGAAGCCACCAGAAGAGGCTCTTCCTCATCATTGAGGTTATGTGAATGGACTGATTGCCGTCCTCTGAGCTCCCCTCACAGAGAAACCCTGTCTGGAAAGGGCGTAACCTCCATAGGGACCATTTGACCATGGGGGTTGTAGAGACAATTGTGCCGGTAATTTTTAGGCACTGTGAGGCCTTTAGGCATGAGGAGCTCAGAGCCCATGAGATTCTCTCTCGGATGACTGGGATCTTCTCCACTGGGAGAGAGATGGTGCTTTCCACCGTGTTGAACTGGGCCCCTAGGTATACCAGGCACTGAACTGGTTCCAGATGGCTTTTCTCTAAATTTAAGAGCCAACCAAACTCGAGCAGTGTGGTGATAACCTGCTCTCTGTGGATCAATAGCTGTTTCTTGTCCTGGGACAGTTGCAGGAGGTCGTCGAGATAGTGGTACAAGCGTATCCCTTTTGTTCTGATGAGGGCCACTATGGCCGGAAGAACTTTTTCAAAAGACACGGGTGAGGTTGTCAACCCAAAAGGGAGGCAAGTGAACTGTAGATGTTCTTGCCCAACTCTGAACCGGAGGTATTTGCGGAATTCTTCTGCCACAGGCACATGAAAATAGGCAAGTCGATTGAGATTAGCCAATCGGCTGGCTGCATAGGTTGTTGGATTGTAGATACAGTCTCCATTTTGAATCTTTCGTGTTTTATAAACTTGTTTAGGTAAGTTAGGTCTATTACAGGGCGCCATGAACCGTATTTCTTCTGCACAAGAAAGAGAGGGGAGTATACCCCCTGAAACTTTTCGCCTTTTGGGACAGGCACCGCGGCTCCTTGTACTATCAGTGAATCCACGTAGGACAGTAACACCTGTTTCCTTTCTTCTGACCATGGAAGCAGGGTGGATATAAATCTGGGTAGGGGGAGTACCAGTGAAGGACCATGTGTGACCTATGGAGACCGTCTTGATGGTCCAGTAGTCGAGAGCGAGGCCACCCAGACATGCCAGAAGAGAAGCAGACATGCTCCCACCCGATCCGCCTCGGCAGGCCCAATCTCAAAATGACTTAGCCATCTCTTGTCCACTGGACGCCTGGTTTTTAGCAGACTTTTGGAAGGATGTCTGACCTCCAATTCCTACTGAAATCTCAGCCGGGCCTGTAAGAGCGTGCTTCCCTTGAACGCTCAGTACTGCATCTTCTGCATTGAGGCTTCTTTTGACCAAACAGACACCTATCCTGGTGCAGGAAACCCGATTTCCCACCCGTGGCTCAGGCTATGGCGCTGTTCAGCCTGTTACCAAACAATGAGGACCCCTCAAAGGGGATCCTAATCCAGGCCTGCTTAGATGCTGGATCAGCGAGCCAAGGGCACAATCATAGGGCCCGCTTAGCCGTGACCAAGGATAGCATGGTCCGGGCCTTCAGGCGGATCAGATTGATAGAAGCTTCCCCCAAGAAGGCCACTGACGGTTTCAATTCCTGGACTGCCAAGCCTCTGGCCAGATTTTCTGAAACGTCCTTGAGCACGGAGTCTACATTTTCTATCCAGGCTTCCATAGCCTTGGATGTAGCCGCAAGGGCCAAGGCGGGTTTGTATGCCATACTGGCTCGCCCGTAAACTCTCTTGAGGTCTTGGTCTATTCTCCTTTCAAGCCCATCCTTGAAGGATACAGTGTCCTCTAAAGGAAGAGTGACGTGTTTGGCCAGTCACATTAATGCTGCATCTACAAGAGGCACATTTTTCAGATATTTTACTTTCTCTGCCTTGAAGGGGTATAACCTGGAGGTTTTGCTTGACATAGAAGTCTTCTTGTCTATCTTACTACACTCCTCGTCAATGATATCCTTCAATTCGGAAAGGGGCAGGAAGATGGAACGTTCCTTCCCCAGGTGCTTAAAGAACTTTGTTTGCTTAGCCAGGGGAGTGGAAGGATCTTCCCACTTAAGGGCCTCTTTGACCGCCTTAATTAGTGGGGAAACAAGGGTGAAGCTGAAGCCGCCGACAAAATCATCTCCCTCCAGTTAGCCATCTGAAGAGCCGGGGGAGGCATTATAAGGCTGAAATGGGCCCGAATCCTCCTGGGCATCGTCAGACAGGGAGCCAAATAGAGTGGTGGATTGGCTCCGCGTGTGTGTTGTATCCCACTCCTTTAGGGATTGCTGCACCACACACTTAACAAGAGACTCCATTTGTTGGTTTTCTGTCTCTTTTTCCCCGACCGCCTGGGCATAACATGAATCACACAGTGACTTGCCCTCTGGAACTGGTGACTCACATTCCCAGCAATCTCTGTGATCAGAGTCACGGCGGTGGGTGCGGTGACTAGAGGAGGAATGGGAACACCTCCTCTGTCTGGAGGAGAAATGGGAACGTTGTCAGAAATTCCGATCGTGTGTACACAAATCCGACGGACAAAGTGCCACGCATGTTCAGAATAAATAAAGAGATGAAAGCTATTGGCCACTGCCCCGTTTATAGTCCCGACGTATGTGTTTTACGTCACCGCGTTTAGAACGATCGGATTTTTCGACAACTTTGTGTGACCGTGTGTATGTAAGACAAGTTTGAGCCAACATCCGTCAGAAAAAATCCTAGGATTTTGTTGTCGGAATGTCCGAACAAAGTCCGACCGTGTGTACGGGCATTAGTGTACTGTGTCCTCTGCACAGTGTGCACCTAAAGCTACCTGAAGAAAATTAATGGTGTTCTTCTGATCCTATTAGTACCACAGGCAGGCAGCTGCAGTATTTACAGTTAGTGTACTGCGTCCTCTGCACAGTCTGCGTCCTCTGCACAGTGTGCACCTAAAGCTACCTGAAGACATTTGCTGTTGTTCTGATGCTATTAATACCACAGGCAGGCAGATACAGCATTTACAGTTAGTGTACCGTGTCCTCTGCACAGTGTGCACCTAAAGCTACCTGAACAAAATTGGCGGTGTTCTTCTGATCCTATTATTACCACAGGCAGGCAACTACAGTATTTATAGTTAGTGTACTGTGTGCTCTGCACAGTGCGCACCTAAAGCTACCCGAAGACAATTGCTGTTGTTCTGATCCTATTAATACCACAGGCAGGCATCTGCAGTATTTACAGTTAGTGTACTGTGTCCTCTGCACAGTGTGCACCTAAAGCTACCAGAAGACTGGTGCTCTCATACTAATAATACTACAGGCAGGCAGTTGATTCTGCTAGCTGCAGTATCAGTATATATATACACATCACAGCTTTGTGCAGCTACATCTCACTGCAGGCCATCAGTATGTCTGGAAGGCCAACAAGAAGAGGCAGACAGTCACAAGCCAATAAAAGAGGGCAAGCAGGCTCTGCGTCTAGAGGCAACAGTGCTGCTCGTGGAGACGGTGCATCCTCATCAGCACGTGGCCGTGAGACACGCTTGTCCTTTTTTCAGCAGCTGGCCGTGCTGAGCCGCAACATGCGGAAGACTTGGTAGAGTAGATGACCAAGCCGTTCTCATCCTCCTCATCCTCCTCATCCTCTCTCACCCAGGTTAGGGTACTTTGTCTGGCAAAGCAGCTGCCAACGCGGCCTCTTCCCACGGCTCAACGGCATCAGTCACTCCTTCCCTAGCCCCACCATGCCCTCCTGAGGAGTCCCCCGAACTGTTTGACCACAGTGTTGGGTACATGCTTCAGGAGGATGCCTAGTGTTTTGAAGGCTCTGATGATGGTACCCAGCTAGAGGATGGCAGTAACGTGAGCCCAGAGAGAGGGGGTGCCAAGAAGGACAGCAATCTGGCAGTCACGTTCCCCTAGCTGCAGCATACTGCCAGCGTTACTCCAGTGATGAGGGGGAAGGGGATGATGAGGTCACTGACTCCATGTGGGTGCCTGATAGGAGAGAGGAGGAGGAGGCACATCTCCAACGAGGCAGGATGCCCTCCAGGGGCCAGCTTAAGGGCAGCAAACCAAATGCATCACACCGCAGAGCTCCTCATGTGCAGGGCGCTGCTGTCTCTGCGCGTTATTCCAAAAGGTTTTCTAGTGTGGGTCTATTTTGAGATGAGTGCATCAGATCCCACCGCTGCTATTTGCAACATATGTCTCAAGCGTATCTCGTGTGGCCAAAACAACACCCGCTTGGGCACCACATACTTGACCAGACATATGTCGACCTGCCATGCAGTTCGTTGGCAAGTGTACCAAAAAGACCCACACCAAAGAACAAAGCGGACCTCTCCTTGCTCCTCATCAGCTGGGATCTCCAACCCCACTATACCTTCAGTTCTCTCTGAAAACTGCACTGAGAGGAATGAAGGTGTAGAATTAGGTGTGTCACAGCCAAGTACTTGCGGGCAATCTGCTATTGTTACACCGATGTCAGATTGTACCAGGCAAATTTCTCTGCCCCAGCTGCTGCACCTCCGAAAGAGGTTCGCTTCCAGCCATCCACATGCCTAGCAGTTGAATGTTAGCTTGGCTAAATTGCTAGCACTTCAACTTCTGCCTTTTCAGTTGGTAGACTCTGCCCCTTCCATGAGTTTGTGGAATATGTGGTTCCTCAGTGGTAGGTTCCCAAACGGCACTTTTTCTCACAGAATGTGATTCCGGGTCTCTACCGGCATGTGGAAGGCAATGTCTTGGCCTCGCTGGACAGGACGATCAGCGCTAAGGTGCATATTACCGCTGACTCATAGTCCAGCAGGCATGGACAGGGACATTACCTATCTTTCACCGCGCACTGGGTGACTCTTCTGGCAGCTGGGAAGGATGCAGGACAGGGTGCAGTAGTGTTGAAGGTTGTTCCGCCACCACGCGTCCAAAATTCTACTAATGATGATTCTGCCACACCTCTCTCCTCCACCCCCTCCTCTTCTTCTTCCTCCATGGCCTCTTCCTGTGCTGATTTGTCCTCGGAACCAGCGGTGCTCCATAGGCGTTCAAGGGGCTACGCAAGCACGCAGGCAAAAAGATGCCATGCGGTGCTTGAGCTGGTGTGCTTGGGGGACAGGAGCCACACTGGGGCAGAGATTCTGTCAGCTCTGCAGGGGCAGGTTCAGAGGTGGTTGACGCCACGCCAGCTTAAGCCAGGTATGGTGGTTTGTGACAATGGCACCAACCTCCTCTCCGCCCTCCGACAGGGACAACTGACCCATGTGCCCTGTTTGGCTCATGTCCTTAACTTGGTAGTGCAGCAGTTCTTGGGCAGGTACCCGGGCTTACAGGATGTCCTGAAGCAGGCCAGGAAAGTCTGTGTACATTTCCGCAGGTCATATAATGCCAGTGCTCGGCTGGCTGACCTCCAAAAGAATTTAACCTGCCCAAGAGCCGCCTAATCTGTGACATGCCCACCAGGTGGAACTCAACGTTGGCCATGCTGCAGCGGCTGCACGTGCAGCAGAGGGCCATCAATGAGTACCTGTGTGACTATGGCACCAGGACAGGGTCAGGGGACCTTGTTTTTTTTTCCCCACGCCAGTGGGCTATGATCAGGGATGCATGCACTGTCCTGTCACCATTTGAGGAGGCCACAAGGATGGTGAGCAGTGACAGTGCATGAGTGCATGCATCAGTGACACTGTCCGTCTTGTCCACCTGTTGGAGCACACGCTGTGTGGAATAATGGACAGGGCACTTGAGGCAGAACAGAGGGAGGAAGAGGAGGACTTCCTTACCTCTCAAGGCTCCCTTTATCCAGACAGTGTTCCTACATGCCCGCTGATCACACAGGAAGAAGACGAGGAGGAGGAGGGTTGTGTCAGCATGGAGGTGGAGCCTGGCACTCAGCATCAGCAGCAGTCTTTATGGGATCATTTACAGTCCAAAGAAACCCATGTACTTGTACATGGCTGGGAGGAGGTGGCTGCAGATCATGTCGTCCTTAGTGACCCAGAGGACTCTGGACCGAATGCCTCAGCAAACCTACTCTGCATGGCCTCCCTGATCCTGCAAAGCTTGCGGAAGGATCCTCATATTCGTGGTATCAAGGGGAGCGATGATTACTGGCTGGCAACCCTCCTTGATCCACGTCAAGGGTAAGGTTGCGGACCTTATCTTGCTGTCGCAGAGGGAGCAGAGGATGAAACATCTTCGGGAGGCCTTGCAGAAATATTTGTGCAATGCGTTTCCAGAGCCTGGGAGGTTACAATTTCCTGGTCCTCCTGGACAACGTGTTGCTGAGGCTTCAGTCAGTCACAGAAGGAGTGGTGGAGAAGGTGGCCGTCTGACCGATTCATTCAGACAATTTTTTAGTCCGCAGCCCCAAGGTCTGATCGGTTCCAGCAACCATGATTCAGCCTGATTCAGATGGTGCAGGATTACCTAGGGGCAAGATCAGACTTGGACACCTTTCCCACCGAAAATCCTCTGGGTTACTGGGTCTTGAGGATGGATCACTGGCCAGAGCTTTCACAGTATGCAATTGAGCTACTGGCCTGCATCCAGCGTTCTTTCGGAACGCACATTCAGTGCTGCTGGTGGCTTTGTAACCGATCACAGGGTGTGCCTGTCCACCAAATCGGTCGATCGGCTGACCTTCATAAAAATGAATCAGTCTTGGATCACCAGCTACCAAGCACCTGATGCTGATGTAACTGATTGATTTTTTATTGTAATGTGAGATCCCTTCAAGACTGCCTATGCTGATGCTGAGTGACTAACCTGTTATGCTGAGTGACAATCCTCTTCCTCCTCAATTTTCATGCTGATAGCTTGTAAGAACGTTTTTGGTTCTGGGCACTGCCACCAGTGGCCAAGGCCCAATTTTTCTGCCCCTGTGTAATTACAATTTTTGATGCAATACTTTGCAGCAGGGCTCAATTCTGCGCTCCAATGATAGCATCTGTGAGGGGTTGCAGTGTTGTGGCAATTTTTCTGCCCTGTTTAACAGGGGCATATAATTACAATTTTTGATGCAATACTTTGCAGCAGGGCCCATTCCTGCTCTCCAACTAGAGTATCTGTGATGGGTTGCAGTTTTGTGGCACCAGCACCAGTGCCCAAAGGCCCAATTTTTCAGCCCCTGTTTAAAAGTGGCGTATAATTACAATTTTTGATGCAATACTTTGCAGCAGGGCTCATTTCTGCGCTCCAACTATAGCATTTTCTGCCCCTGTTCAATAGGTGCATGTAAATTACAATTCTTGATATAATATTTCACAGCAGGGCCCGTTCCAGCGCCCACCAAGAGTAACTGTGAGGACTTACAGTGTTGTGGCACCAGCACTACCACCACCAAAGGCCCAATTTTTCTGCCCCTGTTCAACAATGGCATGTAATTACAATTCTTGATCTAATATTTCACAGGAGGGCCTGTTCCTGCGCCCACCAAGAGTAACTGTGAGGGCTTACAGTGTTGTGGCAACACCAACACCTAAGGCCCCAATTTCTGCAGAGTATATAGGGCAGGCTCCTACTTTCAAACATCCAACTTACAAACAACTCCTACTTGCAAACGGAAGGAGACAACAGGAAGTGAGGTGAAATCTACCCCTAGGAAGGGAAATTCTCTCCTGTAAGAGTTAATATGGGGAAAATGTGTCTCCTCTCCACTGATGCTTTATCACCAATCCTTGTTTCACTAAAAACCCCAAATTTTCAAAAAACATTTGTCATTGGGACAGAAAGTGAGGTGAAATCTTCTGAAGAGGTGCAGAGATAGCAAAACAAATGTTAAAGGGGTGATAACTCTTCACTATGTTTTCCAAAAAGCTTAAAAATAGATTTTTTGGCTGGAGCTAAACTTTAAAAATGTACCAGTTCAAAATTACAAACAGATTCTACTTAACAACAAACCTACAGTCCCTGTCTTGTTTGTACTGCCTGTATACTGCTGTTCAGAGTATATAGGGCCTGGGGGCCCCATGCCTTTCCTTTTTTTAATTTGGGTGCAGGGTTCCTCTTAATATCCATACAAGACCCAAAGGGCCTGGTAATGGACTGGGGGGGGGGGGGTCATTAAAGTCATAAAAGCATCATTAAAATCACTGCTCCCAAAAAAAAGGCCATTTTTAAAACTTTTTTTTTGCATTGATACATGTCCCCTGGGGCAAGACCCGGGTCCCCAAACTCTTTTTAGGACAATAACTTGCATATTAGCCTTTAAAATTAGCACTTTTGATTTTGAACTTTCGAGTCCCATAGACTTTAATGGGGTACTAAAGTTTGCGCAAACTATCGGCCCACTGCTTCCTTGCCTGGGCATACAAAAAGCCATCCACACCACTGGACATAGGGGCCTGGAGCCGCAGATCCGCCCATGGCTGGGCCCTGGGCTATCATCACATCGCTAAGACGTATGCCCGGCAACAACCTCGATCGATATGGACGTCCGAAAAACGCAAGTGCATTGTTTGTAGGTCCACATAGGAGG
The DNA here is from genome assembly GCF_042186555.1 of Aquarana catesbeiana. Lineage (NCBI taxonomy): Eukaryota > Metazoa > Chordata > Amphibia > Anura > Ranidae > Aquarana > Aquarana catesbeiana. The sequence goes on along the minus strand of NC_133336.1, from coordinate 99,449,300 downwards.
ACAAAAAAGGAATGCAGTCTCTAGTGGTGAGCTCAAATTTATGGGAGTGGAGTCCTATAGCATTGGAGAGGAGGCGGGGTTAACCCACACGTAGTCTTCCATGGAGTCTGTCAGGAAAAAAACCTTAAGGCTGGGTGCACACTATTGCATATTGGATCCGGGTTCCTCGCTTTCAATTCCCAATAGTAGGAGATTTTGACTGACTCTCTACGGAGGCGGTTCACATATCTCTGCGGCTCCGAAGCAAATTTGCACAGGAGCCTTGTGCGTCTGTTGGTCTGTTTCAGGTCCAAATTCAGCCAAAAATTTGGGCTGAAATCAGACCTGAAACGGTGAACGGGGACTCACCGGACCCTTGTTGTGAGCTGCATGCAAAGATAATGTGAATCCAGCCTAAATAATAATGATTAGAACAGAGATAAAGAAAAAGAAAGCATCAGGAAAAGAATAGTTAAGGGAAAAGGAAGGAAAAGGGGCTATTAGGGTAAACTAATGCCCCCTACATAGGATCGGACATTCCAACAACAAAATCCATGGATTTTTTCTGATGGATGTTGGCTCAATCTTGCATACACACGGTCACACAAATCTTGTCAGAAATTCTGAACGTCAAGAACGCGGTGACGTACAACAAGTACGATGAGCCGAGAAAAAGGAAGTTCAATAGCCAGTGCGGCTCTTCTGCTTGATTCCTAGCATGCGTGGAACTTTGTGCGTCAGATTTGTGTACACACGATTGGAATTTACGACAATAGATTTTGTTGTCGGAAAATTTGAGATCCAGATCTCAAATTTTGTGTGACGGAAATTCCGATGGAAAATGTCCGATGGAGCCTACACACAGTCTGAATTTCCGACAAGAAGCTCCCATCGAACATTTTCCGCCAGAAAATCCGACCGTGTGTACGGGGCATAACAGTTAATAAAGGGTTAAAAAAGGTCAGGCATTAAAAAAAAAAAAAAAAACATGTGAGGCCGCTGGATGTGCGGTATAAACTGTATGTAGTTAAGGCTATATAAGTATACAGTACTGTGTTGGAGCCGAGACTTCCTGTCTCATATCCGGAACACAGTAGAGTCTATCTGATCCGTGCTCAGCCACACAAAATATGTAAATTGTATCAAAAACTGGAGTTCAGCTTTAATGATTAACTCCCCTTATTGGTCTGATAAATATACAATTGAAATTGTTTTTGTTCGTGCAAAGAAATACCTGAAGACCTTGTCAGAAATCCAGTGAACATTAACTTCCTGTAGTGAGCTGTCAATGTAATCTCAAACAATGTTATGTGGTCTGCACAGTTATCCTCTGTTGACTACAGAACACCTCCTCCCATGGTTAAAGCATTTCTTACACTAAAAAAAAAAAAAATCCTGTTCCTTTAACTACTTCCGTGAAATAATGTACCTGTATGTTGTTCGCGCTTCCTGTTTTCGGGCGTACAATCCAATATACCCAATACTATACCCACAGTTGATCCAGAGGAAGGCAAAAAACCCCAGCAGAGCATGCTCCAATTTGCTACAGCAGGTGAAAAAATTCTTTCCTGATCCCAGAGACGCAATTGGATTTTCCCTGGATCAACTTTACCTATAAATGTCAGTACCCAGTTATATTATGTACATTTAGGAAAGTATCCAGGCCTTTCTTAAAGCAATCTACTGAGCTGGCCAGAACCACCTCTGGAGGGAGTCTATTCCACATTTTCACAGCTCTTACTGTGAAGAAACCTTTCCGCATTTGGAGATTAAATCTCTTTTCCTCCAGTCGTAAAGAGTGCCCCCTTGTCCTCTGTGTTGACCGTAAAGTGAATAACTCAACACCAAGTTCACTATATGGACCCCTTATATATTTGAACATGTTGATCATATCCCCCCTTATTCTCCTCTTCTCAAGAGTGAACAAATTCAGTTCCTCTAATCTTTCCTCATAGCTGAGCTCCCCCATGCCTCTTATCAGTTTGGTTGCCCTTCTCTGCACTTTCTCCAGTTCCCCGATATCCTTTTTGAGAACTGGTGCCCAAAACTGAACTGCATATTCCAGATGAGGTCTTACTAATGATTTGAACAGGGGCAAAATGATATCTCTCTCTCTGGAGTCCATACCTCTCTTAATACAAGAAAGGACTTTGCTCGCTTTGGAAACCGCAGCTTGGCATTGCATGCTATTATTGAGCTTATGATCTACCAAAACCCCCAGATCCTTCTCCGCTATGGATTACCCCAGTTTTACTCCCCCTAGTATGTATGATGAAACCCTTTTGAGCTTCCAGATCGGCCCAGTTGGTACCCGACTACGCCAATTTGGCAGGTCTGGGAGGAGCAAATCAAGGATACTTGGACCATGAAGATAATCCAGGAGGGTCATCGTTGGGAGTTTGTGGCCCCCTCAGAATTACCCTAGTTCACCCACACGAAACTGCCCAGATGTCAACAGAAGAAACTGAAATAATCTTTGAATATGTCCAGTCATTTCTACAAAAAAGAGCCATAGAGCCAGTTCCCAGTTGGGAAAGATAGCAAGGATTCTATTCTCCTCTTTTCTTAATAAAGAAAAAGACAGGCGATCTAAGACCAGTATTAGATCGTCTGAAATTGAACCAGTCCATACAGGTACAAAGTTTACGGGTGGAGTCGCTACAGTCGGTCATACATACTATCGGACAGGGAGAGTGGATGTTATCCTTAGATTTGAAAGACACTTATTTGCATGCCCCAGTTCATCAACAATGTCACAAGTATTTACGCTTTGCGATAATGGAATACTATTTTCAATCCGTATGCTTGCCATTCGGCCTGGCAACATCCCCGCGGACATTTTCCAAAGTTCTACTCCCAGTCATAGCCATGTTACACAAGCAGGGCCTGCAATTGTTCCACTATTTGGAAAAAGTCCTCCTAGTATCCCAAAGTCCTCAGATCTTAACAGAACATTGAGAAATCCTGGTCAAAACCCTGTTGAAATTAGGGTGGATAATCAATTAGCAAGAGTCAGCCAGTACCCACGTAGAGAATGCTGTTTCTGGGAGCAATCCTGGATATCGGCGAGAATATGGTAGAACTCCCTCTGGAGAAGACAGCGATGTTAATCATAATTACATAGTAGGCGAAGTTGAAAAAAGACACAAGTCCATCAAGTCCAACCTATGTGGGTGAATTTATTTCAGTATTACATTGTATATCCCTGTATGTTGTGGTCGTTCAGGTGCCTAATAGCTTTTTTAAATTATCGATGCTCCCCGCTGAAACCATTGCCTATGGAAGAGAATTACACATCCTAAACACTCTTACAGTAAAGAACCCTCTACGCAATTTAAGATTAAACCGCCTTTTTTCTAATTTTAGTGAATGGCTGCGTGTCTTATTAAATTCACTTTCGCGGAAAAGTTTTATCCCTATTGTGGGGTCAACAGTACGATATTTGTACATTGAAATCATATCCCCTCTCAAGCATCTCCTCTCCAAAGAGAACAAGTTCAGTGCTCGTAACCTTTCCTCATAACTAAGGTCCTCCAGTCCCTTTATTAGTTTTGTTGCCCTTCTCTGGACTCTCTCCAGTTCCAGCACATCCTTCCTGAGGACTGGTGCCCAGAACTGGACAGCATACTCCAGGTGCATTTGATTTTCATTGGGGGATTGGGGCAAAGATTTGTGCTGGGAGGGGGGATTTCAGCCAGGGGGGTGGATTTGTACTGGGAGAAGGGGGAAAGTATGCTTAGTGATAAGCATGCAGAGTAGAGCTCAGTTTTTTGGGGGGAGTGGATTTTTGCTGACATATAATGCTCATACATCTTGGGGGGGTGCAGTTTGACATGTTTGCCCTGGAATCTAGATGACATTTTTCACTCCACACTCCAAAATCTCTGGTACTGGCTTGACTTGTCTCTACTGAAACAATCAATTGTACCAGCAACAGGAATGCTGCATGTGGGGATTTGCAGCTTGGTGTGGCGCAGAGTCCAGTTGTAGAAAACAGAAATGTATTAAAATAGAAGTTCAGTAATACACAACAAGACCAGCGAGAAGATAACCCGACTGGGAGAACTCACAGGATGTGCAGCGATGAGTAGTAGCAGTAGGTCTCAGGTGTGCTGACAGTTTCTGTCTCGAGGGACGGAATATAGCTTGGCCAGTCCGTACCCAATTGGGGAGGCTTTCAGGAAGAATGGTGTGTCCCTGCACTTTCACTAGTCGTCTGGAGCCTCTCCCTGACACTAATCACTGTTCCTGACAGACAGGTGACCTGTCCCTACTCTAGCCACATGCGAAATGCGCACCAAACCCAGAAGCCAGGGTCTGAAATAGACTCTGCCTGACCCAAGATGTCTGCCTGACCCAAAGTCACATGGCATCCAAATGGAAACTGAAAAATTAATCTTTGTGACCGAGGAGATCTTAAAGTAACAAGGCTCCTCTCAACTTCCTCCTCCACCTGCATTGCCCCTACGGGTGAGTGCCACCTGCAGTGGAGAAAATAGACTGCATCTGCTTACATGCACACTGAGAATATAGTGGGCAGGAACAAGTTCTGTTCTACATGTTTTGCGTTAGGCACAGCACTTTCGCAAATAATCTTTAAGACAGCACTATGCCTAGCACAAAACATGTCAGAATAGAACTTGTGCCTACTCACTATTTTAATAAAGGAATAATGTTCTTGAACTTGAATTGCCTAGGTTTGTGCCACTGAGAAAGGAAGTAAGGAAATTCTTTGCACTGGGGGCACACAGAGGAAAAGAAACCTGACAGAAGTTGTAACCTTTCTACAGTTTACTAAAAAAAAAAAAAAAGATAAAAACATTATTTTTGTTGCTGTTGGAGATTTTATTGGAGAGTTTCCTGTTTATTTCCACTATCAGTAATAGGTGCACAAAGAAGTTAGTGAAAATAACCACAAGAGAGCAATAATAACCTGGCAAAAGGTATTCATCTCTATTCAAATTTAAAAACATGGCTAGAGTTAGGCTTTACACAAATATAAAATAATTTATTAATGCATGCATCAAATAAATTATTTTTTCTAATGAACAAATATCCATATGTGTTTGAGACACTAATAGGATGTGACAAGTGTCGCCATGCAACACACAATTGTATGAGTTATATCTCAGTGCTTTTACCGCCAGAGAGATCTAGAATTATTTACAATTTTGTTTTCTGAATTTGCCTTGAGCAACAAATGAGTACGTAGGGAAGCATATAAATGAATATAAGGTGAACATCACTTTGATCTAATAGGTGAACACAAGGAGGGACATTGAATTGTTATAAAGACTGCATACGTCATCAAATTTACCATCTGTTTTCAGTGTTTTCACTACAAAGGCTATCTGCCACCTCTCATCCAGCAGAGACTTTGAACCGTATATATGTGTCACAAGAAGAAAGAAAAGGTCATTCTTAATAACATCATCATCAGAATTATTCAATTAGCTAGCACAAAAAAAAAAACAGCCTAGAAAATGAGCAGAAACAATCTGAATTAATTTTTTACCTCATAATAGACAGAAATCTGACTGATTGTTCTGGGTTATTGCACTTTGCTCTAAACTATGGAACGTGACCAATTACCTGGGGCATTTTAGATACACTATATTACCAAAAGTATTGGGGGCTCCTGCCTTTACACGCACATGAACTTTAATGGCATCCCTTTGCAGCTATAACAGCTTCAACTCTTCTGGGAAGGGTGTCCACAAGGTTTAGAAGTGTGTCTATGGAAATGTTTGGCCATTCTTCCAAAATCGCATTTGTGAGGTGAGGCACTGATGTTGGACGAGAAGGCCTGGCTCACAGTCTGTGTTCTAATTCATCACAAAGGTGTCCCATCAGGTTGGGGAGGTCAGTCAAGTTCCTCCACCACAAACTCACTCATCGATGTCTTTATGGACCTTGCTTTGTACACTGGTGCACAGTCATGTTGGAATAGGAAGGGGCCATCCCCAAACTGTTCCCACAAAGTTGGGAGCTTGAAATTAAATGTCTTGGTATGCTGACGCCTCAAGAGTTCCCTTTACTGGAACTAAGGGGCCAAGCCCAACCCTGAAAAACAACCCCACACCATAATCCCCCTTCCACCAAATGATTTGGACCAATGCACAAAGCAAGGTCCATAAAGACATGAATGAGTGGGTTTGGGATGGAGAAACTTGACTGGCCTGCACAGAGTCATGACCTCAACCCGACAGAACACCTTTGAGATGAATTCATTAAAAGTACCATTTCTGTCTTTGCAGATGACATCAAGCTATGCAGTGAAATAATGTCCTTACAGGATGTCCCCACGCTAACCTCAATGCTCTGTCTAATTGGGCAACTAAGTGGCAAATGAGGTTTAATGTTGATAAATGTAAAGTTATGCACTTGGGGGCTATGAATTTGCATGCATCATACATAATAGGGGGAGTACAACTGGGGAAATCCATAGTGGAGAAGAATCTGGGGGTTTTGGTAGATCATAAGCTCAATAATAACATGCAATGCCAAACTGAGGTTACCAAAGCGTGCAAAGTCCTTTCTTGTATTAAGAGAGGTATGGACTCCAGAGAGAGATATCATTTTGCCCCTGTACAAATCATTAGTAAGACCTCATCTGGAATATGCAGTTCAGTTTTGGGCACCAGTTCTCAAAAAGGATATCGAGGAACTGGAGAGAAGGGCAACCAAACTGATAAGAGGCATGGAGGAGCTCAGCTATGAGGAAAGATTAGAGGAACTGAATTTATTCTCTCTTGAGAAGAGAAGATTAAGGTCAACATGTACAAATACATAAGTGGTCCATATCATGAACTTGGTGTTGAGTTATTCACTTTAAGGTCATCACAGAGGACAAGGGGGCACTCTTTAGGTCTAGAGGAAAAAAGATTTTATTTCCAAATATGGAAAGGTTTCTTCACAGTAAGAGCTGTGAAAATGTGGAATATACTTTCTCCAGAGGTGGTTCTGGCAAGCTCAGTAGATTGCTTTAAAAAAGGCCTGGATTCTTTCCTAAATGTACATAATATAACTGGGTACTAACATTTAGAAGTATAGTTGATTCAGGGAAAATCCAATTGCCTCTTGGGGGGATCAGGAAGGATATTTTTCCCCCATTGAAGCAAATTAGAGCATGCTATGCTGGGATTCTTCGCCTTCCTCAAGATCAACTGTGGGTGAAGGACTGAGTACATGGGATTATTTGAACTAGATGGACTTGTGTCTTTTTTCAACCTGACTAACTATATAACTATGTAATTAGAGTAGAGACTGCGAGTCAGGCCATCCAACATCTGTGCTTGACCTCACAAATACACTTCTGAAAGAATGGTCAAACATTCTCATAGACACATTCCTAAACCTCGTGGACAGCCTTCCCAGAAGAAATGAAGCTGCTATAGCTGCAACGGGTGGGCCAACTCAATATTGAACCCTACGGACTAAGACTGGGATGCCATTAAAGTTCATGTGCATGTGAAGGCAGGTGTCCCAATACTTTTGATAATATAGTGTATATACAGATGTAGTATAAGTTTCACTTTTTTCTGTGTCTATTCATACCAGCCCAATCTGCTGCAGTGTGTTAAATAAACATGCATTCAAGCATTATTTTGCATTGTGTTGGAGCAGCCAATTTATGTGCATGGACTGCCCAACACACTACAAAAGATCAAAAATTGTCCATGCAGTATTTTTGGCAGTGCATATTAGTGCGCTGCACTGCCCTGCAATACAAGTATCTTAGGAAGGAGCATCAAGGTGCCATTCAGAATGTATGACACCACATCGCATCAACATGCATTGCAGTGCAGGGCGAGCCCTGAAGGCACAGGTCACTGTATGGTCTTGACACATGAGTTTTGTCATCCTGGCCTGCCAGTTAAGAGGGCTGTAGACTCCAAACTTAGGAGAAGAGAAGAGGGACCCACCAGAAGCGGAGGACAGTGTGGACATCACAGAGCTGGAGGGGACTGCTTTGCAAGGGAATCAACCTTAATGCATTCTGTGCATACTTGCACATTATGGCAAAAAGAATCTGGGGTCCCAGAACAGCTTATCAATTTAGTTTAGTTCTGTTTTTAACACCATGTTATGTGAGCTTGGAAATCTACTGTGACATACCAGTATCTGCATAGAAAGCTGAAAATCAGTAGGAGAGTTTAGGTCTTTAACACTTCCAGCCCAGGCCAATTCAGGCATTTCTCTCCTACATGTAAAAATCATAATATATATATATTTTTTTACCAGAGGCCCTAGAGATTAACCCTTTCATGACTAAGCCTATTTCTGACATTTGGTGTTTACAAGATAAAATCCATATTTTTTGCTAGAAAATTACTTAGAGCCCCCAAACATTATATATATATATATATATATATATATATATATATATATATATATATATATATATATATTTTTTAGCATAGAATCTAGAGAATAAAATGGCGATTGTTGCAATATTTTATGTCACATGGTATTTGTGCAGCAGTGTTTTAAACGCAACTTTTTGGGAAAAGGGACACTTTCATGAATTAAAAAAAAACAAAACAGTAAAGTTAGCCCAATTTTTTTGCATAATGTAAAAGATAATGTTACGCCGAGTAAATAGATACCAAACATGTCACGCTTTATAATTGCACGCACTCGTGGAATGGCGACAAACTACGGTACCTAAAAATCTCCTTAGGCGATGGTTTAAATTTTTTTTACGATTACCAGGTTAGAGTTACAGAGGAGGTCTAGTGCTAGAATTATTTCTCTCACTCTGACTATCGCGGCAATACCTCACATGCGTGATTTGAACACCGTTTACATATGCGGGCGCGACTTCCGTATGCATGTTCTTTGCTGCGCAAGCTCGCGGGGATGGGGGCGCTTTAAAAAAAATGTTTTTTTTTTTTATTTATTTTATTTATTTTTATATTATTAAATTGTGTTTAAAAAAAAAAAAAAGATCACTTTTATTGCTGTCACAAGGAATGTAAACATCCCTTGTGACAGTAATAGGTGGTGACAGGTACTCTTTATGGAGGGATCGGGGGTCTAAAAGACCTCCAATCCCTTCTTTGCACTTCAAAGTATTCAGATCGCCATTTTCGGCGATTCTGAATACTGTATATTTTTTTAAAACTGGCGCCATTGGCAGCCAAGTAAACAGGAAGTGACGTTGTAACGTCGCTTCCGTGTTTACAATCAGGAGACTGGAACAAAGCCGTTTCTGGCTTCATGCCAGTCTCTCCCTAGCCGCCGGAAGTGGCGGATCGTAGATCGGTTCTCCCCATGGGACGGGAGGCCCGATCAGAGCGGCGGGAGGCAGCGGGAGGGGGGACATCCCCTCTCGCTCCTCCGGGATAACAATCAAGCAGCTTTTAGCTGCTTATATCACACGGTATTTGTGCAGTAGTGTTTTAAACGCAACTTTTTGGGAAAAGGGACACTTTTATGAATTTAAAAAAAAAACAAACAGTAAAGTTAGCCCAATTTTTTTGTATAATGTGAAAGATGATCTTACGCCAAGTAAATAGATACCAGGTCTAGTGCTAGAATTATTGCTCTCACTCTGACGATCACGGTGATACCTCACATGTGTGATTTGAACACAGTTTACATATGCGGACGCGACTTCCGTATGCGTATTTTATTTGCTGTGCGAGCTCCCGGGGACAGGGGACACTTTAAAAAAAAAAAATTTTCTCTTATTTATTTTTATATTAATAAATTGTGTTTAACAAAAAAAATTGATCACTTTTATTGCTGTCACAAGGAATGTAAACATCCCTTGTGACAGTAATAGGTGGTGACAGGTACTCTTTATGGAGGGATCGGGGGTCTAAAAGACCCCGATCCATCCTTTGCACTTCAAAGTATTCAGATCGCCATTTTCGGTGATTCTGAATACTGTATTTTTTTTTTTTAAACCGGCACCATTGGCAGCCAAGTAAACGGGAAGTGACGTCATGATGTCGCTTCCGTGTTTACTGGAACCAAGCCGCTTACGGAGGCAGCAGATTGGTGATCCGGGAGGCCCGGTAAGAGCAGCGGGAGGGGGGAACGTCCCCTCCCGCTCCTCCGGTATAACAGCCGAGCAGCTTTTAGCTGCTATTTGTTATACCTGGAAAGCCGATCGCCGGCTCTAAAAAACAGTACCGGGGTGATGCCTGCAGCTGCGGGCCTCATCCCGGTATAACCCCCGAAAGCCAAGTACATACATCTGCGGTAAGGGGTTAATCTCTGCTTTCCAGGGTAAAAGAAATGGCAGTGTTTACATCAGCCAGAGCCGGAAGTGATGGCATGATGTCACTTCCAGCTCTCCTGTGTAATCAGAGAGCCCAGGATCTGATCCTGAGGCGGTGGGAGTCTCCTCCCGGTGCCTGTAAAAGCTATCCAGCAGCTAATCAAAAAACAGAAAATTGAATACTTACCTTACCGTAATTTTCCTTTCCTGGTGCCTATCCATGGCAGCATACACATGGTTGCTCTGCCCACAACCAACTCACAGGACCACTTTAACTCTATAAAAGAAAGAGTTGCCCCCCCCCCCACATCATTCTTGTAACTAGTCTCAAAATGCAGATTACAGTAAGGGAGGGCGTATGCTGCCATGGATAGGCACCAGGAAAGGAAAATTACGGAAAGGTAAGTATTCAATTTTTCATTTTCCTGGTGCCTCCATGGCACCATACACATGGTAAATAACTTGCTCATAGGGAGGGTTGCTGCAAAAGATATAGTTTATTTGGGGTTAAAAAATTGTAACTTTTTTTCCCAAAATCATGAGCAGTTAGTGCGGCTGGATCCAGGCTGTAATGGGTCATGAAGGTGGTAAATGAAGACCAACTTGCCGCCTGACAAATCGTTTCCGGAGAGACCTGTGCTAAAGCCGCCCAGGAAGAGGCTATCCCCCAAGTCGAGTGCGCATTGATTCCCCTGGAACCGGAAAACCACTAGCCCAATAAGCCTTTTGAATCAGATGTACAATCCAGCTTCCTATAGTTCTTTTGGATGCTGCCAACCCTTTCATACTCCATTTGGAATAATAGATAGGCGTTGGTCTTTGAAGGATGACTGTGTTAGCTCGATGTACCGACGAAGCATCCTTGCAACATCTAGTTCATGTAATCTTGACATAGCTGGGTCTTTTAGCTCGGAGAACCCATTCCTGATTAAAATGGTAGACAGTTGGAACCTTGGGTATAAACTGGTGAAACGGCTGTAGAACGACCCTGTCTGGGAAGAATTTAATGTACGGATCTTGAGCTCCCAAGGCTTGGATCTCTGAAATCCTATGGCCTGAGGTGACAGCTACTAGAAAGGCAGCAGTAGGTACAGTAGGTGCGAATGGAGGTGCTGTCAGAGTATTCAGTACTAAAGGTAAATCCCACTTTGGGTACAGTGTCTTCCTAGGTGATCTTAACCTTAAAACTGCTCTCTGAAATCTATCAAAGGGTTCAAAGCCTATCTGGTGTCGGTTAAGACTGATAAGGCCGAGACTTGTATTTTAAGAGTACTAAGAACCAAACCTAAATCTAGTCCCTTCTGTAGAAACAGGAGAATGTCATTCACCCCTGGTCTTAACGGGTTAAATTGGTTAGTTACACATTTCTGCCATATCCTGTAATAGGTATTATTGATGGATGACTTTCTGGCTTGGAGCAGTGTCTGGATTACTTTCTGAGAACATCCTAATTCCTCCAGTCTTTTCCACTCAACTTCCAAGCCCTTGATTCCAGGATCCCTGGATGTGGGTGGACAAAAGTCCCTTGAGACAGAAGGTTGAGCATCTTCAGAGGGATTAGGGGGTTGCAAAAAGACAGTTGGGTCAAGAGTGGGAACTGAGGCCTCCTCGGCCAGTAAGGGATCACTGCCAGGATGGTCACTTCTTCCTTTGTTAGACATTGAAGGAATCTCAGAATCAGTGGAATTGGGGGAAACGCGTACTCCAATTGGAAGGTCCATGGCTGGACTAAGGCATCCACTCCCACCGGTTTCAGGGCAGGGCCTCTTGTGAAGAACAGAGGTGTCTTGGCGTTCAGTGGGGATGCAAATAGGTCCAGCTGAGAATTGCCTCACTGCTGACTATTTCACTGGAACACCCCATGGTCCAGAGACCACTCGTTGTTGTTGATGAATTCCCTGGACGGGCGATCTGCCAGTTGATTCTGGGGAGCTGGTAAATAGGCCGCTCTGAGGTTGACAAGATTCCTTCTCGGCCCATGCTAAAATTGTATCTCGATGGATAACGATCTGCTGTGAGTTCCCCCCTGGATCAACTGATCTTTGAAGTAAGCGCCCCAATCCAACCTACTCATGTCAGATGTAAGAGAGATCCATGAGATGGGGCCAAGGTGACAGTGATTTTGAAGGTTGGGTGGTCTCGTCCACCACCACAGGCTGGACTTCATTGATATTGTGATCAGAATTCTCTGAGACAAGGATCTCCTTCTCCACTCCTCCTCCACTGGGATAAAAACCCCTGTTGAAATCCCCCTGATGTCCACCTGGCCCACTTTACCATCGGTATGGAAGAAGAAAAAGATCCCAGGAGACTCAGGCATTCTTTTTTTTTTTTTTTTTTTTTAAAGGGTAAATTTTATTGAAGTTCACAGATTTTTACATCGTTATGTCACATTTTACTTTTACAGCTCAATCTTTTATATTACAATATACGGTAAACTGGAAACAGTCACTTATATCCAATATTTGTCATCATAAAAATAATGCACTTTTATTAAATAAAATAAACATTGCTCTTATGTATCATTTTACTGTGTCTTTAGTTGGTCCCTTACATTTCCAACCGTTTTGTATGCTCTATTATTAAGTCTTTAGCATAGGTTTGGTTCATGCCACACTACTATCGCACCTTTACATACACATTTTTAATAATAACCAGAAAACTTTTATACTTCAATTTCTCCTGATATATTTGTAATCCATTTCCCCCAAATTTTATTAAACTTTTTATTACTTCCTCTAGCTTGGTAAGTGAGTTTATACATAGGTAAGGCATTGCTAACTAATTTTACCCAGTCCCCTAGAGAGGGGGGGTTCTGCTCCCTCCATTTGAGGGCTAAAGCCTTCTTGGCATAACAAAATAATATGCGCAGAAGGGTTTTCTGTGATACGGATAGATCCTCCTCCTCCAGGTCTCCGAGAAGACACCTGGCCGGAGAATATATATTAGGGAGTTCAAGCTTTACCTCCATATATGTGAGGATCTCCCCCCAGTAAGCCGTGACCTGGGGGCATTGCCACACCATATGGAAGAAATCTCCCACCTCCGCTTTGCAACGGGGACACTCCGGGGAATCCCTCCCTCCCATTCTGTGCAGTCTTTTTGGGGTGTAGTACATCCTATGTAGATAATTGAATTGAATCATTTTATCTTTAGCCGCGATCATTGAAGACACCGTAGTGTCCAATACCTCCCGCCATGTTTCCTCTGTAAGAGATGGTATATCTGCTTTCCATTGTATAGCCACCCTGTCCAACCCAAAAGAAGAAGATGGCAGCAGGACTGAGTAATATCTGGAGATCAATTTTGAGTGATCAGCTTCAGCAATAAGTTTTTCCAGTGCTGATGGGGATAGATTTACCTCAACCCCGCCGTATTGAGCCCTAACAGCATGTCTCAACTGTAAATATCTAAAAAAAAAGGTATTAGGTATGTTATATTCAGTCTTCAGATCTATAAAGGATCTAAAGATTCCAGTCCTAAACAGTTGAGTTTCAAAATGTTAGATCCCTTGTTTGGGTATGGCCCGTTTCTAAATAGGACATTGATTAGTGCTTCGTACGAGTGAACCTGGGCTGCCTGAGTGGCCACTGATGCTATGTTTAACTGTGGGAAGCCCCACCAATGTATATGTGTTAATTGGGCAGCTAGGTAATAGTATCTGAGGTTCGGCAAAGCCAGCCCACCTGACCTTATGGGTAAGTGAAGAATTTCCATAGATATTCTGGCAGGTTTAGGTCCCCACAGAAAAGTGACCAATGTCTTATTTATTTCTATAAACCATTTCTTAGGAATATATACCGGTGCATGCCAAAGTAGGTACAGAAACCTGGGCAGGTAAATCATTTTAAATATGTTGATTCGCCCTAAGAGGCTTAGGGGTAATTTAGCCCAGGTCTGTGCACTTTCCTTCAGACGCTTCCATACCGGCACCAAGTTAATCGACACATACGATTTTATCGGTAACTGTATCTCGACTCCCAGGTAACGGAACCTGGAGACCACAGATAGTGGTATCCCCTGAGGGAGCTTCGGGACACATGCAGAGTCAAAGGGGAATATTACGGATTTACTCCAGTTCACTTTGAACCCGGAGTATCTCCCAAAGTCAGATATTCTGTCTAATGCTATGGGTAGTGACCCCTCAACCTCCTCTAAATATAAAAGCATATCGTCTGCGTACAGTGATGTTTTTTCTTCCCACTCGTTAATTTTGCATCCCTTGACCTGTTCATCCGCCCTCAGCAGAGCCGCCAACGGTTCTATTGCCAGGGCGAACAGCAGGGGCGACAAAGGGCACCCCTGCCGCGTGCCCCTAGCTATGTTAATAAGTCCCGTAATAGAGTTGTTGACCCGTAGTCTAGCCCTAGGCTCCGCATATAGGAGCCTGACCCATTTCACAAATCTTGGGCCGAAACCCAACTGCTCAAGGACCGCTATGAGGTATGGCCATTCTATCGAATCAAACGCCTTATGGGTGTCTAGTGACTAGGGATGAGCCGAACACCCCCCGGTTCGGTTCGCACCAGAACCCGCGAACGGACCGAAAGTTCGCACGAACGTTAGAACCCTATTGACGTCTATGGGACTCGAACGTTCGAAATCAAAAGTGCTCATTTTAAAGGCTAATTTGCATGGTATTGTCCTAAAAAGGGTTTGGGGACCCGGGTCCTACCCCAAGGGACATGTATCAATGCAAAAAAAACTTTTAAAAACGGCCGTTTTTTCGGGAGCAGTGATTTTAATGATGCTTAAAGTAAAAAAAAAAAAAGTGAAATATTCCTTTAAATATCGTACCTGGGGGGTGTCTATAGTATGCCTGTAAAGTGACGCGTGTTTCCCATGTTTAGAACAGTCCCTGCACCAAATGTCATTTTTAAAGGAAAAAATCTCATTTAAAACTGCTTGCGGGTTTAATGTCATGTCGGGTCATGGCAATATGGATGAAAATCAGTGAGACAAACGGCATGGGTACCCCCCAGTCCATTACCAGGCCCTTTGGGTCTTGTATGGATATTAAGGGGAACCCCGCACCCAAATTAAAATAAGGAAAGGTGTGGGGCCACCAGGCCCTATATACTCTGAACAGCAGTATACAGGCGGTGCAAACAAGACAGGGACTGTAGGTTTGTTGTTAAGTAGAATCTGTTTGTAATTTTGAACATTTTTAACGTGTTTAGCTCCAGCCAAAAAATCTTTTCTAAGCTTTTTGGAAAACATAGGGAAGGGTTATCACCCCTGTGACATTTGTTTTGCTGTCTTTCCTCCTCTTCAGAAGATTTCACCTCACTTTTTTGTCCCAATGAAAAATGTTTTTTGAAAATTTGGGTTTTTTTGTGGAACAAGGATTGGAAAGCATCAGTGGAAAGGAGAAATTGTTTTCCCATATTAACTCTTACAGGAGAGAATTTCCCTTCCTAGGGGTAGATTTCATCTCACTTCCTGTTGTCTCCTTCCATTTGCAAGTAGGAGTCGTTTGTAAGTTAGATGTTTGAAAGTAGGGTCCTGCCCTATATACTCAGCAGAAATTTGGGCCTTAGGTGTTGCTGTGGCCACAACACTGTAAGCCCTCACAGGGCCCTGCTGTGAAATATTAGATCAAGAATTGTAATTACATGCCCCTGTTGAACAGGAGCTGAAAAATTAGGCCTTAGGCACTGGTGCTGGTGCCACAACACTGCAACCCCTCACAGACACTCTAGTTGGAACGCAGGAACGAGCCCTGCTGCAAAGTATTGCTTCAAAAATTGTAATTACACGCCCCTGTTAGACAGGGGCAGAAAAATTGGGCCTTAGGCACTGGTGCTGGTGCCACAACACTGCAACCCCTCACAGACACTCTAGTTGGAACACAGGAACGAGCCCTGCTGCAAAGTATTGCATCAAAAATTGTAATTACACGCCCCTGTTAGACAGGGGCAGAAAAATTGGGCCTTAGGCACTGGTGCTGGTGCCACAACACTGCAACCCCTCACAGACACTCTAGTTGGAACGCAGGAACGAGCCCTGCTGCAAAGTATTGCATCAAAAATTGTAATTACACGCCCCTGTTAGACAGGGGCAGAAAAATTGGGCCTTAGGCACTGGTGCTGGTGCCACAACACTGCAACCCCTCACAGACACTCTAGTTGGAATGCAGGAACGAGCCCTGCTGCAAAGTATTACATCAAAAATTGTAATTACACACCCCTGTTAAACAGGGACTGAAAAATTGTGCCTTAGGCACTGGTGGTGGCGCCCAGAACCAAAAATGTTCTTACAAGCTATCAGCGTGATGATTGAGGAGGAAGAGGATAATTACTCAGGGATAGTCACTCAGCATCAGCATAGGCAGTCTTTGAAGGGATCTGAGATTTCAAAAAAAATTATTCGGTTACATCAGCATCAGGTGCTTGGTAGCTGGTGGTGATCCAAGACTCATTCATTTTTATGAAGGTCAGCCGATCGACCGAGTCGGTGGACAGACGCACCCTGTGACCGGTTACCACGCCTCCAGCAGCACTGAATGTGCGTTCCGAAAGAACGCTGGATGCAGGACAGGCCAGTAGCTCAATTGCATACTGTGCAAGCTCTGGCCAGTGATCCATCCTCAAGACCCAGTAACCCAGAGGATTTTCGGTGGGAAAGGTGTCCAAGTCTGATCTTGCCCCTAAGTATTCCTGCACCATGTAAAACAGACGCTGGCGATGGTTGCTGGAACCGATCATACCTTGGGGCTGCGGACCAAAAAATTGTCTGAACGCATCGGTCAGACGGCCACCTTCTCCACCGCTCCTTCTTTGACTGACCGAAGCCTCAGCAACACGTTGTCCAGAAACAGGAGTTTGTAACCTCCCAGTCTCTGGGAACGCGTTACACAGACCTTTCTGCAAGGCCTCCCGAAGATGTTTCATCCTCTGCTCCCTCTGCGATGGCAAGATAAGGTCCGCAACCTTACCCTTGTAACGTGGATCAAGGAGGGTTGCCAGCCAGTATTGGTCCTTCTCCTTGATACCACGAATACGAGGATCCTTACGCAGGCTTTGCAGGATCAGGGAGGCCATGCAGCGTAGGTTTGCTGAGGCATTCGGTCCGGAGTCCTCTGGGTCACTAAGAACGACATGGTCCGCAGCCACCTCCTCCCAGCCACGTACAAGTCCATGTGTTTCTTGGGACTGATCCCTTAAAGACTGCTGCTGATGCTGAGTGCCAGGCTCCACCTCCATACTGACACAATCTTCCTCCTCCTCCTCCTCCTCTTCCTCCTCCTCCTCTTCCTGTGTGATCGGCGGGCACGCAGGAACACTGTCTGGATAAAGGGGGCCTTGAGAGCTAAGGAAGTCCTCCTCTTCCTGCCTCTGTTCTGCCTCAAGTGCCCTGTCCATTATTCCACGCAGCGTGTGCTCCAACAGGTGGACAAGGGGGACAGTGTCACTGATGCATGCACTGTCACTGCTCACCATCCTCGTGGCCTCCTCGAATGGTGACAGGACAGTGCATGCATCCCTGATCATGGCCCACTGGCGTGGGGAAAAAAAACCAAGCTCCCCTGACCCTGTCCTGGTGCCATAGTCGCACAGGTACTCATTGATGGCCCTCTGCTGCGTGTGCAGCCGCTGCAGCATGGCCAACGTTGAGTTCCACCTGGTGGGCATGTCACAGATTAGGCGGTTCTTGGGCAGGTTAAACTCCTTTTGGAGGTCCGTCAGCCGAGCACTGGCATTATATGACCGGCGGAAATGCACACAGACTTTCCTGGCCTGCCTCAGGACATCCTGTAAGCCCGGGTACCTGCCCAAGAACCGCTGCACCACCAAGTTAAGGACGTGAGCCAAACAGGGCACATGGGTCATTTGTCCCTGTCGGAGGGCAGAGAGGAGGTTGGTGCCATTGTCGCAAACCACCATTCCTGCCTTAAGTTGGCGTGGCGTCAACCACCTCTGAACCTGCCCCTGCAGAGCTGACAGAACCTCTGCCCCAGTGTGGCTCCTGTCCCCCAAGCACACCAGCTCAAGCACCGCATGGCATCTTTTGGCCTGCGTACTTGCGTAGCCCCTTGAACGCCTACGGAGCACCGCTGGTTCCGAGGAAGAGGCCATGGAGGAAGAAGAAGAGGAGGGGGTGGAGGAGAGAGGTGTGTCACAATCAGCATTTTGGAGGCGTGGTGGCGGAACAACCTCCAACACTACTGCACCTTGTCCTGCATCCTTCCCAGCTGCCAGCAGAGTCACCCAATGTGCCGTGAAACTTAGGTAACGTCCCTGTCCATGCCTGCTGGACCATGAGTCAGCGGTAATATGCACCTTACCGCTGACCGCCCTGTCCAGCGAGGCATGGACATTGTCTTCCACATGCCGGTAGAGAGCCGGAATCGCCTTCCGTGAGAAAAAGTGGCGTTTGGGTACCTGCCACTGAGGAACCGCACATTCCACAAACTCACGGAAGGGGGCAGAGTCTACCAACTGAAAAGGCAGCAGTTGAAGTGCTAGCAATTTTGTCAAGCTAGCATTCAACCGCTGGGCATGTGGATGGCTGGGAGCAAACTTCTTTCGGCGGTGCAGCAGCTGGGGCAGGGAAATTTGCCTGGTACAATCTGACGTCGGTGTACCAAAAGCAGATTGCCCACAAGTACTTGGCTGTGACACACCTAATTCTACACCTTCATTCCTCTCACTGCAGGTCTCAGAGAGGACTGAAGGTCTAGTGGGGTTGGAAATCTCAGCTGATGAGATGGGTCTTTTAGATACGCTTGCCAACGAACTGCATGGCAGGTCAACATATGTCTGGTCAAGCATGTGGTACCCAAGCGGGAGATGTTTTGGCCATGCGAGATACGCTTGAGACATATGTTGCAAATAGCAGCGGTGCGATCTGATGCACTCGTCTCAAAAAAGGCCCACACCAAAGAACTTTTTGAATAACGCGCAGAGACTGCAGCACCCTGCACATGTGGAGCTTTGGGGTGTGATGCTGTCAATGTGCTGCCCTTAGGCTGGCCCCTGGAGGGCATCCTGCCTCGTTGGTGATGTGCCGCCGCCTCCTCCTCCTCCTCCTCCTCCTCCTCCTCCTCCTCTCTCCTATAAGGCACCCACGTTGAGTCAGTGACCTCATCATCCCCTCCCTCCTCATCACTGGAGCAAACCTGGCAGTATGCTGCAGCAGGGGGAGCATGACTGCCAGATTGCTGTCCTTCTTGGGCACCCCCTCTGTCCGTGCTCATGTTACTGCCTTCATCGAGCTCAGTATCGTCATCAGAGCCTTCCAAACGCTGGGCATCCTCCTGGAGCATGTACCCAACACTGTGGTCAAACAGTTCGAGGGAATCCTCATGAGGACATGGTGGAGCTAGGGAAGGAGTCACTGATGACATTGAGCTGAGGGAAGAGGCCGCTGCTTTGCCAGACAAAGCACCCTGGGCATGGGTGAGAGAGGATGAGGAGGATGAGGACGGCTTGGTCATCCACTCGACCAAGTCTTCCGCATGTTGCGGCTCAACACGGCCAGCTGCCGAAAAAAAGGCCAAGCGTGTCCCATGGCCACGTGCTGATGAGGATGCACCGTCTCCACGACCAGCACTAGACACAGAGCCTGCTTGCCCTCTCTTATTGGCTTGTGACTGTCTGCCTCTCCTTCTTGGCCTTCCAGACATACTAATGGCCTGTAGCTGCACTAAGCTGGGATAGAACACCTGTAATTTTCTTCAGGTAGCTTTATATACTGTAACCAGACAAGCCTGCCTGTCAGTAGGAAGATAACAGGAACGGATCTAGCTGAACACTGTGAGCAGGACGCACTGTACTAAATGTAAATAGTCTAGCTGCCTGACCGTGGTACTAATAGGATCAAATAGAACACCTGTAATTTTCTTCAGGTAGCTTTATATACTGTAACCAGACAAGCCTGCCTGTCAGTAGGAAGATAACAGGAACGGATCTAGCTGTACACTGTGAGCAGGACGCACTGTACTAAATGTAAATAGTCTAGCTGCCTGACCGTGGTACTAATAGGATCAAATAGAACACCTGTAATTTTCTTCAGGTAGCTTTATATACTGTAACCAGACAAGCCTGCCTGTCAGTAGGAAGATAACAGGAACGGATCTAGCTGAACACTGTGAGCAGGACGCACTGTACTAAATGTAAATAGTCTAGCTGCCTGACCGTGGTACTAATAGGATCAAATAGAACACCTGTAATTTTCTTCAGGTAGCTTTATATACTGTAACCAGACAAGCCTGCCTGTCAGTAGGAAGATAACAGGAACGGATCTAGCTGAACACTGTGAGCAGGATGCACTGCACTAAATGTAAATAGTCTAGAAGATAACAGGAACGGATCTAGCTGAACACTGTGAGCAGGACGCACTGCACTAAATGTAAATAGTCTAGAAGATAACAGGAACGGATCTAGCTGAACACTGTGAGCAGGACGCACTGCACTAAATGTAAATAGCAGGAACGGATCTAGCTGAACACTGTGAGCAGGACGCACTGCACTAAATGTAAATAGTCTAGAAGATAACAGGAACGGATCTAGCTGAACACTGTGAGCAGGACGCACTGCACTAAATGTAAATAGCAGGAACGGCTCTAGCTGAACACTGTGAGCAGGACGCACTGCACTAAATGTAAATAGCAGGAACGGATCTAGCTGAACACTGTGAGCAGGACGCACTGCACTAAATGTAAATAACAGGAACGGATCTAGCTGAACACTGTGAGAAGGACGCACTGCACTAAATGTAAATAGTCTAGAAGATAACAGGAACGGATCTAGCTGAACACTGTGAGCAGGACGCACTGCACTAAATGTAAATAGCAGGAACGGATCTAGCTGAACACTGTGAGCAGGACGCACTGCACTAAATGTAAATAGCAGGAACGGATCTAGCTGAACACTGTGAGCAGGACGCACTGCACTAAATGTAAATAGCAGGAACGGATCTAGCTGAACACTGTGAGCAGGACGCACTGCACTAAATGTAAATAACAGGAACGGATCTAGCTGAACACTGTGAGCAGGACGCACTGCACTAAATGTAAATAGCAGGAACGGATCTAGCTGAACACTGTGAGCAGGACGCACTGCACTAAATGTAAATAGCAGGAACGGATCTAGCTGAACACTGTGAGCAGGATGCACTGCACTAAATGTAAATTGCAGGAACGGATCTAGCTGAACACTGTGAGCAGGACGCACTGCACTAAATGTAAATAGTCTAGAAGATAACAGGAACGGATCTAGCTGAACACTGTGAGCAGGACGCACTGCACTAAATGTAAATAGCAGGAACGGATCTAGCTGAACACTGTGAGCAGGACGCACTGCATTAAATGTAAATAGTCTAGATAGAAGATAACAGGAACGGATCTAGCTAAACTGAATACAAAATGTATATATATATATATATGCAACACCTGGGATGCATATATATACACAATACACTGTAAGTGCAGCTAACTGACTGACTGTTCTGCCTAATCTATCTAACTCAAATCAAATGACACTGTCTCTCTCTCTCTCTATCTCTCAGCACACCGGAACACACACTACACAGGGCCGCCGTGCAGGCGGCCTTATATAGTGTGGGGTGTGTACTAAATCCCCTGAGCCATAATTGGCCAAAGCCACCCTGGCTTTGGCCAATTACAGCTCTCTCTACTGACGGCGCTGTGATTGGCCAAGCATGCGGGTCATAGTGCATGCTTGGCCAATCATCAGCCAGCAATGCACTGCGATGCCGCAGTGAATTATGGGCCGTGACGTGCCACACGAATTTAGCGCGAACGGCCCATATCGTTCACAATTCGGCGAACGGGCGAACAGCCGATGTTCGAGTCGAACATGGGTTCGACTCGAACACGAAGCTCATCCCTACTAGTGACACCACCACCCGAGTGTCAGGAGTAGGGCCTTTTGATTGTAGTATGGTATAGAGGCGTCTCAAATTTATGGCAGTCGACCTCTCAGGAATGAATCCTGTCTGATCAGGATGAATAATAGATGCTATCACTTTATTCAATCGTTTCGCTAGAATTTTAGCTAGAATTTTTGCATCTACATTGATAAGGGATATAGGTCTATATGATTCACATAAATTATGGTCCTTGTGCGGCTTGGGAATCAGTACTATCAGTGCTTCTCTCATGGATTCTGGTAAGATACCTTTATCAAACGCATCTTCGTACATCTCAACCAGCTTAGGGGCCAAAATTTCCGCATATGCTCCATACCACTCGACTGGGAAACCATCCAGTCCAGGGGTCTTGTTAGGTTTCAGGGACTTTATAGCTGACAATACTTCATCTATTGTAAGCTGATCATCCAATTCCTCTACTACCTCCCTTGTAAGTTCTGTCAGGGGTATTGGGGCGAGATATGTCCGAACCTCCTCCAACCCATAGTCTACCCTTGATTCATAGAGATCTTTATAGAATGACAAAAATGCGTCTGCGACATCATCATGCGATGTACAGATTTTACCACTTGTGTCACATATTCTTGGAATAGAGGTTGGAGCTTGCTGAGAGTGCGCCAAGTATGCCATTAGTCTGCTGTTTTTATCTCCAAATTCAAAGATCCTCTGATTTTGGTAAAGTAATTTTTTCTGAGTTTTTTCTATCAGCACCAAGTCTAGGTTTCTAATGTTCTTCCTCCATATCCTATAGGTGTCTGAGTTGGGATTTTTAATGTATTCTACTTCAGATTCAGTGGCCACCTGTTCCGCCTCTCTAACCTTCCATCCTTTATCTGACTGCAGTTGTTTGACTAAACCTGATATGGACCCCCGAAGTGTGGCTTTAAATGCATCCCATGTGACCCCAATCGGAACCTCTTTCCTGTTTTCTAACCAGAAATTATTAATGGATGTCGCAGTGGATCCCTCGAAGCACTCCTCATCAAGCCACAAGGGGGCTAACCTCCATACCACATAGCCCCTCGGCTTCTCCATATCTATGGAGAGAAGCATGGGGGAGTGATCCGAGATGGCCCTCGGCAGATATTGAACGTCCAACACCCTTGGTAATAGGTCCCTGGACACAAAACACAAATCTATCCTTGAGAGTGTATTAAAGGTGGGGGAGAAACATGAGTACTCTCTGTCATCAGGGTGTTTCCACCTCCATGCTTCTACCAAGTCATATGGTCTCACACAGGCCTCTAGTGGTGAGCTTCCTACCGCAGCCATCTTAAATCTATCCTTTTCCGTGGATAACACAGCATTTAAATCTCCAGCCAAAATTATTGGACCTTCCGCCATTTGTAATACCTCAGCCATCATTCCCTCCCAAATCTTAATTGTAAATGGGGGTGGTATATATACTGCCACTAAGGTATAAGGTTGGTTATTAATAATTATAGCGATCGCCACATATCTACCCATAGGATCCGATTTAACCGTTTTGACGGTATAGAGAAAGGACTTAGCCAGTAGCACAGATACCCCTCTTGCGTAACTGGAGTAGGTGGAGTGAAATGCTCTTCCCACATAAGCCCTATGAAGGGCTAGCGTTTTGGACCCCACTAAATGTGATTCCTGGAGAAATATGATATGTGGCTTTCGCTTTAGGATATATTTAAATACTAGAGCTCTCTTAATTTTAGAATTGAGACCCCTCACATTCCACGAGAGGATATTAAGGGACTGCATCATAGTAAGAACAAGGCATAATAATATCAGAATTTGGTTTATGAAGCGACATTGACCCATCAGATCCACCCCCACGGGAGTGTTTGGCACATTTATCCTTTACATTTTTCTTCTTAGAGTAATATGTGAGTATATACTTCTTATCTATGAGTGTAAGTAAGCAATACCGTAATCTTAAGTACAGATATAGACTTTTTATTTCTTCCCCCTGATACCTTTCCTTCCATTGCTTGAGCATCAGTAAATATGTAAGGTACCCTGCAGTAACATGAACAAACGGCAGAACCAAAAATAAAAGAAGATAAACAAAAAGAGCGAAGCCCAATCTTGCGATCAATGTACTTGATCCAAAACCCTGCTTCACGTTGCTTAAGCAGCAGTAGCCATGTAAGGTGCCCTGTGGTTTCATAAAAAAACACCAGAACCACAAAGAAAAAAAAAAAGAACAAAAAACAACTTTGCAATCAACATAATTGATCCGAACTCCCTGTCCCCCCACCCTGCCTGTAGCCCCTAACTTCCCACAGACTTTTACCCCTAACATGAACTCCAAGAAAAACGTTTCCTAAAGGGGGGGTTATTCTTCCCGTACCAGCCGGTCAGGAAGCTTTAGGAATAGGTATGTGTAAGCTTACAGAGTTTGTCCCCGGAACCACGTTGCTTGTAGAAACTATATCAATGTTCCTGTCTGGTTGAATGTTCACGGAATCTTGTAAACCGGCATCCATCAGATATAATGGTCGTTGATAATATTATACAGGTTGCAGAACCTCAGGATTATGTTTATCGCTTCTTCCCAAGATATCCCCCAGGTGTCTGTTGCTGATAGTTCTAGCTGACAGGATCTTCACATCTTCACCCTGGTCCCAGGGATTCCAGCCATCTATTTGCCTCCTTAGGTGACACAAAGAATTGTGTCTGTCCCCTGTGAACCACCCGGAGTTTAGCTGGGTAAATCATACTGTATGGTAGGCTGCGTTCTCGCAGGCGCTGTTTCACACTTTGAAATGCTGCCCTTTGTTTCTGGGTGGCTGCAGAAAAATCTGGGAAGATGGAGATTCTGTTATTGTTATGCATTAGTTCAGGTAGATTGCGGGCCTTTCTTAAGATGGTTTCCTTGTCCCTGAAGTACAGAAATCGCGCCAACATAGGTCTAGGATATCTCCCAGGGACTGGGGCTCTCAATGGGATCCTGTGTGCACGTTCTATAGCGAACAAATGAGAGAAGTTTTCTGCCCCAAATACCTGTTTAAGCCAGGACAGCAGGAATTCCTCCGGGTTTTTCCCTTCTGTGCCTTCCGGGAATCCCAGGAACCGAAGGTTGTTCCTTCTCAGCCTGTCTTCTATGTCTCCCAGTTTGGCTTCCTGGGATTTGTTGTCCGCTGACAGATCTCTGACTTGTAGCAATAGGGGGTTAAGATCATCCTCCACTGCACTGATCCTGTGCTCCGTTTGAGTGACTCTTTGCCGTACCTTCTGTACATCATCTTTGAGCAGTGCAAAGTCCACTCTGATATTTTCAATCTGTGAGGACAAGACCGCATGGCAGCTCTTAATGGTGTCCATGATCTGTGCCAGCGTCGGTTCACCTTCCTGAGCACCGGAGCCACTCTCCTCAGATTCTGATCCCGGAGAGGGCAGGGGACGAGCCAGCGGGTCTGTCGGATCCAGCCAGTCTCTATCCCCCTCAGTCCACTCACGATCTGGCTGAGCTGCTGTACTAGGCCGCTCTCTCCCCATCCGGGCGCCATCTTGGGAATCCTCATGTGCATATTTCGCCAGCTTCTCTGCGGGCGTCGGTTTCACACTCGGCCCGTATTTCACCATCTCTGGGTGCCTGATGCGATCCGTTATCCTTTCCGGTTGTTTTGGGGTGAGATAATACAACATACAGGTCGTCAGGATTCGTCAGGATGATAACGCGGTCGGAGCTCTGGAGAGAAGCCTTCTCACATACCGGAAGTCAGACACGCCCCCAGACTCAGGCATTCTGATGCTAACATGGTCTTGCTTGCCAGTGCCCTCCCTACTTTCCTTATGATTCTTTGGATTTTTGTCTGATGGGAGCGAGTCTGTCCTCTTCTGGGTGTCGAACAGTGCCCCTAAGTATATCATCTTCTGTGTTGGAATGAGCTGGCTCTTTGAATGATTTATTAACCATCCATATTTGCTCAATGTGGTCGTGACTTCCTGTAGATGGCTGTTTAGGATTCTCCTGTCCTGAGATAGGACTAGGATATCGTACAGATAATGTAGAACACGGGTACCCTTCTCCCGGAGATGAGCCAGAATTGCCACTAATACCTTGTTAAAGGTTCTGGGAGCTATTGGTATGCCAAAGGGCAAGCACTGGAACTGTAGGTGAAGTTCCCCTATCTTGAACCTTAGGAATGGTTGGAAATCGTGATGGATAGGTATAAGCAGATACACATCTTGGAGGTATATAGAGACCATCCAATCTCCTGACTGTACCAAAATGTTCTAGCTGGATAAACTTGTTTAACCGTTTCAGGTCTAGAACTGGTCTCCATCCCCCGACTTTTTGCGTATCAAATTTTAGCTAGAATTTTTGCATCTACATTGATAAGGGATATAGGTCTATATGATTCACATAAATTATGGTCCTTGTGCGGCTTGGGAATCAGTACTATCAGTGCTTCTCTCATGGATTCTGGTAAGATACCTTTATCAAACGCATCTTCGTACATCTCAACCAGCTTAGGGGCCAAAATTTCCGCATATGCTCCATACCACTCGACTGGGAAACCATCCAGTCCAGGGGTCTTGTTAGGTTTCAGGGACTTTATAGCTGACAATACTTCATCTATTGTAAGCTGATCATCCAATTCCTCTACTACCTCCCTTGTAAGTTCTGTCAGGGGTATTGGGGCGAGATATGTCCGAACCTCCTCCAACCCATAGTCTACCCTTGATTCATAGAGATCTTTATAGAATGACAAAAATGCGTCTGCGACATCATCATGCGATGTACAGATTTTACCACTTGTGTCACATATTCTTGGAACAGAGGTTGGAGCTTGCTGAGAGTGCGCCAAGTATGCCATTAGTCTGCTGTTTTTATCTCCAAATTCAAAGATCCTCTGATTTTGGTAAAGTAATTTTTTCTGAGTTTTTTCTATCAGCACCAAGTCTAGGTTTCTAATGTTCTTCCTCCATATCCTATAGGTGTCTGAGTTGGGATTTTTAATGTATTCTACTTCAGATTCAGTGGCCACCTGTTCCGCCTCTCTAACCTTCCATCCTTTATCTGACTGCAGTTGTTTGACTAAACCTGATATGGACCCCCGAAGTGTGGCTTTAAATGCATCCCATGTGACCCCAATCGGAACCTCTTTCCTGTTTTCTAACCAGAAATTATTAATGGATGTCGCAGTGGATCCCTCGAAGCACTCCTCATCAAGCCACAAGGGGGCTAACCTCCATACCACATAGCCCCTCGGCTTCTCCATATCTATGGAGAGAAGCATGGGGGAGTGATCCGAGATGGCCCTCGGCAGATATTGAACGTCCAACACCCTTGGTAATAGGTCCCTGGACACAAAACACAAATCTATCCTTGAGAGTGTATTAAAGGTGGGGGAGAAACATGAGTACTCTCTGTCATCAGGGTGTTTCCACCTCCATGCTTCTACCAAGTCATATGGTCTCATACAGGCCTCTAGTGGTGAGCTTCCTACCGCAGCCATCTTAAATCTATCCTTTTCCGTGGATAACACAGCATTTAAATCTCCAGCCAAAATTATTGGACCTTCCGCCATTTGTAATACCTCAGCCATCATTCCCTCCCAAATCTTAATTGTAAATGGGGGTGGTATATATACTGCCACTAAGGTATAAGGTTGGTTATTAATAATTATAGCGATCGCCACATATCTACCCATAGGATCCGATTTAACCGTTTTGACGGTATAGAGAAAGGACTTAGCCAGTAGCACAGATACCCCTCTTGCGTAACTGGAGTAGGTGGAGTGAAATGCTCTTCCCACATAAGCCCTATGAAGGGCTAGCGTTTTGGACCCCACTAAATGTGATTCCTGGAGAAATATGATATGTGGCTTTCGCTTTAGGATATATTTAAATACTAGAGCTCTCTTAATTTTAGAATTGAGACCCCTCACATTCCACGAGAGGATATTAAGGGACTGCATCATAGTAAGAACAAGGCATAATAATATCAGAATTTGGTTTATGAAGCGACATTGACCCATCAGATCCACCCCCACGGGAGTGTTTGGCACATTTATCCTTTACATTTTTCTTCTTAGAGTAATATGTGAGTATATACTTCTTATCTATGAGTGTAAGTAAGCAATACCGTAATCTTAAGTACAGATATAGACTTTTTATTTCCTCCCCCTGATACCTTTCCTTCCATTGCTTGAGCATCAGTAAATATGTAAGGTACCCTGCAGTAACATGAACAAACGGCAGAACCAAAAATAAAAGAAGATAAACAAAAAGAGCGAAGCCCAATCTTGCGATCAATGTACTTGATCCAAAACCCTGCTTCACGTTGCTTAAGCAGCAGTGGCCATGTAAGGTGCCCTGTGGTTTCATAAAAAAACACCAGAACCACAAAGAAAAAAAAAAAGAACAAAAAACAACTTTGCAATCAACATAATTGATCCGAACTCCCTGTCCCCCCACCCTGCCTGTAGCCCCTAACTTCCCACAGACTTTTACCCCTAACATGAACTCCAAGAAAAACGTTTCCTAAAGGGGGGGTTATTCTTCCCGTACCAGCCGGTCAGGAAGCTTTAGGAATAGGTATGTGTAAGCTTACAGAGTTTGTCCCCGGAACCACGTTGCTTGTAGAAACTATATCAATGTTCCTGTCTGGTTGAATGTTCACGGAATCTTGTAAACCGGCATCCATCAGATATAATGGTCGTTGATAATATTATACAGGTTGCAGAACCTCAGGATTATGTTTATCGCTTCTTCCCAAGATATCCCCCAGGTGTCTGTTGCTGATAGTTCTAGCTGACAGGATCTTCACATCTTCACCCTGGTCCCAGGGATTCCAGCCATCTATTTGCCTCCTTAGGTGACACAAAGAATTGTGTCTGTCCCCTGTGAACCACCCGGAGTTTAGCTGGGTAAATCATACTGTATGGTAGGCTGCGTTCTCGCAGGCGCTGTTTCACACTTTGAAATGCTGCCCTTTGTTTCTGGGTGGCTGCAGAAAAATCTGGGAAGATGGAGATTCTGTTATTGTTATGCATTAGTTCAGGTAGATTGCGGGCCTTTCTTAAGATGGTTTCCTTGTCCCTGAAGTACAGAAATCGCGCCAACATAGGTCTAGGATATCTCCCAGGGACTGGGGCTCTCAATGGGATCCTGTGTGCACGTTCTATAGCGAACAAATGAGAGAAGTTTTCTGCCCCAAATACCTGTTTAAGCCAGGACAGCAGGAATTCCTCCGGGTTTTTCCCTTCTGTGCCTTCCGGGAATCCCAGGAACCGAAGGTTGTTCCTTCTCAGCCTGTCTTCTATGTCTCCCAGTTTGGCTTCCTGGGATTTGTTGTCCGCTGACAGATCTCTGACTTGTAGCAATAGGGGGTTAAGATCATCCTCCACTGCACTGATCCTGTGCTCCGTTTGAGTGACTCTTTGCCGTACCTTCTGTACATCATCTTTGAGCAGTGCAAAGTCCACTCTGATATTTTCAATCTGTGAGGACAAGACCGCATGGCAGCTCTTAATGGTGTCCATGATCTGTGCCAGCGTCGGTTCACCTTCCTGAGCACCGGAGCCACTCTCCTCAGATTCTGATCCCGGAGAGGGCAGGGGACGAGCCAGCGGGTCTGTCGGATCCAGCCAGTCTCTATCCCCCTCGGTCCACTCACGATCTGGCTGAGCTGCTGTACTAGGCCGCTCTCTCCCCATCCGGGCGCCATCTTGGGAATCCTCATGTGCATATTTCGCCAGCTTCTCTGCGGGCGTCGGTTTCACACTCGGCCCGTATTTCACCATCTCTGGGTGCCTGATGCGATCCGTTATCCTTTCCGGTTGTTTTGGGGTGAGATAATACAACATACAGGTCGTCAGGATTCGTCAGGATGATAACGCGGTCGGAGCTCTGGAGAGAAGCCTTCTCACATACCGGAAGTCAGACACGCCCCCAGACTCAGGCATTCTGATGCTAACATGGTCTTGCTTGCCAGTGCCCTCCCTACTTTCCTTATGATTCTTTGGATTTTTGTCTGATGGGAGCGAGTCTGTCCTCTTCTGGGTGTCGAACAGTGCCCCTAAGTATATCATCTTCTGTGTTGGAATGAGCTGGCTCTTTGAATGATTTATTAACCATCCATATTTGCTCAATGTGGTCGTGACTTCCTGTAGATGGCTGTTTAGGATTCTCCTGTCCTGAGATAGGACTAGGATATCGTACAGATAATGTAGAACACGGGTACCCTTCTCCCGGAGATGAGCCAGAATTGCCACTAATACCTTGTTAAAGGTTCTGGGAGCTATTGGTATGCCAAAGGGCAAGCACTGGAACTGTAGGTGAAGTTCCCCTATCTTGAACCTTAGGAATGGTTGGAAATCGTGATGGATAGGTATAAGCAGATACACATCTTGGAGGTATATAGAGACCATCCAATCTCCTGACTGTACCAAAATGTTCTAGCTGGATAAACTTGTTTAACCGTTTCAGGTCTAGAACTGGTCTCCATCCCCCGACTTTTTGCGTATCAAAAAGACCGGGGAAAAAAAATCCTAAACACCTTTCCAATTCCAGAACTGCTTGCTGATGAACCAGAGTTTGAACGTATTGTAGAAGGATTTCCCGCTTTTCCTTGGAAGCTGGGATTCTGGTGGGCAGAAAAGAAGAGCGGGGCAGATGGTGTTTGAACCTCCAAAAATGACCTTAAAGGATCGTTGAAGTGACCCACTGACCCAAACAGGTTTCCACCCAAACCTGAGTTAATGTGCTGAGATGGCAAACCACTGGCCCGGCTTGGGTGGGCAAGGAGTCAAAAGGACTTCTGATTTTCCTGCACCAAGGTTGTAGCCTTCTGTTTCCCCATCTTCAAAAAGGTAGCTTGGGAGCCCTTCCAGCACCTTCTGTATTCTCTTCCTGGGCGATATGTTCTGGCGTCCCTGGCCTTCTGCTGAAAGGTTGCTTTTGCTGCAAATTTCCTGCTCTTATTCCTATCCTGAGGGATCAGGCTGCTCTTGCCCCCTGTAACCCTATTATTGCAGTCTCCAGTTTTTCACCAAATAGGGCTTTTCCCTTCATAGGGAATGCGACACCATGTTTGTTTAGAAGAGGGATCTGCCGACCAGGGCTTTAGCCAGAGTGCTCTCCTAGCGGTGACTGAATATAACATAGTACTGGCGGAGCATTTCAAGATATTAATGGCCGCTTCGGCTATAAAATCTGATGCCAACTTCAACTCATCGAAAACCTTTATAATCTGGTCACACTCCACGCCCTGGAGTGTGACCAGGGCTAGTTCGATGTTGTCGGTCCAAGCTCGTGCTGCCCTGGAGACCGAGGTTAGGGCCACTGCTGGCTTGCAGGCTAGCCCAGCCGCCTCATAAGCCTTCTTTAGATCTGAATCAATTCTCCGATCTAGGAAATCCTTGAAATAAACCACATCCTCTAAGGGAAGCATTGTGTTTGTAGCCAGTCTCATGACTGATGTATCTACTGATGGCATAGAATCAAATAGTTGGGCATCCGACTCCGCCAAAGGGTATAATTTATTGAAATGATTGTAAGCGATCAGTCTTTTTTCCACCTTCCGCCATTCATCTGTCACAACATCCCTTATCTCTTCCATAAGCAAAAAGGTAGGGGGTTTCTTCTTCAGGTGGGGAAAGTATATCCTGGACTTGGCGGGAGGTTTGGGTGTCTCCTCCCACTAAATCGCGTTCTTTACTGCCAACACAAATGGGTCGATTAACTCAAAATCGAACGCAGAAGGATTCTCCTCTGCTGTGTTCCTGTCCTCCTCGGAGCTGGAACCTGAATCCACTTGGATTGGAGTTTCAGTAGATCTCCAACTTGTGGATGGGACCACCAATTCCTGAGATAGAGTTATTTCCCGAATTGAGTCCTTGATCAATTTCTTCATCGTATCAATAGATTCCTGTTTATCTTTATCCTTGTCGCCAATCGCTTCCATGTAAGAGGATGAGTGCCCATGCCTTTGAACTGCCGTGGCCTCTAGACCTCCTATCCGGAGAATAGAATATAAAGAGCTGCGCTTAGGACAATGATTTAGGTATGCTGCCCCCCTTAAAAGAGCTTCCCTAGGGATTCTCTACTAATTAAAAATATGTTAACAAGGGTTGTGGCGCTTCCTATGGGGTAATGAATGGGAGAGGTGGTTTGTCGTGTACACAGGTGGTTCCCCCAATATAATCCTAATAAAGGTACCTGGTCCCGCCAGGGAACTTAGTTACCATAAATATATATGTCTGTGCCTGCACACATACACATATATATACACGTACACCCGTATATATCAGCAGAGATAAATAGTAATTGTGGGCAAAGGAACTATCTTTAGTAGTGATTCACTTAGAACCCTATATTAAGGGGTGTGAACTAAGACCCCTCCACCTGTGATAGGTCTACACCATATGCCACCACTAAGTGGAATAACTATGCCGTATATGTGTAAAACTTATATATACTCTACTAATCCAAAATAATCCAAACCATAAATATAAACTCTGCTTATCCAGTGCGAAATAAACATATATATAGAAATATGTTGCCAAAACATTACATATTATGATCAAAATTGGTGCAAGTAAACATATTGTAATAAAAATGAGTGCAAAGAAAACCCAGTTAACAGTTTTTCAGTGATTATAGTCCTTAAAGTGAAATAACTTGTTCAGACCCAGTGTTCCAAGCAATTTCGTGACTTGAGTGTTCTCAGATAATTCCTGTGACTTTTGTGCACCCCCTTGCGGGTCCCCACTCACCAGATCCAACAGCCCCAGAAGGGGCAACCAGCATCAGGTGTCTCAATCACGGTCTCCTCTCCACAACAGTCATGCGGGCCCTTCAAGATGATTTTCGTGCTGTTGGTTTTCCCAATGGATTCCCGGATCCTCCAGCCTCAGACGGAACAGATTGCATGGGGTATTACGATCACAATTTTCTCTCCCCCACCGTCCTACCGAGCATCCAGGTAATTTCCTACTGTTGGGTTCAGTGTTCACAGTGGCTCCCTCATGGAATGAAAAAAATAGGAAGCTCCCATAGTGTAGTATATGAAAACTTTTATTCAAAAAACTCCATCAGCATACAGCGGAGTTAAAATGAAATTAGAATTAAAATTAAAAATAAAAATAAAAATAACTCAGTAGAATAAAAAAGTAGAAAAAAACACACAATTTGCTAGCTCAGGAATAAAAAAATTAGAATAAACAATTTGCTAGCTCGGGAAAAAGCCTGAGAACAGACCCGTATCGGTAAAGAGTGCGTACCGCTGGTTAGAGCTGTTTGCGCTCCACCTGCGTTCCAACCAGGGTCCGTACCCGGAAGTGACGTAGCGTGCGTGGCGTCGTTGTACGCGTTTCGTCATGGACGTCTTCAGCAACGATGCCAGCACGCCACGCGCTACGTCCATTAGTAGGGAGCCGTCGATCTAGATCCGCCCCATGTTTCTAACATGTCCAATCCTATCATAACAAGGCGGAGTAACACTCCCACCTTGTCTGAAGTGTCAGCAGAGGTGATCATTCAGCTTTTCTCGTGTTGCAAGCCCAGCTAATGGTTAGAGACTATATTGCCATCCTATTACTAAGTACATTATCCCTAAAACAATTTAGCTAAATTACAATATAAATAAATAATATAAATAATGGAAAATCTAAGGCAAGTAGAAATAAAAATGGAAAATATACACCCAGAAAATATGTGAAAAATATATATATGGGAAAAAATATATATTATGGACCAAATAGTATGGATATATATGTATGGGAAAAATTTTTCCATAAACATGCGTTAACCTTCATCTCAAACCCCTTCTATACTCCCCCTCTAACACCATTTTGGTATCATCAGGCATTTGAGATTATCCTAATATGAACCCTAAAAGGGGGGGGGGGGTGTGTTTTCCCAGTGGTTCCCTGATTATGACTCATCAGGGAGCTTGGGCACTTTCCCATTAATTAACCTTAAAGGGGGTATTTTGAAGTCCCAGTTTTTCAATATCCTAAGAGAACCCCTCCATAGGGGTAATGTTACCCATATTGTTACAGGTCAATGCCACCAACAGTAATTCTGGTAGAGATATACAAAAGTTATCTGTATTTCAAATATTAGGAGGTACGGGCAGTTTGGAGTTTTTGCCATTAGGTCTAAAAAACTCTGGTAAGAGATTTGGGGTCACCCCCATGTTCTTGATGGGGGTGGTTAAGGGGCTGTGTGTGCATTACCTTGCACCTTATATCCATAGAGGAAAAACAATAGGTGGGAGTGTTCCCATGTATAAGTATATGTACCCCTATACCTCACGGGTTAGCCAGAAAACAGTTTAAGTCGATATCCAGGTTGAGGCCCCTTGGAGCAAGGGACCTCAACCTGTATATCCATGCGGTTTCATTTTGTGATATAAGTGTGGTTTTGTTACCCCCTCGCCAATGATCCCTCACACAGTCAATCCCATAGAAAATCATTCCTGTGGGGTCCCGATTGTGTACTGTGTCGAAATGGCGGGAAAGATGATGTTTTGGGAACCCTTTTTTGATGTTTTTAATGTGTTCCCGTATTCTCACATATAGGGGTCGGGTGGTTCTTCCCACATATTGCATTTGGCACGGGCACTCGATGACATAGGTCACGTGCGTACTCTGACAGGTAATGAGTTCCCTGATCTGATATTGTTTGTGGTCTGATCTTGATTTAAAGGTTTCCCTTTTCCGGGGTTGCTTTTTAGTGACCCTACATGGTAGGCATTTTTGGCACTTATAAAACCCTTTCATGTCTGGAAAAATCCGAGTCGTCTTAGGGGGATTAATAACATTGTGTACTAAAAGATGTCGTAGATTGGGCGCTTTACGATATACTATCTTAGGTTTCTTGGGTAATATACCTGCTAGTGTTCTATCCTCTTTTAGGATAGGCCAGTACTTCTTCAGGATCTCCTCGAGTTCTTTGTATTGTGAGTTGAACCCTGTAATAAACGTCAGTTCTCCGTTGTTTTTCTTCTTTTTGGGTTTTGTTAGTAGATTCTTGCGATCTAGGTTTGCTATATCCCCCTTCAGCTTATTCAACGAATCTAGGTTGTATCCTTTTTCATGGAACCGCTCTACCAGGATGTTTGCTTGTTACAAATAATCATCCATGGTTACGCAGTTCCTCCTTAGTCTCGTTAGCTGGCCTTTGGGGATGTTCCCCTTCCACTGGGGGTGGTGACAACTATTAATAGGGATGTACCCGTTTCTGTCGGTTGCCTTAAAGAAGGTTTTCGTACACAGGCCATCATTCTTCTTGAATATTTCAAGGTATTCAATCCTTTGGAGATCCCATTTCCCTGTAAAGGTTAATCCATATCTGTTATTATTCAGCTCTTGCAGAAAATTTTCAAAGGTCTCAGATGTTCCTTCCCAGAATATGATTAAGTCGTCTATGTACCTCCGGTACAATTTCACTTGTGGTATATCCCTAGCATAGATGTATTCCTCTTCCCACATGTTCATGAGTAAGTTGGCCACACTTGGTGCATACCTTGCGCCCATAGCGACTCCCTTGGTTTGAACGTAATAGTTTTGGTCATACCAAAAATAGTTACAGGACATCGCTAACTCAAGGCCTTCAAGTATGAAATCTATCTGTTCTTGCCTCATGCTGGTAAGCTCATGAAGGGCTTTTTCCACACCCAGCAAGCCATCCTGTTGTACAATACTAGTGTATAATGAATTTACGTCAATGGTGGCTAGCAAGTAGTTTTGTGCCCCATCTATTTGCTGTAGTTCTTCTAATAGTTGGGCACTATCACGTAAATAGGATTTTCCCTTCTTGACAAGTGGTTTAAGGAATACATCAAGGTACTCTCCCAGCCTAGAGAACACTGAATTAATACCACTAATTATAGGTCTTCCGGGTGGCTTATGTAATCGTTTGTGAATTTTAGGTGTATAGTAAATCACCGGAGTTTTCGTGGAGCTTGAAACCAAATATTCTGCTTCTTTAGTGTTTAGAATCCCAATCTGTTTTCCTTTGTTTACATAGGTTCTCAGTTTCTTTTCATATGTACGCTTAGGGTTCTTCCTAAGTTTGTTATAGGTGTTTTCTACCTGAAGCAGGTTCCCCATCTCCTCCTCATAATCTTTCTTATTTAGTATTACTAGCCCTCCCCCTTTATCTGCAGGTCTTATGACCACCTCCTTTCTTTTACTCAGAGACTTTATTGTTTTCCAGATGTTTCTTGTTTTATGGTTGTTCCGTTTTTCTAGCTTCCTCAAATCGTCTTCCACCATTTTTTGGAATGCTTCCATACATTGATTCCCAGATGTTTTGGGGTTAAAGGTAGAGTTGTTTTTCAACCTTGTTTGCTCATATATTACTTCTCTCCTAGTTCTTGTATCAGTTTTTGTGA
The DNA here is from genome assembly GCF_042186555.1 of Aquarana catesbeiana. Taxonomy (NCBI): domain Eukaryota; kingdom Metazoa; phylum Chordata; class Amphibia; order Anura; family Ranidae; genus Aquarana; species Aquarana catesbeiana. The sequence goes on along the minus strand of NC_133336.1, from coordinate 99,412,866 downwards.
GGAAATGTTTTTTAAGGTTGAGTTTCCTCATAAACTTTTTCAAATCAATATATGTTTCGAATTTATCCAGATGTTTTTCAGGGGCAAATTTGAGTCCTAAATCAAGAATTTTCATCTCATCTTCAGAGAATTGGACATCACTAAGGTTAAAAATACCCTTCCCTAATATTCTCGTCTTCGCTTTCTTCTTCCCTCCTCTATTTCCTCTGGTCGTCTTCTTCTTTCTTCGGGTTCCATCCCGTGTCTTATGTCTCCTCCGTACCTCCTGGGGTGCTCCTGTTCCCTGTATAGTTGGTTCACTTCCCTCATTCTGTCTTGGTCTTCTCGGGGGTCTCCTCGCCCCATGTATGGTCCTCTCCATTCGGGATTCCTGTAGGGAGGCCTTGCCCTCCATCTCCCTGGTGGTTTGTCTCTCCCCCAGCGCCTGGGAAAATCCCTATGGGGTCCTCGGTCTCTTCTATATTGTGATCCTGGGGTTTCTTCATAATTGTTTCTATATTGGGCCCTCGCGTTTTCCCTTAATGGGGAGTATCTGTTTCTTGTGGGTATATTATACCCAGGTGTTTGAGGGGCTCTATGTTCATGTCTTTCTTGGTAGTTGCCACTGTGAGTTCTGGGTCTTGCCATTTGTCTATATGGTGTGGTTTGTTGTGACCTATAAGGGAACTTTACATTAGTTCTTACTATCTGTTGTGGTGTGTTGTTGCTCGGTCCCTCCATCTCCATCGATGTATCGGGACTGTCATCCATCTCCAATTCCTCCTCTAGTAAACCTGGGTCACTACTCATGGTTTGCCATTTGTAAACATTCATACCCTGATAGTCAATCAGGTTCCTTTTGTATTTTTTCTGTTTTTTTACTTGTATTTGGGTGTCATATTTTTTTATAATTTCCTGGAGCTCTTTCTCTTTGTTTTTATATTCATTCTGGTTGGTAAAGGGTATTAGTTGATTTTTGATATCAGTAATGTTGGCTTCAACCCCTTTAAGTTTAAACTGTCTTCTCTTAAGAATTTTATGTAAAAGCTCATTTTCACAGCCATTGAGGAAGGTGTACCATTCATCCATCAGCGCTGGGTCATCAATACCATCATTGGGGTCCAGGTCCCACCTTAGTCTCCTTGGTGTCATTTTTGCTGTGATATAGGATTCCAGGGTGGCTATATCCCACCACACTCTAAGCTGTTTCTCCATAGTGTGTCTTAATTTCTTCATCAGGCCATTCATGTCTTGTGTATTGTTCACTGTCTCCTGACTAAAAATGCCACCCAGGTCGATATTCCTATTTCCCATATACCCGAAAATGTCCATAGCTGCAAGCTAAAAAAAGATCCCACCAGAGGTTGGAACTAAAGTATAGAATAGAATATAAAGAGCTGCGCTTAGGACAATGATTTAGGTATGCTGCCCCCCTTAAAAGAGCTTCCCTAGGGATTCTCTACTAATTAAAAATATGTTAACAAGGGTTGTGGCGCTTCCTATGGGGTAATGAATGGGAGAGGTGGTTTGTCGTGTACACAGGTGGTTCCCCCAATATAATCCTAATAAAGGTACCTGGTCCCGCCAGGGAACTTAGTTACCATAAATATATATGTCTGTGCCTGCACACATACACATATATATACACGTAGACCCGTATATATCAGCAGAGATAAATAGTAATTGTGGGCAAAGGAACTATCTTTAGTAGTGGTTCACTTAGAACCCTATATTAAGGGGTGTGAACTAAGACCCCTCCACCTGTGATAGGTCTACACCATATGCCACCACTAAGTGGAATAACTATGCCGTATATGTGTAAAACTTATATATACTCTACTAATCCAAAATAATCCAAACCATAAATATAAACTCTGCTTATCCAGTGCGAAATAAACATATATAGAAATATGTTGCCAAAACATTACATATTATGATCAAAATTGGTGCAAGTAAACATATTGTAATAAAAATGAGTGCAAAGAAAACCCAGTTAACAGTTTTTCAGTGATTATAGTCCTTAAAGTGAAATAACTTGTTCAGACCCAGTGTTCCAAGCAATTTCGTGACTTGAGTGTTCTCAGATAATTCCTGTGACTTTTGTGCACCCCCTTGCGGGCCACTCACCAGATCCAACAGCCCCAGAAGGGGCAACCAGCATCAGGTGTCTCAATCACGGTCTCCTCTCCACAACAGTCATGAGGGCCCTTCAAGATGATTTCCGTGCTGTTGGTTTTCCCAATGGATTCCCGGATCCTCCAGCCTCAGACGGAACAGATTGCATGGGGTATTACGATCACAATTTTCTCTCCCCCACCGTCCTACCGAGCATCCAGGTAATTTCCTACTGTTGGGTTCAGTGTTCACAGTGGCTCCCTCATGGAATAAAAAAAAATGGAAAAGCTCCCATAGTGTAGTATATGAAAACTTTTATTCAAAAAACTCCATCAGCATACAGCGGAGTAAAAATGAAATTAGAATTAAAATTAAAAATAAAAATAAAAATAACTCAGTAGAATAAAAAAGTAGAAAAAAACACACAATTTGCTAGCTCAGGAATAAAAAAATTAGAATAATTTAGAATAATAATTTAGAATAATAATTTAGAATAATAATTTTTCTAAAGAAGCAGAATATTTGGTTTCAAGCTCCACGAAAACTCCGGTGATTTACTATACACCTAAAATTCACAAACGATTACATAAGCCACCCGGAAGACCTATAATTAGTGGTATTAATTCAGTGTTCTCTAGGCTGGGAGAGTACCTTGATGTATTCCTTAAACCACTTGTCAAGAAGGGAAAATCCTATTTACGTGATAGTGCCCAACTATTAGAAGAACTACAGCAAATAGATGGGGCACAAAACTACTTGCTAGCCACCATTGACGTAAATTCGTTATACACTAGTATTGTACAACAGGATGGCTTGCTGGGTGTGGAAAAAGCCCTTCATGAGCTTACCAGCATGAGGCAAGAACAGATAGATTTCATACTTGAAGGCCTTGAGTTAGCGATGTCCTGTAACTATTTTTGGTATGACCAAAACTATTACGTTCAAACCAAGGGAGTCGCTATGGGCGCAAGGTATGCACCAAGTGTGGCCAACTTACTCATGAACATGTGGGAAGAGGAATACATCTATGCTAGGGATATACCACAAGTGAAATTGTACCGGAGGTACATAGACGACTTAATCATATTCTGGGAAGGAACATCTGAGACCTTTGAAAATTTTCTGCAAGAGCTGAATAATAACAGATATGGATTAACCTTTACAGGGAAATGGGATCTCCAAAGGATTGAATACCTTGACCTTGAAATATTCAAGAAGAATGATGGCCTGTGTACGAAAACCTTCTTTAAGGCAACCGACAGAAACGGGTACATCCCTATTAATAGTTGTCACCACCCCCAGTAGAAGGGGAACATCCCCAAAGGCCAGCTAACGAGACTAAGGAGGAACTGCGTAACCATGGATGATTATTTGGAACAAGCAAACATCCTGGTAGAGCGGTTCCATGAAAAAGGATACAACCTAGATTCGTTGAATAAGCTGAAGGGGGATATAGCAAACCTAGATCGCAAGAATCTACTAACAAAACCCAAAAAGAAGAAAAACAACGGAGAACTGACGTTTATTACAGGGTTCAACTCACAATACAAAGAACTCGAGGAGATCCTGAAGAAGTACTGGCCTATCCTAAAAGAGGATAGAACACTAGCAGGTATATTACCCAAGAAACCTAAGCTAGTATATCGTAAAGCGCCCAATCTACGGCATCTTTTAGTACACAATGTTATTAATCCCCCTAAGACGACTCGGATTTTTCCAGACATGAAAGGGTTTTATAAGTGCCAAAAATGCCTACCATGTAGGGTCACTAAAAAGCAACCCCGGAAAAGGGAAACCTTTACATCAAGATCAGACCACAAACAATATCAGATCAGGGAACTCATTACCTGTCAGAGTACGCACGTGACCTATGTCATCGAGTGCCCGTGCCAAATGCAATATGTGGGAAGAACCACCCGACCCCTATATGTGAGAATACGGGAACACATTAAAAACATCAAAAAAGGGTTCCCAAAACATCATCTTTCCCGCCATTTCGACACAGTACACAATCGGGACCCCACAGGAATGATTTTCTATGGGATTGACTGTGTGAGGGATCATTGGCGAGGGGGTAACAAAACCACACTTATATCACAAAATGAAACCGCATGGATATACAGGTTGAGGTCCCTTGCTCCAAGGGGCCTCAACCTGGATATCGACTTAAACTGTTTTCTGGCTAACCCGTGAGGTATAGGGGTACATATACTTATACATGGGAACACTCCCACCTATTGTTTTTCCTCTATGGATATAAGGTGCAAGGTAATGCACACACAGCCCCTTAACCACCCCCATCAAGAACATGGGGGTGACCCCAAATCTCTTACCAGAGTTTTTTAGACCTAATGGCAAAAACTCCAAACTCCAAATACCTCCTAATATTTGAAATACAGATAACTTTTGTATATCTCTACCAGAATTACTGTTGGTGGCATTGACCTGTAACAATTTGGGTAACATTACCCCTATGGAGGGGTTCTCTTAGGATATTGAAAAACTGGGACTTCAAAATACCCCCTATAAGGTTAATTAATGGGAAAGTGCCCAAGCTCCCTGATGAGTCATAATCAGGGAACCACTGGGAAAACACAACCCCCCCCCTTCCCCCCCCCCCCCCCCCCCCCCCTAGTAGGGTTCATATTAGGATAATCTCAAATGCCTGATGATACCAAAATGGTGTTAGAGGGGGAGTATAGAAGGGGTTTGAGATGAAGGTTAACGCATGTTTATGGAAAAATTTTTCCCATACATATACATCCATACTATTTGGTCCATAATATATATTTTTTCCCATATATATATTTTTCACATATTTTCTGGGTGTATATTTTCCATTTTTATTTCTACTTGCCTTAGATTTTCCATTATTTATATTATTTATTTATATTGTAATTTAGCTAAATTGTTTTAGGGATAATGTACTTAGTAATAGGATGGCAATATAGTCTCTAACCATTAGCTGGGCTTGCAACACGAGAAAAGCTGAATGATCACCTCTGCTGACACTTCAGACAAGGTGGGAGTGTTACTCCGCCTTGTTATGATAGGATTGGACATGTTAGAAACATGGGGTGGATCTAGATCGACGGCTCCCTACTAATGGACGTAGCGCGTGGCGTGCTGGCATCGTTGCTGAAGACGTCCATGACGAAACGCGTACAACGACGCCACGCACGCTACGTCACTTCCGGGTACGGACCCTGGTTGGAACGCAGGTGGAGCGCAAACAGCTCTAACCAGCGGTACGCACTCTTTACCGATACGGGTCTGTTCTCAGGCTTTTTCCCGAGCTAGCAAATTGTTTATTCTAATTTTTTTATTCCTGAGCTAGCAAATTGTGTGTTTTTTTCTACTTTTTTATTCTACTGAGTTATTTTTATTTTTATTTTTATTTTTAATTTTAATTCTAATTTCATTTTTACTCCGCTGTATGCTGATGGAGTTTTTTGAATAAAAGTTTTCATATACTACACTATGGGAGCTTCCTATTTTTTTCATTCCATGAGGGAGCCACTGTGAACACTGAACCCAACAGTAGGAAATTACCTGGATGCTCGGTAGGACGGTGGGGGAGAGAAAATTGTGATCGTAATACCCCATGCAATCTGTTCCGTCTGAGGCTGGAGGATCCGGGAATCCATTGGGAAAACCAACAGCACGAAAATCATCTTGAAGGGCCCGCATGACTGTTGTGGAGAGGAGACCGTGATTGAGACACCTGATGCTGGTTGCCCCTTCTGGGGCTGTTGGATCTGGTGAGTGGGGACCCGCAAGGGGGTGCACAAAAGTCACAGGAATTATCTGAGAACACTCAAGTCACGAAATTGCTTGGAACACTGGGTCTGAACAAGTTATTTCACTTTAAGGACTATAATCACTGAAAAACTGTTAACTGGGTTTTCTTTGCACTCATTTTTATTACAATATGTTTACTTGCACCAATTTTGATCATAATATGTAATGTTTTGGCAACATATTTCTATATATGTTTATTTCGCACTGGATAAGCAGAGTTTATATTTATGGTTTGGATTATTTTGGATTAGTAGAGTATATATAAGTTTTACACATATACGGCATAGTTATTCCACTTAGTGGTGGCATATGGTGTAGACCTATCACAGGTGGAGGGGTCTTAGTTCACACCCCTTAATATAGGGTTCTAAGTGAACCACTACTAAAGATAGTTCCTTTGCCCACAATTACTATTTATCTCTGCTGATATATACGGGTGTACGTGTATATATATGTGTATGTGTGCAGGCACAGACATATATATTTATGGTAACTAAGTTCCCTGGCGGGACCAGGTACCTTTATTAGGATTATATTGGGGGAACCACCTGTGTACACGACAAACCACCTCTCCCATTCATTACTCCTATCCGGAGAGTCCCTGCGGAATGAGCGGCTGTGCAGGCTGTTATGACACAAACAGGAGATTTTGATGTTTCATGCCCGATGCTCTTTTTTGTATGGGAAAAAAAAAAACTTACCTGAGCCGTGCAGCCCCTTACCTAGTGGTATGTCAAGGATCTTTTTGTTGTGATACTGGACTGCGGGAGGCAGCTGAAATAATAAAGAAAATATGAAGAAAAGGGTTTCTGTGTTTTTTTTTTTTTGGCTTGTATATTTGTAAGTGTTATACATCTAGCTTCCATTGGGAGGCAGCGATGCAGCAAGAAGGTGCTTTCAAATAGTGGAGAGGAATTGAAGTAGCAGAGGGGGGACGTTTCCCTGTTGACAGCTGCCTTCGTAATAGCCAGAGACTGCCTATATATATATCTACTTTGGGTGTACCAAGATGGCTGACGCAGCTTCACTCTGCAATTACGCATGTGACGATGACATCATCCGGCGGTGCTGAGGTCCCGCCTCTGAAACAGGCAAAAGGAGCCACAGGAATCATGTACCGCACTACTGTTGTGGGAGACTTTCTCCCCCTCTTTCTCTTCCCCTCTCCCTCTCTCTTTCTCTTTCTTGTTGATCTACTAGGAGTGGGCATTGTGTGGTGACACTTGCCATTCTCAAACTCTCGAGGAACTATGACCCACCACATGCCCGCACCTGGGCCTTCCACACCTTTACTTTCCTAAATCTACCATCAACCATATGGCCCATCTATATGGGATATCCTTTCACCTTCCAATCTATAGCTTGTTACCGAAGTTGAACCCATACCAATCTACCCCAGGTTATGTTCTTTAAAACTCTCTTATCAGACAAATTTTTCACGTGAAAGTAGGTAGTGTCATAAACTACACACTACTTGCATACTCTCTATACCACACCTCTAGCTACAGTCAAGGACGAAATGTTATCTGACAGATGTGCCCCCACCCTTTCACAGTTCAGTCCCATTAGGGGTGAACGGGTGGACTGGAGGCACACCCCACATCATACAAAGGCCAATAGAGGCCCTATGTTTCGGTCCTCTTTGTCAACCTGTTTTATTGGTTCTGTATTAATTATACTTTACATGTTCACCCTCCGGCACATACAGTAAGCTTACGCATGCTAATTTTCGAAGAAATTGTATCCCATGCAACTGCTTATAAACTTTTCCGTCTTTCTTATGTACACCTTCATTAAAACATTGAACAAGAAAAGGAGCCACAGGAGGAGGGCGCGAATCGCTGCAAAGACCCGAGGAGAAGGGGGGCAAGATAGCATGTCTCCTGGAGGAGCAGATGACAGCCTAAAGGAGCCTGGGGAGGTGACATAAGGTATCACATAGAAATCCTCTATACGAGACTGCTGTCACTCCCTCGTGCAGGTGCATATCCATGGAAGAACATTAGTTGTTGATCCTGCTCAAACGCCACTGGGATAATTTCCACAATAGAGTAGATGTCCAAGGGGAAGGGGGGAAGAGCAGACCTGATTCCCCGTGACCCCTCTTGCCCCAAAAAAGATCCACAGAAAAAATGGGCTCCCTTACTTGTTGTCACATTTAGCAGCCTAAGTCCTGGGACTACAGGGGAGCATGAACCAGTAAAGTTAACACCAACACAGTGGTGAGGTAAGGGCTGATCCAGGTGATCCTGCAGGCTTGAAGACAGAAAAAACAATGACTGGGGGGGGGGGGCAACTCTTTCTTTTATAGAGTTAAAGTGGTCCTGTGGGTTGGTTGTGGGCGGAGCAACCATGTGTATGCTGCCATGGAGGCACCAGGAAAGAAAGATGCCAGATTTAGCTGAAGTCCAGGACATCGTATGACTTCCTATGGGTGGGAAATGGTTAATCTGGACTTCGTGTGGGTGGGGGGTTTTATTTGCATGGGGAGCAATTAAAGTGTATGTCAAGCCAATAAATCTTTTTTTGAGTTTTGGATAAAAAGAACTGTTAAAACTTCTGCCATATTTTTATTTTTGTCTGTGTCTCGACTGCAGATTTTCCCTCACTTCGTCTGATAAAACCATTGTTACCAAGAAAGGAGGTGAGTGTAGATCTCTCTAAAAGGAGCCCCACATAGTCATAAAAACCATCAGGAGTTGTAATCCTTCCCTATCCAAAAATAGAAAAAAAAGGTTTTTGGCTTGGCATACCCTTTAAGGTTTCATCTTTTCTAAGATTTAAGATTAAGATTTAACCAGCTTTATGACTTTTTTTTTGCTATTATTAAAGCGGTATTAAACCCAAACCCAAAAATGTAATATATTCCACCTTACCAATCATTAGATGTGGTGTCTGCATATGTTTTCTTTTTTAGGCTTTTTTCCCCTCTGTTATCACCTGGTGATCTGGCCAGTAACAGGCCTCTTGTATTAGAGTCCCCCACTCTGGATGAAGCAAAACAGGGGGCACATTTGGACAGCAGCATTGTCAGTATGGGGGAAGAGAGTGTTATGTAACGTACACACGGTCGGACTTTAGACCGGACTGGTCCGACGGGCTTTCCGACGGACTTTTGACAGACTTCCGCCAGACTTTTTTTACGAATGGACTTGCCTACACACGACCAGACTACGGACGGCCTTGCCTACACACGACCGGACTTTCCGGCGGACCTATTTCCCGATGGAGTTATGGCGGACTTTCCAAATGAACGGACTTGCCCATACACGAACAAGTCCGTTCATTTTGAACGTGACTCGGGTACGACGGGACTAGAAAAGGAAGTCAATCTCGCCGCTTTTATCGGCGAGATTGACACCTTGCGAGCCCCGTCGCGGGGCATACCAGGCCCTTAGGTCTGGAACGGATTTTAAGGGGAACCCCCTACACTGAGAAAACGGCGTGGGGTACCCCCAAAATCCCCCCCACCCCAAAGCACCTTGTCCCCATGTTGATGAGGACAAGGGCCTCTTCCTGACAACCCTGGCCGTTGGTTGCAGGGTCTGCGGGCGGGGAGCTTATCGGAATCCAGGGCGCCCCTCTCCCCCAAAGCACCCATCCCCCCCATGTTGAGGGCATGCAGCCTGGTACGGTTCAGGAGGGGGGGCGCTCGCTCGTCCCCACCCCCTTTCCTGACCGGCCAGGCTACGTGCTCGGATATGGGTCTGGTACGGATTTTGGGGGGACCCCGCGCCATTTTTTCGGTGTAGGGGGTTTCCCTTAAAATCCATACCAGACCTAAGGGACATCGTTGCCTCCCTCTCGCGCTCGCCGCAATAGGAAAATTTGTTTTTCCTATTGCAGCGAGCGCGAGATGCAGCACCTTGCCCTTGCGTCGCATCTGGTCTGTCGGACCAGCATACAGAAGAACGGGCTTTCCATTAGGAACTGAGTCCGGCGGAGTTACGAAGTAAAGGTTTGAAGCCGGCTTCAAATCTAAAGTCCGTCGGATTTCTGACTGAAACGGTCCGTTGGAAGTCCCATGCAAACCACACACGATCGAATTGTCTGCCGAATTCGGTCCGGTCCGAAAGTCCGCCCGTGTGTACACGGCATTAGAAGTACTAACAGATTTAAATACACTAACAAATTGAAGCCAAAGGTCAAGGATAAGTTCACCTTTGGGAACATAATACATGTTCCACCTAATTTTTGAGGTGGAACATGTAACATATTCCCACTCCTGCAGCGTCTTCCTTATCCCGATCCCAACTTCTCCCCAGCTCGCTGTCACTATTTCTAATAATAGATTTGTATTAAATCTTTCAAAATGTTTTTGACATTACAGAAAAGGAAGTAATAAAGAGTTAGAACAGACTACTATACAGGGATAACCATATGAGACAATTCTGCTATGCAGGGCAGTAGATGATTCTCTGATGACGATACAAGGGACTCTGAAGTATTATCCAAATAAATACGGTACTTCTTATATTAATATGTCAGACAATGACTTCAAGAAAGTCAGTGACAATGATTGAATTCAATGGTTGCTGTCACAATAAAAATGCTGCACCATTCATTCATTCGATCCTAATGGGAGTGATGATTCCCAATTTAACCAATTTAACCAAGCTGCTATATATGTACTAGCAGGCTTCAGCAGGCTTTCAACAACCTTCAAGAAGTATTGAAGCCTGTCAGCCTCGGTTCACACTGGGACGACTTGTCAGGCGACCTAGGTCGCCTGACAAGTAGCGTCCCGTTCAGTACAATGGAATCGTTCTAATCGCTCCGACTTAGAAAAAGGTTCCTGCACGACTTTGGGGGCGACTTGAATAGACTTCTATACAGAAGTCGTTTTGCAAGTCGCCCCAGCAGTTGTGTGCAGGTCGCCTCGGTGAGGCAACCTGCAAGTCGTGCCGCCTCTGGTGTGAACCGAGGCTTAGGAGCTTGGTTAAAATGGCAATCATCAGCCTCATTAAGATCTGTGTTCAACATTTACAAACTGGAGCTGAATGGTATGTTAAACGCTTCAACAAAGCTCTGCAAATGCTTTGTCAAAGCTTGCTGTTCACACTGCTCTTACACAAGCTGATGCCTGTGTTAAACTGGCCTAAAAGCTGATCATTGTAAGCACCCCTGGTAGTGTTAAATGGTTTGTCTCATCCATGTAACTGATACATTTGCTGGAGAGCTAGTTCTGAAAAACAACAGACTTACTGAAAAGATGACCTGATGAAAATAGAAGAAAGGAATCCTAAAAAAGAAAACAAATGCAGCCATCACATCTAAGAATTTGTAAGCTGCGATATAATAAATGTTTGCTTTTGGGTTTAATACCGCTTTAAAATTATCAACCTGTCCAATTTTTATTGGCCAGGTGGCAACCCTAAATACAATGATTGACTTGCTTCTACAACACATATGCAACATTGTAGATTGTAGAAATGTCCCACTTTTGCTATGGGTCCAAAAGGCTGTGGAACATTCATTTTTTGTTCCATTCACAAGAAAAAAGGCCTACTGAATATTTATTACAAAATGCGTTTTGCCTGGAGTTCAATGTTAAAGGCTTGCACAGCTGGAAAATTAGAATTCGTTTTAAACACCACCATAACTAGGCATGCTGCATGCTGCTGATCTGAATACATTAACAAAGTTTTTATGTGATGTCAATTTTGTTTTCTCCTTCTCAATAATTTTAAAGTGACTATTTCTTAAAATGAAGAGCAATATACTGTAAAACATAAGAGAATACAATATACACAGATACTGTATATATTAAAACTGATAGAATATTGCATATAATAAACATGGAATGTAAAATTACCAAAACCGCCAAGACAATAGCTTTAAGGACATGGAATGTACACACCTTCCATTAATTAAAGCTTAATTTTATTAAAACAGACCTAAAATCTCTCTTCAAGTTGGAATTCCACTACCTTGATGCTCACTATCCTGAAATAACACAAATGACACTCTGCATTAGCTAATCAGTGCCTCTGCTTCACACGGACACTGCCCAGGGGCTGTGATCAGAAAGAAACTGGAGACCAATAACCACAAGGAACCCCAAAATTACTTATAAACTGAACTCTAGGCCAATGTTTCTCAATCTTTTTTCAGTCAAGGCACCCTTTAAAAATTATGGACAGTCTTGAGGCACCCCATTCTTCTGCCTCACTCAGCTAATGTGACCCCAATGCTGACAGAGAGGGGCAGGGGAGGGTCGAACAAGGATATTATGCAGGCGACTGACATCCTCCTTATCAACTGATGATGTCATTGGTGACGGTCCTTAGGATGTTGGCAGTAATAAGGTTGTAATGGTGTACAATGAAAACCCATGGCTTTGTGTAATTAAAAGGCAGATTTCATCCCACGCCGGCTTGTATATAATTTTTGGGCAATTTTTAGGCATTTTGCCAAGGAACCCCTAAAGAATCCTCAAGGCACCCCAAGGCTGCTCTAGTTTCATCCAGCTACATATAAAGAACAAGCCCGGAATGAAAATGGAACCTTAGGTGAGGGTGAACATGACTGGGGACAGCTGTAGTGGGTGCACAGGATGTTGACATGGGAGTTTTTGGGTTGGTCAGGGGGAGGAGTGTAAAGTTAATTTTGACCCTGCAGATGGGAGGGGTTAGTCATTCGTGGGGCAGCAGAGACAGTGAGAGGTATAGGTAAGGTTTTTTACTGTCAGCATGGAGACCTTTGACGGCCTTATAGAACAGCTTAGGACAGCCGCAGAGGTGCACAGCACACAGTGGCTGAATTCTCAGCTCACGGTGTTGCTACAGAGGTCGAGGCAGGGCTCAGGTCCATCAGCTCCCTTAACATCGCGCGCGAGGAGGTCTCAGCCTCCTGCGCGTTTTAGGCTGGAAGAGACCCCCTCGGGTGAGCCGCCAATCTGGGAGCCCAAATTCGGACCCTCCAGCGCCCAACCATGGCTGCTGCTGCTGGGGCTGGGAGGAATCCCCATCGTGGGTGGGACACGGCCAGGAAGGCGCCATCAGCATCCCCCTCCAGGCTCGGCGTGGATGACTTGCGTTTACTGGCGTGGGCACCTTCCCCCGAGCGGCCGCGGCCATTGCTTGGGGAAGCGGAGTTTCCCATGGGGTCGGTGGCAGTGGTGGACTGGTGCCTGCCAGCCAGCAGCGCGCTCAACAAGGGAGAAGTGAAGGAGTCGGCTGAAGTGCACTGAAGTCGCGGGCCGATGACATCACGGATGTGCAACCGGGACCTTCTACGTACTCAGCGTCCCCTGGTGGGCAGGGGGACCAACGATCGGAAGGTGAACTGTCAGATTCTGGATCGGATGGGCCTGGCGTGGCGCCAGTTCAGGCAAGACATCTACAGGGATCCGGATCAGCGGCTGGTCGGTCGGTTTCCCCTGGGCAGCCTGGTAAGTCTGTGTCTGTTCATGTCAATGTGCCTGTTATGTCTGTGTCCCACCCTCCCCTTGTTAGTTCCCCTTCTGGGTTATTGGTGGGGGGTCCGGTTAGCTCCCCCACTGGGATGATGGTGGAGGGAGGTCCGGCCTCGGCACCTGTTTTTGCTGCAGGGGCTGGGCCTGTGGGGACTAAGGGAGTGCCGCAAGGGGGCTTCCAGGGCATGGGCGCCGGTGGCATGCTTGTACAGCATTTGCTGTCTGCGCTCTTAGTGTTTAGGGGTCCTGGAACAGCCACACCTGGGGCTCTACTCTCCTCGGTTGCAGCATGGACAGTGGGGGGTGGGCCGGGGGCACTATGGCGCCGCCTGGTGTCCTCCCAGTGGTGAGGTCACCTCCGCCACCATTGTCGGGGATGGCGGTTTTGCCATCGCCGGAAGTGGTGGTGCCCACGCCTCCACAGGCGGTGGTGGCGGTTCCGCCTGCTACTGGGGTGGTGACAGGACCATCACCATTAACAATGGAGTCATCAAAGGATGGGGTTCCTGCGACGGTATCTTTGCAGGTGAGTATGAGTACAGGGACGCCAGGGGTGTCAGTGGTGGAGGAAGTGCGGCTTGTGGATGCAGCACGGTGTGAGGTTTACATTTTCTAAGAGGGCCCCCTTGGTTCCCATCTAAAAACGGAGGTTAGGGAGAGGATCTGGAAAGGGAAGTATGTAGAGATCTTATCGTTCCTTCCGCTGGAAAAGTTTAATCTGGACAAGATTAAGCCGGACGAGAGCAAAAAGGAAGAAGAGCAGAAACGGCGTTATCGGCTGATCCCTAGAACGTTTGCAAATTGGTCGCAGGCGTTTCACATTTTAGCGAGCGTCACTGGGGAGAAGGCTGCGGACAATTGTTCGGGGCTGTTCTGTTACCTGGATTCCATCAGTTAGGCACAAAGGGTTTATGGGGGGTGGCCTGGCTTAGGTACGACGAGCAGTTCTGGCAGCGGGAGGCTTTTCGGCCGCCGTTGCGGATCAAAAAGATATTGGGCTGTGGATGAAGCTCATGACGCAAGCCAGGGCGGTGCTGCCGCCCTTTCATAGTGGGGCCGGGGTGCCAACACCTCGTCACCATCAGCCGTTAAGCGCAAGGAGTTCTGTTGGCAGCTCAATGAGGGAACCTGCAAGTTCAGGGGAGCCTGCTGCTTCTGACATGAGTGTTCAGGATGCGGAGGTGCCCACCTGTGCTCTAAGTGTTTCCGGAAAGGTAAGAAACCGGCCGACGCTGGAAAAAGGGAGGACTCCGGTGAGGGTGGAAAAAATGTCGCCGTATCTAAGTAGGTACCCTAACAGGGGGGGCGGCCCGGACGTTGTGGATGGATTTTAGGGATGGTTTCACCATCCCGAGCACGTTGGATAGGGTCCCCCCTGTTTCTCCTAATCTTAGATCAGCGTACGAACATCCAGAGGTGGTGGGAGGTAAGTTGCGTAAGGAGGTTGAGTTGGGGAGGATGGCGGGCCCGTTTGAGGGGCTGCCGGTGGAGGACTTGGTGGTTTCCCCTTGGGCGTGGTGCCCAAGAGGAAGCCAAATAAATTCCGCCTGATTCACCATTTGTCTCATCCAAAAGGGGGTTCAGTAAACGACGCGATTGATTCGGCGCGCTGTACGGTGTCTTACACTTCGTTTGACGAAGCAGTACGGTGGGTACAGAAATTCGGGGGAGGGGCACTCATGGCCAAGACCGACATTGAGTTGGCTTTTCGCCTATTGCCGGTTCATCCGGATAGTGTGCGTTTGTTGGGTTGTTGCTGGGAGGGTCAGTTTTTCATGGACAGGTGCCTTCCTATGGGTTGCTCTATCTCTTGCTCGTACTTTGAGTTGTTCAGTACTTTCCTGGAATGGGTCATCAAGGACTTGTCCGGCCTTAGTTCAGTCTTGCACCAAGAAATCTGGACTATTTCTTGGTGATGGGTCCGCCGAGAGAGCGGGCTTGTTCCATTTTGTTGGCCACGTTGCAACATGTCTTTCAGGTTTTTGGGGTTCCCCTGGCTAGAGAAAAAACGCAGGGCCCAACCACAGTCTTGAAGTTTTTGGGTATCATAATTGATACTACACTGATGGAGTGCAGGTTACCTAGTGATAAGCTGGAGGATCTTTGATCGACTGTGGCGGTATAAGGTTCAGCTGAAGGAGCTGCAGCCCTTACTGGGAAAACTGAACTTTGCGTGTAAAATTATGCCAATGGGGAGGGTCTTTTGTAGGCGCCTGGCAGCCGCGACTGTGGGAGTCAAGGCGCCACATCATTTCATTCGGTTAAGTCAGGAGCATCGGGCGGATCTGCAGGTTTGGGATTCCTTCTTAGAGCAGTATAATGGTAGGTGTTTTTGGTTGGGGCCGGCGGTTCAGGCGGCTGAGCTGGAGTTGTTCACGGATGCGGCGGGGTCGGTAGGCTATGCTGCTTATTTCAATGAGAAATGGTGCGTGGACCGGTGGCTGGTGGAGTTGGCGTGGTCGGCGTGGTCGGCGCTAGTGCGTAACCTCATGCTGTTGGAGTTGTTTCCAATAGTGCTTGCGGTGGAACTGTGGGGCATGGAATTCACCAACCGGAGGGTTCGTTTTCATTGCGATAACTTAGGTGTGGTACAGGCCATCAATTCCCTGTCGGCTTCTTCTTTGCCAGTGGTGTACCACTGCAACATCTGGTGTTAATATGTTTACGATTGAATATTTGTGTGTCTGCTGTACACATCCCTGGGGTGGAGAATGAGGTGGCTGATGCGCTTTCTCGTTTACAGTGGGAGAGGTTCCATCAATTGGCGCCGGGAGCGGAGCGGCTGGGAGTCCTGTGCCCCAGGCACATGTCGGAACTCGTCTTGATACCGTGATGGCTTTGGTGCGGCGCTTGGTAGCGGACGCTACATGGCGAGGGTATGAGCGGGTATGGCAGGAATGGCTGGAGTTGGCGAGTGATGTCGGCGGTTGTTCCAACAAAGAGGAAAGGCTTCACTTTTGTATTTGCTGGGTAAGAATTGCGAAGAAGGGGTGTCGGTTGCCGCGGTTAATAAGAAGATGTCGGGCCTTGCGTTCATGTTCCAGCTGAATGGGGTGGAGGATGTCATGAAGGCGTTTATAGTGCGGAAGGCTTTGAGGGGTTACAGACGGGGGCGAATTAAGCCGGATTCCAGAGGCCAGTGTCGTTGGGGATGTTAACTAACTTGGTGAGTAATCTGCCCCAGGTTTGTTTTTCTTCATTTGAAGCACGGCTGTTCAGAACAGCTTTTGTGTTGGCCTTTTTTGGGGCCTTGAGGGTGGGTGAATTTGTGAGCCCCTCAAAGTCGGTGGTTGGGGGTCTGGCATTGTCGGATGTATCAGTAGCTGACGATTCGATTACGTTGGTCATCCCTGGATCAAAAACTGATCAGTTGGGTAAAGGGGCTAAGGTGGTGTTGGGTGCGGTGACTGGGCTGGAGTTATGCCCGGTAAGGGTTATCTGGGAGTGACTAGGAATACGGCCTTCCGGTGGGGTTTCTCTTCTGGTACATGACAATGGTTCGCAGTTATCAATTTGTGTCCGTGTTCAGGAGGTGTTTAGTGGCAGGGGATTTCTCCCCTTGCGACTACTCATCTCATTCATTTGGGATTGGGGCGGCTACGGAGGCGGGAAGGTGGGGTGTCAGTGACCAGATCTTGCAACGGATTGGTCGCTGGGAATCTCAACGATTCTGACTCTATGTTCGCCCTCATTTACTTTGAAGGGTCGTGGGGAAGGGTCTGGGGGTGGAGCCCGGGTAGACGGGTCCTGTCTGGTGTTGTTTGTAATGTCTTTATGTGGTGTGGTATGTTAATAATGGGGTGGTATGAATGAAGATTGGTGTGTGTGTCTATGTTTCCCTTTGTGTCTTTCTGTCTTTCAGGCCCGGTGTGCCTAATATGGATCATGGGGCACTCATACGTCTACTGGGGAGCAAGAAGGGCCTTGGTCAGACAGGAAGGAAGGCAGTTGGATTTCCCAATGGAGGAGGCTTCGGTGTGGTGGATTGGGATTTCGGGCATGCTGTGGGCCCGCGTCCTTCCTGAAGTGCAGCGGTACGCAAGGCTGTGCTGTTGTTGCACGTAGGGGGTAATGATTTGAGTATCAGGGCCTCGAGGGATCTTATTCAGGATGTCAAATGGGATTTCTTACGTTTTAAGGTTAGCATTTCCGGAGACAGTGGTGGTGTGGTCAGATATGATTGTCAGGGCAACTTGGAGGGGTTCCCGGTCTGTTGAGCGAATCAGCAAGACCAGGATAAAGATTAACAAGGCTGTGGCCAAATTTGTGGTTTGCAATGGTGGATTGGTGGTCCGCCATTTCTAGTTGGAACCGGACATCGGTCTGTACTTAAGGGCCCATGGGGTACATTTGTCAGCCGTCAGGATAAACATGTGGTGCTTGTGGTGCCTGGGGCTCCAGGATGGGCTACAGCGGGCCTGTTGGCTGTGGCGGACCTCCCACGCGTGAGGTTGTCACCGGTGGGAGTCTGTGGCATACAGCCGAAGCGGTAGATGTACCTTCCTTCACGAACCTCAGGCAGAGCAGGAGTTTTAAAAAGTTGGGGTTTATTATAAGTGTTATATATATATATATATATATATATATATATATATATATATATATATTTACATATATATACATATATATATATACATATACATATATACATATACATATACATATATATATATATATACATATATATATATATATATACATATATATACATACATATATATATACATACATATATATATACATTTTTATAAAAATTGTTGTTTGTTAATAAAGGGGCCGGATGGCCATTTAATCCAGAAGGTGTGTGGTGATCATTTTAATAAGTAAGGTAAGGCAAGTAATGGAATGGGTTTTGATTAAGGGGAGCACACGAAAATCAGCTATACACCAGTCATGATTACATGTACTTAATGCAACTAGCAAAAACGCCTTGAGAAGAGGCAGAAAACATCCAATAAGGGCTCTACTGGGTTGCAAAGTGCTTGTCAACCCAACATTGATCATAGTTACAGGAAAAGAGGGAGAAAAAATGTCCTTATCAATGTGCAGCAGTGGTGTATTTAGGTTTTGTGCTGCCCTAGGCCTGACTAAACTCATGCACCCCCCTAATTTAACCACTTGACCACTGGGCACTTAAACCCCCTTCCTAACCAGACCAATTTTCAGCTTTTGGTGCTCTCACATTTTGAATGACAATTACTCAGTCATGCAACACTGTATCTATATGAAATTTTTGTCCTTTTTTTCACACAAATGGAGCTTTCTTTTGGTGGTATTTAATCACCGCTGGGTTCTTTATTTTTTGCGCCGTAAAAGAAAAAAGACCGAAAAATCTGTAAAAAAATACATTTTTCTTCATTTCTGTTATAATATTTTGCAAATTAGTAATTTTTCTTCATATATTTTGGCCAAAATTTATACCGCTACATATCTTTGGTAAAATTAACCCAAATCGGTGGATATTATTTGGTCTTTGTGAAAGTTATAGAGTCCAAAAGCTATGGTGCGAATATCTGAAAATTGATCACACCTGAAGTACTGACGGCCTATCTAATTTCTTGAGACCCTAACATTCCAGAAAAGTACAAATACCCCCCAAATGACCCCTTTTTGGAAAGAAGACATTCCAAGGTATTTAGAAAGATGCATGGTGAGTTTTTTGAAGTTGTCATTTTTTCCCACAATTCTTTGCAAAATCAAGGTTTTTTTTTTACTTTTTTTTTTCCCACAAAATTGTCATATTAGCAGGTTATTTCTCACACACTGCATATGCATACCACAAATTACACCCCAAAACACATTCTACTATTACTCCCGAGTACGGCGATACCACATGTGTGAGACTTTTACACAGCGTGGCCACATACAGAGGCCCAACATGCAGGGGAGCACCTTCAGGCGTTCTGGAGCACCCAGGCCAATTCTGACATTTCTCTCCTACATGTAAAAATCATCATTTATTAGCTAGAAAATTACATAGAACCCCAAAACATTATATATGTTTTTTTAGCAAAGACCCTAGAGAATACAATGGTGGTCGTTGCAACTTTTTATCTCACACGGTATTTGCGCAGCAATTTTTTAAACGCGTTTTTTTTGGAAAAAAAACTGTTTTGTGCTTTAAAAAACCAAAACAGTAAAGTTAGCCTAATGTTTTTGCATAATGTGAAAGATGAAGTTACGCCGAGTAAATAGATACCCAACATGTCACCTTTCAAAATTGCACGCGCTTGTGGAATGGCGCCAAACTTTGCTACTCAAAAATCCCCATAGGCGACGCTTTAAAATTTTTTACTGGTTACATGTTTTGAGTTACAGAGGAGGTCTAGGGCCAAAATTATTGCTCTCGCTCTACCGATCGCAGCGATACCTCACATGTGTGGTTTGAACACCGTTTTCATATGTGGGCGGGACTTACGTATGCGTTCGCTTCTGCATGCAAGCACACAGGGACAGGGGCGCTTTAAAAAAATTTTTTTTTTTTTTATTGTTCATTTTACTTTATTTATTTTACTTTGATGCTTTTTTCCAAAAAAAAAAAAAATTTTGACCACTTTTATTCCTATTACAAGGAATATAAACATCCTTGTAATAGGAATATGGCATGACAGGTCCTCTTTACAGTGAGATATGGGGTCAATAAGACCCCACATCTCACCTCTAGGCTGGGAAGCCTGAAATAAAAAAAAAATAAACGATCCTAGCTTCGATCGTAGCAGTGAGTCGGTAGAAGCGTGGGGGGGGGACATCCCCTCTCGCCTCCCGTAAGAACGATCAAGCAGTGGAACAGCCGCTATGATCATTCCTATGGTGTAGGGAATCGCCGGCTGAAAAAGCTGATATCTGAATGATGCCTGTAGCTGCACCCATCATTCAGATATCCCCGCACAAAGTCAAGGACATTGTATGATGGCCGGCGGGCGGGAAGTGGTTAAAACGCTTTTTTTTTTTTAACACAAAGTTGTCCATTTATACAATATTTCTACCACATAACATGTACATACCAAAAATGACACCCCAAAATAGATTCTCCTACTCCTCCTGAGTACGGCGATACCACATGTGTGAGACTTCCACAGCCTGGCCACATACAGAGGGCGAGTACAGCTGAGCATGGCTCAGCATGGCAGGGTATGGCGGGGTATTGCGGAGTATGGCGGGGTATTGCGGGGTATGGCGGAGTATGGCGGGGTATGGCGGAGTATGGCGGGGTATGGCGGAGTATGGCGGAGTATGGCGGGGTATGGCGGAGTATGGCGGGGTATGGCGGAGTATGGCGGGGTATTGTGGAGTATGGCGGGGTATTGCGGAGTATGGCGGGGGCATGGCAGAGTATGGCGGGGGCATGGCAGAGTATGGCGGGGGCATGGCAGAGTATGGCGGGGGCATGGCAGAGTATGGCGGGGGCATTGCAGAGTATGGCGGGGGCATTGCAGAGTATGGCGGGGGCATTGCAGAGTATTGCACAGCATTGCAGAGTATTGCACAGCATTGCAGAGTATTGTGGGGGCATTGCAGAGTATTGCACAGCATTGCAGAGTATTGTGGGGGTATTGCAGAGTATTGCACAGCATTGCAGAGTATTGTGGGGGTATTGCAGAGTATTGCACAGCATTGCAGAGTATTGTGGGGGTATTGCAGAGTATTGCACAGCATTGCAGAGTATTGTGGGGGTATTGCAGAGTATTGCACAGCATTGCAGAGTATTGTGGGGGTATTGCAGAGTACTGCACAGCATTGCAGAGTATTGTGGGGGTATTGCAGAGTATTGCACAGCATTGCAGAGTAGTGAGGGATGGCTGAGCATGGATGGATGGATGGCTGGATGTCTCTGTGCAGCGCTGTGGGCACTACACATCCAGCCCACAGCGCTGCAGACATCCATCCATCCCCCTCCCCGCTCACAGTGTACCGATCGGTACACAGGAGGGGAGGAGAGGAACCGGCGTCATCAGATGACGCCGGTCTGTTTACATGTGATCGGGCCGTCATTTGACGGCCCGATCACATGGTAAACGGCCGCGATCAGTGGCCATTTACCGGGATCCGTGATGCGCCGGGTCCTCTGGACCCGGCGGTCACGGATGTGTTCGGGTGCATGCCCCAGGGGGCGCGCGAGAGGGGAATTCCGGGAGGACGTCATATGACGTCCTCCCAGAGTTATCCAACCGCCCTGCAGCCGTCATTTGGCTATGGGCCGGTTGGTAAGTGGTTAAATACGGCCCACCCCTTCCTGCCGAAGCCACACCCTTCCTGTTTAAGACCCACCCTATCATCTGTAAACCACACCCCTTCCTCTTTAGGCTGATTTAGCACCTTTCAGGGGGGAGGGGGGAACAGGTACCTGTTTTTGACAGGCACCCTTCCCCACTCCCGAGAGACTGCGCTGCCCCCTCTGAAGTTCGGCCCCCCTCCTCCTTCCTCCACTGGGCCATTCAGAAAGTGCAACGCGCTTCGCACATGTGCAGTAGGGAACACCCTTACCATGAATGATGGTGGCAAAACCCGAGAGCCAATCCGAAAATCGGCTGAGGTGTCGACATCGCGGGATCCCTGGACAGGTAAGTGTCCTAATATTAAAAATCAGCAGCTACAGTATTTGTAGCTGCTGAGTTTGAATGTTTTTGGGGTGGGGGGTGGGGGCGGAACTCATCTTTAATCATTGATGGAGCACTTTATTGCAGTATCATGATCTGCATATTAATGCACTTTCACTAAATGTGGACAGTTTAATGGGTTTGCATTGATTTTAGCATGCATGGAACACCTTGCTCATGCCAGTGGCGGCTTGTGCTCAAAATTTTTTGGGGGGCGCAAACAAATTAAAAAATTCAGAAAAAAAGACATCAATTGCAGCCTCACTGTGCCCATCAAACGCAGCCACTGTTCCATCAAACGCAGCCACTGTGCCATCAAACGCAGCCACTGTGCCCATCAATTGTAGCCACTGTGCTCATCAATTGTAGCCACTGTGCCATCAAACGCTGCCATTGTTCCCATCAAACGCAGCCACTGTGCCCATCAAACGCTGCCACTGTACCCATCAAAACGCAGTCACTGTGCCCTCAAATGCAGCCACTGTGCCCTCAAACGCAGCCACTGTGCCCATCAAATGCTGCCACTGTGCTCATCAATTGTAGCCACTGTGCCATCAAATGCAGCTACTGTGCGCCATCAAACGCAGCCACTGAGCCCTCAAACGCAGCCACTGAGCCCTCAAACGCTGCCACTGTACCCATCAAACGCTGCCACTGTGCCAATCAAATGCTGCCACTGTGGCCTCAAACGCAGCCACTGTGCCCATCAAACGCAGCCACTGTGCCCTCAAACGCTGCCACTGTGCCCATCAAACATTGCCACTGTGCCCATCAAATGCAGCCACTTTGCCCAAACGCTGCCACTGTGCCCATCAAACGCTGCCACTGTGTCCTCCACTGTGCCCTCAAACGCAGCTACTGTGCCCATCAGTTGCTGCCACTGTGCCCATCAATTGTAGCCATTGTGCCATCAAATGTCACCATTGTACCCATCAAATGCTGCTACTGTGCCCATAACACTGATATAATTTATTCATTAAATTTTACCTGCTGATGTCCTGGGGGTTTCCCTCGTGCTCCTCTCTCTCTCCTCCTGACGTCACAGACCCTGCCCCGGTGCAGAGGAAAAGGAAAGCAGTGCGGAGGTGGGTAGGCAGAGCATAAGGCTCCACCTCCGCCAGTCACGGGCCACTTATGGGGGCGTGAGTCACACGCCCCCCCACACTCTGGCAAGCACGCCCATACACAGCGGCGCTGCTACAGCAAGCCGGCCGCCGTCGGCTGCATGTGTGCAGGGGACGGCCGCGGGAGCCGGGAATCGGGAAGACGGGTGGGGGGGCTCTCTCTCTTGCACCACCCTAGGCCTAGGCCTTGTTGGCCTAGGCCAAAAAACAGCCCTGCCTACAGTGCCGCCTATCAGTGCCCATCAGTGCTGCCTATCAGTACAGCCTCATCAGTGCTTCCACATCAGTGCCCACCAGTACTAACTCATCAGTGCCGCCTCATTAGTGCCCATCAGTGCAGCCTATCAGTGCCCATCAGTGAGGGAGACAAACTACCTGTTTGCAAAATTTTATAACAGACTATTAAAAATATATATTTTTTTTTTTTTTTGTTTCAAAATGTTCAGTCCTTTTTTTGTTTATTTAGCAAAAAATAAAACCCCAGTGGTAATTAAATACCATTAAAATAAAGCTCTATTTGTGTGAAAAAAAAATGATAAAAATTTCATATGGGTACAGTGCAACATGACCGCGCAATTGTCATTCAAAGTGTGACAGCGCTGAAAGCTGAAAATTGGCCTGCGCAGGAAGGGGGTAAAAGTGCCCAGCAGGCAAGTGGTTAATTGCTGCTCATTTATGTGCAGGTATTACAGGGTGGTGTCTGTATTGACTTGCAGGGATATTTACTATTGATATAACCTCAAACAAATGGCAGATTTTTATGTCTCTCTCTGTTTTTCTGTCTCTAAAGGGCATCTTTAGACGATGTTTGCTTGGTTTTATTTTTTTATAGAAGTTAGACTTTATTGGTGGGCTGTTGTAATCAGACTATCAATTTTTAAATGTTTAAAAATAAAATTAATTTGATTTTGATTTAATGTAAAAGCATTTTAATCAACAAACATGAAAAGAACTGTAAGGTTCAATTCATATTTGTGCATTTAAAATGGAATTAAACCCGATCACTAAAATCTTACATAAGCTTTAACATGTAATTGTAATCTCAAAAGGTATTTTCAATCTCTTTAAATATGCAGCTTCATTAAAATGATAAGTAATCTTGCCATGGAGGTTCTTGTTCAGACACTTATTATGGGGTGACAACTACCGTGTTTTCCCGAAAATAAGCCCGGGTCTTATATTAATTTTGGCAACAAAAGACCCAGTACGGCTTATTTTTGGGGTAGGCCTTACCATATAACGCGCTGTCTTCTCTCCCTCCCTGCCTGTCAGGAATCCCCAGTTTGAACAAAGTAAAAATGCCAAAATCCTCTCTGTTACAGTAGCACACAATACACAATGTGTGTACCCCTGCAATCCAACGGTGCCAAACACCTCAGCTCTGCTCTCCTCAACCTCTCCCAGCCCCCAGCCGGGGGGACCCCCCCATCCGCAATGCTCGGAGCAGGGAAAGAGAGCACACCAGCATGTGAACAAAAAAAGATCTTTAAATACCTTGTGGAGACAGGAGTATCCATACCGCTTACCACACACATTATGACATGCTAATTGATTGCAGAGGCTCTGCACTGAGACTACTGTACCTTCTGTGACCCGCCAAAAATATGCGGTGGGAGGGGGGCCGAGATCCCCCACCGACAGCCGGGAGAAGAAGAGAATACCAGCGGGGAGATCAGCTGAGCGCCACTCTGTACCAAAGGCACTTGACACCGCTAGATCACAGAGAGACACACACACACACAGCACATTGCCGTAACAGAGAGAATTATAGGAGTACACAAGCACCTCAAACTAGGGCTTATTTTCAGGGTAGGGCTTATATTGCAGCCCTCCTGGAAAATAGTTCTAGGTCTTATTTTCGGGGTAGGTCTTATTTTTGGGGAAACACGGTATCACACAATTATGCTACTATGTTGTCACCCTGCCCCACTCACTCCCAGTTCTGAGAGAACGTCATCATGTGCCTAGGGAAAAGATGGGAAACTGTGGTTCCCGAGGTGGAGGAAGGGACTGGGCCAATAGCGTTGGGTGTCAAAATGTATGTAATGTTTGTTGCATGTGCTGAAATATTACCAATGATTGTGGTACACTGCAGCAAACTGAAGAGTTCAAAATCAGTGCACACACATGGGGCTAACAGTGGCAAAGTAAAAAATGTCCCTAAATCAGTGGTGTCACTGAGAGGAAAAAAATGTCCCTGCATTGATGGTATCCTTGGAAAGAAAAATGTCCCTGTGACTGTGTGTGGGCGGGGTAACACTCGCACGGAGTGCGCTCATCAGTGCCCGGGACCAGGCTGAGACTGCAGTTATGTGAAATGTCAAACATTAACCCCTTTCTGACCAGCCACCGCAGGTAGGCTCCCCTGCACAAGCCGTCATAGCTTTACGTTGGCTCTTCAAGACGCTTTAGCAGGCGCGAGCACGCCCGCAGCGTATCCCCGGAGCCGATGCGCGTGCCCGGCGGGTGCGATGACCGCCAAGCACCAGCGATCGCTCGTGACAGAGCGAGAACCCGGGATCTGTGTGTGTAAACACACAAATCCCGGTTCTCTCAGGGGAGAGGGGACAGATTGTGTGCTCCTACTAAGTATGAACACCGATCGGTCTCCTCCCCAATCAGTCCCATCCCCCCCACAGTTAGAACACACCTAGGGAACACAGTTAACACCTTGATCGCTCCCTAGTGTTAACCCCTTTCCTGCCAATGACATTTATACAGTAATCAGTGGCTATTTTTAGCTCTGATCGCTGTATAAATGTCACTGGTCCCAAACTAGTGTCAAAAGTGTCTGATCTGTCCGCCTCAATGTCACAGTCACAATAAAAATCACTGATCACTGCCATTACTAGTAAAAAAAACATAATAATAAAAATGCAAACCAATCAATATACGCTTATTGCGATTTTTTTTTTTTACCAAAAATATGTAGAAGAATACATATCAGCCTAAACTGAAATTGAAATCAAAATTGTCGCTCTTTTTTTGTTTATAGCGCAAAAAATAAAAACTGCAAAGGTGTTTAAATACCACCAAAAGAAAACTCTATTTGTGGGGAAAAAAGGACATCAATTTTGTTTGGGTACAATGTCACACGACCACGCAATTGTCAGTTAAAGCGACGCAGCACCGTATCGCAAAAAATGGCCTGTCAGGAAGGGGGCAGATCCTCCTGGGGCTGAAGTGGTTAAGGCAGTTCCCTAACTTAGAAATGACTCACTCACTATGTGTAGTAGCAAAGTACAGAGTTCCTCTGAAAAGCGACTTGTCCCATGTCACTACACAATGTACTTGTATGATTAAAGTGGGAGGGATGTGCAGAGCCTGCGCCCACTCCACCAGTCCAGCGTACCTCTATTACCTCACTCCCAGTAACAGAATAGGGTCTGTTACTGGCAATGCACCCGTGTGCAGTTTATGGAGTATATACATATTCTTAGTGTAGGAGTTGCAGATGAAAGGGATCCCCCACTTCTGTACAGCCAGGCACACCGAATTTTCACAAGAACCCAGAGTCAGAGAACAGTCCTTGGCTTTGTTTTTTTTATTAGAGGGTGTAACCTGGGGGACAGGTAGCAGGTACAAAAGCTAGTGACAAACAGTGAAGTGTTTAATTGTGATATTTACAAGTCTATAGAGGTGCTGTACAGTGTTCAGAAAAAAATAGCCAAACAAAACCCTAGCCGTGTCTCGGCTCTAACTATACACTATGCAGGCCCTAACTACCAGGCTGAGCAAGCCTACCGCTTGTTAGCTTCCACGTAAACTGCTTTTTACCAACATTTTTGCTCTCGCAGACCAGCGTTGTCTGAGTTTCCCAGGCAGAGAGCAAAGGCTCTAATTTAGGTGAGCTTAAATTAGCCTGGGGAAGAGGACCAAAACCCGAACTGGATCATGGATCAGAGATTCCTGAATGTGTACGAGAGTCATCTGGGAGATGTATAAACCCCGAACAAGACTTTTCCTGGCTCTCTCTGGGACGCTCTGCTACATATCCCCCCCTTGTTTCAACCCCAGGGTTGGAACACCTGTGGCCCAACAGGAGTGAACACGGTACAGGGCATCTACATTCCCCATCTCAACACCTGGCCTGTGTTTTACAGTGAAGGAGTAATCCTGTAGAGCCAAAAACCACTGGTCTCCATCTTTTGGCCCATCCATTTCAGGGGAGCATGGTCAGTTATTAACTCAAACTGGCGTCCTAACATTTTTTCTTTTGAACATTCCTTTTGAATGACTGCATACTTTTTCTCATGGTCATTGAGCTTTCTGCTTAGGTACACCACAGGGTGTTCTTCCCCAATGTGTACCTGTGATAGTACTGCCCCAATACCAACATCAGATGCATCCGTCTGAACCAAAACATCTTTGAAGAAATCGGGGGAGTACAGTACTGGCTGTGCACAAAGAGCCTTCTTCAGGACTTGAAAAAGATTCCTCTGCTGCTGAGGACCATTTCACCATTACAGAGTCTTTCCCTTTCGTAAGGTCTGTCAGTGGGGCAGCTATAGTTGCAAAATTTGGAATAAATCTTCTATAATACCCCGCAATGCCAAGAAAGGCCCTGACCTGCTTTTTGTTTGCAGGACGTGGCCACTCCTGGATGGCTTCTATTTTACTCACTTGAGGTTTTATAACACCACGGCCAATAGTGTAGCCCAAATACTTAGCTTCCTATAGACCAATGGCACTTTTTTTGGATTTGCCGTAAAACCTTCTTTGAAGAGGGAATCAAGGACAGCCTGGACACGGGGCAAGTGAGACTCCCAGTCAGTGACCACTATGTCATCTAGATAGGCTGCTGCATATCGTCAGAGGGGTCTTAGGGTCCTGTCCATGGCCCTCTAAAATGTCGCGGGGGCATTTTGCAACCCAAAAGGCATTTTTTTATATTGAAAGGAACTCTCTGGGGTCACAAATGCAGTCTTCTCTTTGGCGCTACCAGTCAGGGGTATTTGCCAATAACCTTTTGTCAAGTCCAAAGTGGTCAGATAGCGAGCCTTGCCAAGTCTGTCTATAAGTTCGTCTACTCTGGGCATTGGGTACGTGTCAAACTTTGTCACTGCATTAAGCTTCCCAAAGTAGTTACAGAACCTCCAAGTGCCATCCGGTTTTGGGACTAAAACGATGGGGCTAGACCAGTCACTATTGGATTCCTCAATGACATCTAGCTCCAACATTCTTTTAACTTCATCGCTGATGTCCTTTCTCCTCGCTTCAGGAATTCGGTACGGTTTGAGCTTGACACGGACCCCAGGTTCAGTATCAATATCATGCTGAACTGCTGAAGTCGTGCCAGGTAACTCTGAAAATTTCTCTCTATTCCTTATCAGGAACTCTCTAGCTTCCTGTTTTTGGGAATATGACAGGGTGTCTGGAATCATGACCTCAGGAAACAGAGGGGACTCAGTACCCTTATGCGTTACCGAGAGGAACCTCGCAGTTAACGCCTTCCAGGGCTTTAACAGGTTTATGTGGTAAATCTGTTCGGGCTTCCTTTTTCCTTGTTGATATACCTTGTAATTGACCTCCCTAACTCTTTCAATTACTGCAAAGAGACCCTGCCACTTAGCCAGGAACTTGCTCTTAACAGTGGGAACTAACACCAGGACCCTGTCACCAGGTGAGAAAACACAGAGTTGGGCCCCCCTGTTGTATATCCTCTGTTGGGCTCCTTGGGACTGCATTAAGTGTTCTTTTACCATCAGCATGATTGCTGCAATCCTCTCCTGCATTTGAGTGATATGCTCAATGACACTTTTATGGGGTGTCTGCTCCCCCTTCCAAGTTTCTTTGGCTATGTCTAAGAGTCCCCGAGGGTGTCTCCCATATAGCAACTCAAGAGGACTGGGGAACCACCCTAATGGGAAACATCAAGTATGGAATCAGGAAATCCCAGTTTTTTCCATCCTTGTCAACAACCTGTTTTAACATGCTCTTTAATGTCTTATTGAAGCGTTCACCAAGCCATCCGTTTGAGTACACTGAGGTTCGCAACTGCGTCACCTTAAATAACTTGCACAGCTCCCTAGTTATTTGTGACATAAATAGGGTGCCCTGGTCTATAAGGACTTCTTTAGGTATGCGAACATGACTGAATGCCATAAACAGCTCTTTGGCATGGTTTTTAGCAGACGCGGTGCGTAAGGGAACTGCCTCGGGGTAACGGGTAGCATAATCCATGATTACAAGGATATGCTGATGACCCCGGGCAGACATGGGGAGTGGATCCACAAGGTCCATGGCAATCCTCTCAAAGGGCACTTCAATAATGGGCAAGGGCACTAAAGGACTTCAGAAGTGGGGTAGTGGGGCTGACATCTGACACACAAGACAGGATTGGCAATCATTCTCAATATCCTTCTGTATCCCGGGCCAGTAAAACCTGCACAACACCCTTTCAGTAGTTTTCTCAACCCCTAAATGGCCTCCTAGCAAGTGCCCATGGGCAAGTTCCAGCACCACCCATCTGTATGGCTAAGGGACCACCAACTGTTCAACCACTTCATCATTCTTTTTACATACACAATATAGTAAATCCTCATTGCTGCTGAAATAAGGAAAACAGGGCCTGTCCCCTGGTTCGACAGGTACATCATTAATCACTATTACATTTTCCCAGGCCCTGGCAAGGGTAGGGTCTTTTCTCTGCTGGGTACCAAAATTATCCTTGTGCACATTAGGGTCAGCAAACTCCAACGCAGGCTCAGATTCAGCAGATGGCTGTCCAGCTCTACTGGTTTTGGGGACTTCCTCAGGCTCCTCCAGCTCTCCTGCCATAACTGAGAAAGGAACACCCGGGGAGCCCTAAGAGGAGTCCCCTGAACCCACATTGTCAATAGTGGCCAGGAGTTCTGGCTCTGCTACTGAGTCAGCTACTGCGACCGGGTCGGGACGATCCCACAGTTCCCAAAACCTAGGGAAGTCCCTACCAACGATGGCCTCGTGCACCAAGTGGGGCACAAGTCTGACCGGATGGGTCACCGTACCGAAGCCAGTTTCAAACTGAACAGTGGCTATAGGATACTCCTGGGTATCCCCATGTACACAGATCACAGCAACTTTTTTAGCATGAAAATTCACAGTTTCAACCATCTCAGCTGTAACCAAAGTCACTAGACTTCCAGATTCCAGCAAGGCCGTAATAGGCCTTTGGCACATGTGGCACATGTGTTTACCCATATTTGGCGATGCAGCGCATGAAACAGCAGCAAACATAGACTGCCTTCTAATGGATAGATCACACTGCATTGGTTCGTCTGTCAATGGACAGTTTGCTGCAACATGTCCCAGTTCTTGGCAACGAAAACACCTGATGTTTCCCCAGTTTGGTTTGCTGAGAGGCAGTGGCTTCCCTTGTTTGGGACGCCAAACTTCAGTCCTGGCACCAAAAATCCTCCCCCCTATTTCCTTGCCATGCTTACCACCCACTTCCCCTGGAACAGTCTTACCAGTTGCCTGGAGAGACCGTGGCTTTGGGTGGAAAGTCCGTGGGGCTGTAGGGGTGGTGACCAGGCTCTCTGCAGCAAAGTACCTTTCTACGAGTTCCACCAGGTTCTCCGCCGAGTTGGGGTCTCCTTGACTCACCCACTTCTGCAGAGGAATTGGTAGTGACCCCAGGAACTGGTCCATGACCACACACTCAACTATTTGTGGCCCAGACAGGGACTTTGGCTGTAGCCATTTCCTCACCAGGTGAATTAGGTCGAACACCTGCGATCTTGAGGGCTTCTCATCTTGGAAGAACCAGCTGTGGACCCGCTGTGCTCGAACTGCCAAAGTAACACCAAGTTGCGCCAGGATTTCCCGCTTGACCTTTTCATAGTCTCCCACTTCTGCTGACTCCAAATCATAGTAGGCCTTCTGGGATTCTCCAGAAAGCAAGGGGGCGACCAGTCCTGCCCAGTGGGTTTTAGGCCAACCTTCCCTCTCAGCGGTCCTTTCAAACATTAGCAGAAAGGCCTCTGGATCATGATCTGCAGTCATCTTAGAAAGAAAGTGACCCACATGGATGGCTGAGGGCTTGTCTCCAACATCATCAACTTTAGCAGGTGACCACTGTGCTAGAATCTCCACAACCTCAGTCAAGGTTTTCCTATCCGCTTTTGCATCAGTGGCTAGCTGTTCAAACAGCCTCTGCGATAGCTCCTGTACAGCACCAATCTGTTGGCACAGTGCCTTGGTTTGCTCCTGTGCGATAGCATTGGCTTGCTTTTGTGCAGCATTTGCTTGATTTAGTGCAGCGTTTGTTTGCTGCTGTGCAGCGTTTGCTTGCTGCTGTGCAGGGTTGAATATCACCAATTTTAGGATTTCCTCCATGTTTAGTCACTCTAGGTACTGGCCTTTTAAGTAGTAACTTACTACAGCTGGTCGCAGCCTCCACCATATGTAACCTGAGGGAGAGGTAGCAGGTACAAAAGCTCCCTGGGATAAGCAGGCTTTCAGGCACAGATACCAGAACAAGTGAAGTAGTGACAAACAGTGAAGTGTTTAATGGTGATATTTACAAGTCTATAGAGGTGCTGTACAGTGTTCAGAAAAAAAAACAGAATAAAATAGCCAAACAAAACCCTAGCCATGTCTCGGCTCTAACTATACACTATGCAGGCCCTAACTACCAGTCTGAGCAAGCCTACCGCTTGTCAGCTTCCACATAAACTGCCTAACAGCTTTTTATCAACCTTTTTGCTCTCACAGACCAGCGTTGTCTGTGTTTCCCAGGCAGAGAGCAAAGGCTGTCTGCTCAGGTGAGCTAAAATTGCCTGGGGAAGAGGACCAAGACCCGAACTGGATCATGGATCAGAGATTCCTGAATAGGGATGGGCCGAACACCCCCTGTTCGGTTTGCATCCAGAACATGCGAACAGGCAAAAAATTTGTTCGAACACGCAAACGCTGTTAAAGTCTAGGGGCACCAACATGAAAAATCAAAAGTGCTAATTTTAAAGGTTAATATGCAAGTTATTGTCATAAAAAGTGTTTGGGGACCTGGGTTCTGCCCCAGGGGACATGTATCAATGCAAAAAAAAGTTTTAAAAATGGCTGTTTTTTCGGGAGCAGTGATTTTAATAATGCTTAAAGTGAAACAATAAAAGTGAAATATTCCTTTAAAGTTCGTACCTGGGGGGTGTCTATAATATGCCTGTAAAGTAGCGCATGTTTCCCGTGTTTATAACAGTCCGAGCGCAAAATGACATTTCTAAAGGAAAAAAAAGTCATTTAAAATTGCTAGCGCTAGTGCCGGCTATTAATGAATTGTCAGTCCCAACAACAAAAGTCATTGAAAATCATTGGAAAAAAAAATGGCCCTTCAGGTCTTCAGGTCTGGTATGGATATTAAGGGGAACTCCGCGCCAAATTTTTTTTAAAAATGGCATGGGGTTCTCCCCAAAAATCTATACCAGACCTAAGGGTCTGGTATGGATTTTAAGGGGAACGCCACGCTAAAATGTAAAAAAAATGGCGTGGGGTTCCCCCAAAAATCCACACCAGACCCTCATCCGAGCACGCAATCTGGCAGGCCGCAGGAAAAGAGGGGGGGGACGAGAGAGCGCCCCCCCTCCTGAACCGTACCAGGCCACATGCCCTCAACATGGGGAGGATGTCCCCACGTTGATGGGGACAAGGGCCTCATCCCCACAACCCTTGCCCGGTGGTTGTGGGGGTCTGCGGGCGGGGGGCTTATCGGAATTTGGAAGCCCCCTTTAACAAAGGGGACACCCAGATCCCGGCCCCCCCTATGTGAATTGGTAAGGGGTACGTTGTACCCCTACCATTTCACAAAAAAAAAGTGTCAAAATGTTAAAAAACCACAGGAGACGGCTTGGGACAAGTCCTTTATTAAAAATAAAAAAATAAAAAAGAGATTCCAGTGATGTAATCCAATAAATCCATGCTCCTACTCCAGCGATGTAATCCAATTCTCAATCTCCAGCAATGGATGATCTCCAGCGACTCCAACGAGCAACACGCACAGGATCCTGCCTCCACCGGAGGCACCCAGCCAATGACGCAGCTCTAGTTTGACAGCTCTTATGTAGCTGAGGGGGGGGCCACCCATCGCGTGACCCCGCCCCCTCTGCCAAGGGGAAATGCCGGGGTTTCCCAGTGACGTGTACGTGTGACCCCACCCCCCTTTGATGCAATGCAGGATTCCCGTTGCAATCCCCTAAATGGGGATTACAAAAAAAAATGAAGGACACGCCTATTGGTCCACCAACCTTATCCACAACATGCCCATTTATTCTGCCGTAATGTCTAGGTCCCGAAACAAGATGATAATAAGCTTTCTTCACTTCAGCGACAACACCCAGTGCCCTCCCCGCAATCATCCAAATTATGACAAGTTATATAAGATTCGCCCACTGATAAATTTCTTTTCCCAACAATTTGCAGAACTCTATGTCCCCGATCAGAATATATGTATCGATGAGTCCCTGGTACCCTTTTCAGGCTGGCTAGGAATAAAGCAATATATTCCTAGCAAAAGGGCCAGATACGGAGTAAAATTATACAAGCTCTGTGAGAGAGCCACGGGATATCTGTATGCGTTCCGCATATATGAAGGAAGAGATTCCCAGCTCCAGCCCCCTGAATGCCCGGCCTACATGGGCACAACTGGAAAGATTGTATGGGACCTGGCATACCCACTTCTGAACAAAGGATATCACATATACCTTGACAACTTCTACACCAGCCTGCCCCTTTTCAAACACTTATACATTGCAAAAACCCTGGCCTGTGGAACCTCCAGAAAAAATAGGAGGGGCTTCCCACAATCTCTAGCGAACAAAAAGCTGCGAAGGGGGGAAAGAGCATCATTGAGATGCAACAAAGTGCTGGCCTTGAGGTGGAAGGATAAAAGACATGATGTCCACCATCCATGACGACACTACAATTGAGGTACAAAGAAGACGAGGTCCCATTGAAAAGCCAACATGTGTCCAAGATTATAATCTCTACATGGGGGGTGGATTTCAATGATCAAATGATTCAGCCCTATTTGTCAATAAGGAGGTCCTGATTCTGGTACAAGAAGGTAGCAATTTATCTCATCCATTTGGCCATTTATAATTCCTACGTAGTCTACACCAAATCCATGGAAAGCCCCGCCCCTTCCTAAAATTCATAGAAGAAGTTGTCACGTCCCTCATCTATCACCAAAGACCCCCCCCCAGCTCTGAGGCTGTTTGCCAACTTCATGAGCGCCACTTCCCCTTCAGCATTCCACCATCTGAAGCAGGCCGAAGACCGCAAAAAAAAATGTTGCGTGTGCACCAAAAGAGGATTTCGAAAAGATACCAGTTACCATTGTCCCCAGTGTCCCTCCCAACCTGGCCTTTGCATTGGTGAATGCTTCCAACTTTATCATACATCCCTATAATATTAGCCCATATTTTTAACCATTTCCCCATTTTCATCATCTGTGCTGATCATTTTCCATTCTTCCCCAAATAACCATGCCACTGCCTTCCACGTGAACTGACCCTGGCTTGTTTTTTGACTATGCCTCTGCCTACCGTTTGGACTGCTTCCACGTGAACTGACCCTGGCCTGTTTTATTAACTACACTACTGCCTACCGCTTGGACTGCTTGCACGTGAACTGACCCTGGCCTGTTTTATGGACTATGTTTTTGCCTACCGCTTGGACTGATCTGTTGCCCTGCTACTGTAGTACACAGGGGTCTCACATATGTGAAGGGCTCCAGAATTGTTTTTCCAGATGGAGAAAACAATTTTTCTCCGGGTTTCTGAAATTCCGGATTAGGGTCTGGAGTCCAGAGGCTTCATAGAGATTTGGGTGGGTCAAAGCCTCTACCACTGTGCCCCTGTGCACAGGTCTTACCTGATTGCGACCCTCAGCCTGCTCAGACTTACTGCCACCATGCCTCTGCCTGCCGCATGAACGGACCACACCGCTACCTGGACTATGCAAATAATTAGCTGTAGCAAGAGGTAGTATGTTTATGAATGGCTGGAGAGCGGTACAATAATGAGTGTCTGCAGGTAACAGTGTACCAGGA
Source organism: Aquarana catesbeiana (assembly GCF_042186555.1). Lineage (NCBI taxonomy): Eukaryota > Metazoa > Chordata > Amphibia > Anura > Ranidae > Aquarana > Aquarana catesbeiana. Next base: position 99,377,808 of record NC_133336.1, on the reverse strand, counting down.
CCAATATTATGGCTGTGCTGGCTGTCTCTGCCTGGACAATTTCTATGGACTGTGCTGTGCTGACAATATCCTTGTGCTGACTAGAGACAATATTCCTGCCTGCTGCCTGGATAATTACTATTGCTGTCGCTAAGCACATCCCTGCCTGCTGCCTGGACCAGTGCTCTCCTCTGTGGATACTACTAAAAGCACAGGTATTGCTTTTTTTTTTTACCCTTTCCGCAATAGAATTTATTTTGGATTGTAATTCTTGGTATGTACATGCTGTGTGTTAGAAACATGAAGGGCTTTCAAAAATGATAGGTTGCCAGGAAATTATATATGTCATTTATGCTCCTAGAATGCCTGATGGTGCTACTTGGATGTTGGGCCTCTGTATGTGGCCAGGCTGTGTAAAAGTCTCACGCATGTGGTATCGCCATACTCAGGAGGAGTAGCAGAATGTATTTTGGGGTGTCATCTTTGCTATGCACATGCTATGAAAATTAAATATCTGATAAATTGACAACTTTGTGTAAAAAAAAATGAGTTTTCATTTTTTTCCACATTTTCCAAAAACTTCTGGAAAAAAATGAACCATTCAAAAGACTCATTATGCCTCATAGATTATACGTTGGGGTGTTTTATTTCCAAAATGGGGTCATTTTGGGGGCAATTCTATTGTCCTGGTGCTCCAGGGCCTTCAAAAGTGTAATAGGTGGTTGAGAAATGAGATGTGTCATTTATGCTCGTAGAATGCCTGAAGATGCTACAATCTTGGGCCTTTGTATGTGGCCAGGCTGTGTAAAAGTCCCACACATGTGGTATCGCCATACTCGGGAAGAGTAGCAGAATGTATTTTGGGGTGTAATTTGTTGTATGCATATGCTCTGAGAGAGAAATAACCTGTTAATATGACCATTTTGTAGGAAAAAAAAAAAAATCTTCATTTTGCAAAGAATTGTGGGAAAAAAATACAACTTATAAAAATTCACCATGCTACTTACTTAATACCTTGGAATGTCTACGTAGCAATATAAATTTTGGCCAAAATTTATGAAGAAAAATTACTAATTTGCAAAATTTTATGACAGAAACAAAGAAAAAGGCATTTTTTCACAAAATTTACGGTCGGTTTTATTTATAGCACAAAAAATAAAAAACCCACTAGTGATTAAATACCACCAAAAGAAAGCTCTATTTGTGTGAAAAAAAGGACGCAAATTTTCATATTGGTACAGTGTTGCATGACTGAGTAATTGTCATTCAAAGTGTGAGAGCGCTGAAAGCTGAAAATGGGTCTGGGCAGGAAGGGGGTGTAAGTGCACTGTATTGAAGTGGTTAAATTACTTTTTTTTTCCTTTAGAAATGTCATTTTGCTCTCGGACTGTTATAAACACGGGAAACATGCGCTACTTTACAGGCATACTATAGACACCCCCCAGGTATGAAATTTAAAGGAATATTTCACTTTTATTGTTTCACTTTAAGCATTATTAAAATCACTGCTCCCGAAAAAAACGGCCATTTTCAAAACTTTTTTTGCATTGATACATGTCCCCTGGGGCAGGACCCAGGTCCCCAAACACTTTTTATGACAATAACTTGCATATTATCCTTTAAAATTAGCACTTTAGATTTCTCCCATAGAATTTTAAAGGGTGTTCCGTGGCTTTTCGAATTTGCCACGAACACCCCAAATTGTTTGCTTTTCCGCGAACGGCGAACAGCAACGTTTGACTCGAACAGATAGGCCATCCCTATTCCTGAATGTGTACGAGAGGAGCCTGGGAGATGTATAAATCCCTAACAAGACTTTTCCTGGCTCTTTCTGGGATGCTCTGCTACAAGGGTTAATAGCTTGGATAGGGATGGGAAGTTATGGGATTCCCACTTGACTTCAACAATCTTCAGGCACAGGTTCCTATTTACAACTATATACCGTTTCTCCTCCTCCTCTTTCCTAGAGCACAACACTTGCTTGCTTCAGCTGAGTCACTTTCTAGATGATCTAACAGGCTCCCAGTCAGATTTAGCAAAAGCCTATTACAGGCAGGAACATGCAGACCCTTTTTGTATAGCACAGATGTAGTGACACAGCATGTAACTTCTCCTCTGTGGCCACTGATCACAGCACTGCCAACCCACCTGGCTGCAGCTGTCCCTTTCACTAGCCCTCCAGGCTAATTCTCTCCACACCAGACGACCTGACTGACTCTTCACCACCCCATCCGGTTGACTCTCAGGAGGTCTCTCAGGGAAGGATGAAGACGTAAGCACACCGTTATCTTTAGGGAGACTGACTACACGTGGCCATCTCCCCCCCTATTGGTTCCCAACAGTGTTGACTACTCACTCTGTCTTCTCTTGGTCCCATGCCTCCAGGAAAGCCTCCTCCCTTTGTGTTTCTGGCTGAATCCTTCCAGAACCTGAGCCCTGGCCCAAGGCAGGACACCCCCCATAGACTAGGGGGCACCCCTCAGGGCCACTGACAATCTTCTCAACACTGAATCTCCATCTTCCACCTGACTGCCCCTGCTGGCATGGCCCATGACTATTTATGAGGTGGTCTCTGCCCCCTGCCAGCCCGCCACTGGGGACTGGCTGAGGCCTCATACATTTGCATGGCAACTTCACCTAACCTCCACCCTCTAGGTTGCTCTTGCCAAACCAACCTATTAACATTCTAGGAGGAAGTGAGCTGCCACCTGGACAAAGGTAGGCCGGTGGATGTGGTGTATCTGGATTTTGCAAAAGCATTTGATACAGTCACCACAAACACTTATTCTACAAGCTGAGGTATGTATTATAGGCATGAACCATAAGGTTTGTTCTTAGATAGAAAACTGGCTACAGGGGCATGTCCAAAGGGTTGTGATAAATAACGTATATTCAGAATGGTCTAGAGTGCTTAGTGGGGTACCCCAAGGCTCTGTCCTGGGACCAATTCTGTTTAATTAATTTATAAATGATATAGAGGATGGGATAAATAGCTCGATCTCAGTGTTTGCTGACGACACAAAAATATGCAGGAAATAACAACACAGCAGGATATGAAAATTTTCAAGAGGACCTGAATAAATTAATGGAGTGGGCTACTGCATGGCAAATTAAGTTTAACATTGAAAAATGTAAGGTAATGCACTTGGGGGTATTAAAATACAAGCTCAAGTTACTCATAAGGGGAAGAACCCCTAGGGGCTTCCAGGATGGAGAAGAATCTAGGGGTCCTAGTAGAAGACAGACTGAGCAATAGCATGCAGTATCAAGCTGCGGCTACCAAAGCCAGCAGAATATTAGCATGCATTAAAAGGGGAAGTTACTCTAGAGATAAAACAATTATTCTGCCATTTTTTAAAAAAATGGTTTGGCTGCATGTGGAGTATTCTGTCCAGTTTTGGTCACCAATCCTCAGAAAGGATGTGCTGGAGCTGGAGAGAGTCCAGAGAAGGGCAACTAAATTAATATGGAGACTGAAGGACCTCAATTATGAGGAACAACTACAAGCGCTAAATTTATTCTCCTTGGAAAAGAGATGCTTGAGAGGAGATATGATAGCAATATACAAATATCTCAACGGTGATCCCAGCGTAAGTATGAAACTTTTCAGTCCCAGGGAGTGTAGGAAGACACAGGGCCACACGAGGAGACTGGAAGAGAAGCGGTTTAACCGCAAGTTACGTGTGGGGTTTTTTACTGTCAAGGCGGTAAGGATGTGGTACTCTCTTACACAATCGGTGGTGTCGGCAGGAAGTATGAATTGTTTTAAAAGACTCTTGGTCGTGCATCTTAGCAAAAATAATATATGGGGATAACGGAAATTATTTTTCTACACAAACACACACATACACACCTACACAGGTTGAACTGGATGGACTATTGTCTTTATTCAACCTTACCAACTATGTAACTATGTAACTAAGATTTCTCAACCTTCTGGACCAGGGGGAGGCACCAGAGAGCTGCCAGGATAAGTCACCCAACCCTGAACTTCAGTAAACCCCTGTCCCATAGAAAATAGAAAACATTTCAAATGTTTAAACTGAGAAAATGTACAATTTTGAGAAAAAAATTAGGGTAGTTTGAAACTGATGGCAGAAAAAGTTGGGACAGGGCAACAAACAGCCGGCAAAGTAAGTAGTATTAACAAAGAAGAGCTGGAAGAACATTTTGCAACTAGTTAAGTTAATTGCCAACAGGTCAGTAACATGGTTGGGTATAAAAAGGGCATCTTAGAAAGTCAGAGTGCCTCAGAAGTAAAGATGGGCAGAGGTTCACCAATCTGTGAAAAGCTAAAAATTGCATCTAAAAATTGTCAAACTATTTCAAAATAATGTTTCTCAACGTAAAATTGCAAAGACTTTAAATATATCATCTCTAGTACATAATATCATCACAAGATTGAAGAATCTGGAGAAAGCTCTGTGCTTAAGGGACAAAGCCAAAATGCAATCAGCTAGGGGTGCCAACATCGCAGGATCCCTGGAAAGGTAAGTGTCCTTTTATTAAAAGTCAGCAAACTTTTGCTTTATTTTTTTTCCAGACTGAAGCTCCTCTTTAATATGAAAGTGCATGCAAAAAGCAAAATGACATACATATCTTTATAGACAATTACATTGCCCTGATCTCTCTCTTTTATTTATGCAGTACCAATGCCATTCATTTTTAAGGCACAGATCTTATTATGCAATTTGTGCGTAGTTTCCCTGCAATTACCTGCACCAAATATGCTTACCGTAGTTGTGAACAGAAGCTGAATTTCCAGCAAACAGTTAAATACAATGTTACAATAAATACATGGGAGCTGTTTTATCTGTCAAATCAATTAACCTAGTCCTGAGATTTATACAACCCAGACAGATAGCAGAGCAATGATGGTGACTTGACATTTCTATGCTTCAGATAAGTAAAACAACTAGGTCTCCTTTCAGTACAGCAAAGAAACACCAAAGAAGCACCATTTCACTGATGAGCGTATCCCTCTGCCCTCTGCCCTAGTTATTCCTTTTCTTCACACATGTGAATGCAGCACATCTGAATGGCCCCTATTGCTGCTCCTCCCACTTCTTATCTAAGTTTTGTTGTACAGGAGACATTTAAAAGCTCAAAACCTCTAATGCAAGTAGCTAATCAATGTAAAAAATTATACATGAAAACAGTGTGTTTCTAGCACTGGTCTGAACTGTTATGAATGTCAATAAAAACACTGAAGGAGAAAAATCGCATCAACACACATGAATTGCACTCAGATCTAATCTGAGCAGAGAAGTTGGGGTGTGTGTGAAATCACCAAAGCCACCAAAGTCACTCTAATGCCCCGTACACACGGTTGGACTTTGTTAGGACATTCCGACAACAAAATCCTAGGATTTTTTCCGACGGATGTTGGCTCCAACTTGTTTTGCGTACACACGGTCGCACAAAGTTGTCAGAATTTCCGATCGCCAACAACGCGGTGACGTCAAGCACGTACGACGAGACTAGAAAAGGCCATTTCAGAACCAAGCGCGGCACCCTTTGGGCTCCTTTTGCTAATCTCGTGTTAGTAAAAGTTTGGTGAGAGACGATTCGCGCTTTTTCAGACTCGTGGTTTTCAGATCGTTTTCTGCCGTTCAGTTTGTGCTTGTGGGTTTGTATCTGCTCTTCGGTGCGTGCAAGCAAGTTCCGCGTGACTTTAAGTAGTCATTGTGTTCTTGTGCTTTCGTTACTGTTTTTCAGGTCGCTCTTCACAGGCTTTGCTGTTCTTCAGTGCGTTCTGTTACTTCGTTCTGAGCAGCCGACCGTTTTCTAGCCATGTTGCGTATACGTACTCCTCGTAGAATTCGTGCTGTGTGGGGGCTTGGTGTTGGGGTCCTGACCTTGACACAAGTCCAGTCCATGAACAGGGTGGGGAGGAGTTCATGGACCAAGAATTGGTTGCTTCAGCGTGACCAGTTCTCTCATATGCCTTTGCTCCGTGAGATCCGTGAGAATAATCCTGATGATTTCAGGAACTTTCTCAGGATGACGGACCCCGTATTTCACCGTCTGGTGGCTTCGCTGACCCCTTATATCAGCAGGCAGGATACCTGCATGAGGCAAGCCATCACTCCGGAGCAGAGGTTGGTCTCTACCCTGCGGTACTTGGCGACAGGGAGAAGCCTGCAGGACCTCAAGTTCTCGACAGGCATCTCCCCCCAGGCTCTGGGGATCATTATCCCGGAGACCTGTTCTGCCATCATCCAGGTCCTGCAGAAGGAGTATATTAAGGTAAGATTTTTATCCTTTAATATCACATTTTAGTGTATTTAATGTTTGATAATATATTGTATTTCTTTCCTCATTCCCTAATTACCATGATTGTAATATGCTGTGAATGTCCCCTTTGTCCTCATGCATGCTATTTTTTTAGGTATTTATTTTTTAAGTCCTTCATACATATCTGCCTTCAATAACCTCCCCAGCATGGTCTCCTGCCCCTATAGTCACCTCATGTAGTCACTTAAAAATGTATTTTATCAGCTCCATAGTAGTGCTTTACCCCAAACACCCCCTAAAATGTTTATAAATGTGATTTGTGCTTTAAATTCAGGCAGAGTGCCAGAGGCTTTTTTTTGTGGTGTCCCCAAATCATTTTTCTAAACCCTCCCTCCCCCCAACTGCTAAGTCAGCTGATCCCAATTCTCTATCTATCCTCAATCATCTATCTGCTGACTTTGCCAAACCCATACACACTACACCTATCTCTTTTGTGGTCAGATTTATGGATGAATTCCCCAAAGCATGTAGTGCAAGGGCCTGCCTGTATACTTTCCAATGGTACTGTTTAAAGTTTTTGTATACTATTATTATCTTGATAGGTAATATCAGAATGTCCAGTGTCCTCAAATGTGTACAGTGTGTATTTATATCTTTGTATTATGACACTTCTTACCTGTCCAGTGGTCTGCCAATAGTGTAACTAAGGAGGGGCTGTTCCAAGTAATACCCTGTATTTAGGCATTCATCTCTCAATGAAGTGGAGAGGGTTACCTGTCCAAGATCCCCCCCCCTATAATGTTAGAAATGGTCTATGAGAGGGGTGGGGGGATATGATAGGTGTACCTTATACTTTGGTGGTAATTTCCCCTTAATAAATGCTATCTGGAGGTTGGCCAAGAATGTTTGTGCCTAATCTGCTTGCCATGTTTATGTGCAAAAATAGTAAATTATTTTTGTTTTCCTCAACAATTTCCTTCCACGCCACAGGAATGGCAGACTGTGGCCTCCCACTTTGCCCAGCGGTGGGACTTTCCTAACTGCGGAGGGGCAATTGATGGGAAACACGTCCACATCGTCCCACCACCCAACTCGGGGTCGTAATATTTCAACTATAAGGGGTTCAATAGTATTGTGATGTTGGCGGTGGTGTCGGCTAATTATGACTTCTTGTATGTGGACGTGGGGAAGAATGGCCGGATGTCCGATGGTGGGGTCATCGCCCAGACGGAGTTCTACAGGCGTCTCCAGAATGGCAGCTTGGACTTGCCACCTCCGGAGGACAATGTGGAAGGACTCCCATTCGTCTTTGTTGCGGATGAAGCATTTGTGTTGGGGGACCATCTTATGCGGCCATTCCCGATGAGGACCCTCACCCCGGAACAGAGGGTTTTTAATTACCGACTCTTCCGGCCAGAGCCAGAAGAGTGGTGGAGAACACATTTGGAATAATGGCCAGCCGGTTCCGCCTATTTCTGACACCCATCCATATGGCGGAGTATAAACTTAATCATCTAATCCTGGAGTGCTGTATTTTCCATAACTTTTTACACCAACATTCTGCCAACTATGCTGGCTCAGTTGGGCCTGAGGCCAGAAATCTACATGATACAACCCTGACGGCGCTTGAAAGTGGCCGTCCTGGCTTGCCCTCCCTGAGTGCCCGTGATGTCCGGTTAAGATACCTTGAGTTCTTTGCGGGTAGGGGGGCCATCAATATGCCAGACAATTTGTGAAGCATTTATCAAATAAAAAAAAAAATTAATCTTTGGTGACATTTACTGCTTGTGTTTGTTTTACCTGACCCTGACAGCAATGTGTGGAGTCCTGAAAATGGCGTGATTGTGTAACCTTATACAAAGCACTGTTGGCTGTTATTTACTAAAGGCGTATACACTTTTTATACTACAAGTGCTCTTGAAACTGCAATGAAAATGCTCTTGTAGTGCAAATAACCACCATTTTCTCAGAAAACAGCAATTACATCACCACAAAAGTGTTGTAGCGTTGAGACAATAATCCACACATTCTTGATTAACAAACTTTTTAATACATGCACAATCACATGTGCATTTAGAAACGGTTTTTAAAACAAACCAACATGTTTGTTGTATAACAATTTTTGGGGTGGCATTATCAAAAATAGAAATGTACATTTACGATAAAACAGGCCTGTGTAAAACCAACAAGAAAGACAAAAAAACTTGAACTTACAAAGTTCACATATGGTAAAACTTGAAGGCAATATCAGACATGAGTATTTAGGAACTGTGTTTGATATTGCGTTCAGATGGGGTGAAGTCACCCCTTGAAAAGCCAAATTTGGAAGATGCACACAAATTAACGAATGTCAACATGTGCTAGCTGCCATCACGGGGGATCAAGGGACGTGTTTTGTGGGAGCAACCCCTTCCTCACAGCTACTTTATTATTGAGGAAGGGGTTGCACCCCCAAAACGCGTCCATCGATCTCCCGTGATAGCAGATAGCACATGTTGACACACTGTGTGCATCCTCCAAATTTGGCATTTCGAAACATTGCTAAAACATTTAAAACATTGTACCACACAAAAAAAAGTGATTTTGTGGGGTTTTAAATTCGCCCCAAAACATCAATGATGTTATTATTTTTTTGAATCACATCATTGATTTTTTTCTTGATGTTTTCCAATTCTAAATTACACCCCATTATCTCCCCGATCAGGATCTGGGCACTTTCTGATGTGAAAGGATCTCGATCCCTAACCTCACAATCACCTAAAAAGAGAGAAACCAAACAAAAACAGGTATCAAAAATCTGCCAGCATCCATCTCTTACCTGAGCCTGTGGTCGCAGACACTCACCTGTTGTGGTGCCAATTTCCACCACATCTTCTTCCTCCTCCAGCTCCGCTTGTGTTGGGGGTATTTCATCTTCTTCCAGAGGTGGGGGGTCACTGGTCTCCTCGGATGAGGGGTGTCCTCCGAGTCTTTTCTCCCCTATGTAAAACAAAAATTGTATAATTAGCACACAGATATTTGATGGCAGAACTATTAATAGGAAACATTGCTTGGAAGTGGGGTACAATTGTCAATTTTAGCAGAGTTCCAAGATGTCGCTTTTTTATTGTCCTTTGTCAACCTGCAATACTTTACCTGTTTTGTACAAGCTTCACAGATGGAGACCCCCCTATAGTATACACTGGAGCACCTGTGTGGGCCCCCTAATAAAAAGGGTGTTCTTGTGTCCCACACTAGTGTTCCAGTGTCCAGATGTGGAAACAGCTGCTGAGTGTCCTCTCCTTACACAGAATCGAGTTTGCATTTCATTCTAGTAACAAACCCATCTACACAACCAAATATTTTGCATCCAAGTAGGCCCTAAAAAATGTAGGAAAATGCATATGGCCTAAACAATGGTGTTTTAGAGGCCGAAAAAAAAATGTTTGATACGAACGAATAATGGGCCCATGAACATTAAAACTGACATTTTAAACTGTACAATTAAGAAAAACATATGGAGCAGCACGAACGTAATAAAGACAAAAAGAATAGGAACACAGCACAACTACTTACTTTTTTGCAGCACTCTCCGGATCTTTCGGTACTGCTCGGGCTCTCTTAATTTCAGGTCCGACCACCACTTCCTGAGCTGATCTTTTGATCGTCGTACCCCGAAATTCCGGTGCAGACTTTTGACCACTTTCGCCATGATCTTGGCCTTTCTGATATTGGGGTTGGGGTAAGGCCCATACTTTCCATCATAGTCGGCCTTCTTCAGGATGTCCACCATCTCCAACATCTCCCCAAAGGACATATTTGTGGCCTTAAATCTTCTCCTTCTGGATCGGGACATTTCTGTCTCCGGGCTTTCCTCCTCCTCCTCCTCGTTGCTATAATTAGCACGCACCTGCTGTGACTCCGCCATGTGCTCTTCACCCACTGCGCCGAACGAAAAGGGGCGGGGAATAGACTAGAAAGAACGTCAGGGGCGGGCGGAGTTACACGCATGCGCAGTGTGTATAAAGCGTAACACACGTGCGTATTACGTACGATCTGTGAGCGGAGGAAGGAGCATTGGACGCACCGATCGTAAGAACGAAGGTAAGAGACATACTTGTGCCTATACTGCTTCTAGATTGAGGCCTATATTGTAACAAGATTAGGAGAGTTTTGTCTGACATTAGGCTTTGTCTTGTGTTGTGTCTTGCAGTGAACATGGATATCTTATTACAAGATAATCACTTCATGTCAATATTCATTGACATGTTCAGGGAGCTTCCCTGTTTGTGGGAGATCAACCACCCACATTACAGGAACCAAACAAAGAGGAAGGCAGCGCTGGATCAATTGTTGGAAATTGTGAAGCAGGTGATCCCCACGGCAGACATCACATATTTGAAGATCTTAATTGGTGGCCTGAGGAGCACATATGTAAGGGAGCGCCAGAAAGTCCAGGATTCGCAGAGATCCGGAGCAGCAGATGACATCTATGTCCCCAGGATGTGGTACTATGACAGGCTGCATTTTCTGGCAGGCCAGACTGAACCCAGGTCATCCCTCTCCAGTCTTCCTTCCACGCTTCCTTCCCCTCCAGCTGAGGCTTCTGAAGCCCAACCTGGGCCTTCCTGGCAACAACATGTGGAGGAGCCCAGCTTGAGCCAGGTGTAGCATTCCTCTAAATATTTCTGCTTGTCCAATCAATGATGTTAATTTGGAGTACTAATTTCTGATTGTGATTGATGATGCAAAAAATAAAACCATGTCCCTTTTTCATACACAGGGAAGTCTCAGCCAGGAGGTGGCTGGGCTGAGCAGGCTGCCTGATCTGCAAGTCCCTCCCCTACACCTGGAAAGAGAAAGTGGCAGGAGGAGGAGTGCCCTAGAGGAGGCTGCCATAGGCCTCTTTTGGAAGGCTACAGAGGCCCTGGGAGCACCACACACCGTGGAGGATGACTTCGCTGCCATCATTGCCTCTAAAATGCAGAGGATGGAGGAGGGACAACAACTCATGTGTGAGTCGCTCATATTGGAGGCTCTTAATAAAAGTATGAGGGCCCAAATTACATCTGGGACACACCTTTGCGAACTCACACATGGTCCTCCTCCTCCTCCTGCAGGTCCTCCTCCTCCTTCTCCTCCAGGTCCTCCCAGTCCTCCTCCTCCTCCAGGTCCTACTCCTCCTCCTGCCACATCTCCAACAGCACAGCCACAGCCCGGAATGAAGCGTGGAAGGAAGACCAGAAAGTGAGGACCCTGGATCCAGTCTGGTTGGCCAAAAAGATGCAGCCTCTTGTGCCACAGCCTGGGGACACAGATGTCATCTGCTGCTTTCCGGATCTCTGGGACTTCAGGACCAGACTGCCCTCCCTTACATATGGACTCCTCAGGCCACCAATTTTGATGTTCAAGAATTGATGTCTGCCCTGGGGGTCCCAGGCTTCGCTAATTTCTCCTGTTTATCCAGCGTTGCCTCCCTCTTTGTTTGGTTCTGAGCCCTTAATAAAGGAATTTTGTTTTTAATTATACTCTCCTATGTGTGTTTTACTTCAAAAAGGACAGTTTGTTTGTGAGGATTCAGGTACATTTCAAAAATACAATGTGAAATTAACAAGGGACACCAACACCAAGCAATCTCCTTGAGATTAAATAATAAAAGATATCAATGGTGTTGTGGTAACTTGACACACAAAACACACACAAAAATAGTCTGGAGTAAAACTAAAACTAACATTAAACAAAGATCAGCCTTGGAAAAAATACAAACATAAAATCTAAACCAAAAATGGCTTTAAATAAAAAAAAAAAAGAAAACAAAAACAAAAAAAAATTCTGTCAGATGTGACAAATAACAATATATTCAGGGAATCCCAAGAAAAAAACAAAAAAATAAGTTTGTGAGAAGTGTGTGTGAATATGAGCAGCAAAACTACTTAATTCTTGTCACATTATAAAGAAGAAGAGAGTGCGCTGTATTAAACCATTTTTAACATTACAGCGTGACGAAAGTTCTGTATCCATTGCGAACGCAAATTTTACCTGACCGAGCTGTTCCGTGTCGAAATTTCTTCTGAGCATGCGTGGCACTTTGTGCATCGGAACAGGCCACACACGGTTGGAATTGACGCGATCGGATTTTGTTGTCGGAAAATTTTATCTCCTGCTCTCCAACTTTGTGTGTAGGAAAATCCGATGGAAAATGTCCGATGGAGCCCACACACGGTCGGAATTTCCGACAACACGCTCCGATCGGACATTTTCCATCGGAAAATCCGACCGTGTGTACGGGGCGTTATTGTTAAAGGGGAATTTCAGATTTCAAAATCCCCCAGCCCACAGACCTCTACAACCACCAGGCCAGGTTTGTGGGGAAGAGGTCCTGGTCCTCATTAACCGCTTCAGCCCCGTTAGATTTTACCCCCTTCCTGACCAGAGCACTTTTTGCGATTCGGCACTGCGTCGCTTTAACTGACAATTGCGCGATCATGCGACGTGGCTCTCAAACAAAATTGACGTCCCTTTTTCCCCACAAATAGAGCTTTCTTTTGGTGGTATTTGATCACCTCTGCAATTTTTATTTTTTGCGCTATAAACAAAATAAGAGCGACAATTTTGAAAAAAACGTATTATTTTTTACATTTTGCTATAATAAATATCCCCCAAAAATATATAAAAAAAATATTTTTTTTCCTCAGTTTAGGCCCATACGTATTCTTCTACATATTTTTGGTAAAAAAAATCGCAATAAGCGTTTATTGATTGATTTGCGCAAAAGTTATAGCGTTTACAAAATAGGGGATAGTTTTATGGCATTTTTATTAATATTTTTTTTTTTTTACTAGTAATGGCGGCGATCAGCGATTTTTATTGTGACTGTGACATTATGGCAGACATGTCGGACATTTTTGACACATTTTTGGGACCATTGTCATTTATACAGCGATCAGTGCTATAAAAATGCACTGATTCCTGTGTAAATGACACTGGCAGTGAAGGGGTTAACCACTAGGGGGCGGGGAGGGGTTAAGTCAGTACTAGGGAGTGATTACTAACTGTAGGGGGGATAAGCTAGCTGTGACACTACACTGATCTCTGCTCCCGATGACAGGGAGCAGAAATCAGTGACACTGTCACTATGCAGAACGGGGAGATGCTGTTTACATCAGCATCTCCCCGTTCGTCCTCTCCATGAAGCGATCGAGGGTATCTCCACGGCGATCGAGTCCGCGGGACCCGCAACCCGACTCCCGGCTGGCGCGCACACAATGGCACGGCGGGGAATTCAAATGGACGTACCTGTAAGCCCATTTGCCCAGCTGTGCCATTCTGCCGACGTACATCGGCGTGCGCCGGTCGGGAAGGGGTTAATATATGGACAAGGTGCTTTGCCAGGGGAGTCCCCCCTCTCAAATGCTAGAAATTTACTGGATATTAGTGGCTTCAGCACTTGACAGCTAAATGACAAGGGTTGGGCTTAAAACTGGATTTCAGGTATTTTTCATGCAGTTAATGTACATTGGTCCAGCTTGGACCAACATTAGCATGCATATGCCATACCTGGCCTGATCTCTGTGGAAGTAGAGAATCACTGTAGTAGCCACTGACATGGGCACCATTCAGAGATAGTGGAGAATCACTGTAGTAGCCACTGCCATGGGCACCATTCAGAGAATGCACTGCTTTTTTCTCAATAAATGCAAGGCATTCTGTGAATGAACTAGGTGGGGATTATGACATTACCACAAAATTTAGAAACATTTATGCCGTGTATACACGTTCAGAAATTCCGACAACAAAATCCTGGATTTATTTCCGACGTATGTTGGCTCAAACTTGTCTTGCATACACACGGTCGCACAAATGTTGTCAGAAATTCCGAACATCAAGAACGCGGTGACATACAACACGTATGACGAGCCGAGAAAAATGAAGTTCAATAGCCAGTGCGGCTCTTCTGCTTGATTCTCATGCGTGGAATTTTGTGCACTGGTATTGTGTACACACGATCGGAATTTCCGACAATGGATTTTGTTGTCAAAAATTTGAGAACCAGCTCTCAAATTTTTGTTGTCGGAAATTCCGACAACAAATGTCCGATGGAGCATACACATGGTCAGAATTTCCGACAACAAGCTCACATCGAACATTTGTTGTCGGAAATTCCGACCGTGTGTACGTGGCATTACAGTAAGACCACATAAGCTTTTCCTCACAATTCAGCAGATTTGTTTACTCAAGGTTTATATGTACTACCTTTTTTCACTTGATTGTCAGAGGAAGACTCTTGAAGTTGAGAGTCAGAGCACTCTATTTTTAAAATTCCTCTGTACTACAGGGATGTGTTATGCAATAATGATATGCACACCCAGGATTCAGAGTCACGTATAAGCACAATTGTGACTGGTTCTCTTTAACAACTTCTCTACCAGCATGGTTTTTAAACATTGGCTGGTAACAGGGATTTTACATACACCCCTGGTTGCTATAGTACATCTTTACCCTGCACTGTTTGGGCTTTCTCCCTAGCTCTTTAACTGCTTCAGTACTTGACACTTTTACCCTCTTCCTGCCCAGGCCAATTCTCAGCTTTCAGTGTTGTCACACTTTGTATGATAATTGTGCGTTTATGCAACACTGTACCCAAATTACATTTTTATCATTTTTTCACACAAATAGAACTTTCTTTCCATGGTATTTAATCACTGCTCTTTTTTTTTTACTAATGAAAAAAAAAGACCAAAAAAAGAAAAGCGTGTTTTTCTTTGTTTCTGTTAAAACAATTGCAAATAAATACCGTATTTATCGGCATATAACACGCACCTTAATTTTAAGAGAGAAGTTTCAGGAAAAAAACTTAAATTTTAAATAAAGAATTTTGAAGCAAAAAAAGGGTCAATGGCCATCAATGCAGCCTTATCAGTGCCCATCTGCAGCCTTGTCATTGCTCATTAATGAAGCCTGATCAGTGTCCATCTGCAGCCTCACCATTCCCCATCATTGTAGCCTGATCAGTGCTCATCTGCAGCCTCGCCATTGCCCATTAATGAAGCCTGATCAGTGCCCATCTGCAGCCTTGCCCATCATTGCAGCCTAATCAGTGCCCATCTGCAGCCTTGCTCCTCACTGCAGCCTAATCAGTGCCCACCTGCAGCCTTGCTCATCATTGCACATCTGCAGCCTTGCTCCTCACTACAGCCTGATCAGTGCCCATCTGCAGCCTTGCCCCTCATTGCACATCTGCAGCCTTGCTCCTCACTGCAGCCTGATCAGTGCCCATCTGCAGCCTTGCCCATCATTGCACATCTGCAGTCTTGCTCCTCACTACAGCCTGATCAGTGCCCATCTGCAGCCTTACTATTGCCGAAATAGATAGAGCCGAATCTCAGCTCGGCTCAGCATCATACCCAGCCCCACCCTTTGGCCTATGATGGACATAACGCCGGTCCAATGCAGGGACGTCAATGCTAGAAGCCGTCCAAAGAGCGGGACTGGGCGTGACTGCGAGCCAAGCCGAGTACACAGGAGATCCGGCTATGTCTATTTCAGGAGCGCTCATCCCCTCCTTCCCCTCAGTGGCAGCCTATATCAGCAAATAACAAGCACACATGATTTTTCCCCTTATTTTAAAGTGGAGTTCCACCCACTTTTACAACTCTTCAGCATCCCTCACTAAACTGTGCACTGTAAACGAATTGGATATTTTTTTATTTTTTTTCTCAGCACTTACTGTATATCTGCTGTATTCATTTTTCACTTCCTCCTCCCTGGCCGTGGCCCATCGCATCATTTCCTGTTTGCAATGCCTTCTGGGAAGGGGCGGCAACTTCCTATGACACTGCCGTTGCTATGGAAACCTGACCTGAAACCTATTACACTGCTTGTGCTGCACTGAGCATGTGCGAGATCTGCAAGGATGAGATCCAGGAAGAAATACAGTCTGGCTTCAGATGCCCACACTTAAGATGGCCACGGCCTGCTGTAAGTTTATAAAATAACTACTGCTATAAACTAATAAAACAGACCTTAGTTTACAGACTAACTTTACTAGAATACATTAAGCTTGTGTATTATAGGAGTATTTTTATTTAAAGGGGGACGGAACACCACTTTAAGGGGGAAAAAGTGCGTGTTATACGCCGATAAATACGGTAATCGTTCTTCATAAATTTAAGCCAAAATGTACTCTGCTACATTTCTTTGGCGAAAATAACCCAAATCAGTGTATATTGTTTTGTTTGTTGGAAAGTTATAGAGTCCGCAAACTATGGTTTATCTCACAAAAGTGAGTACACCCTTCACATTTTTGTTAATATTTTATTATATCTTTTCATGTGACAACACTGAAGAAATGGCACTTTGCTACAACGTAAACCAGTGACTATACAGCTTGCATAACAATGTAAATTTGCTGTCCCCTTAAAATAATTCAACACACAGCCATTAATGTCTAAACCACTGGCAACAAAAGTGAGTACACCCCTAAGTGAAAATGTCCAAATTGGCCCAATTAGCCATTTTCCCTCCCCGGTGTCATATGACTCATTAGAGTTACAAGGTCTCAGGTGTGAATGGGGAGCGGTTGTGTTTAATTTGGTGTTATCGCTCTCATTCTCTCATACTGGTCACTGGAAGTTCAACATGGCACCTCATGGCAAAGAACTCTCTGAGGATCTGAAAAAAAGAATTGTTGCCCTACATAAAGATGGCCTAGGCTAAAAGAAGATTGCCAAGACACTGAAACTGAGCTGCAGCATGGTGGCCAAGACCATACAGCGGCTTAACAGGACAGGTTCCACTCAGAACAGGCCTTGTCAAGGTCGACCAAAGAAGTTGAGTGCAAGTGCTCAGCGTCATATCCAGAGGTTGTCTTTGGGAAATAGACGTATGAGTGCTGCCAGCATTGCTGTAGAGGTTGAAGGGGGTGGGGGGGTCAGCCTGTCAGTGCACAGATCATACGCTGCACACTGCATCAAATTGGTCTGCATGGCTGTCATCCAAGAAGGAAGCTACTTCTAAAGATGATGCATAAGAAAGCCCGCAAAAAGTTTGCTTAAGACAAGCAGACTAAGGACATGGATTACTGGAACCATGTCCTTTGGTCTGAAAAACTTATTTGGTTCAGATAGTGTCAAGCGTAGGTGCGGCAACCAGGTGAGGAGTACAAAGACAAGTGCGTCTTGCCTACAGTCAAGCATGGTGGTGGGAGTGTCATGGTCTGGGGCTGCATGAGTGCTGCCGGCACTGGGGAGCTACAGTTCGTTGAGGGAACCATGAATGCCCTCCCTTTGGAGACTGGGCAGTATTCCAACATGATAATGACCCCAAACACACCTCCAAGACAATCACTGCCTTGCTAAAGGAGCTGAAGGTAAAGGTGATGGACTGGCCAAGCATGTCTCCATACCTAAACACTATTGAGCATCTGTGGGGCATCCTCAAACAGAAGGTGGAGGAGCACAAGGTCTCTAACATCCACCAGCTCCGTGATGTCGTCATGGAGGAGTAGAAGAGGACTCCAGTGGCAACCTGTGAAGCTCTGGTGAACTCCATGTCCAAGAGGGTTAAGGCAGTACTGGAAAATAATGGTGGCCACACAAAATATTGACAATTTGGACTGAGTTTGGACATTTTCACTTAGGCATGTACTCACTTTTGTTGCGAGTTGTTTAGACATTAATGACTGTATGTTGAGTTATTTTGATGGGACAGCAAATTTACCCTGTTATACAAGCTGTACACTCACTACTTTACATTGTAGCAAAGGGTCATTTCTTCAGTGTTGTCACATGAAAAGATATATTAAAATATTTACAAAAATGTGAGGGGTGCACTCACTTTTGTGAGATACTGTACATATCTGAAAATCGATTAATCCAGAACAGGCCCGTAACTAAAGGAAACCTGGGTGAAGGGCCAGCATGACTGGTCTGACAGCTGTGAGGTGAGCACAGGGAAGTTCCTGTAGGAAGTGGGATAGGTCAAAGGGGGGTGGTTATGGTCATTGGTGATGGGGAGGAGTGGCCGTAGTTAATTTTGACCCCTGCAGAGGGAGGGGTCAACTCACTCGTGGGCAGCAGAGGAAGGGATAGGACATAGGTAGGGAATTTTTAGTGTGCAGCCATGGAGGCCTTTGATGGCCTTATCGAGCAGCTGCGGACAGCTGCTGAGGAGAACGGCACACAGTGGCTCAGCTCTTCCTGCTCCTGTATTACTGCGTGCAAGGAGGTTGCAGCCTCCTGCACGTTTTAGGCCAGACGAGACCCCCCAGGTGAGCCGCCTCTCTGGGAGCCCAGGTTTGGACCCTCCAGCCCCCCGGTCCGGCCATGGCTGCTGCTGGGGCTGGGAGGAATCCCCATCGTGGGCGGGACCCGGCCAGGAGGGCGACATCGGCATCCCCCTCCAGTCCTCCTTCTACAAGGGATTGGGACACATCAGCGCGCTGTGCAGGGCCTGCCTCTGTGTCCGGCGGCGCTCAGCGAGGACAGACTGCGGCTACTGGTGCAGTCTCCTTCCCCTGGGAGGCCGTGGCCATCAGTAGAGGAAGCGGAGGTTCCCCTAGTGATGGTGGCAGTGTCGGAGCAGCATCTGTCAGCCGACAGAGCGCTCAGCAGGTGAGATGTGCAGGAGCCAGCCATGGTGTTCGGAGGTCGCGGGCTAAAGACGTCATGGAGGGGCGACCGGGGCCTTCCATGTTCACAGCATCCCCTGGTGGCCAGGGGGACCAATGATCCGAGAGTGAACTTTTGGATTCAGAGTTGGATGTGCCTGGTGTGGCGCCAGTTTGGGCAGGACCTCTGCAGGGATCTGGAGCGGCGCCTGGTCGGTCGGTTTCCCCTGGGCAGCCTGGTAAGTCTTTGTCTATTCCTTTAAATGTGCCTATTCTGTCTGTGTCACCCCCTCCCCCTGTTAGTTCCCCCCCTGGGTTGTAGGTGGGAGACCCCAGGGTGAAAGAGAAAAAAGAGTAGGATGGGGGACCCCAGGGTGCGGCCCTAGCGCCTGTTTTTGGCTGTGGGGGTTAGTCCTGCGGGGATAGCGGGGCATCTCAGTTGGGCGTCCTGGGCATGGGTGCCGGTGACATGCTTTTGCAGCATTTGCTGGCAGCCCTGGTGGCGGGCGGTAGGAACATGGGGTTCAGGGTTCCTGGGGCAGCCACCCCCGGTTTTCTGGTCTCCCCGGTCTCAGCTTGGCTGGCGGGGGGGATGGTCGGGAGCGGTAGCACCGCCTGGGGTCAAACCGGTGGTAATGGCGGCTCCATCGCTGCTTGCAGGGGTGGTGCCCTGCCGACTCCTGCGGTGGTGGTGGCTCCACTGACACCTGCTGTAGTGGCGGCTCTGTCACCTTTAGCCGTGGTGGAGGCGACAGCTGTGGTTCCAGTGCCGGTGGCTGGATCTTCCCAGGTGAGTACGAGTGCAGGGACGCCAGGGGGGTTGGTGGTGGACGGTGTGCGACTGGCAGATGTGGCCCGGTGTGAGGTCTACGTTTGCTATGAGGGCCCCCTTGGTTACCATCTAAAGGCGGAGGTTTAGGGAGAGGATCTGGATGAGGGAGTATGTGGAGATCTTCCACTGGAGAGGTTTAATCTGGATAAGGTTAAGCCAGATGGGAAAGGAGGAGGAAGAAAAACGTCTCTATTGGCTTATCCCAAGAACGTTTGCTAACTGGTTGCAGGCGTTTCACATTCTAGTGAGCGTCATAGGGGAGAAGGCTCTGGACAATTTTTCGGGGTTGTTCTGCTACCTTGATTCAATCAGTGAGGCACAAAGGGTTTATGAGAGGTGGCTTGGCTTAGGTACGATTGAACAGTTCCATCAGGGAAGGCTTATCGTCCGTCTTTGTGATGAGACCACAAAAATATCGGGTTGTGGATGAAGCTCATGACACAAGCCAGGGCTGTGCCGCCACCCTTTCATGGCGGGGCCAGGGGTGCCAACACCTTGTCACTGTCAGCCACAAAGCGCAAGGAGTTTAATGAGGGGACCTGCAAATTTGGGGGAGCCTGCTGTTTCCGACATGAGTGTTCAAGTTGCGGAGGTGTCCACCCTTGGTCCAAGTGCTTCCCGGAAAGGTAAGAAACTGGCCGACGCTGCAAAAAGGGAGGACTCCGGAGAGGTGGGAAAAAATGGCGCCGTATCTAAGTAGGTATCCTAACAGGGGAGCTGCCCGGACGTTGTGGTTAGGTTTTTCGGGATGGTTTCCCTATTTCGAGCACGTTGGATAGGGTCCCCCCTGTTTCGGTGAATCTGGGATCGGCGTACGAGCATCCGGAGGTGGTGGGGAGTAAGTTACATAAGGAGGTTGCGTTGGGTAGGATGGCTGGCCTGTTTGAGGGGCCGCTGGTGGAGGACTTTGTGGTTTCCCCCTTGGGCGTGGTGCCCAAGAGGGAGGTCACCATTTGTCTCATCCGAAGGGGGGTTCGGTGAACGATGCGATCGATCCGGCATTCTGTACTGTGTCTTTGACGAGGTGGTGCAGTGGGTGCAGAGATTTGGGAGGGGGGCGCTCATGGCCAAGACTGACATTGAGCCGGCATTTCGCCTGTTGCCGGTTCAACCGGATAGTGTTCGTTTGTTGGGCTGTTGCTGGGAGGGCCAGTTCTTTGTGGATAGGTGCCTTCCTATGAGTTGCGCTTTCTCTTGTTCCTACTTTGAGTTGTTCAGTTCCTTCCTGGAATGGGTCATCAAGGACTTGTCCAGCCTTGGTTCTGTTTTGTAGACAATTTCTTGGTGATAGATCTGCCGAGGGAGCGGGCTTGTCTCATGCTGTTGGCCACTTTACAGCATATCTTTCAGGACTTCGGGGTGCCCCTGGCTCGAGAAAAAAACGGAGGGCCCGACCACGGTCTTGAAGTTTTTGGGTATCATAATTGATACTACACTGATGGAGTGCAGGTTACCAAGTGATAAACTGGAGGATCTTCGGGTGACCGTGGCTGCGGTCGCTCGGCGTTCTAAGGTTCAGCTGAGAGAGTTGCAGTCCTTGTTGGGAAACTGAACTTCGCGTGCAGAATTATGCCAATGGGGAGGGTTTTTTGCAGGCGCCTGATTTCCACGACTGCGGGAGTTAAGGCGCCGCATAATTTCATACTTCTTGGTCAGGACCATCGGGCTAATCTGCAGGTGTGGGATTCTTTTTTGGAGCAGTATAATGGTAGGTCCTTTTAGTTGGGGCCGGCGGTTCAAGCCGCTGAGCTGGAGCTGTTCACTGATGTGACAGGGTCGGTAGGATATGTGGCTTATTTCAATGGGCAGTGGGCAGATGAGTTAACATGGTATGCTCTCGTCCGTAACCTTATGTGGTTAGAGCTGTTTCCAATAGTACTCGCGGTGGAACTTTGGGGCGTGGAATTCACGAACCGGAGGGTTCATTTCCATTGCAATAATTTGGGGGTGGTACAGATCTTTGATTCCCTGTCGGCATCTTCTTTACCTGTAGTACGCCTGCTGCGACATCTGGTGTTACTGTGTTTACGACTGAATATTTGTGTGTCTGCTGTGCACATCCCTGGGGTGGAGAATGAGGTGGCTGATGCGCTTTCTTATTTACAGTGGGAGAGGTTCCAGTGATTGGCACCGGGGGCAGAGCAGCTGGGAGTCCCATACCCCAGGCATCTGTGGGAGCTCGTCTTGACACCGTGATGTCCTTGGTGCAGTGCTTGGTGGAGGACGCTACGTGGCGTGCGTATGAGCAGGTATGGCAGGACTGGCTGGAGTTGGCGAGTAATGTCGGCGGTTGTTCCAGCGACGAGGATAGACTTCAGGTACTATTGTATTTCCTGGGTAAGAACTGTAAAGAAAGGGTGTCTGTTAACAGGAAGATGTCGGGCGTTGCATTTATGTTTCAGCTGAGTGGGGTGAAGAATGTCACAAAGGCGTTTATAGTTCGTAAGGCTCTGAGGGGTTACAGAAGGGGCGCTGCAATCTGGATTCCCGGTGACCCGTGTCATTGGGGATGTTAACGGTTTTGGTGGGTAATTTTCCACAGGTCTATTTTTCTCCATTTGAAGCAAAGTTGTTCAGGACAGCTTTCGTGTTAGCTTTTTTCAGGGCGTTAGGGGTGGGTGATTTGGTTGGCCCCTCGAAGTCGGTGGTTGGGGGTTTGGTGGTTTCAGATGTGACCGTGGCGGACAAGTCAGTAACGTTGGTCATCTGTAGATCAAAAACAGATCATTTGGGTAAAGGGGCTAGGGTGGTGTTAGGTTGGTCTGGAGTTATGTCCGGTATTGGTTATCCGGGAGTGGCTGGGGGTACAGCCTTCCGGTGGGGTTTCTCTCCTTGTACATGCCAATGGCTCGCCATTGTCACAATATCAATTTGTGTCTGTTTTCAGGAAGAGTTTAGCGCCAGTTGGTTTCTCCCTTCAGGACTATTTCTCTCATTCCTTTAGAATTGGGGCAGCTACGGAGGCGGCGAGGTGGGGTGTAAGTGACCAGATTCTTCAACGGATTGGTCACTGGTAATCTCAACGGTTCCGGCTCTATGCACTCCCTTATTTACTGTGATGGGCTGGGGGAGTGATATCTGGGGGGTATGGTAGTGCGGGTAGTCGGGTCCTGTCTGGTGTCGTCTGTGTATGTCTTTATGTGGGGTTTCTGTCTTGGGGTGATGTTTGTATTTCATTTTGTGGGGTGGTGTGAATAGTGTTAGTTTTGTGTGTCTATGTTTCCCTTTGTGCTTTCTGTCTTACAGGCCCGGTGTGCCTGATGTGGATCCTGGGGCACTCATGTCCATTGGGGGGCAAAAAGGCCCCTCTTCAGACGGGAGGGCAGGCAGCTGGGTTTCTCAAGGGAGGAGGCTTCAGTGCGTTGGATAGGGATTCCGGGCATGTTATGGTCCCGCGTCCTTCCTGAAGTGCAGCCTTATGCTAGGCTGGATAGGCCTCCGGAAGTGCGGTTGTTTCACGTTGGGGGTAATGACCTGAGTGTCAGGGCCTTGAGGGATCTTATTTGGGATGTGAAATTGGACTTCCTGCATTTAAGGTCAGCTTTTCCGGAGTCGGTGGTGGTATGGTCAGATATAATTGTCAGGGCAACCTGGAGGGGGGCTGTTGATTAGATCAACAAGACCAGGATAAAGGTCAATAAGGCCGTGGCTAAGTTTGTGGTGCGTAATGGGGGACTGGTGGTCCGCCATTGCGAGTTGGAGCAGAATTTCGGCCTGTATTTAAGGGCCGATGGTGTGCACTTGTCAGCCGTGGGGATTGACATGTGGTTCCTGGGGCTCCAGGATGGGCTGCAGTGGGCCTGGCAGCTGTGGCAGGCCTCCCACACGTGAGGTGGTCACTGGTGGGAGTCTGTGGCATGGGTCTCTGGTTCGTGAAGGTTGGAATGGTGGAAGATAAACAGGATATGGTGTGGGGACGGGTTGGACCTCGATATGGGTACCCTCCCTATCTGGAAATAATGGACTACCGGTCATTGGGCTGCAGTGGCAAGAAGGTGGCAATAGTTCGTCCCTGAGCTAGTGGGATCACGGCTAGGGGCCAAGATGCTGAGGTGGTGGTGGTGCCGATGCAGTAGAATACCTTCCTTCACGAACCTCAGACAGAGCAGTAGTTTAAAAAGTTGGGGTTTTATATATGTGGTATATATATTTCAGATATATATATAGTTATATTTAAATGGAGTTATTTTTATAAAATTTGTTATTTGTTAATAAAGGGGCCGGATGGCCATTTAATCCAGAAGGTGTGGTGTGCTTATTTTACTAAGTAAGGTAAGGTAAATAGTTGGGGGGTTACGGTTTTAGGTGGAGCATACAGGACATCAGCTATACACCAGTCAAGAACAGGCCCGTAACTAAAGGGAACCTGGGTGAAGGGCCAGCATGACTGGTGGGACAACTGTTGGGTGAGCACAGGGAAGTTCCTGTAGGAAGTGGGATAGGTTAAAGGGGGGGTGGTTATAGTCATTGGTGATGGAGAGGAGTTGCCGTAGTTAATTTTGACCCCTGCAGAGGGAGGGGTCAACTCAATCGTGGGCAGCAGAGGAAGGGATAGGACATAGGTAGGGAATTTTTCCCACCCATCCTCCCTGTTGTTTGGCCAATGGCGTAGCGTGAGTTGTCAGCACCCGGGGCAATTCAAGTAATTTGCGCCCCCTAACTCGTGTACTTTTAGTACTCCCTTCCACTAGTACAGTATTAAACCCCTTACCCCATAAACACATGTATGTAATTAAAAAAATTTATCTGTGTCACTGCCCCCCGCTCCTCCCCCCCATCACCCCATGTATTATATACAGTATACACTGACCCCTCATCACCCCATGAATTACACACTGCCCCTCCATGTATTATGTATACACTGACTCCCCCCCATGTATTACACACTGCTCTCCCTCACCCCATGTATTATATATACACTACCTTCCATATATTATATATATTCACTGACCCTATATATTATATTTACACTAACCCCCATATAATTTTATATATATACACACACACACACATACACTAACCCCCATATATTATATATACACACTAACCCCCATATATTTATATATATATATATATATATATATATATATATATATATATATATATACACACACATATACATACATACATACATATATACACACACATACATACATATATACACACATATACATACATATACATATACACACACACATACATACATACACACACTGCCCCCCTCCATGTGTTATATATATACTACCCCCCATCATACCATGTACTATATATACACAGAACCCCATGTGTGAAGCACAGAGCAGAAAGCTCTGGGTACAGGTGTCCCAGAAGTGGTAGAAGAGCGGCACTGCAGATAAACATCCTCCCTCAATCTAATTTCAGCCTGGCAGAGAAGGTGTCACACCGACCATCCCCATCCTACCTGATCTGTTTCCTATTCACCGCTGAGCCTGCTAGTCTCCAGCCAGCCCAGCCCCGGCACGGCAGAACACAGCCACCACTCACCTGGACTCTTCTTGTCTCCCATATGTGGACTGCAGAGTGTGGTGGAAGCCCACCCCAGCACAGCCAGCGATGAGACCTGGACAGCGAGGTGGGAGCAAACTCTCGATCAACCGCCAAAGCCAGCTCTGCTTGCCGCCGTGCCTACACATGACTGGAGCAGCCAATCGCAGAGAGTGTCCATCGCTGAGGCCGGACAGCTGGGGAAGCGCCGGCAGCACTAGTACAGAAACATGGAGAGCGGCAGAGGCGGGACGCAGACAGTGACACACTCGATACTCCCAGGTGTGGAATCCCAAGTCGGAATGACAGTAGTCGGGATAGCGGGAGTCGGGACTTCTGCGCCCCTCTTGATATTGCGCCCGGGGCCACCCCCCCCCACGCTACACCACTGTGTTTGGCTGTATGAGGTGTACGGTTGTGTGTATTTGGGGTTATGTGGGCATGGGTCTCTGGTTCGTGAATGATGGAATGGTGGAAGGTAAACAGGATATGGTGTGGGGACGGGTTGGACCTATCTCGGTATGGGTACCCTCCCTATCTGGAAATAATGGGCTACCGGTCATTGGGCTGCAGTGGCAAGAAGGTGGCAATAGTTCGTCCCTGAGCTGGTGGGATCACGGCTCGGGGCCAGGATGCTGAGGTGGTGGTGGTGCAGCTGATGCGGTAGAATACCTTCCTTCACAAACCTCAGACAGAGCAGTAGTTTAAAAAGTTGGGGTTTTATATATGTGGTATATATATATATTTCAGTTTTTCATATATATATATATATATATATATATATATACACAGTGGGGACGGAAAGTATTGAGACCCCCTTAAATTTTTCACTCTTTGTTATATTGCAGCCATTTGCTAAAATCATTTAAGTTCATTTTTTTCCTCATTAATGTACACACAGCACCCCATATTGACAGAAAAACACAGAATTGTTGACATTTTTGCAGATTTATTAAAAAAGAAAAACTGAAATATCACATGGTCCTAAGTATTCAGACCCTTTGCTGTGACACTCATATATTTAACTCAGGTGCTGTCCATTTCTTCTGAACATCCTTGAGATGGTTCTACACCTTCATTTGAGTCCAGCTGTGTTTGATTATACTGATTGGACTTGATTAGGAAAGCCACACACTTGTCTATATTTATTTATTTATTTATTTCAGGTACTTATATAGCGCCGTCAATTTACGCAGCGCTTTAAATATATATATTATACATTCACATCAGTCCCTATACCCTCAAGGAGCTTACAATCTAAGGTCCCTAACTCACATTCATACCTATACTAGGGCCAATTTAGACAGGATCCAATTAACCTACCAGCATGTCTTTGGAGTGTGGGAGGAAACCGGAGTACCTGGAGGAAACCCACGCAGACACAGGGAGAACATGCAAACTCCAGGCAGGTAGTGTCGTGGTCGGGATTCGAACCAGCGACCCTTCTTACTGCTAGGTGAGAGTGCTACCCACTGCGCCACTGTGCCGCCCAGTCTATATAAGACCTTACAGCTCACAGTGCATGTCAGAGCAAATGAGAGTCATGAGGTCAAAGGAACTGTCTGAAGAGCTCAGAGACAGAATTGTGGCAAGGCACAGATCTGGCCAAGGTTACAAAAACAATTCTGCTGCACCTAAGGTTCCTAAGAGCACAGTGGCCTCCATAATCCTTAAATGGAAGACGTTTGGGACGACCAGAACCCTTCCTAGAGCTGGCTGCCTGGCCAAACTGAGCTATCGGGGGAGAAGAGCCTTGGTGAGAGAGGTAAAGAAGAACCCAAAGATCACTGTGGCTGAGCTCCAGAGATGCAGTCCGGAGATGGGAGAAAGTTGTAGAAAGTCAACCATCACTGCAGCCCTCCACCATGGCAGAGTGACCCGACGGAAGCCTCTCCTCAGTGCAAGACACAAAAAAAAAACACCTGAAGGACTCCAAGATGGTGAGAAATAAGATTCTCTGGTCTGATGAGACCAAGATAGAACTTTTTGGCCTTAATTCTAAGCGGTATGTGTGGAGAAAACCAGGCACTGCTCATCACCTGTCCAATACAGTCCCAACAATGAAGCATGGTGGTGGCAGCATCATGCTGTGGGGGTGTTTTCCAGGTGCAGGGACAGGACGACTGGTTGCAATCGAGGAAAGATGAATGCGGCCAAGTACAGGGATATCCTGGACGAAAACCTTCTCCAGAGTGCTCAGGACCTCAGACTGGGCTGAAGGTTTACAGCTAATAACCCAGCCAATAACCCTAAGCACACAGCTAAAATAATGAAGGAGTGGCTTCACAACAACTCAGTGACTGTTATTGAATGGCTCAGCCAGAGCCCTGACTTAAACCCAACTGAGCATCTCTGGAGAGACCAAAAAATGGCTGTCCACCAACGTTTACCATCCAACCTGACAGAACTGGAGAGGATCTGCAAGGAGGAATGGCAGAGGATCCCCAAATCCAGGTGTGAAAAACTTGTTGCATCTTTCCAAAAAAGACTCATGGCTGTATTAGATCAAAAGGTTGCTTCTACTAAATACTGAGCAAAGGGTCTGAATACTTAGGACCATGTGATATTTCAGTTTTTCTTTTTTAATAAATCTGCAAAAATGTCAACAATTCTGTGTTTTTCTGTCGCTTATTTTACTAAGTAAGGTAAGGTAAATAGTTGTGGGGTTATGGTTTTAGGTGGACCATATGGGACATCAGCTATACACCAGTCATGATATACTGATGGCCATTTCATTTCTGGAGGCACAAAAATGCCAGGACAGTACAAATATCCCCCAAATGACCCTTTTTTGGAAAGTAGAGAGTCCAATGTATTTAGTAGGATGGCGGGTTTTTTGAAGTTATAATTTTTTGGTAAAGGAAGAAATTAAAAAAAAAAAGAAAATCTTTGTTTACATACTGTCACCAGTGCAGTACAGCATCATCATCATATAACAGATGTGGCAGTGATCAGAGACACTGACTGGTGACAGTATGTTAATAAAAAAAAATAAAAAATATATAATTTTCTAAAATTTTTAAAATATTTTTTCTTTTTTTTTATGTTTTTAAAATATAATTAACAGCATTTTTTCATACCTTCTTAAAACTTTTGCACAGTACTGTGTGTAAAAATACTGTATATACAATTATACATATATACACCCATGGGACTTTTCTAGAGGTACATCACCATTCATACATATGGATAAAGGTATATTTACACTTTATTAAAGCATCAAATACAATTAAAAAGCTGGCAACCTACCTTGCTCTAAGTGATGACTGATCTTTTTTATGCTTTTGGTGGCAAAGCTTACTATAGCCCTGGAAGAAGAACTCTGTGTGTATGATACTGTAGATGAAAAGTATCCTGGATTATGCTTAACGAACAAATTGCCAGTGTGGTTAATGACACCACTAAGTGCTTTGAAGAAATCTGCAGCCCTTGGACTGAATATGGACTGAATATGTAAATGTGAGGCTGTAGGGGACTTGACTTCGTCAAGCTCATCCCCTGGGAATTTCACTTTTTCGTCTTCTCTCTTGTTTTCCCCTGTTCTATTTTCCATTACCCCTTTTCTTTCTTTCCTTTCTCCCTCTTCTCTTATTTCTGAGGTTCTCTACATATGGGATATCCCCATTTTGACTTGTTACAGTTGGAGTTAATAACATTCTCCTTGAACAGTAAGAGGTTTAGTCCAGTTTTACTACTCTCCTTATGAGGCAGGTAACAATATCTCATGATTTTTTGCGCCTTCAGTGCACTGGACGTAAATAGTTTGAGCCTATTCAAATTTTATTTTATTGTTCTAGAAATTGGAATGTTTTTTTTATCCACTGTTTCTGTAAACCTGTGCCAGGTCTCTGGCTGTTGTAACGGCTGCTGTGTCTCTTAGTCTCTTTGTCTATGTCATTGCATTCCCAAATAAAAATGAATGAAATTAAAAAGCTGGTGACTAATTTAATACAGATACAGTTATAGTATATCACTTTTTTTAACAGAAATTTTTTGTTTATCAAGGGACCATATAACATCAGAAAAATGTTGATTCAATCTAATGTTACTTCCACCAGGTTGGCCATAGAGTAACTCATATACAGGTCCACCGAGTGGGACAGTTTTCTCAACATGTTCTGCAAATTTTAATTCACAGTCAGGAGAAGAGAATATAGTTTTACAGTTATTCAGTATAAAGCACATGATTATATGATTATACTAATATAACATCAACATAATCCAAACCATAGGTTAACCATATAATATACATTATATAGGTCAACCATATAAAAACATTAATGTCAGTTACAGAATAAGTTCTCACGTATAAATCAGCCCATATTGAAGATGAAAATCTCCAGGAGGGGAACAACAAAAGAGGTATAGCCTGGGAGCAGTGGAAAGTTGGGACTCTAAAAAAGAGACAGGGGAGGAAAAGAAGGAGACAGAAAAAAACAGGCCAGAGGGTAAGCCATTTGTAGTAGTTCTTCGTACAAAATGTGTAAAAAGACATACGTTTTAACCATTTTCCTATATTAGAATCCCAAAGAAAAAAGGGAGGTTCAGAGCCTAAAGATTTTTCAATTATTGCATTAGCCATAACAATAAACAATCCGAATATACAAAGATATATTTCAAACCACAGTTACCCCATTTAATAATAGAAAAGTCAGTCCATAAAAGAACATAGGAAATAATAATGGTATCTGCGCTCCCACTTATGATATAACAATTCAATATATGGTCACAATGCTTATAAGTAATTAAAAATGCCACCAAGGTGATGTGATTGATGATAATACATTAATGTGAAAAAATATATAGTCTATAAAAATAAAAATATAGCAAAGTCCAAATAAAATCCAATTGAAGTGAAATATTCATCCACCAAAAGTGAAGACAAAGTAACGTCCTTTCCATCAACATAAAGATGCACAGCGCACTCACCAAACACTTTTGACCCCTATTACAGAGAGTCAAAAGCGGCAAGGGGGTAATAAATAAGCTTGTCACCACACACCCGAATCCAGATTGCTGTTAGCATCCAACCATATATCCTATTTAGGAGGTCATTTAAGATTGTGTAACACGGCGCTCCTGTGCCCTAATATAACTCAGCATAGGTTTGCAGATGAGAAGGGAGAGAAAAGAGAGCTCTCATCTCTTTATTATAAAACCAACTGTAATGCACTTACTTCTAAGTAGATACAATCCAGCATTTAAAACATTGGGAACCTTGGTTTGTGTTCCACCTGTGTTCCAGCAAACAGAAATGACATATCCCAGAAGGCTCCACCCTACGCTTTTCATCAGCATACATCTGATGTCATCAGGGGTCAATCATAGGGTGGAGCCTTCTAGGATACGTAATTTCCATTTGTTGGAATGCAGGTGGAACCCAAACTGACGTTCCCAATGTTTTAAATGCTGGATTTTATCTACTTAAATGTAAGTGCATTACTGTTGGCTTTATAATAAAATAGTCTTTAAAACTACACCATGAGAGCTCTCTTCTCTCTCCCTTCTCATCTGCAAACCTATGCTGAGTTATTAATTACTTATATATTATAAGCAATGTGACCATATATTTGACTGTTATATCATAAGTGGGGCTGTGGTTACCATTATTATTTCCAATTTTCTAGGTAGTTGCTACACCTTATAACGGGCAGCTCCGTAACTATGTTTATATTCATTTACCACATTTTTTCTTATTTAGATATTTTGGATACAGCACTAGCCATTAAGGCTATAAGTTTGTTTCACAATTTGGTTAAAGTGGATGTAAACCCACTCATCTTTTTTAAAGTACTGCCATAGTGGTGATCTATAAGGATATACATAGCTGCATGTATCCTTACCTTTCAAATGTCTCCCCTTTAGCTGTTTGGAGCCCCCAAAAACGCTGGATTCAGTGGGCGGGTCCATTGTACGGCGCTTGGTGGGCGGAGTCATGATATCACCAGACTCCCCGCCCACCTCTACACTCGCACCTGGCCGGAGTGAAAAGTGCGCGCACAGGAGAAGAAGAGCACGCTCATGGCTCCTGTCACGTCAGGTGTCACTGTCCAGTGACAGTCGGGGATGATCGGTGTGGCTGGGACAGCTGTAAGCATGGATCCCCCTGAATGGCTTTTCCGCTGAAAGCCACGGGAGGCAGAGAAGGAGAAGCGGCTGATCAAATGCCATGCAGGGAGATCGATGCTCACGGCTGTCCCTCTACTGCACCGATCACCCCCAACTGTCCCTTGTGTCCTCCTCCTCCAGCGCCTGACCCGTTCTCCTCCTCTACCACAACCACTTCCCCTTCTTCTCTGGCCCCCCTCCTGTCCTCATCCGCCCGCTGTGTCTATCTCCTCCACCCCCCCTCATCCCCCGCAGCCGACTCCCCTCCATTCCCGCGGGCTCTGTCAGGATGGAGAGCGGAGGAAAGTATGGAAATGCTATATATATATATATATATATATATATATATATATATATATATATCTGTGTCCAGCAGCACTCCACCCCCCCATCAGACCAGTGGAGTGTCTGCAGCCAGGGCTGAGATTATGTGGAACATCCAATCCTGGCAGAGCAGCAGAAGAAAGGAGTGGGAGGGAATTAAAAAATACTGCATGTCTCTTACTTAGGCTAGTGCACAAGATATGTAAATCACCTGTCACTCACAGCAAGGGGGAGTATTTCACAAAGTTTTTCTCAGTTTGTCAAGAATTATCTCACTGAACAGTAAAAGAGGATTGCTCAGAGATGGATTAACTCTGTGTGGCAAGACTGGGCTCAAATGATAGGAAATCTTATACTCTACAATATGACATTAAAAAAAAAAAAAAAAAAAAAACATTTTCAGTTTTACATCCACTTTAAAGTCACTAATTGCACGGGTGAAGGAACCAATCTTAACTTCCACACTTATTGCATAAAAGAACATACAACCTTGCTCAACCCGGTATTGTTACAGTAAGAAACCCTCTTTGACATCCATATTGTGATCCCACTCAAAAGTAAATGGAAGGGATGAACCAGTCTTGGGAAACATACCTTATTATATCTTTACATCAAAAATCTATGTATTACTTCGAATACTTCCTTTAGCATTACAGCCTATTCTCCTACAAACCCCCCACCCCCACACACAAACACCCCAAATCG
The DNA here is from genome assembly GCF_042186555.1 of Aquarana catesbeiana. NCBI lineage: Eukaryota > Metazoa > Chordata > Amphibia > Anura > Ranidae > Aquarana > Aquarana catesbeiana. Next base: position 99,345,532 of record NC_133336.1, on the reverse strand, counting down.
TGCCACACAGACCAAACATTGTCGTTGAGACATGCAACATAATCACCTACATGCTGCCTGAGACGCGGTGTGATGACGTCAATAGGCCACATAAATTGTGCATCATGACGGCACCCAGTGAGTTATACTGTGATTGGAATAAATTAGCCACCAGCTTTTTAATTGTATTTGCTGTATTATTAAAGTGTTAATATATATTTTTAACCATATAGAAACGGTTGGATGAATGGTGATGTACCTCTAGAAAAGTCCCATGGGTATTAGTGGGGGTTTTTTTGCAGAAAAATGCAGCATGTCTGCATTTTTGCACACCGCACATCACTGCTGCTTCGCATTGTGAATGAAGCACATAAAAAAATGTTTTGATGAGATCTAGTGGTGATCTACAGCATTCACGTGTGGAAATATATAGGTTACTGCATATACCACAAACGAGCCCTGAGGCTGGGTTCACACCGCAACACGCTCCGGCTCACAGCAGTGGTCCGGTGTGTCCCCATTCACGATTTCAGGTCCAATTTCAGCCCAAATTTTTGTCTGAATTCGGATCTGAAACAGACCAAAAGATACACAGGGCTTCTGTGCAATTCACACCGGAGCCGCTCCGGAGATATGTGACCCGGCTCCATAGAGAGACGGTCACAATCTTCTGCTATGCGAATTGGATTGGGGAAACCCGCATCCAATTCCCAGTAGTGTGAACCCAACCTTAATGTATTTAAAGGTTTCAGTACCTTAAATACATTAACTGCTTGCTGACCGTATAACCTAGATATATGGCAGAAGGGTGGCTCTCCTGTGCCAGATCATGTACCTAGTATGTAATCTGGCACGTCCAGGTAGGGGGCATGCCCATGCCGCAAGCGACCCGGCTCTGCTGTGATTTTACACAGCAGATGTCGATCAGCGGGAAAGTAATAGATTTTCTTTTTCCGCAAAGCAGGGAATTAAATTGATTACATTCCCTAGTAAAAACACAACACAAAGTAACCCTTTGATCACCCTAGATGTTTAATCCCTTCCTAGTCATTGTCATTAGTACAGTGACAGTGCATATTTTTAGCAACAAAAGTCGAACAAAAGTCCTGGATGGCCTAACTCCAATTTAAAAATGCATATAATAGCAAAGGAGAAGGCCTTCAAAAAATACAAAGTTGAGGGATCATCATCAGCATTCAGACTTTATAAAGAATGCAACAAGAAATGTAAGCGTGCAATAAGGATGGCTAAGACAGAACATGAAAGACACATAGCAGAGAAGAGCAAAAAAAATCCCAACAAATTATTTAAATATGTAAACAGTAAAAAAGGTAGGACAGACCATATTGGCCCCATAAAGAATGAGGAAAGATATCTGGTTACAAAGGATGGGGAGATGGCGAAGGTATTGAATTTATTCTTCTCCTCAGTCTTCACGAGGGAATCGGGGGGCTTCAGTAACCAAAACTGCAGTGTTTATCCTCATGACACATCATAGGAAACACCTCCATGGTTAACAGAGGACAGAATTAAAATTAGACTTGAGAAACTTAACATTAATAAATTACCGGGACCAGATGGCTTGCACCCAAGGGTACTTAGGGAACTCAGTCAAGTAATTGCCAGACCATTGTTCCTAATTTTTACAGACAGTCTACTGACTGGAATGGTACCAGCTGATTGGAGAAAAGCCAATGTAGTACCAATATTTAAAGAGGGCCCAAAATACATCTCTGGGAATTACAGACCAGTTAGCCTAACATTAATAGTATGTAAAATCTTGGAGGGGATGATAAGGGACTATATACAAGATTTTAGTAATGAGAACGGTATCATTAGCAGTAATCAAAATGGATTCATGAAGAATCATTCTTGCCAAACCAATCTACTAACCTTCTATGAGGAGGTGAGTTGCCAGCTAGATAAAGGAAGGCCTGTAGACGTGGTGTATCTGGATTTTGCAAAAGCATTTGACACAGTTCCCCATAAACGTTTACTGTACAAAATAAGGTCCATTGGCATGCACCATAGGGTGAGTACATGGATTGAAAACTGGCTACAAGGGCGAGTTCAGAGGATGGTGATAAATGGGGAGTACTCGGAATGGTCAGGGGTGGGTAGTGGAGTCCCCCAGGGTTCTGTGCTGGGACCAATCCTGTTTAATTTGTTCATAAATGACCTGGAGGATGGGGTAAACAGTTCAGTCCTTGTATTTGCAGACGATACTAAGCTAAGGAGGGCAATAACTTCTCCGCAGGATGTGGAAACCTTGCAAAAAGATCTGAACAAATGAATGGGGTGGGCAACTACAGGGCAAATGAGGTTCAATGTAGAAAAATGTAAAATAATGCATTTGAGTAGCAAAAATATGAATGCAATCTATACACTGGGGGGAGAACCTCTGGGGGAATCTAGGATGGAAAAGGACCTGGGGGTCCTAGTAGATGATAGACTCAGCAATGGCATGCAATGCCAAGCTGCTGTTAACAAAGCAAACAGAATATTGGCATGCATTAAAAAGGGGATCAACTCCAGAGATAAAACAATAATTCTCCCGCTCTACAAGACTCTGGTCCGGCCGCACCTAGAGTATACTGTCCAGTTCTGGGCACCAGTCCTCAGGAAGGATGTACTGGAATTGGAGCGAGTACAAAGAAGGGCAACAAAGCTAATAAAGGGTCTGGAGGATATTAGTTATGAGGAAAGGTTGCGAGCACTGAACTTATTCTCTCTGGAGAAGAGACGCTTGAGAGGGATATGATTTCAATATACAAATACCGTACTGGTGACCCCACAATAGGAATAAAACTTTTTCGCAGAAGAGAGTTTAACAAGACTTGTGGCCACTCATTAAAATTAGAAGAAAAGAGGTTCAACCTTAAACTACGTAGAGGGTTCTTTACTGTAAGAGCGGCAAGGATGTGGAATTCCGTTCCACAGGCTGTGGTCTCAGCGGGGAGCATCGATAGTTTCAAGAAACTATTAGATAAGCACCTGAATGACCACAACATACAGGGATATACAATGTAATACTGACATATAATCACACACATAGGTTGGACTTGATGGACTTGTGTCTTATTTCAACCTCACCTACTATGTAACTATGTAACTATGGTTCCCAAAAAGTGTCAAAAGTGTCAGAATGTCTACTGCAATATTGCTGTCCTGCTATAAGTTGCTGATTGCCACCATTACTAGTAATATATATATATATATATATATATATATATATAAAAAATAAATATCTTATAGTTTGTAGACGCTATACTGTTTTCGCAAACCAATTAATATACGGTCATTGGGATTTTTTTTACCAAAAAATATGTAGCTATGTAGCAGAATACATATTGACCTAAATTTATTAAGAAATTAGATTTTTTTTTCATTTTTTTATTGGATATGTTTTGTAGCAGAAAGTAAAAAATATTGTTTTTATTTTTTCTAAATTGTAGTTTTTTTTTGTTTATAGCTAAAAAAAACCCCAGAGGTGATTAAATATCACCAAAAGAAAGCTGTATTTTTGGGGAAAAAAAGGACATACATTTTATTTGAAAACAGCGTTGCATGACTGCGCAACTGTCAGTTAAAATAACACAATGCTGTATCGCAAAAGAATGCTCAAGTGGGCTCAATTTATTTGAGCACACTTGCATGGGCATGTGACTGCCCCCCCCCACACACACACACACACACACGGACACACACACCTTTTTTCTTTCACATGGCTAATTATGGCATTTACTTGCAGTAAATTTAAGGTTTATAAAATTGTGCACTGTCTCTTTAAATTTCCCACACCTTACTGTACAGGTACATTGGTGTCCAATCAGATTGAGTGGAACTTGCCAGATGGTGTGGGGCATGCTATATAAGGGGCTGAAGCCCAAGTGTGTTCCTCTTTGGATCATCACAGAAGAAGAGCTACAGTACCTGTGCCATGGACAGCCTAGTACATTGCATGCTGGAAATGGCACAGACGAGCGGCGGGAGAAGTGGCTGAAAATCTGTCTCCAAATGGCTTCAATAGAAGGAACTCAGCCCACGAGGGAAGAAGAAGCCGGCGGGTCAGCAGGCCCCAGCTTTAGTGAGTGGGCACGGTAGGAGAGGTACCCCTGGGAGACAGCCGTCCCAGCCTCTGCGTTCTCGCCGCTGCAAGCCGCCGGAGCACAATATGGTGCATGTGTCGGGACCAGAGGAGGAGTCCCAGAGAGCCAACGGGGCTTCGACTGGCATCGGAAGCGGTGGACGACTCAGCCAATGTAATAGGAGGAACAGGTGAGCCTATTCCATAGCTCCCAACTGTCCCTGATTTCGAGGGACTGTCCCTGGTTTGGAGCAACGTCCCTTTGTCCCTCATTCCCCCTCATTTGTCCCTCATTTTGGTCTGATCTATATAGTTTTATATAAAATTCACTTTTCAAAAAGTTTTTCCCAGTGCTAAAGCTTTCATCTAATTTCTAAATTGCTGCATTTGTACATATTAATAGCCAGTATAAAGGAATAGTAGTGGTGAAAAAAAAGCCCTTGTGGATTTAATTAACTTTTTTTGGTTAATTCTCCTTTAAGAGGGTGTGGCAGGGGATGTGTCCTATGCCTACATACATTTGCCAGTAGGTGTCCCTCATACCCATCTCAAAATGTTGGGAGGTATGCTATTCCCCTTCACCTATGGGGAGCAGCGGGAGGTCCCAGACATGCGGCCCGTCTCCCAGAAGACACGGTCCTCCTTCAAGCCAGGAGAGGGTTGCCAGACAACCATCTTCACTCCCTGCTAGGGAATCTGCTAATGGAGAAGATTCAGCTCGGCCAAAAAGTGACACAGACGATTTCTGCTTCTGCCAGTATTATCCAGCCTGTTGTTAATCTGGATAATGAAGCTGATATGCAGGCTGGGCTACAGGGTGCGTTACCTAACATGAAAATGTTGAATGATTTGGTTGGTTCTCTGTTCAGGATTGTTAATGCTTTATCTAGTACCTCTTCTGCTGTTAACTCTCCTCCTGTGACACCTGTGCAGACTGAGGTTACCTCATGTGTTGTTAACTCTCTCCCCTCAGGAGCTCCTACAAGCACTGTTTCTGGCAGTCCTGTCATTAGTCATGCTGTCCCTGAGTCCTGCTTTAAAGAAGTTCTCCCCTGTCATATGTCTCCCTTAGGCTTTCACTTACCCATGCCAGTGAAGGAGAAGATTTAGAGGGGAGAATTTGTAGACATGTTAACTTTACTTGCCTTTTATAGGGTTTCAATGCTCGTTCGGATAAAAGGGCGGAAGCAAACATGAAGGATGACAGACGCAGAACAGTGAATAGGTCATTTAATAACTGGTTTTAGGCTTACTGTATATTTGCTAGCATTTTGGGTGAAAAGCAACCTGAATTATGCAGTGGGCTGTTTCAGCATCTCGAGAATGTATTAGAAGCCTATAAAAACTTTGACGGTTTAGGCTGGTTTAAATATGATGAGACATTCCGCCAAAAGCTATTGATTCATCATAGTTTGAAATTGGGTATGAAAGACGTGGGGTTGTGGCTGAACCTCATTTTGCCATCCAAGATTAATATTAATAAACAATTATCAACCACTTCTTTAGTCTCCCCCTACAGGAAAGGTTTCTGCTATGCATACAATGAAAGCCAATGTAAATGGAAAGCGGCATGTAAGTATAAGAAAGAGTGTTCACACTGTTCTGCAAATCACCCGGTTGTGAAATGCTTTAAGAGGGCTAATGCCGCCAGCCAAAAACGTTCACTCCTGTGAAAATAGCAAACATGTGCCCTTGGCTGGACAGATATCCAGACGGAGACAGCTCTGCTCAAAACTGATGGTTTTACCAATGGTTTGGTTTTGCCTAAATTCAATGGTTTAGGATGTAAGGTAATGGGTAATTTAAAGTCAGTGGATGTTTATCCTCACATAGTTAGGGAGAAATTGTCTAAAGAAATTAGTGAAGGGCGTATGGCTGGCCCTTTTCATTCCAACTTTTTCCAATTTTAGAATTTTGCCACTAGGGGTGGTGCCCAAGAAAGAACCTAATTAATTTATGTTAATCCATCACCTCTCATTTCCCAAAGGGGGTTCTTTAAACAATGCATCAACATCCATATCTTACAGCTCGTTTGAGGAAGCCATAGGGAAAATTAGGCAGTTTGGTGTTGGGGCCCTTATGGCCAAGGCAGACATTAAAGTGGCATTCAGTCTCCTACCAATATCCCCTGAAGCATTTAGCTCATTGGGTATTTTCTTTGAATGCTACTACTATTAAGACATGTGTCTTCCAATGGGGTGTGCTTTATCCTGTGCATATTACAAGAAATTATCGACTTTTTTACATTAATTCGTTGTTTTCAGTCTGGTCACGATAGTGTAATTCATTATTTGGACGATTTTTTGTTTATAGGCCATGCTGATTCTCCTCATTGTTTTAATCTATTGCGTTTGTTTTTAAATATTTCAGATTTTTTTTGTTATTCCACTTGCCCAAGAGAAAACAATTTTGCCTTCATCTTCTATTGAATTTTTGGGTATTCAAATAGATACTTACCTGATGGAATTTAGATTACCAGCTACCAAATTAAAGCATTTAAAAAATGTACTTTGTTTTTACCTCAGAAGAAGGAAATTTATGTTAAAAGAACTTCAAGCTCTATTGGGTCTTTTAGCCTTCGCAACAAGAATTATGCCTGTAGGCAGGATATTATCTAGGAGGTTAAACATGGCATTGTCAGGTTATAAATCCCCATTTTCCCATATTAGATTATTTATTTCCGCGTGTGACTACGAATTGTATGCTGATGCAGCAGGAGCTCAGCGTTTTGCGGCTGTATGGCACAACCATTGTTGCTGTGATGTGTGGCCCCAGTTTTGGGTAGATAACAAGGTCATTAAGAATGTCATACTCCTGGAACTCTTTCCAGTAGTGGTAGCCTTAGAAATCTGGTGAAATTTTTTTAGGAATAAACGTTTAATTATTCATACTAACAACAAGGGAGTTTTGTTTGCAGTAAACTGCCTATCTTCCAAATCACTCTTTGTTGTTAAACTCCTAAGGCATTTTGTGTTTCTCGGTCTAAAATTCAATGTTTGGGTTAAGGCCCAATATTTACCTGGGAAGCTAAATAATGTTGCGGATGCTTTGTCTCGATTGCAGATGTCACGTTTAAGACCTCCTTCCAGGTGCAGATCCAGACAGCCACCCCTGTCCGAAACACCTTTGGGATTTGACTTAAGCCATATGGCATCAGTAATCATAAATTCCCTGGCCCATCAAACTTGGGCTCAATATGTTAAAGCAAGGCATGTGTGGGTCTCCTTTAACAGGAGGCTAGGTTCTCCATTAGAGCATCCATCGGAGGGAACTATTTTAGCCTTTTGGTGTTATCTGATGGCACAACATTTATCATATAACCATCTAGCTAAAACACTGGCTGGTGTTTCCTTTTTCTTTAAGATATTGGATTACCCAGCTTGTAGATGTTTTTTTCAAGGTTTGTCAGGCTCTAAAGGGGTACAGGAGAGTCAACTGTACCCCAGATGATAGAAGGCGCATTTCTCTCTGTCTGCTGGAGGAGTTGTGTGCTGCTACTAATTCGGTATGTTTTTCGGTATATGAATCATTCCTTTTTCAGGCAGCATTTACTCTTGCCATTTTTGGGGCCTTACTAATCTTGTATCTAATCCCTAGGGACAAGATGGTTTCTACAGGGCTTCAGTTTAGCCATGTAATTATATTTGATGATTCTGTTTATTTATCGAAAATCCAAAACAGATCAACTAGGCAAGGGGATATGGTTTGCCCTTCCCCATTTTGGGAATACTACTATTCGTCCCGTAACTATCATTCAGAGGTTTGTTAAGCATAGACCCAATTTTTTACAATTTTTTCTTATTCACAAGGATAGTTCCCCACTGACGCAGTTTCAGTTCAATGCTGTTCTTAAAAAAAAAATTTGTTCATCTTGGTATGGCCAATTTTCCTACACATCTCATTCTTTACGTTTTGGCACTGCAGCAGATTGGGATAGGATAAAGACTTTATCAAAAAACTGGGTAGGTGGGATTCTGTTAGATATGTTTCATATGTACGTCCTAATCTCTGTCTTTAAATTCTAGGTCACAAATGCTACATATGGATTATCGGCCACTCATTTGTGATCTGGGCCTCAAAACGTGCATCACAGCATTGCTACTCTACGAACTTGTCTTTGAATACTTTGTTTTTTTCAGTTCTTTGAAAAGGCATTAGGGGTTTGAAGTGGGCAAATTTGAATTTGAGTCACAACAGATTAATGCAGATTTGGCCACCCCCCCCTTCGGTTCTCATTGTGCATTTAGGGGGCAATGACATTGGACGTACCAAAACTTCAGACCTCATGCATATGATTAAATGTGATCTGTACCGATTTAAAACGCCCTCCCCACAGAGAACCATCATTTTTTCTGAGATTATTCCACGTCTAGCATGGCTGGCTTCTCCTGAGCTTAGAAAACTGGATCAGAAAAGAAAAATAATGTGTAGATGTATTCAGAAATGTATGCCAATGATTGAAGGATTTTCGTTCAGTCATGTTCATTTAGAAAGTGGCATCTCATGCCTTTATAGGCATGATTTGATTCATCTTTACGATATCGGGAATGATATACTTAACCTAGACTTTCAGTCTTCTATTGAGTAGGCCGCAGGCTTGGGGTAGGCCAGCCTTATAGCTATAAGCCTGGCTGGTGGGGACTTGTTTTCTGCATACTTGTTATTTGCTTGAGTTTTTATGACTAAGCAAAGATAAGTATTATTTTATTACTAATGATATTTAATATATGGTTATTATTATTATTTACAAAACCAAAATAAAGTGCCGTGGTCATATTTTTGTCACAATAAAGTCTGGAGGGTTTTTTTTGTTATTTATTGGTTGTCTTTGAGGAATGTTTTGATTGAGGGGGGTTTTATAGGTGCAGCATGCATGCCCATGGCCTGGTCATGAAGCAGGGTAAATCTTCCAGAGGTCAAGTGGTTAAGGGTGTGAATAAAGTTTTGGAGGACAGTAGTTTAAATATGAAGCTAAGATCAAGAACATTGGAACATGACATGAAACTAGCAGGTGGAAACTGCAATGTATAATTTTTCTTGAAATGCATTTCTCTCAAATGCATTTCATAATAGTACAGTATATAAGAAGATTGCTTGCAAAGTCCCCAAAGCAGCTCCCCAGTCCCCAGCTTATTAGTGGAATCTCACATAGTTTTGGCAAATATCAGGCCCTAATTAGCAACACTAAGCAAAGATGTTGTTTTCTGCAACTGTCAGAGCTACATGCAGACAAGTTTCTAAAGACCAAACCCTCACAACAGCATTTTTAAATCTTTGCTGGATGCAGGAAAAGGCTTTAAGATCTAGTAGCACTTTACTATTGGATCTACAGTATATGCTCCCAAGACATTTTGCCTTTAGGCTGGGAATTCGTGGACAGCATTGCTGGCAGTAAGTGTACAGCCCAATAATTTGAATTGCAAAAAATGTTACTGTACATATACAAGTGGTTAACAACCAGCTTATGAGGGACAATGGCCTGGGTGGCTCTTAGAAGGGATGCACATTATTCTGGCTCCTTTCTCCCTTCATCCAAGAGACCTACATAGCAACATTATAGGCAGAGTGACAGGGGCATACAATCCCTAGGTGTAAACAATTCCTAAAATTAAACTTTGCCCTCAACAAGTTGCTTTGCCTTGGGGCCTCCAAAATGGTGACTGTTCCTGTCATACTCAGGGCTGGTGCAAGGATTTTTGACACCCTAGGCGAAACCTAATTTTGACGGCTCCATTGGCTCAAACCCTGACTCCACCCCCTTTGCACTGCCCATGTGACAGAAGGCGTCGCTATAGAGGAAGCATCGGCTCTGCTTCCTCTAGCGCTGGCTCCAGTGCTGCGTGCTCTAATTACACTACCGGTCAGGCTGAGTTAGTTACGTGCTGCAGCCTACAGAGCATGCAGACGCAGAGGGAAACCAGTGGCCGGAAACCCCTAGGCAGCAGTGCGCCCTAGGCGGCTGCCTAGTTTGCCTAGTGGTAGCACCGGCCCTGGCCATACTGCACTCACCTGTTAGGAGGGACCCACTGCAAAGAGCAGATTCCTCTCCACAATCTTATGCCTCCCCTGGCTTTTAGGTGAACACTACTTTTCCCAGTCTGACACCATCATTTATGTATCCCCTTTTTGCATGGGTAGGAGAGGAACTTCTGGGAACAGGCTGAGACTCACAGGTAGCAGTATAGTCATAAAGGCCCTCTATAAACACTGCAACACTCATCCACCTATACAGAGATGTAGTATGAATCAGGACCTACAGGACAGGGGATACCTCCACAGGTAGAGCAGAATGCGGTAGAGCATCCAATGCAACCCATGCCACAAGCCCCGCTGCTTCTACAGCACCACCACAGTACAATCAGGTCAAGATCTTGCTCAGCATTCAAAGGAATGAATAAGTGCCTCCTGCTAAAATCACTACCTCAAACTCAATATTCACTAGCTCTAAAAGGGCCTAAAGGGCAACACGCAGTGCTATCTGCCACAACTAGGGCCCCCTACACCTAATCCCACCACTAAAATACTAAAGCAGGGCCCCAACATCCCTCCTGCTCACAAAACTCCTTCTACTCATTCCTCAATTAAATTTAAAGCTGATATAGATTGCCTGCGTAGCACCCTCACTGTTCCCTTAGTAGGTACGTTTAGTTTGGCTCCTCTGAAGGAAGAGGAACTTGGGTTAATTTTGTTAGGAGGCTGTGCAGTGCTTCAAAGGCTCTGTTACCTCGCTCTGTCTTCTGGAACTTTCTGGATAGTTCCAGAATCTAGTGGATGGAGGAACCTGAGAATAGCCTGAATATTTATGGAGTTTCCACCAATCCCTGAGGAGGTAGGGCCCAGAAGGTGGGGGAATAACCTATAAATACTCAGAAGTCTGGCAGTCTGGGAGCACAGCCTGGGGTTCAGTCATCTGGAGTAGACCCCTGTGCTGGGGGACTCTGCACCTGGGGCAGAAGAAAGACAGGGAGAGAGAAGTGGGAAGCCTCAAGCCTTTAATCAGCTCTGTCTCAGCTAGGCTTAGATGCAGACATCAAGCACAACCAAATGAGCCTGTGCAGCAGAGAGGCCAGTGCAGCAGGTTCTTGTGAAAGGTGGTTACACCCCCAGAAATGTTGGGCTTTTCCCCCTCCTCTCTCCTTTTCAACAGGATCTGGCTAAGCTATCCTCATTATTTCATTTAGGTTAGGTTTACACTGATGCAGTGCGATTTGAATGAGTTTTATAGTGCGTAGTATCTGCATTCATCTGTGATTATACTGCTTTTGCAATGGGATTTGGATGCAGCTGCAATCGCTCTCTCTCTCCAGCACTTGAGAAACATAGCACAGAGTACTAGATTAATGCACTGGAATCGCATTACATTTGAACACCTTTGCATTTTCCATGCAGTTTCAATTCAACTGTATGGGCCTCAAATTCACACCGCATTGTACCAAACATGCACAGGACCCTTTTTAAAACTGCATTGAGTTTGAGCTGTATATTTATGAATAGCTTCCAAAGAAACACATGTTATTTCACTTGTCATGAGAATCGATGCGTTCTGGAATGCATCCGAAATTACATCTGTGTGAACCAGGGTTTAGTGTACTCTATTCCTGTATGTATTTCTGGACATTAACTGCTATATGAATTAAGTGGTGCTTGCTGTACCTATATACATGCATGTACTTTTGTTGTTTAGAATTAACAGTGGAACAAATACCCATGTTGTATTATGCTTGATGTGAAATGAAATACTTGGATATTTGTACCTATTGTATAATTGTACGTATATGCCTAACAACTGCATTGCTAAAGCATTTTTATGTGGTGTACTTAATATATATATTTAAAACTATTGCAACAGATTGATACACTGTGGAGGGGCTTAAGTGCTCTAAAAATAATCTATTGTTGTTTGCCTAATGGTGTAGATAATAGTAGTGTGCAGACCTTTATTGCTAAATACAGTATATATAGATAGATTTTCAGCCTTTTTTTAGGCTGAAAGTGCCCCCCTCGGCTTATACTCGAGTCACCGCCGTCTGCCTACATGACCAGCGTGTCATAAAAACATACGGCGGCCATTCCACTGTTCAAAAGCCATGCCTCCTCCTCTTCTGTGATAGGCAGAACACTCAATTTCCCAGCAGTCAGTGTTCAGCCTATCACAGACATCCACTCATCCTCGTCTGTCGTATGAGGATGAGCGGATGTCCGTGATAGGCTGAAAACTGACTGCTGGGAAATTGAGTGTTCTGCCTATCACAGACGAGGAGGAGGCACAGCTTTTGAACGCTGGAATTGCCACCATATGTTTTTATGACACAGTGATCAGTGCAATGGATGATACAGAGCAGCACACGGAGCCTGCAGATCGCCACACGGAGGCATGCACAGGACACAGAGAGGATGCAGATTGGCACAGGTAGGCTGCACAGGACACAGGGAAGCATGCACAGGACACAGGGAGGCATACACAGGACACAGTGAGGCATGCACAGGACACAGTGAGGTATGCACAGGACACAGGGAGGCATGCAGCTGCAGATGGGCATTGTTGACCCTCTTTTCCACTTACAGTAGCTACTGCATGTCTCACCCTCGGCTTATACTCGGGTCAATAAGTTTTCCCAGTTTTTTGTGGTAAATTAGGGGCCTCGGTTTATATTCGGATCGACCTATACTCGAGTATATATACGGTACCATGTCATACACATACTGTATCTACTGTATCTACAAGGCTTTTGTGGCTTAAAGCGGAACTTCACCCAAAAGGGGAAGTTCCACTCGTCTGCCATAACCCCCCCCTGTCTTTGAATAGCCAATCTAACCAAATCAACTCAGAGCTACGCACCATTGACGCAGAACAACTGAACCAGCCCCTTTCCTACTCTAACCCCTCCCATTGAAGATTTATGCATACCCTATTTTCTTATACTGTATATGCTTTTCTTATTTTCTTATATATGATATACAATCTGGTCTTCCCACTGTGGAGCAAGCATATAAAACTTTTTAACTCATTTCACAAGGAAAGGCTCCATCATCCTCACTACCTTCTCCACAAGACGCCACATTACCTGTCTCACAGATTCTAACCTCCGGTCCATAGTTAGCTACATACTTACTCTCCAGACAGGCCTTATCAATCTTGAGTTCAGGACAACAAAGCAGGACTCACACTTCCTCTTCACTATGGACTCCTGAATGACACTTAGAAGATATCTCTTGGCACCATATGAGTAACTACATAAACCAATTCTTTGACCACCCCAGTACTACAGAGGACAGGTGGACTTCTCTGCCCCTTGCTACTATGGCTCACAGTACCACTCACAGTGTTTTACTATTCACTAGAACCACTCCTTCTCTTTTTACTAAACCTAGGAGTGTACAGTACAGTGATCTGACACTCTCAATTACTTTTCATGCCGTTCCTTTTCTTTTTTCAAATGTTACTGTTTGTAATACCTACAGTGTCTTGAAAAATTATTCATACCCCTTGAAATGTTCTACATTTTGTCATGTTACAACCAAAAACGTAAATGTACTTTATTGGGATTTTATGTGATAGACCAACATAAAGTGACACATAATTGTGAAGTGGAAGGAAAATTATAAAATGTTTTTCAAACTTTTTTTTACAAATAAATATCTGAAAAGTGTGGCGTGCATTTGTATTCAGCCCCCCTGAGTCAATACTTTGTAGAATCACCTTTTGCTGCAATTTTTGGGTATGTCTCTACCAGCTTTGCACATCTAGAGAGTGACATTTTTGCCCATTCTTCTTTGAAAAATAGCTCAAGCTCTGTCAGATTGGATGGAGAGCCTCCGTGAACAGCAATTTTCAAGTCTTGCCACAGATTCTCAATTGGATTTAGTTCTGGACTTTGACTGGGCCATTCCAACACATGAATATGCTTTGCTCTAAACCATTCCATTGTAGCTCTGACTGTATGTTTAGGGTTGTTGTCCTGCTGGAATGTGAACCTCCGCCCCAGTCTCAAGTCTTTTGCAAATGCTGACAGGTTTTTTCTAAGATTGCCCTGTATTTGGTTCCATCCACCTCTCATCAACTCTGGCCAGCTTCCCTGTCCTGGTGTGTTCAGGGTGATGTGCAGTGTTAGTTTTCTGCCACACATAGCATAGCATTTGCTTTTAGGCCAAAAAGTCCAATTTTGGTCTAATTCTGACCAGAGCACCTTCTTCCACATGTTTGCGTGTCCCCCACATGGCTTCACGCAAACTGCAAATGGGAATTCTTATGGCTTTCTTTCAACAATGGCTTTCTTCTTGTCACTCTTCCATAAAGGCCAGATTTGTGGAGAGCATGACCAATAGTTGTCCTGTGGACAGATTCTCCCAACTGAGCTGTGAATCTCTGCAGCTTCTCCAGAGTTGCCATGGGCCTCTTGGTTGCTTCTCTGATTAATCCCGCCGACCGTACGCAGATATACGTACTCGGCTTTCTGGGGTTATACCGGGATGATGCCCGCAGCTGCAGGCATCATCCCGGTACCGTTGTTTAGAGCCGGCGATTGGCTATCCATGTATAACAACCGATGCGGCTAAAAGCCACTCGGCTGTTATACCGGAGCAGCGGGAGGGGACGTCCCCCCCTCCCGCCGCCTCCCGCCGCTCTTACCAGGCCTCCCGGTCGATCCGGAGGCTCAGTGACCAATCCGATGCCTCCGGCGGCTGGGGGCGGGCTGGAACAAAGCTGTGGGCGGCTTTGTTCCAGCCTTCAAATTGTAAACGCGGAAGCAATGTCATGCAAATGCTGACAGGTTTTAGACCCCCGATCTCTCCATAAAGAGTACCTGTCACCACCTATTACTGTCACAAGGGATGTTTACATTCCTTGCGACAGCAATAAAAGTCATCAAAACATTTTTTTTTTTAACACAATTTATGAATTTAAAAATAAATAAAATAAATAAGAAAAAAAAAATTTTTAAAGCGCCCCCGTCCCCGCGAGCTCGCGCAGCAAAGAAAACGCATACGAAAGTCGCGCACGCATATGTAAACGGTGTTCAAATCACACATTTGAGGTATCGCTGCGATTGTCAGAGTGAGAGCAATAATTCTAGCACTAGACCTCCTCTGTAACTCTAACCTGGTAACCGTAAAAAAATTTAAAGCGTCGCATATGGAAATTCTTAGGTACCGTAGTTTGTCGCCAATCCACGAGTGCGTGCAATTATAAAGCGTGACATGTTTGGTATCTATTTACTCGGCGTAACATCATCTTTCACATTATACAAAAAAATTGGGGTAACTTTACTGTTTGGATTTTTTAAAATTCATGAAAGTGTCCCTTTTCCAAAAATTTGCGTTTAAAACACCGCTGCACAAATACCGTGTGATATAAAATATTGCAACGATCTCCATTTTATTCTCTAGATTCTCTGCTAAAAAAAATATACATAATGTTTGGGGGTTCTAAGTAATTTTCTAGCAAAAAATACGGATTTTAACTTGTAAACACCAAATTTCAAAAATAGGCTTAGTCATGAAAGGGTTAATGCTCTCCTTGCCTGGCCTTTCAGTTTAGGTGGACAGCCATGTCTTGGTAGGTTTTCAGTTGTGCCATACTCTTTCCATTTTCAGATGATGGATTGAACAGTGCTCAGTGAGATGTTCAAGGCTTGGCATATTTTTTTTATAACCCAACCCTGCTTTAAACTTCTCCACAACTTTATCCCTGACCTGTCTGGTGTGTTCCTTGGCCTTTATGATGCTGTTTGTTCACTAAGGTTCTCTAAAAAACCTCTGAGGGCTTCACAGAATTTATACTGACATTAAATTACATACAGGTGCACTCTATTTACTAATTAGGTTCCTTCTGAAGGCATTTGGTTCCACTAGATTTTAGTTAGGGGTATCAGAGTAAAGGGGCTGAATACAAATGCATGCCACTCTTTTCAGATATTTATTTGTAAAAAAAATTGAAAACCATTGATCATTTTCCTTCCACTTCACAATTTTATGCCACTTTGTGTTGGTCTATCACATAAAATCCCAATAAAATACATTTACAGTACTTTTTTGGTTGTAACATGACAAAATGTGGAACATTTCAGGGGATATGAATACTTTTTCAAGGCACTGTAGTTAACTAAACTATATTCAATACAGTTAAGCTGACTGGATGTGCACCTGACATCCATCATGGCTCCCGTATGGTCTTTTTCCTTGGCTACAGCTCTTCTGAGTCCTGGACCCTCTTTAAGTTCAGAACTCCAGAGGCATGTGGGATGCTCTGAATCATATCTACCTGTGATAACTGTTGTTCATTGTTTGTTTAGTTTGTTAATTCTCTTTGCTGTACCCTACCCCACCTGTCTTCCTAGAGTCCTTGGGACACCAATATCAGCAGATGCCATGGAGCCAGCCCATCACTACAGCGTGCACTAAATTTAAATTTCCTATATGTCAAAGAGCGGTGAACCACACATATTTCCTCCATCAACATCATGACTAAGTTTCTATCACTCATTTTTAAAGGGTTAAACTCTAATGTTAAAAGAAAACCAGTTCTTCAAAAACTCAAACAGTGACATGCCATGTGGTTTTCTTTCAAGAGACTCACTTAGATACACCAGGTACATTTAAATATGCTACTTAACACTATCTACTAGCATATTCTACCACAGTGAAGAATAAAAAAATAGGCCAGAGTAACCATACTCTGCCACACAAATTATTTTTGACCTTATTAAATCAATATTTGATTCATACGGGGCAATCCCTTATCTGTAGTTTAGACTTAACTGGTAATATTTAATGCCTCCCTTTCTGACACGGATCCTAAATTGTCAAACTCAAGTATATCTTTTTAATACTGACTGGCAACTTCAATTTACCACACATCCCCTCAGCTTGTTCACTGTCCCTAAGCACTAGGACCGCCCCACCAGCAACCATCCGCTAATTCCACAACGCTGGACAAAGAAAAATAGACATCCTGATCTTTTTGATGTCTAAAGGAAAACCACTCCACAAACAAACGTATTCCTACCTAAACCCCAATCATACACAAACTAGAATAGGCTACATATTTATCAAAACTCCAGCTTTCCACACTGAAAGACAGTCCTCCAGCCTCTAATCTTCAACTAGTTTGGCCGTGCAAAGTAGTACACAGCTCAAAGTAGTCACGCTTGAAGTTCTACCTCCATTGCACAAGCAAAGGGTGCTGGCCCTGCACGTAGCAGAAAGTCTGAAGTAAAGAAGAGATGTCTGGATGGCCACACGCAAATAAAATCACCTTTATTTGAATCCAAAAAAGCATAAAAAAACGACAGTCCATACAGCAAGCGAGGGAATAAGATACAGCAAGCAATACAGCTGACGCATTTCACACCATTCTTGGAGCGTAATCATAGCTCATGCTATGGTGCTATGATTAAGCACCAGGAATGGTATGAAACACATTAGTTGTATTGCTTGCTGTATTTTATTCCCTCGCTTGCTGTATGGACTTTTGTTTTTTATGCTTTTTTGGATTCAAATAAAGGTGATTTTATGCACCCATAAGCCTGGCTCTAGAGCTGCAAACCCATCCATTTAAGAAATATCACTAACAGCTTAAAGTATAACTAAAGGAAAAAATATTTTTAGTTTTGGATAGAGTGCAGAGGGATTACAAGTCCTGTCAGTTTTTATTGCTGTCTGTGTCCACGTTAAGAAGTTCATCCTCTATGTTTGTCCTGTTTATCATTATCCTTGAAATTGAAAGTAAAGAAAATCCCAAATTTTGGGTTGTCCTCAGAACAGTAAAAGAGGGGAAATCTTGTAATTGGTACACTAGTTCTGGTGACCTGGGGGTCTCCAAGGGATTTCCTTAAAGCGGAGTTCCACCCAAGTTCCACCCAGTTCCACCCAAAAGTGGAACTTCCGCTTATCTAATTCCTCCCCTCTCTGGTGCCACATTTGGCACCTTTCAGGGGGAAAGGGGGAGGGGGTACCTGTTTCTTACAGGTACCCTGTCCCCACTTCCGGGAGACCTGGCCGCGGCAAATTACGTCAGCGGCTTGGCCCCCCTCCTGCCGGGCCAATGAGAGAGCGCAGTAGGAACCCGGCCGTGAAAGGGGGAAGAGGGAGCTGGGTGCCTGTAAAAACAGGGTACCCTCTCCCCCCCAAAAAAATGACATGCCAAATGTGGCATGTCAGGGGGTCACCAGCACTTAAAGCGGAAGTTCAATTTTTGGTTGGAACTCTGCTTTAAGAACGACCAACCATACACATACTACACACATCCCCTCACAATTTAGCCTACAAAAAATGAATCTCTTCCACAACTTCCTTAGGTTTCTCACACTCATATCTCAATGTTTCATAAATTGGGTTAACTATTACATTGTCCATATATGGCAATATTAGGTCAATGATGTCACCAGCATCCCTACCCCTTTGATACATATGGCAGTAAGACAGGAAATTCCATGCCAACAGAGGTGTGTGCTGGTCGCCTGCTATCATGAGACAGCTTCCTGTAGGTTCTGAACATTACTACTTGGGAGGAGTAGCAGAATGTGTTTTGAGTTGTAATTCTAAGTACAGTGTCTTGAAAAAATATTCATACTGCTTGAAATTTTCCACATTTTGTCATGTTACAACCAAAATCGTAAATGTATGTTATTGGGATTTTATGTGATAGCCCAACACAAAGTGGAAAATAATTGTGAAGTGGAAAGAAAATGATTGATGGTTTTCAAAATGTTTCACAAATAAATATGTGAAAAGTGTGGCGTGCATTTGTATTCAGCCCCCTTTACTCCGATACGTGTAACTAAAATCTCGTGGAACCAATTGCCTTCAGAAGTCACCTAATTAGTAAAAAGAGTTCACCTGGGTGTAATTTAATCTCTGTATAAATACAGCTGTTCTTTAAAGTCCTCTGAGGTTTGTTAGAGAACCTTAGTGAACAAACAACATCATGAAGGCCAAGGAACACACCAGACAGGTCAGGGATAAAGTTGTGGAAAAGTTTAAAGTGGGTTAGGTTCTAAAAAATATCCCAAGCTTTGAACATCTCTCGGAGCACTGTTCAATCGATCATTCGAAAATGGAAAGAGTGTGACACAACTACAAACCTACCAAGACATGGCTGTCCACCTAAACTGACAGGCTGGGCAAGGAGAGCATAAAACCAGAGAAGCAGCCAAGAGGCCCATGGTAACTCTGGAGGAGCTGCAGAGATTCACAGCTCAGGTGGTAGAATCTGTCCACAGGACAACTATTAGTTGTGCACTCCACAAATCTGGCCTTTATGGAAAAGTGGCAAGAACAAGGTCATTGTTGAAAGAAAGCCATAAGAAGTCCCGTTTTCAGTTTGCGAGAAGCCATGTGGGGGACACAGCAAACATGTGGACGAAGGTGCTCTGGTCAGATGAGACCATAATTTAACTTTTTGTCCGAAAAAGAAAAAACGCTATTTGTGGTGGAAAACTAACACTGCACATCACCGTGAATACACCATCCCCACCGTAAAACATGGTGGTGGTAGCATCATGTTGTGGGGATGCTTTTCTACAACAGGGACAGGGAAGCTGATCAGAGTTGATGGGAAGGTGGATGGAACCAAATACAGGGCAATCTTAGAAGAAAATCTGTTAGAGTGTCAGAAACCATGAATCAGACCAAGACAGAAGTGCAGTTAAATCACACTTGTTTAATAATAATAGTAAAAGGTAAACAGAGCAACGTAGTCAAATCATATCCAGAGTTTGGTAACCGGTACGGATAGTCAGACATCAGAGAGCCAGAGATCAGAGTACTTCAGGACAGGACAGGAAATCAGGAAACCGGAGAATCAGCGTAGTGGAACAGCAAGCAGGATCAGGAACCAGAAGGGACATCAGCCAAGTAAGTCTTCAACAGGTACACAAGAGACAGTCTCTGGATGTGTTGACCAAGGCGAAGGCAGAGAGGGACTGAACTGAACAGCTTAAGTAACCAGCAAGACTGACGAACAGAATATCATCATCAGGTGAGTCACTGTGGAAAAGATTGGAGCTGGTAATTATCCAACAGCTGAGCGACCTGCTCTTAGAAGGAAGGGCTGAGCCCAGTCCTGACAGTACCCCTTCCTCAAAGACCCCTCCCCCTTGGAGACCACCAGGTTTGAGAGGAAAACATCTATGGAAAGCACGGAGGAGGACAGGGGCATGTACGTCCGAGGATGAGACCCAAGAGCGTTCCTCTGGACTGTACCCTTTTCAATGCACCAGGTACTGTATGCACCCTAGCAACCTATGGGAGTCAACAATGGACTGTACTTCATACTCCTCAAGGCCCAATAAACCGAGGTGCCAACTTCAGTGACACAGAGTTAGAGGTTGCGAGATGACAGCCAGACCCTGTCCCCAACCTGGTAGAAAGGCGCAGGCAGGCGTCTGCGGTCAGCATGGAGTCTGTACCTATCATTGGCATGTCGCAAAGCCTCCTGGACTTGTGCCCAAGTGGAACGAACGAACGAGATGCTCCTTTAATGCAGGCAACATGGAAGGTTGGAAACCATCATTTGCCATAAATGGGGACAATCAGGAAGCAGAAGGCACTATTGTGAGCAAACTCCGCCCAAGGTAAGAGGTCTGACCAGTTGTTATGATGTTATGATGGTCAGAAATATAGCAACATAGAAACTGCTCCAAGGACTGGTTGGCTCGTTCTGCGGCCCCATTAGACTGCTGGTGATACACAGAGGAGAAAGAAAGCTGAATTCCCAACTGTGCATAAAAGGCTTGCCAGAACCGGGACACAAACTGACTACCCCCGTCCAAGACGATCACCTTGTGACCTTACCCATGTAAGCGAAAGATCTCCAAAGCAAAAATGGAAGCCAGTTCCTTAGATGTGGGCAACTTCTTAAGTGGAATAGAATGAGACATCTTCGAGAACCGAACAACCACCTTAAGCATAACTGTGTTGCCCTGAGAGTTGGGTAACTCCACAATGAAATCCATGGACAGGTGGGTCCAAGGCTTCTCTCCTCTCTCTCTCTTACTCTGAGCACACACGGAACAAGCGGCTACGAAGGCCCACTGGAAGGTGTCGTGGAGTCTTACTCTGAGCACACGCGGAACAGGCAGCTACAAAGGCGTTTACATCAGCATGTAGACTAGGCCACCAGAATTGTTGGGAAATGGCCCAAAAAAGTTGATTCTTCCCAGGGTGGCCAGCAGCCTTGGGAGAATGGTAAGTCTGGAGCACAGCAGTACGGAGACTCAGGGACAAAGCAGCGGTCACAAGGTTTCTCAGGAGGAGCATGGACCTGAGCGGCAAGAATCTTGTCACCCAAAGGAGAAGTGAGACTGGTGTGAACCATAGCCAGAATACGATCAGGAGGCATCACAGGAACAGAAACCAGGTGGAGGAAAATTGTTGCGACAAAGCGTCAACCCTTACATTCTTAATACCAGGTAAGAATGAAACAATGTAATTGAAACTTGACCAGAAAAGAGCCCATCACGCCCTTCTGGGAGAGAGGCTTTTAGCTTCAGACAAGAATGTGAGATTCTAATGGTCAGTAAGAATGAGAACCGGCACAGTGGTACCTTCGAGGAGATGCCTCCATTCTTTAAGGGCTAAAATGATCGCTAACAACTCTCTGTCCTCAATCTCGTAATTGCATTCCGAAGGTGAAAATTTTTGGAAAAGTAGCCACAAGGATGCATAGCGCTCTCAGAGGTAGGACGTTGAGACAGAAGGGCACCAACTCCAGTCTCAGAAGCATCAACCTCAAGGATAAAAGGTAACATAGGATCAGGATGTGCAAACACAGGAGCAGAAACAAAGGCAGCCTTGAGACTCTCAAAGGCCTTAATGGACTCCAGAAACCAGTCAGGGGCTTAACCAGAGACGAGAAGTTACGAATAAACTTTCGATAATAATTGGCAAAGCCAAGAAAACATTGCAGAGGATGTATACCCACGGGTCGAGGCCACTGTAGGACTCCTGGAAATTTCTCTGGGTCCATCGAAAAACCGGCAGTGACAATTACATAACCCAGGAACTTAACCTGTTCACGATAGAACGCACACTTCTCCAATTTACAAGAAAGATTGTTCTCTCTCAGCTTCTGAAGTACACAACAGACATCTGTGTGGTGACTCCCTAGGGACTTTGAAAAAATGAGGATATCGTCGAGATAAACCACCACACATAGCTGCAACAAATCTCGGAGGACATCGTTGATAAATTCCTGGAAATCTGCCAGAGCGTTGCAAAGGCCAAATGGCATTACAAGGTACTCATAATGGCCTGTTCTGGTAATAAACGCAGTTTTCCATTCGTCGCCCTTCTTGATCCTCACGAGATTGTATGCTCCTCTCAAATCCAGCTTCGTAAAAATTGTTGCTCCCTTGAGCAAATAACTCTGTAATCAATGGAATTGAATAAGCATTCTTAATCGTGAAATGATTGAGACCTCTATAATCAATACAAGGTCTCAGTTCACCACTCTTCTTCTTCACAAAGACGAAACCAGCACCAGCAGGAGATGAGGACTTGCGGATGAATCCTCGAGAAAGTGTGTCTGCAACACAGTGCTCCATGGCCTTATCCTTCGAGACTGACAATGGGTAAACCTGGACACGAGGGGATATGGCACCAGGTTGAAGGTCAATTGCGCAATCATATGACCTGTGTGGAGGCAAACTACCAGCTTCACCCTTGTAAAAGACATCACTAAAATTGCGCTACTCCTCCGGCAGGGAGGAGAGTGAAGAGGTGCATAGGACCTTAGTCACATTCTGGAAACATGTCTTTCTGCATTGTGGCAACCAGGAGAGAACCTCAGCACGAAGCCAATCAAAAGAGGGGTTGTGACTCTGTAACCAAGGATAACAAATAACCAGCAGAAACTTAGGTGAGGAAATAACTTGGAATAGGATTATCTCATGGTGAAGAGCCCCTACGGCCATGGACAACGGAACAGTCTCATGAGTCACATGGGCAGGCTGTAAAGGTCTCCCGTCAAGAGCCTCAATGGCAAGTGGAATGGCACAAATCTGCAGCGGAATCGAGGACTTAGATACAAAGGCAGCATCAATGAACAGGCCTGCAGCCCCAGAGTTGATTAGAGCCTGTATCTTGACGGATGACTCAGACCAAGAAAGGGTAACCAAAACCAGGGGCTTATCCTTCTGGATAACTGGATAACTGGGGACGAAACAACGCCACCTAAGATCTGTCCCCTACAGGACCTCAAGGTCCGGGTGTTCCCTGGACGGGTAGGACAAGACTTCAAAAAGTGACCTGCCTGGCCACAATAAAGGCACAATCTCCCCCTCCTCCTAAAGGTTCTCTCATCCGCAGAGAGACGTGTGAAGCCCAAGTGCATGGGTTCATCTTCACTGACTGACTCTGTACCAGGAGGAATGGGAGGTGAGGGAGGCAAGGGTGGGACTGCAAAGTTCAGAGTCAAATGTACAGGGGGCTTCTGCAAGCGCTCCTTAAAAGAGAGTCTTTCTCTGAGTCTGAAGTTAATGAGGATGGCAAACGTGATCAACTTCTCCAGCTCAGTGAGTATATCTCAGGCTGCTATCTCATCTTTTTTTCACTTAAATACTTTTTTATTATTTCTCAAATATCAAAAAAAAAAGAAAAACGTTACAACATCGTAATACATTATATAGTATTTTACAATACTTAAAATATTTATATTGCTTTATCATCCCATTCCTTCCCTCCCAACCCACCCCCACCTCCCCTCTCCTACACCACAGAGTCATTGAACATATTTTTACTTCTATTTATTATAGAGCCTCAGGGGTAAAAGGAAAGACAAGTTTCCTTAGAGGCAAAGGGCCGTGTCATGGAGGAAGAAGAAAAAAAAAAAAAAAAAGGGAACAACCTAGGTCCTATGCAAAAGAGGGGTATGAGCAGGATGATGGCAGATAGCGAAGGAGAAACTCTCCATCGCCCCCTCATAGAGGGCACTCTATCTCATCCAACCAAGCCTTCCACATTCTCACAAACTTCCCGTAATTACCACGGCTGACAAGTATCACTTTTTCACTCCAAACTATCAGGTTGATGGGTCTCAACCCAATTTCTCATTGTCAGGGGGGTCTGTGCCTGCCATTTCTGTGCGATTAATTTCCTCACCTGGAATATGCACCTCAATACCACTTCAATGGTGCCAGTCAGAGCTTTACATTCCTCCATACTCCCTAGTAGGCATGTCTTGGCTACCGGTTCTAATGTGGTTCTGAAGATTTTATTTATCCTAAATAGGATTTTATTTATCCTATTTATTATCTCCACCCAATATCTAAATAGCTTTGGGCACTTCCACACCATGTGGATAAAGTCGCCTGTCGCCTTGCACCTAGGACACTTATCATCCTGTCTCCACCCAAGTTTGAACATTTTTTTAGGGGTATAGTAGACTCTGTGTAATAGGAAGAGATGGGACACTTTCCTTGAAGGGGAGATCGAAACCAGTGCCCCTCGTTCTAAAATCTTGTCCCACTCTTCCATGGTCATTATCCCCACGTCTTTCTCCCATTCCATTTTACTCCTTGAGGGTCCTATTCCACTCAGTGTTCTAGCTCCCAATCTAGTACATAACTCAGAAATGAGTGCTTTAGCCATATCTGACATAATTATTTTTAAGAGGGTAGGGATCTGGGTCCATTCGATTCTTTGTGACCTAAACTGTGTTTGACTTGCTTATGTCTTATGGCATGTCTTATCTGGAGATATTTGTAGAAGGAGTTATTTGGTATATTAAATTCCCGTCTTAAATCTAAAAATGTTTTCATTATATTGCCCTCATATAACTGGTTTAGCCAATTGATACCCTGCCTCTCCCAATCCCTGGGCCTCTCTATACTCCTTACTTCCGCCAGGTTTTTATTATTCCATAGGGCAGTATATTCTGTCATCCCATCTTTGATGGTATCCGAGAGACCATGAGAAAAAGCAGCCACGAGGGCCTCATTGTTCCACGCAACCTCTGCTGCCAGAGTACGGAATTCAATGGCGTAATCGGCAACAGTTCTCATACTCTGTTTGATGGACATGAGGCACTTGGCAGCACAAGCAGAGCATGCGGGAACGTCAAATGTCAATACCCTTTTAAAGGAAGCCACAGACTCTGGGTAACTCAGGACAACGGGTTTTTGCGTTTCCCATAGAGGGTTTGCCCAGGCCAAGGCTCTCTCAGAACACAAAGATTTCACAAAACCTACTTTGCTTCTGTCCGTGGGAAATGCCTGGGGCAGCATCTCGAATTATATCTCAACCTGATTAAGAAACCCTCTGCATTGAACTGGATCGCCCACAAATCGCTGGGGAAGTGGAGCAGAACCAGACATACCTCTTACATAGGTACTACTCGAGGCGGGTGCCTGCACAGAGACTGGAGCAGCAGCAGAGACAGCCTGCAACACAGGTTGTACCAGAGCAGCCACAGTGGGAGATTCCAGGTGAGCCGTGCAATTCAGGAGGGTATGTAACGCTATGGCAAACTGATCCATACGGTGATCCTGCTCATCCAACCTAGAAAAAATATTACCAACAAGTGGATTGACTGCATCTTCTGAATTCAAGACCTTCAAGACCTACTGTCAGAAACCATGAATCCGACCGAGACAGAAGTGCAGTTAAAATCACACTTGTTTAATAATAATAATAGTAAAAGGTAAACAGAGCAACGTATTCAAATCATAGCCAGAGTTCGGTAACCGGAACGGATAGTCAGACAAGCCAGGACGGCAGGGAGCCAGAGATCAGTGTACTTCAGGACAGGCCAGGAAATCAGGAAACCGGAGAATCAGCGTAGTGGAACATAAAGCAGGATCAGGAACAAGAAGGGACGTCAGCCAAGTAAGTCTTCAACAGGTATACAGGAGAGAGTCTCTGGATGTGTTGACCAAGGCGAAGGCAGAGGGGGACTGAACTGAACAGCTTAAGTAACCAGCAGGAGCGACGAACAGGATATCATCATCAGGTGAGTCACTGTGGAAAAGACTGGAGCTGGCAATTAACCGACAGCTGAACGGCCTGCTCTGAGAAGGAAGGGCTGAGTCCAGCCCTGACATATAGTTTGCAAAAGACTTGAGACTGGGGCAGAGGTTCACCTTCCAGCAGGACAACAACCCTAAACATACAGGCAGAGCTACAGTAGAATGGTTTAGATCAAAGCATATTCATGTGTTAGAATGGCCCAATCAAACTCCAGTCCTGAATCCAGTTGAGAATCTGTGACAAGACTTGAAAATTGCTGTTTACAGATGCTCTCCATCCAATCTGACAGAGCTTGAGCTATTTTACAATGAAGAATGGGAAAAAATGTCACTCTCTAGATGTGCAAAGCTGGTATATGACCAAAAAGACTTGCAGCTGTAATTGCAGTGAAAGATTGTTCTTTTCAGATATTTATTTGTAAAACATTTGAAAACCATTTATCATTTTTCTTCCACTTCTCAACTATGTGCCACTTTGTGTTGGTCTATCACATAAAATCCCAAATACGTTTTTGGTTGTAACATGACAAAATGTGTAAAATTTCAAGAGGTATAAATACTTTTTCAAGGCACTGTATGCCTATGCTATGTGTGAGAAATATCTTATTTAAATTACAACTTTGTGAATAAACTATTTTCATCTTCTTTTTTCATTTTTCAAAACTTACTGCAAAAAAAACGAAATCTTCGAAAAACTCACAATGCCTCTTAATAAATACCTTGGGGTGTTTACTTTCCAAAATGTAGTAAATTTTTGTTGGAGTTTGTTGGAATTCCCTGGCCGTAAATGTATGGTCTGGTGGCCTGCTATTAGCTTCCTGTGGGTTCAGTTCAAACATTACTACTCAGAAGGCGTAGAAAAAAGGTGTTTTAGGGTTTACTTATAAGTGTTGTAAATATGTAGGTATATTTACTTTTTTCCAAAAAACGTACTTGGGGTATCCACTGTTTTGGGGGTGTTTCTTCTGTCCTGGCATCAAGAAATGTGACAGGCAGTCAGAAAATCAAGGCTCAAGTACATATTTCAAATATTTACAATACTGTGCAAATGTTTTAGGCGGGTGCAAAGAAATGCTGTAAAGTAGGAATGTTTAAATATATATATATATATTAATTGTTTGTTTTTATCAATTTACAAAAAGCAAAGTGAGCGAACAGAAGACAAATCTAAATCAAATCAATATTTAGCGTGACTACACATTGGCTTCAAAACAGCACCAATTCTAGGTACACTTTCACACAGTTTTGTAGGAACTCGCAAGGCAGGTTGTTCCAAACACCTTGGAGAACTAACCACGGATTGCCTGTGGATGTCTCCTCAAATCTTTCTGTCTCATGTAATCCCAGACAAACCTGATGATTTTGAGATCAGGGCTCTGTGAGGGCAAGACCATCACTTCCAGGACTCCTTGTTCTTCTTTATACTATAGATAGTTCTTAATGACATTGGCTGTATGTTTGGGGTAGTTGTCTTGCTGCAGAATACATTTGGAGCCAATTACACCCCCCCCGATGGTATTTATATACTGTGTGTGTGTATATATATATATATATATATATATATATATATATATATACACACACACACACATACACATACCATTGTTTGTAGATTCTAACTTTAACACACATTGTATATTATAATAGAAATGTATGTGTTTGTTTTTTACAAATAAATGTAGCAAAATTCCTTTTTTATCAAAGTTCATATCAATCTATTTGATATGCTTTATAGTAATAATAAAAGAAAAACTATTGATTCTTCAATACCACCAAAGGAAAGCATGATCTGTCTTAAAAAAAATTGCATGTGACTGAGAAATTCTCAATTAAACTAGTACAACACTGAAAACCTGAAAAAATACCTGAAAAAGAATGGGAAGTAACATACTGGTGTTGAGATGGTTAAACTGGTCTTCATTTTTACAGCCTATGTATAACAATTCCATTTCCTAGCAATGACATCTTGCTAAAAAGCATTGGCACAATGTAGGACTATCCTGTTATTTAAAGATGTAAAGCATACAATTACCTAGGATTTTAAACGTTAAACAACATCCTTACATTTTTACCTTATAATTATAAGAAAAAAAGGAAAGATGGCACAGTGCAAACAATATGCTGTTCTGACATACATTACATACGGGTAAATAATGAGTATATTTCCCATACTCTTTGGATATATTTGCTAAGCACTGCAGGTTGATTACTTCCATGTAATAACCACTGCATCACGTTTGATGAGACAGACAACTTGATTATATTTTATGTACATTGTCTTTATTGTTACAGCATTCATCTCTTCCAACATAAGGTATTGATTTTTTAACAGCACAAGATCAAAGTAAAGTATAAAACAAAACTCCACATTGCAAAGCTATGAACGATGGAGAACAGAGAGAACCTGTCCAGGAACTATCAATTTGTCTGACAGCAAGAAGGATAAGAGTGTGCTAGCATACAAGTGCATTCACGGGTCCTAGGGGGGACCTTTTTATCAGCTCAGAAAGGAAACAAATGCAGTGACATGGCGCATATTATAGGCCACAGATAGAACACACACACGGCTGAATGAATGAACAAAATAATCTCACTGATTCATTCTAGAAAGCATTGTCACACCACATTAGAGGATGTGACCTGGATACAACTTCAGACACTACGACATAACAAGTGATCTCACAACCAGACCACCATGAACACAAACAGATTATCATTTTCAGGGCTCATGCACAAAACTACCATTTTGTTGTTGCAATCACATCCATCTCCTACTGTAACACAAAAAGAAGTCAGTACCTTTTGCAATGCTGAGACACTAAAGTGTCTACAAAGCAATAAGCAGGCAAGGATGGAAAAATAACATACTGCCCTATTTGTTATGCATATTCATTACTCTGGTGGCTTTCATAGATGTCCTTGCCTGATGAACCTGTCCAATGAGTCAGTGTTCCCCTATGGGTATGAGGTATGTGCACATTGGATGCAGCCAACTTTTGCTGCAGTAAATGTTCAAAACATGTTCTGCCTCTCCAATCTAAGCATTGAAAGTGTGATCTCCGTAACTTACAGTTAGTTGTGTTGAGATATCAATAACCCCAATCTTATTTGGATAAACAGACAGTGACTCGATTCAGATGACACCTTGTTGATCTTGTGAAGTTTAATCCATAAACTGTGAAGATCTTACAACAATGAACATCGGATAGGTCAAAAGATCATAATGTGATCCAGTCAGACATGTGCTGAAGCATTACTGGGAGAATGAACAAAGGGTGGGGGTAACTTTACAGGATAAGCTGAGATACAGGAAGGGGAGGGACCAGGGACATTTAAAGGCATATCACAAGCATGTGAAACATGACACTCCCCGTCGAAATCTATGATTTCTATTATTAACAAACTTTAGTCCAAGTCCAAATACTGAAGTTTCTTTCCAAGAACATCTGCAAAACAAGAGGGAAGGGAAGAACAAGGGAAACAATGCAAACATTAATATATACTTGCAGATGTTGGTCTTGAAGGTTTAGGCTGTGACAAGGAAATATCCATCTTCAGAGGGGAAGGCAGCAACATGCATCAATCCTTCATACCTCCCTTTGAATCAAGTTGATGACCTGTCTTCTTCTTTGGGCAAAAGAAGTACTAGTTCCTTTATAGGCCTGAAGTAAAAGTGTGCAGAACCTTCTTTCATTACTTTAACTTCTACTTTTTGTACTTTTCCGTCAATACTTGGCATAGTCTTTGTAATAAGACCCATAGGCCAATGCTTGCAATGAGAATCTGTAGAATTTGAGATGAGTTTATCATTCAAGAGTACTGATGGTGATAGCCATGATGTGTCCATAAATGCAGCAGTAGGTACTGCACGACTGCTGTGATCAGCAGGGTTGAGGTTAGTGGGAACATAGTGCCATTGTTCAGGCGTAGAGAACTTCCTAATGCGTTTCAAGAATCCTTTCTTCCATGGTAGCTGCCAACTCATTGTCTTTAGTGGTTAAGTGATAGTGGGCAAGAATATTTCCACATTGTCATTCAGGGGAGCAACTACAAGACCACTGGCTCTCCTACCTAAGACTTCTGTAGTGCCGGAACAAGTACTCAGGGTATAAGGCAGAGCGTCTCCTGTTATGTTCAACAGTTCAAAAAACTGTGTTCTTGCAAGAGATCTGTTGCTCTGCTCATCCAGAATAGTATACAGTCTTATGGCCTTTTCAGGTTGACCTTTGGGGTATACATGAACCAAGCAAATCTTTGCACAGGATTTGTCACAGAGTCTTTCTCCACATACTTCTGTACATGTAGAGAACACTGAGGTGGAAGGTGCTGTTTGATCTGTGCGCTCCCCGCCTTGCTTTGCCTCGGGAAGATTGTTTGTGAGTGTAGTAGAGTTGTGCAGATATTGATGAAGAGCTTGCACATGGTCATCACTGTCACACTCTATACATTTGATGATAGCTTTACAGTCCTTTGCAAAGTGTTCTGTGGAGGCACAGCATTTGTAGTAAACTCAAAATTTCTTTAAAAGTTCCTTACGTTCTTGTAGGGTTTTCTTTCTGAAGCCGATACATTTCTTAAGTGGATGTGGTTTGTTATGTATCGGGCATTGGCGATTTGGGTTCTCAATTTTCTTGTTTTGATCAGTCTTTTCGAGAACTGTAGCAGGTGCAGGTAGAACATTAGTCCTTTTCACTAACACTGGACCTCTATGGTCTCTGTGTGTCATACATGTGTTCATAGGTCATGGAGAGGGTGAACTGAGAGGGTTATAGTCACCATAGGAGAAACTTTAGTCATTCTTCGTGTCTGCAATTCTTTTGATGAACTCGCAGAAGTAGGAAAAAGGAGGAAAGGCAACTTTATGATTTCCTTATAGTTTGATCCAAGCGCTGCCCATTTTTCTTGAATGCCATATGGTAGCTTGAGAACAATAGGGTTGATGCCACGAGCGGTGTCAAGTTAACTGAGACCAGGTAAGTTGATGTCCGCCTTAGCAAGTTGAAGCTCTAACAGAACATCGCTGAGTTCTTCAAAACTTTAGATTGTCTCTAGAAGAAATATTTGGGAAGCTTTGCGACCTTTTGAATAAGGCATCTTCAATGGCCTCTGGGCTGCCAAAGGTACGTTCAAGTCTGTCCCAAGCAGCCTTAAGGCCTGCAGAGGGGTTGTCGATATGAACTGCTTTGAGCTTCTTGATGAGTTCAGTTGACTGGGGGCCTAGCCATCTGATGAGCAAATCTAATTCCTCTGTGGCATTGATGTCTAGGTCACTCATTGTGTCCTTAAAGGTGGATTTCCAGCCTTTGTAATTTTCAGGCTTGTCATCAAACTTGGTGAGGTCTGTCTTAGTGAGCTCTCTGCGGAGCATGTATTTAGCAAACTGTGACATGTCCGTGTTCTCAGACTTTAGATGCATGATTGTAGGTGGAACAGAGTTAGTTGTGATGGCTGGTACATTGACATTAAGTGACTTGGGAATATATGTT
This sequence comes from Aquarana catesbeiana, assembly GCF_042186555.1. Taxonomy (NCBI): domain Eukaryota; kingdom Metazoa; phylum Chordata; class Amphibia; order Anura; family Ranidae; genus Aquarana; species Aquarana catesbeiana. The sequence continues at coordinate 99,314,015 of NC_133336.1, read as the reverse complement.
GGTGCGAAGGCTGGCTTAAAGTTCATTGACATATTGGTTTGTAGCTGTGGATTAGTGTGCTTGCCAGGAGGTACTTGGTTAGTGCTAAAGTAAGCTGGGCAGTCTGTTATATGCATACCAGTATCTGCTGCTTGCTGAGATGCTGCAGTCTGGTGTACTGGAAGATATAAAGGCAAATTGTCTTGAGGTACAGTAGGTGCATATAAGAGACTTTGATTGAGTGCTTTGGTTGCTGTGACAGGGAGTTGACGTTCTGGAGAGGTATGTGAAAAATCTGAGGCATAAGATACAACTGAGTGTCTGCAACTGTTGTCTCTTTCGCTTTCACTAGTGGCTTGTTCTAAGACCCTTAACCTTGCCATGGCTGTGGCATGCTCACATTGTTTTCCAAAACATCCATTTCTGCTTTCTGGCGTGCAGCTTCAGCTTCATTCTCTGCTTTCTGGTGTGCAGCTTCAGCTTCTTTCTCTGCTTTCTGGCGTGCAGCTTCAGCTTCTTTCTCTGCTTTCTTTTGGGCGAAAGCTGCCCGAATTTTAGAAGCTTCAGCATCTGCACGGGCCTTTATGAGTTGTTGACTGAGTGCAGAAGATCTTTATTGTAGGGATTTGGAAGATCTTGTGGAGCGTCTAGTAGATGCAGAGCGATAAGATCTGGATTCATGAAGCCATGTTATTCTCACTTCTGTCTTTGTTTGCACCACTAAATTGTCTCTTTCAAGATTGAGCTGCTCAAATCCCTTTAATTCTTCCAAGGACCCTTGAGTGTTTTATCACTTTAAGAGATCAGTATATTTAACACACAGTCTTTGATAACTCTCATAAGCAACATTCAATTGCTTGATAGCGCCCTCTAGTTGTAATGGCTCATGAGATTGTTGGGAGAGAGCAGACATGCATTTAACAGTACTCATAGCTCAGCTATGAGTAAGCATCAGTAGATGTGAAACGCGTTAGCTGTTGTTCCTATATCATCCACCTCTGATGTGACCTATTTTGGATTTTTATACTGTTTTGCTACAATAAAGATGCTCTATTTTTCGATGAGTGCGGCCATCCAGGATTACTCTCTTTTCCTCATGCATTTAACAGTATTAGACCATAAGTCATTTATATTAAACAGCAGTTCTTTGTCAGCTTTAAGATTCTCTTGCACTTTCCAGGTTTATTTTGTTAAGCGTTTTTCCCTTTGGTTTGATTCAGGGTTTAATTCCTCATCTGGAAGGAGTACTAAACCTGGCTGTGCATCCCCAGATTGCATATTGTATTGCTGAAACATCTTGTTAACAAGGAGAGGGTTTATATTAAGGTTTTCCAGCAGCAGAGAAATGTATCAATTTGCTGTGTATGAGATCAGGTTTTTTTAGGCTGCAGTTTAAGAAAGCATAGTTGCCAACAGTCTCAATTTTCCCGGGACAATCCCGATTTTGGGACCCTCGTCCTGATCGGAGGCCGTCCCGATTCGGGATTTTGCCTTTTTTGTCCAGGGAAATCAGAAATGTTTGCTTTTGCAGCAACTGGCTCCAACAAAATGGCCGGCGGTGCCACCACTAGATTGTCCCCCTTGTGTTCAATGGAGAGGGGAGGGGGCTCCATCCGTGCAGCCAATGAATCGGCTTCTCTCTTCACAATACTGAAGCCGGGGTTAGCTGCACAGATCAGCCCCTCCCTTCTCCACTGAACACATGGTACCAGCCGCTCATGGAGTTTCTTCTGCTCTCTCTTGTCCCTCTCAGTGTAAAGCTCAGGCAGCGATGTAACTGTAATGTACAGGGGGAGGGTAGTAACTATGTGGAGGGGGGTTAACTATGTACAGGAGGGGGTTAACTATGTACAGGAGGGGGGTTAACTATGTACGGGGGGTTAACTATGTACAGGGGGGTTAACTATATACATGGGGGTTAACTATGTACAGGGGGGTAACTATGTACAGGGGGTTACTATGTACAGGGGGGTAACTATGTAGAGGGGGAGGTTAACTATGTATAGGGGGGTAACTATGTACAGGGGGTTACTATGTACAGAGGGGTTACTATGTACAGGGGGGTAACTATGTACAGGGGAGTTACTATGTACAGGGGGGTAACTATTCACAGGAGGGGGGTAACTATGCACAGGGGGGTAACTATACACAGGGGGAACTATGCACTATGCACAGGGGGGGTTACTATGTACAGGGGCAGTAACAGCGCACAGGGGGTTACTATGTACAGGGGGTGGAACTATGCACAGGGGGGTAACTATGCACGGGGGGTAACTATGTACAGGGGGGTAACTAGGGGGAGAGGGGTAACAATGTACAGGGGGAGGGGGGTAACTATGTACGGGGTGTAACTATGGCTCTGCCTGGGACACTGATGTAAGGACTGAGGCTGGGAACACTGGTGTAAAGACTGACTCTGCTGGGGGCAACTAATGTAAGGAGGGACTCTGCTGGGGGCACCTGATGCAAGGAGGGACTCTGCTGGGGACACCTGATGCAAGGACGGACTCTGCTGGGGACACCTGATGCAAGGACGGACTTTGCTGGGGACACCTGATGCAAGGACAGACTCTGCTGGGGGCACCTGATGCAAGGACGGACTCTGCTGGGGGCACCTGATGCAAGGACGGACTCTGCTGGTGGCAGGCGACGTGGCAGTTGACACGCTCAGGGATCCCACTGATTCGGCATTATAGTGAGTTGAATGATTTCATTCTTTATTACAATCTAATAATAGAAATAATGCTCTTCAATCATCCTGACAACACAACAACCATGGTTCCTGGGTTGATTGAAGTGCTAACACCAGGTGTTTGGAGTATCTTTATCTGCTGATTGTTAAACTTTATAGAATACACTTATTTCTATTGTTGTGTAGGATCTGGGGCTGCTGTCCCTCCATCCCTCTCCCCCCTTTCCCTCTCCATTCCTCATTCATTTTAGACTCTAACCACACCCTCTTTGAGCCACGCCCATTTAAGCCACGCCCACTATTCGCGTAAATATCATATAGTATCATGCCCATTTTTCAAAGCGCGCCACATATTTATTTTTCGTATGCCACACCCACAAATACATGCCCCACCCCCTAATTATAATAAGACTCCGTCTACAGCCAAAAAAGTGTCCCTAAAATTTTTGCCAACTATGAGAAAGGTTTACTCTGACTTTCTTATAAGATTACACAGACAAAAAGCCATGTGCTGATGCATACAGAGGCAGTGTATAAGCTGTTTGTATGAACATTCACAGCAGTAATATTGTTCTGTGGCTGATGAGTGCTATGCTGAGACTTGCTTGCAGACACGCATACAGACTTGTGTATTAAGGGCCCTTTCACACGTGCGGACCATTCATTAGATCAGTTCAGCCACGTTTTTTTATAATCAGTTGTTGTCAGTAAACATCAGTTTTCATCCATTTTCATCCCGTTTTACATCCGTTGTCATCCATTTTACATCCATTGTCATCCGTTTTCCATCCGCTTGTCATCCGTTTTGCATTCGTTTTACATCCATGTATGTCTGTTTTTCATCCGTTTATGTCCGTTTTTTTTTTCAGAACTGTATTTAATCAGTTTTTCATGATTTATGGGAATTTTCCCATGATTCTTTGTATTCCCCAGCGTGCATTGTGCTTCCCATGCTGCTTTGTGGTTTCAGCTTGCTATGTGTTTCCTGATTCCTTGCTGTAGTGTACGTGCTTATTTAGAGCAATGGATTTGGTCAGATTTTTTTGAGCATGTGACATTATTTGTCATGCTATCTTATTGGAGGAGACAGAAAAGCATGACCAGGAAGATTTCTGCAATAAGACGCAGGTACTGGACACATTCCATGCTGCTCAAGAGGCCCACAGAAGGGGTTTTTGCTCTGCAGTATGCAGGTCTGCGATGTTTCCCACCAAAATTTTTTAATTTTACTCGAATGTCTGTACCAACGTTTGAATTTTTATTAGAAAAGTTGCATCCCTATTTGGAAAGGATGAACACGGATATGAGACATAGTGTGCCACCAGAGGAGCGACTTCTACTTACCCTTAGGTAAGCCAGCCAGCCTTTCTGCTTGATTATGTCCAGCATAATGTAGGATTCCTTTCATAATTTGTTCTACTCTTCCTAGGTTTCTGGCATCTGGACTATCCTATACGTCCCTAAACCACTACTTTTTGGTGGGAACCTCTACAATTTCTGGAATTGTGCATGACACCTGTAAAGCAATATGGGAGGAGCTTCAGTGTACTACAATGCCTGTTCAAGATACATCCATGTGGCAGGAAATTGCAAATGGGTTTTGGAAGAAGACCCAATTCCTTAATTGTGTTGGAGCCCTGGATGGGAAACACATCTGAATTCAGATGCCACCTGGATCTGGCTCACAATATTTTAACTATAAGAAATAGAAATACTTCTCCCTTGTGCTTATGGCAATCTGTGAAAGTAATTATAAGTTTGTAGCTGTAGATATTGGGGAGTATGGACGTACTGCAGACTCAAGAGTGTTTACAGCATCAGAAATGGGGAGAAGACTACTTGAGAGCCACTTTCATTTGCCATCAGACAAACCTCTTCCAGGAACTGTAGGGCCAGATATGCCTTGTAGCTGATGAGGCATTTGCACTTTCTAGGCATCTCCTAAGGCCTTATGCTAGGCACAATCTAACTCCCCCCCAAAAAAAATTTAACTATTGGTTGAGTTGTGCAAGGCGCCTTATTGAATGCACCTTTGGCATTTTGACCAGCAAGTGGCGCATATTCCATACAACAATTCAACTGAGCCTGGAGAATGCTGAACTAGCTATACAAGCATGTTGTGTCCTCCATAACATTATACGTGAGAAAAAACGAATTACTGTTGAGGAAGAGGACGAGATCGATTTACTTTCTGTAAGGTTTACCGGACTGCGACCCAACAATTCAGTCGTTACCATGCGTGATATGTTCGCAAACTATTTCATGTCCCCAGAGGGAGAGGTTCCGTGGCAGTATCAACATGTGTAAAAACACTCACCAGGCACTTTATTAGGTACAATTTGCTGGTACCATGTTTGACCCCCTTTTGGTACCCTGCATTGTATTTGTTTTCCCATAGAAAATGGAAATTCAATAGTTTGACGAAATAATACATTTTCACGTTAGCAGTATAGAAGTTTTGTGACCTCTATCAGTGTATGATTAAAGCTTGTTGTTTTCAGTCTCCTAGTGCCAACATCGATCATCACTAACCCTAGGACCATCACATTCATTTGTACCAGTTGTTTTTGGTTTATATAGAGTACAATAATAAAATTACATTTTCCATGCAGTCAATTATTTTTATTAATAATAGACAATGACCGCAACAAATATCACAAAAATAATTAAACTGTACAAACATATTTTTGTACAAACATATAACACATACATAACATCTAGTGTTTCAGGGCAAACTTGGTGGCCAACTAGAACGGGGCAACTAAAAATGGGGATTCTTTAAAGGTCCTGATAATAAGGACTGTGGGAAGTGGAATAGGGAGTAGATGACTGGGAGGAATAACTGTATGAAGTGGCCTGTGAACTGGAGGACTCATAGGTGGGTGCCACTTGCGGTGGGGGTACAATATTTTGGGCAGTGGTGGCTGGTGCACGTTGGTGATGGGGGTTAATGCCTGGACGATATGGATGGTGAAATAAATGTTGGGGAGCTTGCTCACCATGGTATGGACGTTGGTGATGGGTAATAACTGGTGGCATGGATTCTCCAGACATTGCAGCCCTTATGCACACACCAATAAAATTAAAGATCGACATTTGAACATCCATTTTATGCTCAGTTGGAACTTTAACTAGATGGTGGTACAGAAAGAGTAGTAAGGCCTCAGTTTATGAAACAGTAAAATACGGTGTAGGTACCATCATCCCGTAGTTGTATAGTGAAGAGAGGTATGAAGGTGGAAATGTGACGGCAGTGCTGCTCATGCCTATTCACACATACACCCCCCATAATTTGAAAATTGGGACTATTGCGGTATTCGATAATAATATTGCAGTTACCACATTGTAAAAAAAAATGTACAAATTTTAATGATTGAAAGTATCAAAATACAACACAACAACACAACATACAATCATAAAAACAAGTGCCACACTACATACAGCGAGAATAACCCGCAGAATTTATACAGAGCATGTGTGTGGAATTATTGTCTCGACCGGTTTCGCAGCTGGAACCGCTTCTTCAGGAAAACTCTATAAAGTAATTTTAGAGTAGTTTAGCTAAATACATATATAAAAATTTACATACATAGAACAAAGCAGAAAACATAATATGTCACAGTTGTAGTCACAGATCACAGTACATACGGTACATAGTAACATTAAGGACAGGCTCAACCGCTCGAGCGGGTGAGCCTGTCCTTAATGTTACTATGTATGTACTCCCTCCCTCCCTCCCTCCTCCCTCACTGGCTGTGATTGACAACAGCGGGAGCCAGCTTCAAATCCACTACAGTCATATAAAGGGAAGAATTCCGGCACTCCAAATAGAGTGATGCCCTTTGTTTTAAGAAAAGTATAGTAGTAGCTTTAATAGCAAATCTTTTTAGATTAATAGTAAGATCTAATATAAAAAGGAGGCAGCCATCCTCAGAGGGTGTCCAGTGCCTCTTAATAATCAGCAGCAACTCCTACTGGTTTCAGTGTATTCATTGTAAGGTATAAAACTTACAGGTCCATGGGATGGAATTGCCCATCGAAGATAATAACGTCCTGGGGTGCTGTGATGCTGCTCTGCAGGCTCCGATATCGATCCCTCGGCTGTGGGGGTATTGATTTCAGTCACAGGCTTCTGTGCAGTATCCACTAAACAGGAAGCTCTACGCTGACCAGTCTGGAACACGGAAGCGGAAGTGACATCACTCCACGGCAGGGAGGCTACTGGCTTCTAGAAGGAGCTGTTAGCTCTGAGCGTGTAGCCTGTACCTTTCAAGCATTGCAAATCCTCAGACTGGATGCCCGCCCTGCTGTGGTGACGTTGCTTCCACTTCCGCGTTCCAGACTGGTCAGCATGGAGCTTCCTGTTTAGTGGATACTGCACAGAAGCCTGTGACTGAAATCAACACTCCCACGGCCGAGGGATCGATACCGGAGCCCGCACAGCGGCATCAGAGCACCCCAGGACGTTATTATCTTTGATGGGCAACTCCACCCCATGGACCTGTAACTTTTATATCTTACATTGAATATACTGAAACCAGGAGGATTTATTTGGTTGGTGCCCTCCCTCACTTTCTTTTCAAATCCACTACAGACTGGAAGAAAGCCAACATCCTACCCACAATTTGCGAGAACAAAGCTCCTGGCTTTACACCAGGTCCAATATTTTTCCAATATTTTTCTACGTAAATCTACCTGGAAGAAGCCACCATGGCTCTAATAATGTGGGAATGTCTGCATCAGACACCCCTTTATCCTTCTAAACTCTGGCTTCAACAGCCAAGCCATTAAACTTCACAACTGTAAAGAGGGATTGAAAAACCAGACACTGTGACAGGCAGTCTGGTTGAGCCAGAAGTACAACAGATGCAGAAGAAGCTGAACTGGAGAGAATGCATAGATCAGAGAGAACTAGATCCCTGATCTCATTAACACATCCACTGCAAGGGCTTATGGATCCCTGGTCCCAGACACAAATCTGTCCAACGTTGTATTGAAGCTGGATTTTAGATGACCCACTTCCAACATGTCCCATCACTGACAAAGTGCTCCAAACACCTTAGGGTGGTGAGACCACTCCCCTGGCGCTAACTGCTTTTAATTGAGGAAATCTGCCTGCCCATTTTCCACCTTCTCCATTCCGTTAGGCTGGCATCTGTCAACAACACCTTCCAAGAATGGAGAGAACAACCTAACTGTCCCCATCCTCAGAGGAGACATTTACCAGTCTAGTGAATGCAGAGTACTGCGATGCAAAGACTTTAAACAGTCCAGCAACTCCTGTCCCATGTCCCATGCCCACAGGACATTCTGCTGCAGGCCTGGAATGGAACGGAGCAAAAGAACTGCCTCTAATAATAAATGGAAATTGTGATGTCATCCTTACTGTCTGTTGACACCCTTCTAGGCAGCAGCTTCAATGGACCCCCAAGACTATGGCAGACATCAATAGCTGCCCCAGGTCCAGCTCTGTCTTTATGATCGGGAGAGCCTTTGGATATATACCCTTTAAGCTTGTAAAAAAAACGGACTCAATGAACAATTACATTTCAGCCCCATTTTTATGGTTGATTAAATTGGTAAATGGACCTGATGTTGCAGTTGGCAGGATGTGGGGGAAATGGGCCTGGGAAGGGCGATCCCACCCTACTACCTTTCTTCCAGACTGGGAAATGGCTGAACAGGAGTGCTGAGGCTTCGGTTTGTTACCCCAATGCATGTCAAGGTTGACAGGTCACTGTGGGGGTGCTCCAATATGAAAAACAGGCCAGCGGTGCATGAGCTCTTAGGCTGCACATCCTCTCCGGTCCATCCCCAAGCTCCGCCCCAACAGGTGATGTTCCTTGTTGTGGTTAGAGAAAAGGATAACATACTTTTTGATTTGTTGATATACAGCATTTTAGGCTGCAGGAAAAGATGCTAAAACACAGTTGTGTTCCAATGTGTTCAGCTAAACAAGTCTCTCAATCTATAAGGCACAGCAATTCATAAGGAAACACTCTATATGAGCAAACAGCTGCCAGCAGTTAGAAGACAAGGAATCAAGTTAGACACTCTAAAATTATTAGGCATTTTTAAACATTTCATTGCATACTCTTCTGACAGAAAATTGACATATTTGTGGAACGGAAAAAAAAAGAGTTAGTTTAATTGCAGGGCTTCAATGATAATATAACTCCTGAAGCTGGTAATTAATTGTGGGTGTCTTAGCATGTCAATTTATGTGAACCACAAGTAATAAGAACAACTGCAATCCATTAAACTGTAGTGTTAAGCCCCAGAGGGAAGGCTGGAAATAATGGGTCTCTCTTACCTACTTAGAGGCTGCCAGGACCAGATACCAGTTTCAGAGGACACAACAAACACAGGCTCTGTCTAGGGATCTTCTTTTTGAAGTTTTATTGCAGTGCTTAAACAGAATAGAGGGAAGAGGGTGCAGGAAAGATTGCCGCCATTACTAATAAAAAAATTATAATAAAAATCTCCTATTTTGTAGACGCTATAACTTTTGCGCAAACCAATCAATATACACTTATTGCGATTTTTTTTACCAAAAATATGTAGAAGAATACATATCGGCCTAAACTGAGGAAAAAAATAGTTTTTTTATATATTTTTGGGGGATATTTATTATAGCAAAAAGTAAAAAATATTGCATTTTTTCAAAATTGTCGCTCTTTTTTTGTTCATAGTGCAAAAAATAAAAACCGCAGAGGTGATTAAATACCACCAAAAGCTCCCCATGTGTACTCTAAAGTACCGACGCTGAGAAAGCGTTTGACAGAGTGAACTGGAACTTTATGTTTGCAGTACTCCGTCATATCGGTTTGGGTGATAGGATGCTCAACTGGATAAACAAGATTTACTCCAATCCCACAGCGCAGGTAAAGGCGAATGGTCTACTCTCGAACCCCTTCCCCATCACAAATGGAACGAGGCAGGAGTGTCCTTTATCTCCCCTTCTCTTCGCACGTTTCTTAGAGCCTTTTTTATGTAAAATAAGACTAAATCCAGACATTCAGGGCCTCCCCGTAGGCGATACCCAATGTAAGATCTCAGCATATGCGGATGATGTGCTTTTCTCCTTAACTAACCCTACGATTTCCCTACCAAACCTTCTTAAAGAATTTGACACATATGGCACCTTATCAAATTTAAAAACTTCCGTTTTAAATGGACGTCCGTGGCTTTAAAATACTTAGGTACATACATTCCAAGTGACAGATGCACATATGAGTTGAACTTCCCTCCCATTCTGACTAAGGCCCGATCCCTACTTGAGAGCTGGAACAAAGGGCTACATTCATGGTTTGGGAGGTGTAACATCATAAAAATGTGTATTTTACCTAAATTTCTGTACCTGTTTCAAGCCCTCCCTGTCCATATACCACTCTCATTCCTTAAACAAGTACACGCCCTCTTCATTAGATTTATATGGTCCAATAAAAACCCCGTCTAAGTAGGACCCAAATCTCACTTCCTAAACAGTATGGAGGCTTGGCGTTACCAGACGTCAGACAATATTATCAGGCCACTCACCTAGGTCGCATCCTGGACTGGAGACGTAACATGACAACTAAGCTTTGGGAGCAGATAGAGCAAGCTCAATCTGATATAACATTAAAGAGTGCGCTCTGGTGTTATGACTCTCTCCCCCCGGGCTTAAAATCGCATCCCCTATTGGGTACCACCCTACGCCATGGTAGTCAGGTTATAATGTATTCATCCCTTACCTCGAGCAATTCTCCACTATTCCCCATTCTAGGTCACCCTAATTTCACACCGGGCCTCCATTCTGTGGAATTTGACATCTTGAGGGGTTCAGGCACCGACCATGCTGCCAAATTTGTGATAGCGGGAAGCTGGCCTACCTTACCGTAACTGACTGAAGTGACAGGTAAATACCAACTCCCCTTCTGGAAAGCGGTGCAACTACACCATTTCCTACATTTGATCCCTGGACCTCAAGACTTTTCCCGCCCACTGACGACCTTTGAAGAGTACTGCACAGGGACTGAACCGTTAGCGAAAACTCTCTCCAAAATGTACTCACTGCTCAATACACCTTCCATACAACCACACCTACCCTGTTTGGAAAGATGGGAGAGGGATCTTAACCGCAAATTCTCAGAGACACAAAAACAAACAATTATCAGATGTGCCTTTAAATCGTCCTGTTGTACCAAAATACAGGAGACAAACTATAAAATTCTATCAAGATGGTATCTTACCCCCTCTAGATTACACAAGTGCTTCCCTGCCACCTCTGATCGCTGTTGGCGATGTGGGGAAGGGGAAGGTTCACTACTTCACATTCTCTAGTCGTGCTCCGGCCTGCAGAATTTCTGGAGAGAAGTTTGACGCATCGCTCAGAAATTCACGGAATATGTGATCCCAGACGATGCGTCGTGTTTCCTCCTACCTTTATCAAACATCCCGTTTAAAAAATACAAAAAATCTTTGATGCGTCATTTGTTGAATGCCGCTAAGGCATGCATACCGCTCCACTGGAAGCAACAATGCCCGCCGACCATTGCGTGTTTTCTGTGGATAGTGGAGGAAATGAATAAAATGGAGGACCTGGTCCTAACTGCACAGAACAACTGTGAGAGATACTCAGAAACCTGGAATAAATGGAACATTTCTATTCACTCAGAAGAAGGATCATCTCTCCTGGGTCATAGCTGTCCAACAGTTAACTACTTAATTCGAACGTTCCCCTACACCAAACACCACCCTGGTTGCCGCCCCTTTTTTCTTTCTCACTTCTTCCTCTTCCTATCACTAATTCTTTTCTATTCTGCTATCTTACATTACCCACGAAAAACTGCATTTCATTAACCCATTTGTTATACGCTGACTATATCTATGTGAGGCATTGATCAAATGTATGATGTTTACTATACTCTGATTTACTACACATAGTGCTTGTAACCTGTACTGCATTTTCAGATTGCTTGATAAGTTGGAATCTCTCCCTTTGTTGGTGCTTAATAAAATTATATTTAAATACCACCAAAAGAAAGCCCTATTTGTGGGAAAAAAATGACATCAATTTTGTTTGGGTACAACGTCGCACGACCGCACAATTGTCAGTTAAAGTGACGCAGTGCCAAATCACAAAAAGTGCTCTGGTCAGGAAGGGGGTAAAATCTCTTGGGGCTGAAGCCGTTAATGATTAAACCGCTGGCAACAATGGCACCTCTTGGCAAAGAACTCTCTGAGGATCTGAAAAAAATTGTTGCTCTACATAAAGATGGCCTAGGCTATAAAAAGATTGCCAAAGACCCTGAAACTAAGCTGCAGCACGGTGGCCAAGACCATGCAGCGGTTTAACAGGACAGGTTCCACTTAGAATAGGCCTTGCCATGGTCGACCAAAGAAGTTAAGTGCACGTGCTCAGCGTCATATCCAGAGGTTGTCTTTGGGAAATAGACTTATGAGTGCTGCCAGCATTGCTGCAGAGGTTGAAGGGGTGGGGGTTAGCCTGTCAGTGCTCAGACCATACGCTGCACACTACATCAAATTGCTCTGCATGACTGTCGTCCCAGAAGGAAGCCTCTTCTAAAGATGATGCACAAGAAAGACCGCAAACAGTTTGCTGAAGACAAGCAGACTAAGGACATGGATTACTGGAACCATGTCCTGTGGTCTGATGAGAGCATTATAAACTTATTTGGTTCAGATGGTGTGAAGTGTGTGTGGCGGCTAGGGAGCTACAGTTCATTGAGGGAACCCTGAATGCCAACATGTACTGTGGCATACTGAAGCAGAGCATGATAACGACCCCAAACACACCTCCAAGACAACCACTGCCTTGCTAAAGAAGCTGAGGGTAAAGGTGATGGACTGGCCAAACATGTATCCAGACCTAAACCCTATTGAGCATCTGAGGGGCATCCTCAAACAGAAGGTGGAGCAGCGCAAGGTCTCAACATCCACCAGCTCCGTGATGTCATCATGGAGGAGTGGAAGAGGACTCCAGTGGCAACCTGTGAAGCTCTGGTGAACTCCATGCCCAAGAGGGTTAAGGCAGTGCTGGAAAAAAATGGTGGCCACACAAAATATTGACACTTTGGGCCCAATTTGGACATTTTCACTTCGCGGTGTACTCACTTTTGTTGCCAGCGGTTTAGACATTAATGGCTGTGTGTTGAGTTATTTTGAGGGGACAGCAAATTTACACTGTTATACAAGCTGTACACTCACTACTTTACATTGTAGCAAATTGTAATTTCTTCAGTGATGTCACATGAAAAGATATATTAAAATATTGACAAAAATGTTAGGGGTGTACTCACTTTTGTGAGATACTGTATATATACACAGTATATATATAAATATATATATACTACATTACCAAAAGTATTGGGATGCCTGTCTTTCTACGCACATTATTGGCATCCCAGTCTTAGTCCGTAGGGTTCACTATTGAGTTGGCCCACCCTTTGGCACTATAACAGCTTCAACTCTTCTGGGAAGGCTGTCCACAAGGTTTAGGAGTGAGTTTGACTATTCTTCCAGAAGTGCATTTGTGAGGTCAGGCCCTGATGTTGGACGAGAAAGTCTGGCCCACAGTCTGCACTCTAATTCATCCCAAAGGCGTTCTGTCGGGCTGAGGTCAGTCAAGTTCCTCCACCCCAAACTCGCTCGTCCATATCTTTATGGACCTTGTTTTGTGCACTGGTCCAAATCATTTGGTGGAGGAGGGATTATGGTGTGGAGTTGTCTTTCAGGGGTTGGGCTTGGCCCTTTAGTTCCAGTGAAGGGAAACTCTTAAGGCGTCAGCATACCATGACATTTTAGACAATTTCATGCTGCCAAGTTTGTGGGAACAGTTTGCAGATGGCCCCTTCTTGTTCCAACATAACTGTTCAGACTGTTCAGATGACCTGTCAAAGCTGACAGCAGGAACACAGGAACCTCTGAAGGTGTAGCAAGACCAAGGCAGTGGCTCCCCAAACTCGCTCATTCGTGTCTTTATGGACCTTGTTTGTGCACCGGTGAGCAGTCATGTTGGAACAGGAAGGGGCATCCCCCAACTGTTCCCACAAATTTGGAAGCATGAAATTGTCCAAAATGTATTGGTGTGCTGGCACCTTAAGAGTTCCCTTTATTAGAACTAAGGGCCCAAGCCCAACCCCTGAAAAACAACCACACACCATAATCCCCCCTCACCAAATGATTTGGACAAGTGCACAAAAAACTCACACCTTCAGCACAGCCCAGTGCTCCAGTGACTAATGTAGGGAGTGGAGGGGCAGATCAGAGAGCCAGTGACTAATAGTCACCAGCTCTAACACCAGTTACCTATGCAGTGGACCTTCAATCAAGAGTGTGTATGGAGATGCCGGAGGTGTCCCGATCAGCCGGAGAGCTCCAGGAGGAGTACAGTCAGGCTGGAATCTCTTTGTGGATCACCAACAGCAGAGGGATGGGGGAATTCACACAGGCAGGAGGCCCGCTGTTGTTCGCAGCTTGAAAGAATGTGCAGAGGAGCCAACAGTGTCCAAAGGTGCGATGCCAAGGCAAGAGAGGACTCCAGATAAGCCAGGTGTTGCTGTCCGCTCTGTCACCCCTACTCGGAAGCAGCCGGAGTCAGGTGAGCCGGTGGGGAGTGGCAGTGGCGGGGAACTAGATTGGGGGTCCCCCAGATTGCAAGCTAAGTGTGGGTTCCTAGAGGCAGGTCTGGATGAGTGGGTTTTGACCAGCTCGTCTGACACAGAATGGGACTGGGGGGACACTCCAGAGGAGGAAGCGAAACTGCAGGCAGAATCAAGTGAGTTATCTGTCACCCCTGATGCTGCAGAACGTGAGGTGACCAAGGAGCAACTACTTTGCAGTGGAGATCAGTTGCAAATGGACAAGACATATATTCAACATAGGATTCAGACAGACCTACCACCTTCTTGGGCCCGTGCCCAAGTGCAAAATATTGCCTACAAAGAGTGGATTGTCAGGTCACCAGTGGCTTGCCTTCCCAAGGGGACAGGACATTTAAAAAGACTCCTGTGTTTCTCCAGGTTTCAAAAGGAGGTGCAAAAGAGAACTACCCTTATGTTCCCGCTGCCATTATGGAGGAAATTGAAGTAACCCAACCTTAGTGGGAAGATGATCTAGTCTGTGATTTTTTCCATGTGCCTAAGCTTCGTAGGGGCCACATAACCACAAAGCATGGACCCGCTTTCAGGATATCAAGCAAGAGTGGTACCTGGGGAAGGCCATACATAATAAAAAAGTGGTGGTAGAGGCCGGACAGCCCACCTGTTATTACTCTTCCACCATTCAGAGGCCTGATGGAAGGACACTTCCATTCCTGACCCTCGATATTACTATTAAGCAGAACTGTCCATTTAGTTGTTGTTCTTTTTGAAGGACGCTGCTCAGCTTGATAAAAAAAGGGGGTTGATGTGGGAAATACCAGCCCTGAAGACACGTTTTCCTTTTATGTTACAGAGAGGACCCTCTACCTTCACTTCCTATGGACATGGCTGGTTTGCTGTTGATCTTTCCTCCCAGTTAAAGTACATACCTGTTAATGCAGTTCTGGGGAAGAGCTTGTTAGGCATTTTAATATAAAGGATAGAGATTTGTCCTCTAAACTCTACTTTCCAAGCTTTTAGTGGAACTATTGATTCTGGGCTTGCAGAGCCAATCCTTTGATTAAAGTGCTGTGGACTTTGAGTTCTTAAAGTCTTGATAGAGCACCTATGGTCAAGCTCTTCTGGCAGGACAAATAAACCCCTTCTATGTAGAACCTTTTTGTTCAGCGTTATAGATAGTGTATAGGTTAGTTAGTTATGATGTGTCTTTCTATTTCCCTTAGGGCTCTGAGAGAGCAACGTGTCAATATTTGACCACAAGATGGTCCACCATTCAGTTAGGGATCTACGGACTTTTCAACCAACGTTCTAGATAGGTTATGTTGTTGCAGAAGAAGTGCCCTCTCTGCGAAGGCAGTGTTTCTTTCTGATATATATTAATATGAGGAATAACATTTTTTTTCTTTTTACAGGAATGGTGTATATATATGTTTTGTATTTAGTAAGCTAGTGACAGGGATCTGTTAACTAGGATGTGAATTTACAATACATACAGTATCTCACAAAAGTGAGTACACCCCTCACATTTTTGTAAATATTGTAGTATATCTTTTCATGTGACAACACTGAAGAAATTGCACTTTGCTACAATGTAAAGTAGTGAGTTTACAGCTTGTATATTTGCTGTCCCCTTAAAATAACTCAACACACAGCCATTAATGGCTAAACCACTGCGCAAAAAATGTGAGTACACCCCTAAGTGAAAATGTCCAAATTGGACCCAATTAGCCATTTTCCCTCCACGGTGTCATGTGACTCGTTAGTGTTACAAGTATCATTCTACATACTTATCATACTCTAGAGGAGTGTCTATACTTATATCAAATGGATTGGATTACATGTAGACAAATTAAAATGGACAGCAAAGGCCAATTTATTTTTTTGCACTGTACATTATTAGGTCGCTCATATGTGAAAGGAAATATATATATTCCTCCGCCATATTCAACTGAAGTATTTAAAGAATATATTCAGTTTATATCTGATACAATAGATAATGCATGCCTGTTGGTTGGTGATTTTAATAATCATGTGAATTCTGCAATAGATAAATATAACATAACGGATCAGCAAACTTTATTGGAGCCCACGGCCTTTGCTAGATATATAAAGGAATTGGGATCGATAGATCTCTGGAGACAGTGTAATCCAACAAATAGGTAATTTTCTTGCTTTTCATGTAGTTATAAAACACTCTCTAGGATAGATTTAACATTGGGAACAAATTCTATGTTACCATACCTTTGTGATATTTAATGCCCCATACACACGGTCGGACATTGATCGGACATTCCAACAACAAAATCCTAGGATTTTTTCCGACGGATGTTGGCTCAAACTTGTCTTGCATACACTCGGTCACACAAAGTTGTCAGAAAATCCGATTATTCTGAACGCAGTGACGTAAAATACGTACGTCGGGACTATAAACGGGGCAGTAGCCAATAGCTTTCATCTCTTTATTTATTCTGAGCATGCGTGGCACTTTGTGCGTCGGATTTGTCTACACACGATTGGAATTTCCGACAACGGATTTTGTTGTCGGAAAATGTTATAGCCTGCTCTCAAACTTTGTGTGTTGGAAAATCCAATGGAAAATGTGTGATGGAGCCTACACACAATCAGAATTTCCGACAACAAGGTCCTATCACACATTTTCCGTCAGAAAATCCGACCGTGTGTACGGGGCATAACACTAAATTTGTCATTTGGGACTAAGCAGGGAAACACCCTATGGAAGGGAACCCATATTGGCTGTCATTCCCTTCATCGGAAGAAATTATGATGGAATTAATTATTTATTAGAATATAAATAGAACTTCGGCCTCACTTAATATATTGGGATGCAATGAAAGCGTATCTTCGAGGTATCTTTATTGCACAAATCTCAAAAATTAAGAAACAATCTAGGCAATTGGAAAAAACTCTAGCTGATGACATGATGAGGTCTGAACTATTTATACCTAACCCAAATGAAGATACAAAAAAAGAGTGGCTTCAGAGTCAAATACATTATGCAGCAGTGGCTAAGAAGAAGGCAGAAAATAAAATATTTTTTCTCCAACAACCATACTTTGAGGAGGGAAAGGGGACAGGACACACATTGGCAACTATTGTAAAAGCTCAGCGGGCAGCATCATATATAACTGAAATACAATCATCCTTATATAAGAGGATTGATATTACTCCAGAGATACCGGGCGTATTTAGGGAATATTATCAGGCATTATATAAGAGCAGGGTATCCTACTCGGAAGAGTCCTTGAATGGATTCTTTGATACTATTGAATTACCAAATATCTCAAAGGATGAAAGGGAGGCTTTGGATGGCCAATTAACTCTGGATGAACTAAGAAAAGCATCAGGTAATTTACCTAATAATAAAGCATCAGGACCAGATGGCCTTCCAGGGGAAATATATCAAAAATATGGGGACGCATGAACTGCTCAAAGTCTTTAACTATGTCATGGAGGTGGGCTCACTTCCCCCATCTATGAATGAAGCAGTAATTATTGTTCTATTGAAACCTGATAAGGACCCAAGTAACCCTGATTCATATCATTCAATATCTTTGCTAACATCAGACATTAAGTTGCTGGCAAAGGTATTGGCAACTAGATTATCAAAAAATATATCCAACTTAATCCATCGTAATCAATCGGGATTTATCCCCAATAGATCTACAGCTAACAACATTAGATGGTTATCAACGTGGTCTTTAGGGACTTTGTGTGGAGGGGAGGAAAATATTAGATTTGAAATATTACAACAGCCCATTGATAAAGGGGGAATTGTGATACCCAATGTAAGATTATACTTTATTGCTTCACAATTACAACATTGGCATGGCTGGAATGCAGTGGACATGGAGGACCCTATACAAAAGATAATAGCATCACAATTTAAAAAATACTCTTTAGTTCAATTAATAGTAGCACACCATTTCTATAATAAAAAAAGGTTCCCTACTTTCCATTTGACTCACAGAGTATGGCAAGCAGTACGAAATATTACTCAACATAAGAGATATACGAAATAGATGCCCATATGGAATAATTACTGTCTCTATGAATTAAATAAACTATCGGAATATTTATACTGGAAAAAGGCGGGCACAATATACCTGTACCAGTTATATGAAGGGGACGTTTTGCTTCCTTTTAATATACTGAAAGACCTGTATCAGCTAACAAATAAAAACTTTTATCAACACCTCCAAATACATCACGCATTACAAATCCAAAGCTCAAAAAGTCAACTACAGTATGAACACTCTAAAATATTAACAAAGGCAACCTCGGCTGCCTGTACGAAAAGCGGATTAATAGGAGATCTTTATGCTAATTTACAAATAATGTAGAACACTGAAAAACACAAAAATAGCTTTGCTCGGTGGCAAGGAGATATAGGGTTAGGAGGGTTTAGATGAGGAGGACTGGACATGTGCCCTTGAAACACTTTCTTGGACATCCCTCTCGCTGTCTCAAAGGCTATCTCAGCTTTTTATTATACTTAGTGCTCATTTATACTCCACAAAAACTTTATGCATGGGGAAGATATATAACATAATTATGCCCGTGATGTTCTCTATTCAATGGCTCCCTTATCCAAATGCTCTGGCGATGTCCAAAGCTCCATCGTTATTGGGAAAAAGTATTTATAACCTTAAACTTAGTATGCTCAACTGAGATAACAAGGACGCCCAAACTGGCATTATTGGGTATGATACTTGATGGAGCATTACAAACAGAGATGCATACTATGTGGATAAATCCCTATACTTAGCACGTAAAGTTATTCTACAGAACTGGACATCTGATTCTCCAACCCATAAACAATGGGTTGAGAAACTCAAGTATATATTTAAAAGAGAAAAATTAACATACAAACATAGAAGCACACCCCAAAGATTTGATAAAATATGGTCACATTGGATAGAACCTAGTAATGAATTATATGATGGTTTGCCTAGTAGAGAGGAGTGAAGGTAGAGGAGATAGACGGGAGTAAGGAGTAGTGGTAGAAGGGAGAGGCATAGAGGGTGTAAAAGAAAGATAATTTATTGCTGCACGGAGCAAATGGCTATAATTTGATGATTGACACTGTGGGAATTCAAGCTGATGTGCAGAATATATTCAAAATCTTAGTGTGCACTATTCATTATATGTTAAGTCATTCAGAGAGGTACAAAGTTTGTTTTGGTTTATTTGATTAAAAGGAGAAAAGAAATTCAATATTGGGACTTTAAATGAGGATAGTGGGGCCGTTCAAAACCCCTCCTCCATCCCTGTTCAATATTAAAGTAAAAAAGAGAACAGATGCGGGACTATCGTTCTCACTCTCTTATACTGGTCACTGGAAGTTCAACATGGCACCTCATGGCAAAGAACTCTCTGAGGATCTGAAAAAAGAATTGTTGCTCTACATAAAGATGGCCTAGGCTATAAGAAGATTGCCAAGACACTGAAACTGAGCCAATGCACGGTGGTCAAGACCATACAGCAGTTTAACAGGATCCAGAGGTTCCACTCAGAACAGGCCTCGCCATGGTCGACCAAAGAAGTTGAGTGCACATGCTCAGCGCCATATGCAGAGGTTGTCTTTGGGAAATAGACGTATGAATGCTGCTAGCATTGCTGCAGAGGTTAAAGGGGTAGGGGGTCAGCCTGTCAGTGCATAGACCATATGCCACACACAGCATCAAATTTGTCTGCATGGTCCCAGAAGGAAGCCTCTTCTAAAGATGATGCACAAGAACGCCCGCAAACAGTTTGTTGAAGACAAGCAGACTAAGGACATGGATTACTGAAACCATGTCCAGTGGTCTGATGAGACCAAGATAAACGTATTTGGTTCAGATGGTGTCAAGCGTGTGTGGCGGCAACCAGATGAGAAGTACAAAGACAAGTGAGAGTTAAGCATGGTGGTGGGAGTGTCATGGTCTGGGGCTGCATGAGTGCTGCCGACACTGGGGAGCTACAGTTCATTGAGGGAACCATGAATGCCAACATGTACTGTGACATACAGAAGCCGGGCATGATCCCCTCCCTTCAGAGACACACCTCCAACACGACTACTGCCTGAGGGTAAAGGTGATGGACTGGCCAAGCATGTCTCCAGACCTAAACCCTATTGAGCATCTGTGGGGCATCCTCAAATGGAAGGTGGAGGAGCGCAAGGTCTCTAACATCCACCAGCTCCATGATGTTGTCATGAAGAAGTGGAAGAGAACTCTAGTGACAACCTGTGAAGCTCTGGTGAATTCCATGCCCAAGAGGGTTAAGGCAGTGCTAGAAAAGTGTTATGGTCTGGGGCTGCATGAGTTCCGCCGACACTGGGAGCTACAGTTCATTGAGGGAACTATGAATGCCAACATGTACTGTGACATACTGAATTATTGACACTTTGGTCCAAATTTGGACATTTTCACTTAGGGGTGTACTCACTTTTATTGGCAGCAGTTTAGACCTTAATGGTTGTGTGTTGAGTTATTTAAAGGGGACAGCAAATTTACACTGTTAAACAAGCTGTACACTTACTACTTTACATTGTAGTAAAGTGTCATTTCTTCAGTGTTGTCACATGAAAAGATATATTAAAATATTTACAAAAATGTGAGGGGTGTACTCACTTTTGTGAGATACTGTATTTGCTTATAGCTAATTATATTTTTATACCTTACAGTGTATTTATTACTGTTGTAATTATTACTGTAAATATGTTATCCCTTTGCCCTGTTTATTCCCCTCTCCCCTCCTTTTTCATGGGATGCCCTTGCTCCTGGGCTCAAGAGACATTTTTGGGCCCCTGAGGACAGGGTCTATTTTTTAGGAGGGGTGTAGGTAGCACCCTCTGTGTACAGAGTAGGTAAATCTAGTTGGCTCCTCTGTAGGCAGAGAAGCTGGTGTTAATTTGTATGTTAGCTGGCAGAGCTTCAAGGGCTGGGTCTCTGTTACTTCCCCCCGGTTTATGGAACTTGCAAGATCATTCTGGAATTTAGAGGGTGGAGGAACAGGAACTAATCCTAATTATTTATGGAGTCTCCACCAATCCCTGGGCAGGTAAGGCCCAGTAGGTGGGGTGACAGGACACAAATGTTCTGGAGCCTGGCCATGTGAGCAGAGTCCGTTACTTGGAGGGGACCTGTGCTGGGAGGGGGGGCTCTGCCTCTGTGCAGAAGGAAGGAGCCAGAGAAAGAGAGTGAGAGAGCTTAAGACTCACATCCCTTTCCAGCCTCAGCTAGGCTTAGCTGGAGCATCTTGACAGTCAGGAGTTGGGCCTGTTCATCAGAAAGTGTGTGATGCAGGCATCTGGACTTCAGGATTAACTCAAGAGGGACTAAGTGAGTAACCTTCATTTTTCACACCCCAAGCTTAGACAGAGGAGGGACAGCATGGTGCAATACTATGCTTGTCCATAACTAGAGGGGGCAGCTTAGTGACAGTTTGCCAGCAAGAAAGCCACCCTACACCTCTAGCTGGGGATTCAAGAGCAGCCAGGTGCATTAACATTTCTCTGTGGAGTAGCACCTGTATTCAGCAGTTGGGAAACTTTTGCTATCTGTTTGCTGTACCATCAATGCTATGGGAGGAAAGCTTTGTAACTTTAGTTCCTAGCAGCCAGAAAGTCAGCAAGTCCACAAGCTTGCAATCAAGTTCTAAAGTTCTGGGCACCCCATGTTTCCACTTCCCATCCAGTTTTAAGTTTTAACATCCCCTGGACTGATCTTTGAGTCTGCATGAAATCTGCAAAAATTTCTGTTGCCTGGTTGTGTGCATAAGGGAAGACCTGAAAATCCAGTGGCCCTAACGGGGGGTAGTGCTACAATTAAAAAAGGCTTTTAATGCCTATGTTGTAAATCTTGATTACTAATTTCTCCACAATGTCTACAGATACAGTACAGAGATAAATTAGAGCTTGTTAAGGCCTCATGTACACAGAAGCTTTTGTGCACGTAACCTAAATTGCAGGCGTATTTCCACACCCAAGAGAGACAGCCTCTGCAAAAAGCCACAGAAAATAATATATGGCTGTACACAAGCCCACCATATGCTCGGGTACAACTAGCAACCCCTTCCCTTCAAGAGTAACTCCACTTCTGTTGAGAAAAAAACATTCCCCTCTGGGTGATTCTATGTACATTGCAGGGAATTTACCAAACTTTGTTGCAGATTCCTACCTTTTGTTACTCTGAATGAGTAGCTGTTTTTCTGTGTCTATATGCTAAATGAATCTGTATGGGAATGTTTTTTCTACTATCAACAGTCTGCTGCAAATGCAGGGCTCTAATGAAGATAGTAGCAGGATCTACATCCCTTTAGACATGATTTTCTTTTGAGAGTATTTCACTAAAAATTACATTTTTGTTACAGGGGATGTTCAAAATCTGATTTGTGTCTTAGTGCAGACTTCTGGGAAAATAAGTGAGCCAATCACACAAGCAGCAAATGACAGTTCCAGGGGACGTTCTGTACACCAACTGTGTACAGAAGGCCTCCAGGAAGCCATATTGCATTACATTTTACAGAAAATTACAGCGCTGCAGATAGAAAAGGAAAGGTAATTTTTAAAAACTTGCAATTACAATATGACTTGTGTTGCAATTGTATATGTTATATTATTATTTTTATTTGCTAATTTTTTCCCACCAAAGTGGAGTTACCCTTTAAAAATCCCTAAGTTTAGCCAAAAAAAAGACATTAAATAAGGTCAATGCAATGTGACCATTGCTGCAATGGCTTCCTAGTTAGTTAAAAAATTCTGTCCTACGATACTCTCCAATCCCTGCTAGCGTAATTTACCAGTGTAGCAGGGATTAATATAGCCAAGGGACCTGTCAGGGATGCAGACTATGCTCAACCCTTCTCCCCACCACCTCCATTCAAACAATCTGTACTATAGCTTCTATGAAGGGAAAACAATCTACGAATGATGGACAGACAGATGAATGAAAGGTCTGCCTCCTCCATTCATAGATCATTTTTCAATGATGCAGAGGGTACTGAAGAGAGAGACAGCTTGGCAACAAGAATTTCCAAAAATGAGGTCAGCCATGGCAAGCCTCATATTTCTTTTACCACAACTTTCTGTTAATGATACAGGGGGTCTTCAAAAAGTTTCCACACTTTTTAACTTTATTATATATATAAAAGTGCAGAAGACCCCTCATACTTGCAACTAACTTAGAACCCAAGTAGTAAAAGAAGAGCAAGGAGAAAAACATATGTTCATATGCTATTCCATTCTTAACAATATTCCTACTTCACCACAAGAATAAATAAGCCAAAAAAAAAAAAAAAACGGAATAATTATGCTAATTTCTGTTTAATTTGGCGGAATAAAACCATTCATTATGTGTGAATAAGTGGGGTTCTTTTCAAGTAAGAGTCAGACACGAGTTACCAGTTTATTCTGAGAGCTAATATTTTAAATAGGCTTTCTCAGAGTAAAATAGTTAAGGGGAGTTGAAAATTAGGTCACCTTAGTCTTTAGGCATCCAAGGAATCTGAGACCATTCCTAGGTGTGCTGTTCTTCAAATCGACAGTGCTTTTTTCAGTTTCACAATGATAAAAACAATATTTATGCATGATTCTAAGATACTAAATGCAATAAACTTTCAAATAAAATTGACTGAGAGATGGTTTATGGCAATTTGCACAAATTATGGAATTGCAATTCAATGTGAGCTGAGCTTCCTGAAAGGTTTGGTGAGCAGAAAATAGCACTAAATATAAAATAAGTTGACTTGCTCTCTTTCTGGATGCAAGAATTAATGCCCTTTTTTTCCAGTCGAAGTTCTAAAGGGGCCTAAAATTGGACTCTAATTTAATGGCAACACAATATTATGAATGTTGTTAGAAGTTAGAGTATTAACTTGCACATTTTTTTTTTTAAAGAAGAAGTAGGGGTCCAAAAATATATTTGATCTCTTATACAATCACAGTACATCAAATCTTTTAGCAACTAACAGTTTAAAGCCCAATTCAAGTTTACTGCAAAAGTATATAGATAATGTGAGGCTGCAGCAAAACAGTTTAAACTTGCAGGTATGTTTGAAATGCAGTCCAATGGCCTGTAGAAAGCCCTGAGCACTAGCAGTAGGCTGAGGGTAAATCTGTGCTTTGAGTGATAGCAGTAATGTTCTGTACATCCGTCTGACATCCCTCTGCCTTAGTCACAACTACAGATCTGCAGTCAGAAACTCACACTTTTTGCTCCTGTTGAACTTACCTGTTGTGTAGAGAGCAGCCCTGATCCTCTTCCTCTCAGGTCCCCCATTGGCGGTCCTGACTCCTCCCCGCCATCATGTTCCCACCATAGCAAGCCACCGACTATGAGGGCACCCATGCAGGCTCGCTCTGGAGCCGTCTCTGTGTGTTCATAGACACACACAACACCCCCTGCCCCCTGCTCCCGCCTCACTGGCTATGATTGATAGTAGTGGAACTTAGCCAATGGCTCCCACTGCAGTCTTTGAACCTATGAGGAGGGAGATAGTCCCTGCTTTTGTGCACATTGCAGGATCAAGATCGGGCTCAGGTAAGTATAAGGGGGGGACTGGTGAGGATAGTTGCACTCGGAAGATCTTAATGCAGAGAATGCATTATGGTAAAAAAAAAACCTTCAGCCTTTAGAATCATTTTAAAACTGATGGCTAGGTTTCCTGAGCTTTTTTGAGAAGTGCCGCCCTCTCCTGGACAGAAGATATAAGAAGGGAAACTGTATTTAGGCCAAGGGTTCCTTGGGGTTCCTGTTTTACTCTTTGCATGGGAAGAAAAGGAGAGTGCTACTGAAGATGTAATTGCCACTTTGCTACTTTATCACCCCTTGTGGGAGCCCAGTCAGGGTTCCAAGGGTGTAGAATTATGCTGCTAAATGGACTAATGGACTAAAGGACTTTCTCACCTATCTAAGGTTTGACTACCTTATGTGGCAAAAGGGATCACCAGGGCCACTTAGAGGACTATGTACAGGAATGCGTATGGAAGATGTTTCTGAGAACTGTTCCTGTGTTATGTTTAAGTACTTCAGAAAAGAACTTTGTTGTTACTTATATTGCCTGGTTTGTGGGGTGTATGCATGGCATTTTCAAAGAACAGAGCTTGTCAAGGGAGAAAGATGAATAAGCGAGGATGCTCAATAGTCAATAACGAGCAGAGAAGCTAGCTGGCGGAGGCTATATTTACGTTGCTAATGGCTACAGTACTAGTGTTGTGTGCATAAGTAACTAGCCAGTCAGGAAGAGGGTGACATGGCAAGGGTGACGGAGGCCCTGGTAGTGAAGCAGCCTTCACTACCCCCATATACAGGGATTGACTTCACAGCACTGGGCATTCTAGGGACCTGGAATGAGAGTCACAGCTGGGGATGCAGTGAGGCCTCAGGAGATGAATAAACATGGGGTATGCACAAGTGAGTTTCCTAGTATCCAAGTGCAACAAATGGATTGATGTCACTGGGAGTGAGGTGACAGGATACTGGGTTGGTGGAGTCCGATACAAGCTCTGCAGAACAGGCTCAGAAATGCTGCACAAACTTAAGAGAGAGAAGTGTTGTGAGTGTAATGAGGAGCAATGTGAAGCCTCTCTTTTAAGTTGGAGTGTCTCCTTAACCCTGTACCAGTGTGAAAGTTGGCCTCAGCCCGATTTTAGGGGACTATTGAGTGCTTGCTCTGGATCCCTCACTTGGGTGCAGTGAGCCCTGCCTACACATGACCTTCTCCCTCAGTAACCTGAGCACGCCATCCAGTGATTTAATTTCAATCCCCAAGTGTGACAAACAAGTGGTAGAGTATATTGTTTTCTTGTGGGCAACTGGAGCTCCAAGATGATCAAATGCAGACAACACGATTCTTAGCAGTCTTTTGCAATCCTTCATAACCCCTTTCATATCCCTCCCTTATCAATAGGAAATCATCTGCATAGTGTGTGACTACCCATCTCCCCTTCTATGCACCACTGCAGAAAACAGCTAAACGTTTCGAACAAGGAGCAGGATATTGCTCCCCATGCAGACATAAATTATTTAAAATTGTCCCTCCGTTTTGCAATCCGTAAACTAGATTCAGTGTCTTTTTTTGCTAACTGGGCATTCCTCACGCAGACCAGTGCGACTGATACCTCACCATGCATACCTTATGTGCTATGGCATCATTCGACCACCTGCCCTTGGCATATGCAAGGTGCTGTATCAAACAATATATTCCCTTGTCCTTTTTGGCACCAACTCCAGCAGTGAAACTGGCATACCCCTTATGAGTGTATCTTTGAAAGGGCCAACCATTCTGCCCAGACTGACTTCCTTGTCAACTTAGTCCTTGAGCACCCCTGGAATTTCTTCTGCAGATTTCAAATTCACCTGTTTTTGGGCTCCTTTGACACTTCCCAAAACAAGCAATTTAAACCCGGATTTAAACCCATCCCTGATCAATTCCGCCACCTTCCTTCTTGTATATATTTGCAGCCACGGTAGCAGCCAGCGCACCCTTATTTGGCTCTTCCCAGGAGCATGAAAAAAAGTTCTTCTACCCTGATATTATATGTATACCAATTCGCCACCGTGCTTAAGTTTCACCTATCTCAGGCACGTTTGAATCCTGAACCTTTTGGCTTACACTCATTTAGAATTGGTGAGGCCACTTTTATAGCAGCAAAAAGGGGGATGTAGATGTCTAAGTGATATGGGCCAAGGAAAGGATTATTTGAAGCTTGACGTCAAACCATCTCACATTTTATAGCCTAAGGGAAGTGTTTGCTGGGCTGCTCTTTCATCTACTGGGCATAAAACAGGGCTATGATGAGTATTTATGGAACTTAGTCTTACCTGGGGTTAGAGCAGGATGGCCTACAAATCCACTAGCTAGGCAAAAGGGGTCGAGAGTAGGGGCAGACGAGAGGGCTTAGGGAGGAGGCAGCTGTGAGGTGGAGCTCCCTTATCTGTGATCATCTTCCACGTATGCAGCAAAGACCTTACAAGCATAAAGCCACTAGACCTAATATTTGACCTAAAGACAGTTATACACAGAGCCTCGTAAAGGTGGACAGTTGTGAAATTATTCTGGTCAAGAATAATCAGCAGGTTGTTATGGTGGCGAGCAGCATCTGGTTTAGCTATAGAGAGGTCCAGGAAGAACGTGAATAAAACAGTCAAACTGTTCATATTAGGACTTGGAGATTCCATAATCGAGCATGGGCTGATTGAGAAGGATTGCCCTATACCTCTCTGATGTAGGCCTGGACATTTTAAATAATGGACAACAGGATAGACTAGATGGTGGTCTTACTATCGATTAGTGTGGGGTAATAAAGCAGGAAGATGAGTATAGGTTACAGACCCTAGTTTTTTTATAGTGTGAGATCACTGTACCCCACAAAGTGGATGTGGTAACCTCTCTGGGCTGAAAGAAGGAATGGACTCTGACTGTGAGGCAGAGTTCAGGTACGCAAGGCAATAAAGGGGAAGTAAAGACTTCATAGAGGGCATTCTGAAAAGGGGTGTGTCTCAACATCCCCATGGGCAGCTGAGGTCAAGCAGGCTCAGCTACAGAGTGGGGCCCTAGCAGGCCAAAAATATATTTGGGGACCCTGGGGCTGAGTGCAGATGGCCCTCTGTGGAGTCTGAGAGGATTTACATGGGGCAATCTCAGTGAATTTTTGAACTGCCTATTTACTGCCAGAAGGTATATTATTTCTGTCTCATTATCAGCCATTCTAACTTGTGCCACAGATACTTGACTGGTTCAGAATAGCTTCATGCAGTTTATTTTAAAAGATTATATCATTTCATACAGATAAAAAAAGTTATCTTACAGTTGACAGTTCTTATGGTATGCAATGACATTATCTAGATTTAATTTTTTTTTCAGTGACATTATCTGTACATTTTTATTAATGTTTTTCCACGGACTTTAGCATAATAGAATTGCTTAACAGTATGCCTAAACTCCTTTGGGGCCTTCAACAGGGCACGTAATGACCCACCTGCTGACAGCTGCTACCTTTGCTATCCTTGTTATGCACTGTGCTTGCTTTATTTATTTACATCAGGGTGTTGGCAGAAACAAGACACTGGCAAAGAGGCAACAGCTCTCACTTCCAACTTTTGAAATGGTCAGAATTGGAAGTAATTATGTGTTGCGGTACGACAAATAAAACATGTCTCATTAGAATGAATTTTTAAAGGTTAGTACTGCACAGACTGTGCCAATAAACAAATGCTTCTTTGCACCTCACACACACACTGCTATATTTTAGCAAGGAAAATAGTTTACAGCTAGATTAATGGTAATAATATAAAATGACTTCAAGTATAACTAAAGGCAAAATGTTGGTTTGAGGTAAAATTTTGGTTTGTCCCCAAAAAAGGTAATAGAGAGAAAATCTTCCAATGGGGACACTAATTCTGATGAGCTGGGGTCCCCAAGGGATTCCTTTAATTTGCAGGGATTTCCTCTCACCTCCTCTTTTGGTTTTGGGACAGGAAGTAAAGTTAAATCTCCCCAATGAGGTACAGATGTCAAAAAATAAACCAACAGGGATTGTTGGTCTGAAATTCGGAATCCAGTGGAGCTGTCGGGTATCAGGAAAGGGATAGTTTTTTACTTTTTCTCCCCTCCCTCTACATTAATTCCTTTATCTTATACTGACCACTACCCGGTGGATGGTCTGTGGGAGACCCCTCGCCTCAAATATTCCTCACCTTTTAAAGTTTATTTGGATGCGTTTATGTACCTTGTTGCATTTACTTCCTGGAATCCATCTGCCCTTAGCTCAAGTATGCAGACAGAAATTAAAAAAAAAAAAAAAAAAGTTGAAAACAAATAAATATGGTTTACTTTCCTATCTATTTACTAATGCTGGATACTAATATTTATAGGTAAAATTTATCCAGTGAATGTCCAATTGCATCTTGGGGGATCAAGAAGGATTTTTTTCCCCTGCTGGAGCAAATTGGATCCTGATTTATTGGGTGTTTTTTGCCTTCATCTGGATCAACTGTGGGTATTGGATTGTGCATATGGGATTGTATAATTTTTTCTCTTCTATTGGCTGAACCGGATGGTCTTTTTTAAACCAGACTAAATATGGAACATAAGGATTAAAAATAATCAGTGTTGATTGAGAGAACAAAGGTCCATTTTAACCGCTTGCAGACCGCCCCACGCACATATACTGTGGCAGGGTGGCCGCTCTGTGCCAGATCACGTACCTAGTACATCAGGGCCGATCCTAGGTGGGTGCTCGGGGTGCAGTGCACCCGGGCACCAGAGAGGTGGGGGCGCTGAAGCACCAGAGTGCTCTGCTCCATCCTCCTCCTCCTTTTGTCCATGTCCAGAGGCAGCTCTCTCCACCAGTTACCGCCGCCGCCACTGTGTTTCCTGCTCAAGCCCCTCCCCCCTCCCTCCTCCTGTCAGAGAAGGAGAGCAGACGGAGATGAGATCGTAGGCGGAGCGGCTGGTTTCTGTGTGGAGAGAGACCCTGGGGGGGGGGGCGGTCCATGCCTGACACATGTTCTCCTCCTCCTCTCTGTGTCTCTCACTCCTGCCTGCTGTGAACTGTTCTCCACCCGGACGGCGTGGCTGCACACTGTCCTCTCCTCTCCAGCTGCCGCTGGGTGTTTTTATGTACCCTAATGGAGGGGGGGTCTCTACTAATGAAGGGGGGGTCTGTACTAATGGAGGGGGGTCTGTCCTGGGGGGTCTAAACTAATAGGGGTCTGTCCTGTGGGGGTCTGTACTAATGGAGGGGGGTCTGTACTAATGGAGGGGGGTCTGTCCTGGGGGTCTGTACTAATGGAGGGGGGGTCTGTCCTGGGGGGGGTCTGTACTAATGGAGGAGGGGTCTGTACTAATGGGGGGTTTGTACTAATGGGGGGATCTGTCCTGGGGGATCTGTACTAATGGAGGGGGGTCTGTCCTTGGGGGTCTGTGCTAATGGAGGGGGGTTTTCCTGGGGGGGTCTGTACTAATGGAGGGGGGTGGTTTGTCCTGGGGGGTCTATACTGATGGAGGGGTCTGTATTGAGGATGGTCTGTACTGAGGGAGGGGTTTATACTTAGTGCAGGTTCTGCACTGACAGAGGGGGGTCTATACTTAGTGGAGGTGGGTCTGTACTGAGGGGCGACTATAGTTGATGGAAGGGGGGTGACCTCAACCCTAGTGATGCCACTGTAGCTGCAGGCTCTTCTTTCCCCCCTCCTTTGTGGGACATGTAGTCTCAAGGACTGGTAGCCCCACTGTAACACGGAAACTGCAGCCCACACAGCATGCTCAGCTGAATGGGAGAGAAAGAGAGACAGGAGCCTGGGAAAGCTATCAGGAAAGTACACCCAGCACTCCAGAGGGAGAGGACAGCGCTGAGAGAACACCATCAGAGAGAGAACCCTGCTGCCCTGCGCCACCAGAGGGAAAGCCACACAGCCTAGCGCCATCCCTGCGGAGAAAGGAATGGAGTCATTGCAGGAACACAGATCTGGGTGCTACCCAGCGGAGTCGTCACAGGCAATTCAGCGTGAGCTGACTCCTGATCAGAGGAACCGTTGCTGTATTGCTGGGTCAGGTAAGAGGGCCGATCGGCCATTATCTACTAACGTCCATGTGAACTGCAGTCTCTGACCATCTCCTGTACTATGTCTCTGATCATCTCCTGTACTATGTCTGCAGTCTCTGACCATCTCCTGTACCATGTCTGCGGTCTCTGATCATCTCCTGTACTATGTCTGCAGTCTCTGATCATCTCCTGTACTATGTCTTCAGTCTCTGACTGTCTCCAGTAGTATGTCTGCAGTCTCTGACCATCTCCTGTACTATGTCTGCAGTCTCTGATCATCTCCTGTAGTACGTCTGCAGTTTCTGACTGCCTCCTGTAGTACGTCTGCAGTCTCTGACTGTCTCCTGTAGTATGTCTGCAGTCTCTGACTGTCTCCTGTAGTATGTCTGCAGTCTTTGACCATCTCCTGTACTATGTCTGCAGTCTCTGTCTTCTGTAGTATGTCTGCAGCCTCTTCTCTGCAAGTGTCAATAGTACAGTGATAGTGCCTTTATTTTTTAGCACTGATCATTGTGCTAATGTCACTGGTCCTCAAAAAGTGTCAAAAGCGTCAGTTAGGTGTCCGATTTGTATGCAAAAGTACATATAAAAAGCCATATAATTTTTCAGCATTTTTTACCTGCGCTGCACCTGGATTGGAGGCACAGCAGCTAGATGTGCAGCCAGCCTAAAGTGACTCCCGCTTCAATAAGAATAAGCCAAAACCCTCCCTGGAAAAGAAGATTCTTAATACTTACTTCTCAGATGGGTGGTGAGCAAGGGCGGCCCGTCCATTAAGGGTGCACGGGTGCCGCCCCCTCTATCCATGCCACTACCCTATATGATTAATAGATAGATTCATGCATAGCATGAATCTATCCATAGCTGCCGCTCCCACCCCCTGTTCGTGCGTCCGGCCCCTTTCAGGATAAAAATGACAGCGGCGGGGTGTTTTTTGAAGCACCTGATTAGAGCCATAGGCTCTAATAGACTTCAAAATAGGGTGGACTCGTGGCACAGAGCATTGCGCTTGGAGCCCACCCAGGTATGTTAGAAAAGCAAATGAACATTTGCTTTTCTAACACTGAATCACATCTCCACCAATCAGGAAGTGTGGGTGTGATACCGTTTTCTGATTGGCTGAAAGGTCAGGCAATCCTATTGAACGCCTAGGAGGAAGAGGGGGATGCGCGGCAGAAGCCGCCGTGATCCACACCACAGGAGGAGGAAGAAAGCTGCCGGACACACTGCCCGCCTGTCCGCTTCCTAGATGGAGTAAGTGTGGGGCTTTGATGTCCCGATTGTTCTCCGGGGGGGAGGGGGTTGCTACCCCCCAAAAGAAAAAAACACCAGCTGCCACTGGTGGTGAGTCCTCACTTCCCTGTTCAGTGCACAATGTGTCCTCCAGTGCACAATTTGGTTCTAGTCGTCAACCCATCCTAATCTGTAACTGGACAATGAAGAAACAGCAGCATGCCTATGAGGTCTCCCATCCTTATTTCACAGGTAGCTCCATCCAAAGCAGCAGAGATTTGATTGGTTCAGTTTGCTGAACCTGCCTCTTCCAGCCTAAAGCACTACTATACAGTGGATTACAGGAAACTGATATTCAGATAGATTCAAGTATTTTTTCAAGTTCTATGTAAAAATGAATTTAATGATTTTCTAATGAATGCATAACTGGATTAAATTGTGTTTCTTCACATCTACCCAAAGTTCAGCTTCAAAAGTAGTGAAGCACAGAACTGAGACACACTTAATTAGCTGGCCTTTACTGTTATAGGAGTCAAAGGTACATTATATAAATAACACTTTTTAATAAAATGAGTCTGTGACCTATTGAGGGGTGTCACAACCAACCATCACTATATGAAAAAGAGAAAATATAGTGTTTTATATACAGCGTAGATCGATAGATAGATAGTAGATAGATAGATAGATAGATAGATAGATAGATAGATAGATAGATAGATAGATAGATAGATAGATAGATAGATAGATAGATAGATAGATAGATAGATAGATAGATAAAGAAGAACTCGTAGGCAGGTACAGTCTACACTCTCTGCTGTAGGTAGCGCTCCTCCACATTGAAGTTGGAGTCAAAAGGAACATGGTTCCTTTATGGTTTATGAGATCACTGGGAAAGCTGTCTGATTGGATGTTGTCACACCATGTGACTCTTGCAGCCATCCTGGGTCAGGTGGAGCCTAGCTTGGCACACATTTGCAAGTGGGTAGAGTAGAGATAGGTACCCTGAACTAGTGGCAGGGAAAGGCGAGGAGGGAAAGCATAGGGTTCACAACATCTCTGGACATCTTCCCACTTGGGCACAAGATGGCCAGGCCGCATTCTACCCCTCCTAACAGGGGCTGTCAGTTTGGCTGAAACCTGCTATCTGCATGCTGTTGGGACCCGTAAGTGTTCCCAGTTGAGTTGTCATCCAACTGGGTTAATTGTGAACTGCCTTTGTATTACTTTAATACAAGTTCTTTACATCGCACTTGGACTGTGTGTGTTATTGCTGAGGCACTGCACCTTACCTACAAACTGAACTGTGGAAGCTGTACCCAAAAAGGCAAGAAGAGGGCACAGGACTAGTCACGTATATTTTATGTGGGCTCCCTGCCGCTGAACAGACTTAAGCGGGCCATACACAAGGAGATTTGTGAACAAACATTCATATGAAAATTCTCAGTACATTTGATGACTTGAAAAAATGGCATTCAAAAGTACTTCACAATTTAAATTTGCTTTTAATATTTGATTTAGGAATAAATAGACTTTCCTTAACAACAACATACACTGTAATGCCCCGTACACACGGTCGGATTTTCCAACGAAAAATGTGTGATAGCACCTTGCTGTCAGAAATTCCGACCGTGTGTGGGCTCCATCACACATTTTCCATCGGAATTTCCGACACACAAAGTTTGAGAGCAGGCTATAAAATTTTCCGACAACAAAATCCATTGTCGGAATTTCCGATCGTGTGTACACAAATCCGACGCACAAAGTGCCACGCATGCTCAGAATAAATAAAGAGATGAAAGCTATTGGCCACTGCCCCGTTTATAGTCCCGACGTATGTGTTTTACGTCACCGCGTTTAGAACGATCGGATTTTTCGACAACTTTGTGTGACCGTGTGTATGCAAGACAAGTTTGAGCCAACATCCGTCGGAAAAAATCCTAGGATTTTGTTGTCGGAATGTCCGAACAAAGTCCGATCGTGTGTACGGGGCATTAGAATTTTTTTTAATTTGAGAAAAATGTTAAATCCTGCTCCTTTGATTTTCCTTGTCACTGCAGGTGAAAAAGAACTTTGATTTGATCCCACCAATGATTAGCAAATGTTCTTAAAGTGAAACATTTCAAAAGAAATTCCACTAGTAAATAACCAGGTTTAACCAGGGGCGGCCCTTCCATTAGTGGCGATCGGGCGCCGCCCCCTCTCTCCCTGCCACCCCTTATATGCAATGGGAAGATTCATGCATAGCATGTTTTTTTTTTAAGCACCTGATTAAAGCCAGAGGCTCTAATAGGCTTCAAAATAGGGTAGGCTCGGGACACAGGGGATGCGTCCAGAGCCCACACAGGTGTGTTACAGCAGCAAATGAATATTCGCTGTTGCAACACTGATCCTCCTCCCGGCCAATCAGGAAGTGGGTCTGATACCCGTCACCCGATTGGCTGAAAGGACAGGGGATCCTTTTGGATGCC
Source organism: Aquarana catesbeiana (assembly GCF_042186555.1). Lineage (NCBI taxonomy): Eukaryota > Metazoa > Chordata > Amphibia > Anura > Ranidae > Aquarana > Aquarana catesbeiana. The sequence goes on along the minus strand of NC_133336.1, from coordinate 99,279,491 downwards.
TAGGAGGAGGGGAGGAGACGCACAGCAGAAGCGAGGAGGAGAAGAGCCGCTGGCCGATGCCTGGGTACCCAGTTCCGGCCAATACCTGGATGCCTGATCTCTTTGGGTGCCCGATTCCCGTCGCTGCTCCTCGGATGCCCGCCGATTCCACGCCGCCAAGATGACGCAAGCGCTGATGGGCCGACTGGCGGACAGCGTGCGCGGGGGGTGGTTTAGTTGCCACGGGTGGGTTTGATTGTTTGCCGCCCCCCTAAACAAAAAAACACCAGCCGCCACTGGGTTTAAGCATATTTTGTTCTGCTGTGGGGAGGTGACAGGGCTTTGCTTCCTCATGTCAGAGTTGCCCCCCTGATGACAGTGATCTGATGACTGGTGGGAGAATATTCACAAGGCAGCAGGAGCAACACAAATATATAAAGCACGATTATGCCTATACATGTTAGTGCCTGTCATACTACAAATAGGAGTGCCGAGGTACATTCACATACCAGGAAGCATGATGCAATGCTTCAGGAGGAATTCAAGAAAAAAGGTACATTTTTACAGGGTACTTCTTAGGCACCGTTACAATTTGTAAATATTCCAATAACATAGCAAATTTTCCTTTTTGGTTCAGGTCCACTTTTATAGTCAAAATAATATGATTTCTGATTTTTCCGTAAAATCTATTTCCTGGAATACATTACAGGACACAGAATCCTTAAAGTGGATGTAAACCCGAATTTTTTTTTTTTTTTTATATCATACTGTAGAGTATACGATTTCCTATCATTTGAGCCCAGTCTTGCCACACAGAGTTAATCCATCTCTGAGCAATCCTCTTTTATTTTTCAGTGAGAAAAATCTTGACAAACTAAGAAAAACTTTGTCAAATCCTCCCCCTTGCTGTGAGTGGCAGGTGACAGGTGATTTACATATCTTGTGCACTAGCCTAAGACATGCATTATTTTTTAATTCCCTCCCACTCCTTTCTTCAGCAGCTCTGCAAGGATTGGCTGTTCCACACCTCAGCATGATTTGGCATGCTGAAGTCATGTGGTTACTTTCCTGTCTTTTCACTGGATGTTCACTGGAACCCAACAAAGGAAATACAAAAAGGCACTATATCCCAATGGAATGCACAGTGGTGTAGTGGGTAGCACTCTCACCTAGCAGTAAGAAGGGTCGCTGGTTCGAATCCCAACCCTGACACTACCTGCCTGGAGTTTGCATGTTCTCCCTGTGCCTGCGTGGGTTTCCTCCGGGTACTCCGGTTTCCTCCCACACTCCAAAGACATGCTGGTAGGTTAATTAGATCCTGTTTAAATTGTCCCTAGTATGTATGAATGTGAATTAGGGACCTTAGATTGTAAGCTCCTTGAGGGTAGGGACTGATGTGAATGTACAATGTATATGTAAAGCGCTGCGTAAATTGATGGTGCTATATAAGTACCTGAAATAAATAGCAGAAGTTCAGTGTTAGAAATACACAGGAGAAAATGCATATTGACAAGGGAAGTGTAGAGGTGGGCTGGGAGTCTACTGACATCACGACTCCACCCACCGAGCTCCAGACAACAGACCCACCCACAGAATATGCAGTTTTTCGGGTCTAATAACAGACAGAGGGGAGACATTTGACAGGTAAAGATACATGCAGGAGGCATGTATATCCTTATAGATAACCCCTATGGCAGTAGTTTAGAAAGGATGACATTGGGTTTACATCCACTTTAATCATCACAACTGGGTTAAATGTAACTACCTTCAGGTGACCGGACACTGGCAAAAAGAGGGCTGCAGGGTCATTTCTTGATATAACACCACACTCTCCCAGCTAGCCCTCAGTTTTGTAGCAAGCAATAGGGAAGTCACAAATAGAGATGAGAAGGACATGCATCATGCATTTAGATTGTAAGCTCTAATGACCAGGGCTCTCTTATCCCTCCTGTATTGAATTGTATTGTAACTGTACTGTCTGCCCTCATGTTGTAAAGCGCTGAGTAAGTGGTTGGCTCAGCGTTCGCTATATAAATCCTGTATTATAATAATAATAAACCCATTCAGTTTAACCCCCTTCCTGCCCGGGCCAATTTTCAGCTTTCAGTGCTGTCACGCTTTGACGGCAACCCCACTAGGGTTGGGGGGGAATCTGTACCCTAGATTCATGCACCACCATGCATGTTATCTCTACTACATCCAGGTAATTAGTGATAGGCTGGATTGACCCTATATAATTATGCTTATATACTTAGGACATGAATTTGTGGTGCCCCTTAGAGTGTGGTATAGTACTTATATAGTTGTATTGATCTATTCGAGATATATGATATGTTGGGCTTGTTTGGGTGATGTTCCGGGCTAGATATGGGTTTTCGCTTTGTGGTAGAATTTTAGGTTGCCCACTGTGTCATACCTGAGGATAGCTGTATGTTCATATGTTTGGATGGTTGTTTTCATGTACAACATCTCACAAAAGTGAGTACACCCCTCACATTTTTGTAAATATTTTATTATATCTTTTCATGTGACAACACTGAAGAAATTACACTTTGCTACAATGTAAAGTAGTGAGTGTACAGCTTGTATAACAGTGTAAATTTGCTGTCCCCTCAAAATAACTCAACACACAGACATTAATGTGTAAACTGCTGGCAACAAAAGTGAGTACACCCCTAAGTTAAAATGTCCAAATCGTGCCCAAAGTGTCAATATTTTGTGTGGCCACCATTATTTTCCAGCACTGCCTTAACCGTCTTGGGCATGGAGTTCACCAGAGCTTTACAGGTTACCACTGGAGTCTTTTTCCACTCCTCCATGACGACATCACGGAGCTGCTGGATGTTAGAGACCTTGCGCTCCTCCACCCTCTGTTTGAGGATGCCCCACAGATGCTCAATAGGGTTTAGGTCTGGAGACATGCTTGGCCAGTCCATCACATTTACCCTCAGCTTCTTTAGCAAGGCATTGGTCGTCTTGGAGGTGTGTTTGGGGTCGTTATCTTGTTGCAATACTGCCCTGCGGCCCAGTCTCTGATGGGAGGGGATCATTCTCTGCTTCAGTATGCCACAGTACATGTTGGCATTCATGGCTCCCTCAATGAACTGTAGCTCCCCAGTTCGGGCAGCACTCCTGCAACCCCAGATCATGACACTCCCACCACCATGCTTGACTGTAGGCAAGACACACTTGTCTTTGTACTCCTCACCTGGTTGCTGCCACACACGCTTGACACCATCCGAACCAAATAAGTTTATCTTGGTCTCATCAGACCACAGGACATGGTTTCAGTAAGCCATGTCATTAGTCTGATTGTCTTCAGCAAACTGTTTGCGGCCTTTCTTCTGCATCATCTTTAGAAGAGGCTTCCTTCTGGGATGACAGCCATGCAGAACAATTTGATGCAGTGTGCGGCGTATGGTCTGAGCACTGACAGGCTGACCCCCCACCCCTTCAACCTCTGCAGCAATGCTGGCAGCACTCATACGTCTATTTCCCAAAGACATCCTCTGGATATGACGCTGAGCATGTGCACTCAACTTCTTTGGTGGACCATGGCGAGGCCTGTTCCGAGTGGAACCTGTCCTGTTAAACCACTGTATGGTCTTGACCACCATGCTGCAGCTCAGTTTCAGGATCTTGGCAATCTTCTTATAGCCTAGGCCATCTTTATGTAGAGCAACAATTCTTTTTTTGAGATCCTCAGAGAGTTCTTTGCCATGAGGTGCCATGTTAAACTTCCAGTGACCAGTATGAGAGAGTGAGAGTGATAACACCAAATTTAACACACCTGCTCCCCATTCACACCTGAGACCTTGTAACACTAACAAGTCACATGACACCGGGGAGGGAAAATGGCTAATTGGGTCCAATTTGGACATTTTCACTTAGTGGTGTACTCACTTTTGTTGCCAGCAGTTTAGACATTAATGGCTGTTTGTTGAGTTATTTTGAGGGGACAGCAAATTTACACTGTTATACAAGCTGTACACTCACTACTTTACATTGTAGCAAAGTGTCATTTCTTCAGTGTTGTCACATGAAAAGATATAATAGAATATTTACAACAATGTGAGGGGTGTACTCACTTTTGTGAGATACTGTATGTATTAGGGTGGTCTAGGTAGGTATGCATGGTACATTTGGGGCATGCTTGGTGTATATGTGTACATATGCACCTTCCGGCCCCCCTCTTTAGACATACATTTAGGTACAGTTTGTTTTGTAACTTCTGCATATATGATGATGTAAAGAATTTTGCATCTGAGTATACATCTTTGGCATTATAGATAACTATTGGTTGATGACCATTGCCTTGGATATGATCCGATGCCCACCAGACTAGATTGATGACTCTGACATCATTGATCATTTGCCGGATGATGGTCTGTCCTTTCTCTGTGATGCTGCAGGCTGTGATGCTGCATATAATCAATATCATGTAATTTGGCGAACACTTATATTAATGGTATCATACTGTATATATATGATGAACTTTATTGAATAAATTAATTGTAAATGATACTAATGTTATTTTCATGATGTTTTTGTAATTTGACTGACAATTTACATGCATGTAGAGCTGCCCAGAGGAAGCAGGTAATGACGCTGTGAAACGCGTCAGCTTACTCCATGCACAAGCATCCTATAAGTTTTTATATGGATTGAGTATTATTTTTGGCCAATTTTCTATGTGGCTTGATGCTATTGTTAAAATGTTATGCTACTATATATTTGTTTTTTGGGTTTTTTTTAATCAGAAAGGTGTTTTTGAGCTTGTCAAGAATTAACAACATCCAATAGTACATGCATATACTATATATTTGTAATAAATTAATAAATTTTCATTATCAATTGTGTGCTTACCTCAGTGACAGTGACATATCCATTAAAGTAGAAGAGAACAAGAAGACCTGGACAACCGCACACCGGAATGGATAAATCCATCTTTTATTCAAAATACAGGATCATGGGGTACACAGAACATGACTGTGGGGTGGTACAGAAATAGCAAAAAAAACAGGTCTTCTTGTTCTCTTCTACTTGCATCAGCATTCAGCCAGCACCTGGGGCTCTTCTCTTCCTGGAAGTAATGAGACACAAGCATTCTGGTTTAAGCCCCTCTTTGAGCGGAGGATCCCACATCATATTCGTTAAAGTCACATCACCTTATGGGAGAGTGGTGTTCTCCCAATTTTCTTTTCAATGAATTTTTTTTGTCTTTTTTTAACACATTTAAGAGCTGTACTGTGGATTATATTATATATACACGGTTATATATTTATGTTTTTCATCTTTTGTTAAGGTATAAGGGATACCAAGTATTGGTATCCGGGGGCAGCAGAGATGACCAGTTCAGTGTAGCAGTACTTAGGAAGATGGAATAGGAATGAGTAAGATTAAAATAACACCTTTTCAACACCAATAGACCATAAACACAGCAAAAGTTAAAAATAAATAGGACATGAGCAGGACTTGGACTTGCAATAAGGGGGACAGGAATTGGGTAATAGTACACAGGGTACTGGATACAAGCTACAGGGTAAGGGCAGGAATCAGCAAGCAGGTATATGGCTAACAGGCAAAACACTGATGCAATGATGAAAATTAAGGGAGGGGTTTTATACCACCCCGGCAGCCAGCATCAGGTGGAGCCTAATTACTTGGATCTGCTGGTTGCTGGGATACATCCGCTGATTGCAACCTGAACTGTGCCCTTCAGCTTCGGGAGCCACAGTGTCACTAGGAGGTGATTCAGGTCCTGACACAAGGCTCCAGAAGCGAAGTATGTGCTTGGGCAATACATGCATGCACAGTAACAATGCAACAGGTGTGCTAGTGCATTAAAATAGGCACCAAAAGTACATTTTATCTCAGCACTTCTGGCTCCCTGCCGCCACTACTGAAAGGGTGGTCAGCAGGTCCTAAGGAGTTTTAAAGAATAAGGGGCGTCCTGGGCTAAAGTTTTAAAGGACATTTGGCCTGTACTCGCCACTGGTTATCCAGTAGGCAGAAGTAGCAGGGAATTACCTCATTCTGGCATCCCTCTCCATGATAGGCATGTCCCCAAAGGACTCTTCTGGGACAGAGCTCTGCTTTGTATGTAAGGGCAGCACCCACTGCAGAATCCAATGCATGGGGTAACATTGCAGGTCGGCCTTACTTCTTTAATCTGGCAGGGTCTGGGGAAGTCACCCAAGGTTCTTCTGAGGAGTCAACTGATCCAGAACCATCATGAGGAGCCACAGTGGAAATGGTGCAGCAGGAATCATTATAGAAGAATCATCTTGGTGGAATATCATCATTCAGAGAGACAGAGAGAGATAAAGAGAAACCTCCAAAGAAGAAGGTAAGCTTTTCTTACTAAAGAGAAAAGGTCCATCACATAAGTACACTAACAAAAAAGGAAGGCTAGCTGGCAGTGGGAGGGGCCATAGGAAGGATGTCCCTGCAGCCTTCCTTTTTTGCCATTGTCCAGTCATCTGTAGATAGCTGCATATAACCCAGTCATAATAATTAAAAAGCCTGTATCTTGTACTATGTAACTAAAAAATAAAAATATTCTCAAGAAATTGCAAATGGTTAAAACTATGAACAGCGATGTGGTTTTATGACTGACATTACTTATAGAGCTCGCCACGCCTATTATATACTAGGATCATATTACTGTGTGCTATCTTTTCTGCACAGGTTAACTGTAATGCCGCGTACACACGATCGGAATTTCCGACAACCAAACTGTGTTTTTTTTTTCCAACGGATGTTGGCTGAAACCTGTCTTGCATACACACGGTCACACAAATGTTGTCGGAAATTCCGATTGGCAAGAACGCGCTGACGTTCAACACGTACGACAGGACTAGGAAAAGAAAGTTCAATAGCCAGTGAGCCACCCTTTGGGCTCCTTCTGTTAATGTCGTGTTTATCTCGTGTTAGAAGTTTGGTGAGAGACGATTTGCGCTTTTCGGCCTCGTGCTTTTCAGTTTGTTACTGCTTTTCAATTTGTGTTTGTGGGTTCATATCTGTTTTTCAGTGCGTGTAGTCAGTTCATATCTGTTTTTCAGTGCGTTCTTTTATAGTTCGCTTCTGTTTTTCAGTGCATTCTTGTCCACTCGTTTCTGACTTTCAGGTCGCTCTTCTCAGGCCTTTCTGATTTTCAGTGCGTTCTGTTAGTTTGTTCTGACCAGCCGACCATTTTCTAGCCATGTTGCGGATACGTACTTATCGTAGAGTTTGTGCTATGTAGGGGCTTGGTGTTGGGGTTCTTACTTTGACCCAAGCCCAGTCCATGAACAGGGTGGCGAGGGGTTCATGGATGAAGAATTGGTTGCTCCAGCGTGACCAATTCTCTCATATGCCTTTGTTGCGGGAGATCCGTGAGAATATTCCTGATAATTTCAGGAATTATCTCTGGATGACAGACCCCGTTTTTCACCATCTGTTGGCTTTGCTGTCCCCTTATATTACCAAGCAGGACACCTGCATGCAGCAAGCCATCACTCCGGAACAAAGGCTAATCGCCACCTTGCGGTACTTGGCGACGGGGAGAAGTCTACAGGACATCAAGTTCTCGATAGGCATCTCCCCCCAGGCTCTGGGGATCATTATTCCAGAGACCTGTTCTGCCATCATACAGGTCCCGCAGAAGGACTATATTAAGGTAAGTATTCTTCTTTAACATCACATTCTATGTATGTAATGTTTGCTAATGTATTGTATTTCTTTCCTCATTCCCTAATTGCCATGATTGTAATATGCTGTGAATGCCCTCTTTGTCCTCATGCATGCTGTAAGCTTTTAATGCTCCTTTTTTGTCCTTCATGCATATTTGCCTTCACTAACCTCCCCAGCATGCTATCCTGGGCCCATACACACCTAGCCTAGTCACTTAATGTATTTTGTCAGCTCCATTGTACTGCTTTACCCTAAACACCCCCTAAAATGTGTTTAAACGTTATTTTTGTCCTTAAATTCAGGAAGAGTGCCAGAGGCTTTTTTGGGGGGTCCCAAACTCATTTTGAACCCCCCCCAACCGCTAAGTCAACTGATACCAATCCTCTATCTGCTGACTTTGCCAAACCCATACACACTATACCTACCTCATTTGTGGTCAGATTTATGGATGAATTCACCAAAGCATGTAGTGCAAGGGCCTGCCTGAATACTTTCAAATGCTACGGTTTAAAGTTTTGTTCTCCTATTATCTTGATAGGTAATTGCAGAATGTAAAATTGTGCCTCAATTTGTACAGTGTGTATTTATATTTTTGTATTATGACACTTCTTACCTGTCCAGTGGGCTGCCAATAGTGTAAGTAAGGAGGGGCTGGCCAAAGTAATACATATTATGTATGCATTCAGCTCTCAATGAAGTGGAGAGGGTTACTTGTCCAAAACATCCCCCCCCTAAATTTTTTTACAATGGGCCATCAGAGGGGGTGAGGAATCTGATAAGTGGACCTTATATTTTTGTCTTTAAATACTCCTTAAAATAAATGTTATACTGATGTTGGCCAAGAATGTTTATGTCTAATTTGTTTGCAATGTTATGTGCAAAAGTACTAATTTTTTGTTTTCTTGTTTGACTCCACAGTTTCCTTCAACACCACAGGAATGGCAGACTGTGGCTTCCCAATTTGCCCAGCGGTGGGACTTTCCCACCTGCGGAGGGGCAATTGATGGGAAACACGTCCACATCATGCCACCCCCAACTCGGGGTCATACTATTACAACTATAAGGGGTTTAGTAGTATAGTGATATTGGCGGTGGTGTCGGCGACATACATGTTTTTGTATGTGGACGTGGGGAAGAATGGCCGGATGTCAGATGGTGGAGTCATTGCCCGGACCAGGTTCTACAGATGGCTCCAGAGTAATGGCTTGGGATTGCCACCTGCAGAAGACATCATGGCTGGTCTACCGTTCATTTTTGTCGCTGATGAAGCGTTTGGGCTTGGTGAACACCTGATGCGGCCATACCCCATGAGGACCCTCACCCTGGACCAGAGGGTTTTTAACTACTGGGAGAATGCTTTTGGCATAATGGCCAGCCGGTTCCGCCTATTCCTGATGCCAATTCACATGGCGGAATATAAACTAAACCATATAGTACTTGCATGCTGCATTATGCACAACTTTCTAAGGAGTAATGCTTCGAACTATGTGGCTTGAGGCCAGATTGCCAGATCAGTCAACCCTGAAGGCACTTGAAGCTGGCCGTCCTGGCTTGCCCCCCAAAGCGCCCGCGAAGTCCGTCAAAAATATCTGGAATACTTTGCGGGTAGGGGGGCCATTGATATGCCAGCAAATGTTTGAGAAACATTTTTAAAATACATTTTTATTTTATTCTAAAATAATATTTCATTTGATTTACTGCTCGTGTTTCTTTTAGCTGTCTCCTAGGTTCTTCTTTTCTTTTTGGCCATTTTCCTCAATAGTGTAAACGTAATTTATTTGATACATGAGGTGACAATCTCTTCTTCAGCTAACTATTATGTTCTGCTACACACACACCTAGTCTTTGTTGTTAATGTATGTAATGCATTAATGATAAAAAAACACATCCTTTTCAGCACCATGAATTAATTGTTTTGAGTCCCGAAAATGTCCTGATGGCAAATTTTAGAGCACTGTTGGGGTTATTTACTAAAGGCAAATCCACTTTGCACTACAAGTGCACTGCAAGTGCACTTGAAACTGCACTGAAACTGCACTGAAAGTGCACTTGTAGTGCAAAGTGGATTTGCCTTTAGTAAATAACCCCCCATTGTCACTGTAAACACCAGCTTACTCCAAAAACTGGTATTGAGCATTGAAAGAAGAAGCCACACATTCCTGAGTATAAAACATTTTACTCAAAGCACATTCACATATGCGTTGGAAAAGAGTTTTTGAACAATCCAACATAGTTGTTGTATAACATTTTTATGTTTGACAGTACAAATAGCCTTTTTTGGGTTAAACAGGCATGTTTAAAACCATAAAACATACACAACTCAAGAACTTACAAATAAAACTTTGACAAAGTGAAGGCAAAATCAGACATTAGTATGTCCAAACTGTGCTGATCTTTCCTTCATCAGATGGGGTGATGTGACATGTGTGATATTTTAAAAATGTTAGAAAAATAACAAATATCACAATAAACTTGAATAATTTTGGGGTGTTTTAGATTCTGCCTAAAACATCAATGATGTTTTTGAGTCTTTTTTCAACATTATTGATGTCTTCCTTGATTTTCTGTAATTCACGATTGCACACCATTATCTCCCCGATGAAGACTTGTGCAATTGCACTTGTGAAATGAGATTCTTCTTCCACAACATCCACATCACCTAAAATAAAAAAACACACCATTTATTATAAATATGCAGGTGTCCATCTATTACATGAAGCAGTGGTCTCAGACACTGACCTGTTGGGGTCACTATTTCCCCCACTTCATAAACCTCTCCTTCCTCCACATCCTCAGATTGTGGTGTGCTGAGTTCCCCTTCTTTGGGAGGTTGGGGGTTGCTGGTGTCCTCAGATTTCCCAAGTCTTTTTTCCCCTATGTGAATAAAAATAAGTATACTTAGCACACAGATATTTTGTGGCCAGAAATACAAATATGAAACATTGCTTGAAGTTCCAAGCTGAAGACATGATTTTCTCCCTTTCTAAAGCTGATCTAACAAAGGATGTTTACTACGAATGATTACTGTGCCCACAAACCTGAAACTTGTCATTTTAAACTGTACAACAGTAAAGAAAAGCACATGTACCAGCACAAAAATAATAAAAATAATAATAGGAACACATGACAAAATACTTTTTTGCAGCACTCTCTTGATTCTTCTGTACTGATCCTGCTCCCTCAATTTGAGATCTGACCATCATTTCCTCGGTTGATCCTTGGATCGCCGTACCCCAATATTCTTCGGCAGACTTTTACCAACTTTTGCCATGATCTTGGCCTTTCTGACATTTGGGTTTGGGTAAGGTCCCTGCTTCCCATCATAGTCGGCCCTCTTCAAGATGTCCACCATCTGCATCTCGTTTCTGGCTCTAGGCTTTCGTTGTCCTCCCAGAGCCACAGCCCAGAAGCAAGCGTGGAAGCAAGCGTGTAAGGAAGACAAGAGAGTGATGGCCTGGGTTCAGTCTGGTCTGACAAAAGATGCAGGCTGTTGTAAGTCCACAGACTGGGGACATATATGTCATCTGCTGCTGCTCCCGATCTCTCGGAGTCCTGGACCGGATTGTGCTCCCTATTAAATGGACTCCTCAGGCTACCAATTTTGCGTGTCAAATAATTGATGTGTGCCCTGGGGTACAAAAGCTTTGCTAAGTTCACTAGTTTATCCAGCATTGCCTTCCTCTTTATTTTGTTATGACCCCTGATAAATGTCTATTTTTTATCACAAATACTTGGCTATGTGTTTTAGTTCAAAAAGGACAGTTTGTTTGTGAGTAGGCAGGTACATTTCAAAAATACAATCTCAAATAACAAGGGACACCAACACCAACCAATCTCCTTGAGGTTAAAAAATACAAGATAATAAAGGTGTTGTGGTAACTTGACACACAAAACGAAAATAAATATTATGGAGATCAGTAGAAAAAAAAAATCATGAGATCTTGATAAAAAAAAAGTAGATCACTTTAAAAAATATATAAACATTATTCTTGAGAAACGTCAAAAAAAAATAAAGATTATTCAGGAGATCATGAGAAATAATAAAGAAATTAGTTTGTCAGAACTCTGTGTGAATATCAGCAGCAAAACAACGTCATTATCCTAGCATTATAAAGAAGAAGAAAATGCGCTGCATTAAAAGATTTAAAAATTTGCAGCGTGATGAATGTGCTATCTCCATTGCGAACGCTAGTTTTACCAGACCGAGCGCTTCCGTCTCATACTTGATTTAGAGCATGCGTTGAATTTTGTGCGTTGGATTTGTCTACACACGCTCAGAAGTTACGACAACGGAATTTGTTGTAGGAAAATTTGAGATCCAGCTCTCAAATTTTTGTTGTCGGAAATACCGACACGAAATGTCCCATGGAGCTTACACATGGTCGGAATTTCCGACAACAAGCTCTCATCGAACATTTGTTGTTAGAAATTCCGATCTTGTGTACACGGCCTAAGTTCAGATGAGATAGAGTTCACATGAGTTGCAAAGGGACAGTAAAAACAAGTCACTGATCCGTGCTTTTACCAATCACCAAACTACAAAATAATAAGGCAGACGCTCAGGCATACATTGCCACAGCTATGATCAGGTGCAGCAAATATAACTTGGCATGTCAGGTTTGGCAGGTGGTTCCACTTGCTAAACACGTCTACTGAAGTCAATGGGACCTCACTGTACTATAGTGCAATGTAAAATCCCCCTTGGGATTGGAAAAAAAAGGTATTCAGGAGGCAGAATATTGTCTCTTGAATGCTTGCACACCATTCAATTGTGGATTACTTTTCAATATGTAACAACTGAAGCCAAACAATGAGCACAAGCAGAGGAAAGCTGCAAAAGGACATAAGACTACAGAAAATGGTAAATATCTTATGAGAACATCAATCTATTATAGTAATAACACTGGGTCTCTCCCACAGTTCACACCACAAAAATGTAAAAGAGCCTTTAAAAATTATTTTAGATACTCCTCACTTTACTTAAAGCGGGATTACGGCCAGCTAAAAAAAAATTTTAAAATCAGCAGCTACAAACACTTCACTGCCAGTTTCCTACTGCGCACGCGTGAGCGGCGCAGCGATCTGTGAATGGCCCCGTGGTTTTCTGGGAACACACACAGTTCCCAGAAGGCAACGGAGCCGCTCAGCTAGGAGCAGAAGACGCCGCAGAATAGAAACAAGCAGATTAGGAAGACTGCCTAGCAACAAGGGTTCAGGTAAGTTTAACATTTTTTTTTTTTTCTAATGTTTTCTTTTATTTTTTTTAGGATTTTTGGGGCAATTTTTTTTTTCAGGGTGGCCCTCCACTTTAAGATTTAATATTTTTAATTATTCTGTTCACATCTATGCATGTGAGGTTGATGCATTTTTAGGCCCGTTATATGGTTAATTTTGTATTTTTTTCATGCACGCTTTGGGGTGTGTTAATGTTGCTAGGAGGAGGTGTCTGTTGTCAAGCAGAAAACTGCATCAAAACACATGTACTTGCGTTTTTCATGCATTTTTTATGTGACCCTTCTGAAGTCTATGGAGCCAAAAATGCACTGTGCTGCATGTAAAAAAAAGTCCCTGCGCCTTTCCAAAATAATGCACTGGTGGAACCTGCATAGATGTGAATGTGAGCCATAGGAATTAATGTTAAATGGGAAACCTGGAAACCTTCCAGAACAAATGTTGCTGCAAAATCCTGTAGATCGTACTACACTGTAATCTTTACATTCTTCCTACTACTGACTGTGTAGAGCCTGCCATCTTTATTGGAGAACAGGGCATTGCTTACTCATGTCAGAGCTGAACCCCATTATAACTTGTGATACTGTATATGAAGCAGCAATAGAGGTACAGAAAGAACAGAATGAATAGAACAAAAGCAGGAAAATTATTACACTGCAGCTTTCTTTCTAGCAAGTAGAACAGTAAGGAGTACAGTAAGGATACAAAATAAGGTAGTACTGAGTATTACCAGGGAGGCAGACTTTTTAGGCTAAGAAGCAGTGGAGAAGATATAGCAGTATAAAAAATATAAATTTATTGAAAAATACAAATATTTAAAAAACAAAATGACAGTTGTAACATAAAGCATCTATGATTATTGTGCAGTGAGCCCTTGTATGTCAACATACAACTGTCATACAACTGTCATTTTGTTTTTTAGATATTTGTATTTTTCAATAAATTTATATTTTTTATACTGCTATATCTTCTCCACTGTTTCTTAGCCTAAAAAGTCCACCTCCCTGGTAATACTCTGTACTACCTTATTTTGTATCCTCAATGTTTTATGGACGTGGCTTATCTCTGATGCACTTTCCTCCCCTTGTAAGGAGTACAGTACTAACATCACCACACCTCAGTCCAAAACTTGTAAGACTAGCAATTACTTACAGTGTTACACTGTAGATATACAACTATGAGGCTGTAGGCACCCTTAGGCTGGCCATAGACATGTCGATTTTCTTTCTCATCGCTTGATTCTCCCATCAAAACAGAAAAACAGGAAGCCGTCCCCGCCGGGAGAACACAGTGATTATTGCTAGCGGCTATAACAGCCGCTAGCAATAATCACGTGTAAAATCTGGTAGGCTGATTGTATCCAAGTTCATCGATTAATCAACCTGGTGTACATTCAGCCTGCAAATACATGGTTCGAATCTCGGCTGGTTCCTGCTTAACAGGCCGAGATTCAAACCCTCTATGACCAGCTTTATGTACCAGGAAGTGTTCTTTTTCAAGAGTAATTTAGGATAAAAGGTAAATCTTCAAGGCAGGGGTAGGCAACCTTTGAGAGATGGAAATTTACATGGACAATGTCACGTACCTGATGGCGAGCCTGACATGTAGAGGAAGGCCTCCTGTACAACTCCGGCTCTAGGGCTGCTGGTAGTGGGACAGCTGGCGCTGGAGTGCGGTGGAGTAAGAGTGCCTAGGGAAAGTCCTGAAGTCTATGTAGGTAGTTGACAGGAACACACAGGTGGGCAGCTGGACTAGACTGGAAGCAGACAGGAATGTAGCTGGATCACTGGCAGGTCTCGGCAGCAGAGAGACAGATCAGATGTCACAGCTGGCAGGAACGTAGTCAGGTCACAGGCAGACTTGGCAATGGCTAGGCAGATCAGTTACAACCACAGGCAGGAGAGTAGTCAGGTCACAGGCAGGTTTGGCAGCAGGTAGGCAGATCAGGTGCAAACAGCAGGCAGAAGAGTAGTCGGGTCACAGGCAGGTTTGGCAGCAGGTAGGCAGATCGGGTGCAAACAGCAGGCAGAGGAGTAGTCGGGTCACAGGCAGGTTTGGCAGCAGGTAGGCCGATCAGGTACAAACAGCAGGCAGAAGAGTAGTCGGGCAGCAGGCTGGAACGGTAATCAGGAGTCAACCCAGGTAACAAGAATTCGGGTACACACTGTAGACCAAGCAGCAACCAGCCAGTACTGAGTCTGTGTTTAAATAGGCTGTCTGGCGCCAGTTCTGATGACAGGCGTGCACACGCATGCGCATTTACTGATGCGCCCGTGGCTGTTCTGTGAATACCCTGTTGGCGCCTGCGCACAGGTGTGCGCCTGAGAACATCAGCTGTACTCTGCGGATAACTTCCCTGACACACAACAAGAAAAAGATCAAAGGTCCCTGGGGTATGGCACCCTTTTTTTTTTAAGAAGTTAACTAGCAAGCCCGCAATGAAAGTTGAGGACAAGGATGGCATGGAGAAAACTTGGAAAATATAATAAAGCTAATGTCACTGTAAAAATATAAATGTAACCTACCTTAAAAGCTTTGGTTAGAAACTCGGCATTCACTTTCACTCACAATTTTTTCATTTTGGAGAGTAATTGGTCACCCCCTCAAGTCTGATGCCGGAGTCCATCATGAAGGCAGAACATCTGGTACTGCAGGCTGACTTGCTTGATTAGTTTCAGGCCTGGCTTTCTGCTCTGTATTCTAAAAAAGTAGTAGGTAGGTCAGTGTATAGAGGTCAATAGTAGATAGGGCAATATATAGAGGTTAATAGTAGGTAAGGCAGTGTACAGAGGTCAGCAGTAGGTAGGGCAGTGTATAGGGAAAAATAGGGCAGTGGATGTGGGTGAGCAGGACAGAGGGTTAGCAGAGCAATGTACAGGGAGCTCAGGAGGGCATGGAATGGGAGGCTCAGGAAGGCATGGTTAGGTGGGTTCAGGATGGCCTGTACAGGAAGGCCAGTGGGGCTTGGTACAGGGGGCTCAAGAAGGCAGGGTATGGGGCTTTCAGGACGGCCTGGTACTGGAAGGTCTGAAGGGCACATTACAGGGGACGCAAGAAGGTACAGGGGGTCAGGAGGACACAGTTTGAGGGAGTCAGGGGGACACGCCACTGGGGGCCTCAGGGGGTCACGCCACTGGGGGCCTCAGGGGGGCACGCCAATGGATACCTCAGGGGGGGCACACCACGGGGGGTATCAAGAGGGATACAATTGGAAGCACTGGGGGGAGACCACTGAGGACCTCAGAGAGGCACGCCACTGGGGGCATCGGGGGCACACTACTATGGGCATTGGAGGGGCACACTACTGAGGAGTTAAGAGGGCACTCTACTTGGGGGGTCAGGATGGCAAAACATTTGTTACCTCATGCATAGACGTGCAAGCTACTGTGGCAGATGTCCTAGTGCTGACCCCAGCCAGCCCTCCTCTCGCATCCTTCCCATGTGATGTCATCTATAAAAGCCTTGGAGGGACTGAAGAGGAGGACCGGAGGGAATCAGCACAATACACTTGGGGTACAAGCTCGGGAGCCCAAACCCGCCCACTGTCATAGGCAGCAGAGGCTTTCCCTGCCCGGCAGCCCAACCCCCTATTGTCATAGGTGGCAGAGGTTTTCCTCACCCCGTAGCCCAAACCCACCCGCTTTATAGGCAGCAGAGGCTTTCCCCATCCTGCAGCCCCACGTAAGCAAAGGTGCTGGCTTTTGACAGGTTCCCAGCAGCTCATTGCTTTCCTGCACAGCTCTGCCAGTCGGCAAGGCAGGGACATGATAGTGATCTACAAGTCACCTGCCCGCAGCCAACTGGTAGATCGTGATCTACGGGTTGCTGCCCCCAGCTTTAAGGGAACTATTTTGTCACAATGACCATTTCTAGATATTAACTATAAGATAGCAAACTTTTATTTTAAGTGCACTTTAACAGTGGGATCTTATATATTTTTCTGTCACAGGCCTAGCAGCAAATTGGTAGACCTGAGCACTGTCACCCAACGCAGGCAAGTGACAGCACAGATCCTCCCAGAATAGGCAAACTGACAGCATCTCTTAAAGAATATTTTATTAAATGTTGACAAATGCACTAAAAAGATTGTATACTAAATTAATAATATAGAAACCATAACATTTCTGCCATTATTTAGCAGTGGCCAAAGCATAAAGCTTACGCCTCCAGAACTGCAATAACAATTTGTATATTGAGAACTTTAAAATGAGCAAAAAACAGATTATATTTGCCAGTCATTATTAATTTTAAGGATTACAAAAAACATATACTGCAACTGACCGTGCTGATGTTAAATGGGTTAAAATTCTGACAATTAGCAAGAGCTTTGAAGTCCTCTGCAGGTTCTTTTCTCAAACACTATGAACTTAAGAAGCAAAACAATTTCTATAATCATTTAAAACCCACAAGCAATTTAAAATTAGCTTTGGTTTTACCCCAGATAGCAAAATTTCTACTCTTCTCAGAACTTAAAAACAAGCTCTGACTGAAGGTATTCGGGCGTGAAATATCATGTTTAATCATGGCTTGATGGTTTGGAAAAATCCAATTACAAATGGGTATTTTGATATCCCCCAAATACTAAAAAGGTATGATCAGCTGAAGTAGAGCATTTTGCCTCTCTAGGATTCCTCTAACAAAATTAACAGTGATTGCCAGCAGTGGCACAAACATACAAGAACATATTGCAGAAATTAGGAATTTCATAAGTCATTTCTGCAGCAGACATCCTCCAAGCTTTGTTAGCCACATTACGTTTGAAAACCTTGTGCCAAATAATAATAATCACCAATAATGTAGCATTCAGGAGCAGCACATATTTACCTTCCTTTTACTCTACTGCATATTTTAAAGTACTAGGAGCAAGAATAGAAATCTCTTTGAAAACTCTGACTTGCTGTCGTCAAATATTACATAGGGCTAGAAGCATAGAAGGACACAGAGGGCGCATAGGCCTAGTGCATTATCCTCAATATGTTTTTTTTTTTTTTAATAAAATAGAGGTAATTGTACTCACAAACAAGTGCTTGTGTCATAGCATTATCATAAAATCATCCGCTTAAGTCCATATGCGAAAATCCACAACACTTGTAGTCACATCAGCTAACGAGTTTCAAGGTTTCCCTCTTCTCTTCTTTCAAGGAGGTCGGCTAGCGTGTTTTAAGGTTTCCCTCTCACCACCCGCTTCCTGATTGGCTGGGAGGAGAATCAGTGTTACTATTTTTTCGCTATTGTCACACAACTGGATGGGCTTCGGGCGCAGTGCTCTGTACCCTGAACCCACCCTTTTTGGAAGCCTATTAGAGCTTCTGGCTCTAATCACGTGCTTCAAAAAAAACAACAACACCCCCCCCCATTGGAATACATGCATCCAGCACCCTGTATGTAGATTAAGGGCTGGACGCATGGATAACATGGAAACCCACCTGAGATATCCTGCCAAGAAGCTGTCATTGCAAACTGGCAATGATAAATGGTCGAAACATTCCTCTATGATCAGCTGTACATATATATCTAAAGAGCGTGTATAAGTGCAGCTACAGGGCAGGGAATGCCTTGGCCACTTATGATTGGTGATGTGCAGTGAGATCTTCCTGGATAGCTTAGTTTGATTTAGATTAGGATCCATACAAGCCTCAGCTCATCTGTGGCTAGGAGTCTCTCCCTGCCCCTAGCAATAGGTCAACCACTAAGCACCTGTTCCATTGGGGAAGGTTAGTGAGTAAAATGCTCCTTAGTACCTGGAAGTACAGAGTTTTTTCTTTGTTCCTAGTGGCTAAATGTAGCGTTGTGGAGCAAAGGAAAGGTAACTGTGGGAAAGAGTGAAACCATCTCTTTGCCCCATGGGCAAAGCATATGTTTGATTTAAAGCAGTATTCAATCCAAAAACAAAATTCTAGTAAACAATATTGCAGCTTACCAATCCTTTAATGTGTTGGCTGCATTAGTTTTCTTTCTAGGCTCTTTTCCTTTTATTTTCACCTGGTGATCAGTAACATGCTTCCTATCTTGAAGTGTCTCCACTCTGGATGGAGCAAGGAAGACACAACTGGACAACAGTCAATATGAGGAGAGGGTAGTTACTATGAAAATAAAGGTGAACTCTTGCCAACACTTTTCAAGCAGCTGTATCAACATTTTTTTTGGGTGGGGGTGGGGGGGTGGGGGGTACCTTTGACTTTGAGTCACACTAGAAAGTAGGAAAATCATGTGATAGGTAGTTGCAAAACATGTGAAAAAGGTTACAGGTTACAGAATGTGACATCACATGAGATGCTTACAAAGCATTCAATTACAGCCCAAGAAACTAGTACCATGCATGCGTCCCAGGTGGGAATGTAAAATGTCACTTAAACAGCAGCTATTTGTCCCAGTGCCTGTTTAAAGCAGCATCAGGACTAAGCAGCTCCCAGGGGTCCTGGCCAGGTTTAAAGTGCTACTAAACCCAGGACCCTGCATTCACTATATCTGGTCTCCCACAGTAAACAGACATTGAAATGCAATTATTTTAGTAAATATAAACTGCTTAATACCTTTTCTCATCAGCAGTATATACCAGTCTTGTGACTTCTATC
Organism: Aquarana catesbeiana; assembly: GCF_042186555.1. Lineage (NCBI taxonomy): Eukaryota > Metazoa > Chordata > Amphibia > Anura > Ranidae > Aquarana > Aquarana catesbeiana. Next base: position 99,260,031 of record NC_133336.1, on the reverse strand, counting down.
AGTGTCTGGTTAAAGCTTGTAGGAGGAGTTTTCATTCACCTCTGACTGTCCTAAGAGGCTGCAGGATCCCTGACCCTCTGTCTTTGCAGTGCTGATTGACCTTGTGCTAATCACATGCACTCTCCCAAAAAAATAAAACTCTAGCAATACACACCAAACTGAGCATTGTGCAGAGTCATTCCATAGGGTCTGTCTTAACAGAAGAGTGATTGGGGAAAGTGGAAGAAGGGGAGGATCAGTGGAGACAGGATTAAACAGCCTTTTTACACAATGCATAGGATTAACCCCTTAAGTTCCACAGTGAGTATAACAAGCATGCTTTACTGCATTATACAGACTGATTTTATAGTTGTGGGTTTAGTAACACTTTAACTGTAGAACTGGTGGCTGTCAGTGGCTTCCAATTTTGCTACAGAATGTTTCACGGTAACATACTCATGTGACATCACATGTGACATCACAACACTTATTGTCAGTCTGGGGGCTAGGGCAGAGACGATGCAGCTCTGTCCTGCCTCCATGAGCAGCAATAGATCACAGCAATAGCAATTCACTGTTGGCTTGTTATAGCCAGCAATAAATCATGAAGGTGAAATAAGAATGGGGGGGGGGGATTTACGCCAATAAATTGTTGTTTCCTGTGTGGTTGAACTGTTGTGTCGAAAGGGGAAAAAAAACAAACATTCACTTTAAGGTTTGCAATTCAGTAGCATTATAAAAAAATGCACCTTTTTTAAATCCTTTTAATCAGTAGACTTTTCTGGTTACACTGGCAAAGGCTACACAAAATGCATTTTTCTATTTTTACTACCTATACCTTAATAAAATCTAGGAAATAAAATTATTTAAATCCTAATCTGCTACCCTAGCCTGATCTGTCCAGAATCCAAATGGTAATTTGAATGGAATGTTACGCGTTGATGAATGCAATTCTAGAGAAGGTTTCAAATGAGTTCTTTAAAACAAAAAGTTCAAGAACAAAGTGTTGAATACAAAGCTCCCCTGAATATGTAATTTGTTTAGAGGTGCCAACTCAGGTTTGACTCATTTGAAGATGCCAAGATAAAGGTACTATGGCAGTGAGACTGAAATAAAAGTCTGGGACAAAACCTTTTTTGAAACACAAATTGATAAAGTTTGCAAGGCCAAACGATTTAGTGCAGTTCCCTTAAAAGTACACTTTATATATGATACTCTGAATGAATGGTGGGAAATTTCCAATATTACCTTCAGAGCGACACATCTTTCACTCCCACTCCATCAACTGACTGCTACAAAAGCTTCTTTGCAATTTAATATGCATGCCATCTTTATCCACCTGCATTAAAATGCAAGAGCTTCTTATACAGCTGTATGCATACGAAGACACTAGAACATTTCTGGTACAAAATATTATAAGATAACTAACTTAGCCATATCTGGGCAGAATGTTATTACTAATAAACTTGGCAGGTCTGGGGGAAAGAAACGTTAATGAAAGATTGCTATAAATGATGCAACAATAGAGTGGTATCATCTAGCTATAAAATGTTGTTCATGCTGTGTGACATTCATTAAAGAATAATAAGTATCATTGATTTGTCTGCACGATCTCTACTCACCTCAGATCAATACTGTATTTTAATTTTCCACATACATTCTTATGTACTGCTAGCTGACACCTCCACCATTATATGACATCTCAGTCTGACAGTGAGCATGTTTTTCGAAGCCCCAGTGTTACTGTACTCAGGATTCCTGGGTAGTAAGATGAAAAGCAAGACAGGGGTGGATCCTTAAATATCCCTATAGTTTATGAAAATGGATAGAATCTGAACCACCAGAAGAACAAACTAACATTTATAAATTATCTGCAAACAGTATTCTTTGTTCAACTAAAACATTTTTATTGCTCAGTAATGTGGACATAAAAATACTCTAGATCAGCCTTTCTCAACTTTTTTACTTTTGGTAAAAACTTTGAGATATTGTATAAAGTTCATAATTATACACTCAAGCCCAGACTGAGACAAAAACTAGGCCTGGGCATCTCAGAGTGAGCAGCCTGGGGCGGGGGGTGGGGGGGGGTCCTCCGCACTGTAATGTAAAGGGGCACTTTGATATAAAGAGGACTGCACTGTAAAGGAGCAATATAATCATTACAGTGCCCATTTACAGTGCAGTTCTCTTTATATCACAGTGCCCCTTTACATTACAGTGTCCCTAGCAATCAGAGCCCCCCATAACAGTGACCCTTGCAGTCATCCCCCCCCCTTTTCTTTCTAATCACAGTGTCCCTTTTCCTCTCTTCCACCCCTGCACAGTCTTACCTTCGGAAGGACAGGGGCAGGATTCAGCCTGTGTGTCCTCTCCGGGGTATTAGCAGGGTAGGGGGTGGGAGGAGCTGCAGATCTGGACCATATTAAGAAGCGGGTGATTACCCGCTCTCTGTGCATATCTCCAGCTCCTCCCACCCCCTGCCCTGTTAATGCCCTGGAGAGGACACACAGGCTGAATCCTGCCCCTGTCCTTCCGAAGGTAGGACTGTGTAGTGAGGCAGAGAGTAAAAGGGGGCACTGTTATAAGAAAGAGAAGGGGGAGGGCATGACTGCAAGGGTCATTAGTGGGAGGTGAGCAACGACTGCGGTCTGTGTTGGCCCTGTCCAGGACGGCACTCGCGCTTACCTCCCACTGTGCGGTCTGGCTAACAACAGGCCACAGATACCGGTTTGTGGCCCAGCTGCCCTAGCCCACCGGGCAAATATCCAGTGCACCCTATGGCCAGTCCGGGTCTGTATACATTTATGGTTATCTTGATCTGACAGCAGTGCAACAATTGCAGGTGAAATCGAAAATGATTAATAGGGCTCATTGCCCAACAAACATGGACACCAGGCATGTTTTGAATTTGGTGAGAAACGTATAGCTTGCTTAAAAGGGATTCCACTTTTTTGGTCATTACCTGAAAACACATTTACATTTTTACATTTTAATGAGCACACCAAGCAATTACCAAGTGCAGTTCATTGTCTGAAAGCAAGTTGTTAAAATGCAATCTCCTTTTAAGTAAGCTATTCCTTTCTTAGCAATTTCATAACAAGCTTGTTGTCCAGATTTGTTGGGTAATTAGCACTTTTAACCTTTTACATTTTCACCTGTAACTGTTGCACTGCTGTCCAATGGCAAAGATCAAGATAACCTAAAACTGTTACTAAACCCAGGACCTTGCATTCAATAGATCTGGTCTGCCGCAGTACACAGAACATTAAAGTGCAATCATTTTAGTAAATATAAACTGCTAAATATCTTTTTTCATCAGCAGTTAGAGCAGTCGTGTGACTTCTAACAGTGTCTGGTAAAAGCTTGTAGGAGAAGTTTTCATTCTGCTCTGACTGTCATAAGAAGGAGAGGATCAGAGAAGACAGGATCAAACAGCCATTTTAAACAGTGCGGAGAATTAACCCCTTAGATTCCACAATGAGTATAACAAGCATACTTTACTGCATATACAGACTGATTTTACTATTGTGGGTTTACTAACACTTTAAATGTATATATTGGCTGCCATGTATGTATTGTATATGTAATGTGTAATTGTGCCTTTTGAAAAACCTCTCTGTAGGAGAAGAATTTTCGCTTTAAAATACCCTTAAACACATTAGACATATCACGACTTTAACCTTGAAAAGGAAAAGCATTAGTTACATTTAAACTAAGAACAGTGTGTGACTTTTAACAGAGTGTGTTTTGTTTAAAGTTTCCTGGAATCAAAAATGGAAAATATATTTAAGTAGTAAATGTCAAAATGTATCACACAACAAAGAAGTTAGTGGGAAAAAAAGTTATGCCTCAGCAGGCAGATGAACGTCTTAATAGTTCTACCACCAGTGAAGAAAATAACTAGACAATATAAGACCAGTTTGACAGATCCGATCTGACCACTGACCAGGGTCCACGGACCTGATTTTGAAGAAAATCTGTCACTTTGCCCTGAATGGGTACTCTTTACAGGCTAACCCCCCAACTTAAACTCACATTTACCATGATCACAAGCTACTCCATTCATCTGTAATGCCCTGTACTCACGACCGGTTTTCCCGTCGGAATAGACTCTGAAGGTTTTTCCGATGGAGTTCTGACAGAATTCCGCTGAAACTGTCTTGTGTACACACGATCCCACCAAAGTCCGACCGTCAGGAACGCGGTGACGTAAAACACGTACGACAGGACTAGAAAAAGGAAGTTCAATAGTCAGTAGCCAATAGCTTCCGTCTCGTACTTGCTTCAGAGCATGCGCCATTTTTGGTACGTCGGAACAGCATACAGACGAGCGGTTTTCCCGATAGGAATTGGTTCCATCGGAAATATTTAGAACATGTTCTCTTTCTAGGTCGGTCAGAATTTTCGGCGAAAATGTCCGATGAGGCGTACACACGATCGGAATATACGATGAAAAGATCCCATCGGACTTTTTCTGTCAGACATTTCACTCGTGTGTATGGGGCATCAGAGTCCTCAAAAATGCCCGGTACTTTCAGCTATGTCAGAGACCTCAGAAATACCCAGAACATTTGACCATGGAGGTTTATGTGACCTTCTCCCAGTACTTCTATAATGCAGTGCTTGGAATGAGTGCCAATTGATAGGGCTAAACTCTATCACACGTGAGTGGGGCAAAGGCCATTAGCCCTGTGTAACCTCCAATACAGAGCTCACATATTGGTTAGACAAAGGGCTCTGAAAAAAAACTGGGCAAAAGGGGAGGTAAATATAAGTAGTTGGGAGGAAACCTGTAATAAAAACCTGCCACATTATACTTAAAGAGGAACTGCAGTCTGCTCACATAATTTGTAATAAAAACATCTTTGCCATTCTGAAGCTTCCCGCCAACCACTTTGCTTATTTTTTTATATATACTGTGATTCTGTACTTGCCAAATATGCTGCAGAAATCTCCCTCCACTGAGTCTGGCTGCAACCATTTTAACTGTGGGCAGCTGAAGCTGCTGCCTGTTCACTTCCTGGATTTACAGACACACAGAGACACACCTCCAGCTCTGCAGCTCTCATTGGCCCCCTTATGATTCATCCCCCCTCCCTCCCTGGCAAACTCTCACGAGAGTGAGAGAGAGAGCTGTGCATGATGTCATACACCTAGGCTTTTTACCAGACAAGAAACAGGAAGTGGGCTGTGTAAGGTATTTACTGGCAGAAAAAAAAATGTTTTACTATCCAAAGTTAAAACAACAAGGGCAGAGGATTTAATAGATGGAAAGGTGAAAAATTGACTGAAGTTCTGCTTTAATATAGAACAAGGAATTGTTTATATATATATATATATATATATATATATATATATATATATATATATATATATATATATATATATATATATTATGAGGGGACAGCACGTTTACACTGTTATACAAGCTGTACATTCACTACTTTACATTGTAGCAAAGTGTCATTTATTCAGTGTTGTCACATGAAAAAATAGAATAAAATATTTATAAAAATGAGAGGGGTCTACTCACCTTTGTGAGATACTGTATATATATATATATATATATATATATATATATATACATACACAGTTGTGCTCATAAGTTTACATACCCTGGCTGAATTTATGATTCCTTGGCTATTTTTCAGAGAAGATGAATGATAACACAAAAAACATTTCTTTCGCTCATGGTTAGTGTTTGGCTGAAGCCCTTTGTTATTAGTCAACTGTGTTTGCTCTTTTTAAATCATAATGACAACAGAAACTACCCAAATGACCCTGTTGAAGTTTACATTCCCTGGTGATTTTGGCCTGATAACATGCACACAAGTTGACACAAAGGGGTTTGAATGGCTAATAAAGGTATCCGTTTGTTTGTAATTAGTGTGTGTGTATAAAAGGTCAATGAGTTTCTGGACTCCTTACAGACCCTTGCATCTTTCATCCAGTGCTGTACTAACGTTTCTGGATTCAGAGTAATGGGGAAAGCAAAAGAATTGTCAAAGGATCTGCAGGAAAAGCTAGTTGAACTGAATTGAAGTGGAAAATGAGGGGTTCTGTTGAAACCCAACCATGGTCAGGTAGACCAACTAAAATTTCAGCCACAACTGCCAGGAAAATTGTTCGGGATGCAAAGAAAAACCCACAAATAACTTCAGGTGAAATACAGGACTCTCTGAAAACATGTGGTGTGGCTGTTTCAACATGTACAATAAGGAGGCACTTGAAGAAAGATGGGCTGCATGGTCGAGTCGCTAGAAGAAAGCCATTACTACGCAAATGCCACAAAGTATCCCACTTACAATACGCCAAACAGCACAGATACAGGCCTCAAACCTTCTGGCACAAGGTCATTTGGAGTGATGAGACCAAAATTGAGCTTTTTGGCCACAACCATAAACACTACATTTGGAGAGGAGTCAACAAGGCCTATGATAAAAGGTACACCATTCTTACTGTGAAACATGGAGGTGGATCACTGATGTTTTGGGGATGTGTGAGCTACAAAGGCACAGAAAATTTGGTCAAAATTGATGGCAAGATGAATGCAGTATGTTATCAAAAAATACTGGAGGAACATTTTTATTCATTAGCCAGGAAGCTGCGCATGGGATGTACTTGGACATTCCAAAATGACAATGATTCAAAACACAAGGCCAAGTCGACCTGTCATTGGCTACAGCAGAATAAAGTGAAGGTTCTGGAGTGGCCATCTCAATCTCCTGACCTCAATATCATTGAGGCACTCTGGGGAGATCTCAAATGTGCAGTTCATGCAAGACAACTCAAGAATTTACAGGAACTGGAGGCTTTTTGTCAAGATGAATGGACAGCTTTACCATCTGAGAAGATAAAGAGCTTCATCCACAAATACCACAAAAGACTTCAAGCTGTCATTGATGGTAAAGGGGGCAATACATGGTATTAAGAACTGGGGTATGTAAACAATTGATCAGGGTCATTTGGGTAGTTTCTGTTGTCATATGGTTTAAAAAGCATAAACACAGTTGATTGATAATAATTGGCTTCAGCCAAACACTAACCATGAGTGAAAGAAAAGTTTTTGTGTTATCACATTGTTATTCACATTCTCTAAAAAATTCTCAAGAAATCATACATTCTGCCAGGATTTGTAAATTTATGAGCAAAACTATATATATATATATATATATATATATATATATATATATATATATATATATATATATATATATATATATATATATATATATATATATATAAAACTCTGGAAAACTTAGTGAGATCTCTTGGCAGAATTATTGCCACCAACGCCAACACCATTGTAAATATTTTACTCCCTTTCCTTTATTCTACAATGTATTCTTCATTTATTTTATAGTGAGGAAAATTACTGTGCAACTTAGCAGGACCCAGAACTCCATTTGGGGAATATCACCACCAGCAAAGCTAAAATATATAGTAAGCCAGTGAGTAATTCAGTCTACCAACTAAAATACTGAGGCCTTAAAAAAAAGTCCTATGTACAGTATCTCACAAAAGTGAGTACACCCCTAACATTTTTTAAAATATTTTATTATAGCTTTTCATGTGACAACACTGAAGAAATGACACTTTGCTACAATGTAAAGTAGTGAGTGTATAGCTTGTATAACAGTGTAAATTTGGTGTATTGTGATCCCTCGCGCTAAATTGAGTGTATAGATTATGTGAATATTCCTAAACGGAGCTAGCCTATATATGTGTAGAATGATGCAAATGAATGGTGATGATATCTCTGTGGATAGCAGCAAAATTGACAGTGTTCACTTTCACTCTGCATAAATATAATAAAAATTGATTTCGCGCTAAATGCATCTATCACCTAAAAATAAAGTGCATACAATAATACAGATCACTAGCCGTGCAGAGGGTGTAGTCTATGTACTCCAATGCAGCTGCCAATTGCAGTATGTGGGAAGAACGAAAAGGATCACACAGAGGGTGTAGTCTATGTACTCCAATGCAGCTGCCAATTGCAGTATGTGGGAAGAACGAAAAGGAATCACACAGAGGGTGTAGTCTATGTACTCCAATGCAGCTGCCAATTGCAGTATGTGGGAAGAACGAAAAGGAATCACACAGAGGGTGTAGTCTATGTACTCCAATGCAGCTGCCAATTGCAGTATGTGGGAAGAACGAAAAGGGCTCTCAAAGTAAGGATCAAGGAACATATTCAAAACATTTTAAAGGGAAACCCAAAACATAGTGTATCCAAACATTTTGCGACAACACATAACCGAGATCCTTCACACCTTCAATTTTGGGGCATTGAAAAATATAAGGGCACATGGAGAGGTAGCCACAAAATCAGAAGCATAAGCCAAAGAGAGTCATATTGGATACACACTCTACGCACACTTACACCTAGGGGAATGAACGTAGAGTTTGATTTAAACTGTTTTTTGAGCAATTTTTAACTTTTTAATCCTGTGTAGATCTTACTGGTATTAATTATTTTGTGGATGCAATATAACTGTGTGCTTTTGTAGATCATTTACAGAATAGAAAATATGATGTATGCATATACCGGATAAATATCGATTTATATAGAGTTATACATATATATGTGTTAATCTATTGAACTATAGCCAGACAACATTATTATTAAAGATATGAGGACTAAGATGCCTTCTTGAGCATCTAGACATTGACTGACAGTCCCTATCATCAAACACCTCCATTGCAGACAGTAACACGGCGGACAATATCAATATTCCTCCTCTAAAAAGTCCGCCCTCTATAGGATCTGACTGACATTAAGACCAGACACAATTTTAGACTACAAAAAAATGGCCGATTTGCAGGACTCCCTCATCCAAGATACTGTTATCTGTATTTGTCTCACAGACACATTAACAGTATAACACTGATTCCTTATATTGACCAACATTAGTATTTACAAATAAATGTAGATAAATAAGACAGAATTTGTACCAATATAGCGTTCTAGATCATACTTGATCCCTCTAAAGATGGCCGCAATTTCATATACAATGCCACCTGTAAAATGGCCGCGGCAGCACAGGCGCACTTAATGACATAAAAATGGCCGCGGTAAACACTAATGAGGATATAAGGTTACTGTACCACAACAAAGATGGCCGACACACGACTTCCGGTATCGTCACATATAAGACATCCCTCTCGGACCAATCCGGTTCCCCAGTTGAAGTCACGGGCGGTGACGTAACGCGTAGGGCGTGGCCGAGCACAGACGAAACCGGAAACTAGTAAGGAGGCGTCTCCAACGCCGCTCCGCAACTCCTATACCTTTTATGCTGTTTTTAATTTGTTTAAATGTAAGAGACCACCTGTATTTTTTAATAAATAGCCAGTTGTTTTAACTTACTACACCATCGGAGGCATCTTTTCTCTCTCCCCTTCCCATTTATACCACCGGACTGGTGGAGCCCAGGTGGGCAACCCTCTTTGTCCTTACAAATCACAGGTACTGTCAAGCAGAGAGATCGCTGCAACATCAGAGAAGTTTTACTTCCACATCACCATATTACAAAGAGCAAAGAATCTGGTTACAATGCCCCTTATAATTTGATTCAAGGTGAGAGTTTAGAGAGCCCGGTGCCACCGGATTAGTAAATTCAAGATTAATATTACTGTTTACCTTCATTGAATGACCCTAGTGGAACAACATAATATAGACTTTGGTGCACATTATGAACTTTTGATCACATTTTACGTTTTTCATTTGCATTGTCATTTATTCTTTCATTTATTTTCACTTTGATGCACATAGCACTTTGAAATATTATTGCACTATGGAGCACTTTTAAATACTGCACGGCTAGTGATCTGTATTATTGTATGCACTTTATTTTTAGGTGATAGATGCATTTAGCGCGAAATCAATTTTTATTATAAGTGTAAATTTGGTGTCCCCTCAAAATGACTCAACACACAGCCATTAATGTCTAAACCGCTGGCAACAAAAGTGAGTACACCCCTAAGTGAAAATGTCCAAATTGTGCCCAAAGTGTCAACATTTTGTGTGGCCACCATTATTTTCCAGCACTGCCTTAACTCTCTTGGGCATGGAGTTCACCAGAGCTTCACAGGTGACGACATCACGAAGCTGGTGGATGTTAGAGACCATGAGCTCCTCCACCTTCCGTTTGAGGATGTGCCACAGATGCTCAATAGGGTTTAGGTCTGGAGACATGCTTGGCCAGGCCACCACCTTTACCCTCAGTTTCTTTAGCAAGGCAGTGGTAGTTTTGGAGGTGTGTTTGGGGTCGTTATCATGTGGAATACTGCCCCGATGCCCAGTCTCCGAAGGGAGGGGATCATGCTCTGCGTCAGTATGTTGCAGTACATGTTGCAGTACATTCATGGTTCCTTCAATGAACTGTAGCTCCCCAGTGCCGGCAGCACTCATGCAGCTCCAGACCATAACACTCCCACCACCATGCCTGACTGTAGGCAAGACACACTTGTCTTTGTACTCCTCACCTGGTTGCCGCCACACACGCTTGACGCCATCTGAACCAAATAAGTTTATCTTGGTCTCATCAGACCACAGGACATGGCTCCAGTAATCCATGCCCTTAGTCTGCTTGTCTTCAGCAAAATGTTATGGGGCTTTCTTGTGCATCATCTTTAAAAGAGGCTTCCTTCTGGGACGACAGCCATCAGACCAATTTGATGCAGCGTGCTGGATATGGTCTGAGCACTGACAGACTGACCCCCCACCCCTTCAACCTCTGCAGCAATGCTGGCAGCACTTATACATCTATTTCCCAAAGGCAACTTCTGGATATGACGCTGAGCACGTGCACTCAACTTCTTAGGCTGTATGGTCTTGGCCTCCATGCTGCAGCTCAGTTTCAGGGTCTTGGCAATCTTCTTATGGTCTAGGCCATCCTTAAGTAGAGCAACAATTCTTTTTTTCAGATCCTCAGAGAGTTATCTGCCATGAGGTGCCATGTTGAACTTCCAGTGACCAGTATGACAGAGTGAGAGCAATAACACCAAATTTAACCCACCTGCTCCCCATTCACACCTGAGACCTTGTAACACTAACAAGTCACATGACACTGGGGAGGGAAAATGGCTAATTGGGCCCCAATTTGGACATTTTCACTTAGGGGTGTACTCCCTTTTGTTGGCAGCGGTTTAGACATTAATTGGTTCCCGACTGGCTCACACCGATATATGTTGGCAGAATGGCATGGGTGCTCAAAACCACGTACCCGTACGTCTCTCATGCCCGCGGGGGCGATCGGATTAGTTGCAGAACCGATCAGTCTTCAGGTCCAGGCCAATTATTTCTGGTCTGGACCTGCTGATCGGTTCTGACCAATGAAATGCTTCCCCTGTCTGTAAGTGTAAACACAGGCAGGGGAAGTTACATTTTCAGATTTTACCTGATCACTGCATTGGTGTTACTTGTGACACTAATCGCCATTAGGGTAGCTAGTAGTAGGCCAAGGTAGGTCTAGGGTACCCCCCTAAATAAAGGTTTAACCCCCGGTTAACCCATTCACCCCCTGTCACCAGTGTCATTAGTAGATCTAATTTCTATTAATGTCACGGGTGACGCTAGTTAGTTAGTTATTTTTTATAGCTTCAGGGTACCTGCCATATATTACCTAGTAAAGGTTTAACCCCCTGTTCACCCAGCGGGTGACATCAGTTAGGTTTTAGCATCAGTTAGGGTCTGCGTCAGCCCCTGGCAGCATCAGATTAGTGCCAGTAGAGCTAACACCCATGCACGCACCATACACCTTCCTTAATAGTATGGTGTCTCAACGGATTAATATCTTTGAACTGATCAGATATATACTAGCGTCCCCAGTAGTTTTAGGGTTCCCAAAAATGCAGCGTTATCGGGATCAGCCCAGATACCTGCTAGCACCTGCGTTTAGCCCCTCCGCCCAGCCCAGTCCAGCCCACCCCAGCGAATGCTAACAGTTTTTTTGGTAGCGACTGAAGCAGGCTCTGACAATCAGGTGCTCTTTTTGCCTGTGAGTCTCTCTAGTTGTACCAGTAAATTTAGACGCCACAATGTCCAATCGATGGTACACTAGTGAAGAGACCTACATGTTTCTGAGCATGACAGATGAGAGTGAAGAGGAAGTAACCCATTTGTCAGATTCAGGCTCAGTATACGATCCAGTAGACAGCAGCGGCACCCTGACAGATAGCTCTGACAACAGAGTAGTGGTCCCTGCTAAGGTTCGGCGTACCCGACCCCGTTCTTCTTCTGTTGTTGAAGTGCAAGAACCGCAGGGCTCTCGTATGGAGCAGAGAGCCAGTACTAGTGCCGCTCATCCTTCTGGTGAACTGGCAAGCACCCGCAGCCTAGTACACCCTTGTCGTACATCCAGCACTGCAGTATCACATGGTGACGTGGTGAGTCCCATAAGTGCAGTTTCAAGCTGGTGCGGTGTCTAGCACAAGTAGTGTCCCGCAGCCACTAAGAAGACAAACATAGCTCCGTCGAGCCCATAGTGCTCTTCCTGCAGAATATGCCAATCCTAATTGGGAGACCACTACTTCTGCAGCACCTGTACTTCCCCCATTCACTGGCCAACCCGGAATTCAGGTGGAAACAGTTGATTTTACGTCACTAGATTTTTATTTGTGGACCAAAGCAATTTGTATGCTGGTCAATTCATCGCCGCTAATCCCCAGTTGACTCTTGCCAGAGATTGGAAACCTATTACGGTAAGATCCTCATGGGCCTATCCCTTCTCACGGGCATAGTTAAAAAAAAGTGAGTTGCAGTCATATCGGTCCACTGACCCAATTCACCATATGCCCGTGTTCTCTGCATCCATGACCAGGGCTAGATACGAGCAGATCTTGCGGTTCATGCATTTTAATGACAATGAACTCTGTCATCCTCGGGGTGACCCTGAATACGATCGGCTCCACAAAATTCGGCCCCTTGTGAACTACTTCAACCAACAGTTTGGCAGCCTTGTTTACTCCTGATCAAGTTGTCTGCGTTGATGATTTCCTGATTACATTTTCTGGCCCCTTGTCTTTCAAACAGTATCTTCCCAGCAAGCGTGCCAGATATGGGGACAAGATGTATAAGCTCTGTGACAGGGCAACAGGCTATACATATAGTTTTATGGTTTACGAGGGAAAAGACAGTCACGTGGAGCCTGAGAACTGCCCAGACCACATAGGGAGCGCTGGCAAGATTGTTTGGGACTTGGTGTCACTCTTATTCTGAAAGGGGTACCACTTTTACGTGGACAATTATTACACAAGAATGCCACTTTTTAGTCACTTGTTTGCTCATGGAATTGGCGCATGTGGCACAGTGCGATCTAATCGCCGGGGCTTACCCCAGCAGCTTGTAGAGTCCCATCATAGACTGGGGGAGAGAGCCTGCTTGAGAAGTAATAATTTGCTCACAGTGAAGTGGAGAGATAATCGGAATGATTTCGTTCTGTCCTCCCTTCACCCAGATATGACAGTCGAAATTCTAACGGCGACTGGTGTGGAGAAACCCCGTGTCCACGAATACAATCCTAATATGGGAGGGGTGGACCTCAACAACCAGTTGATGGCGCCATACTTAATTGCCTGCAAGGCCAGACGCTGGTACAAAAAAGTGTCTGTATACTTATTCCAATTGGCTCTGCTGAACGCTTATGTGCTATACAAAGCTTCAGGAAGAACTGGATCCTTCCTTAAATTCCAGTAAGAGATCATCACAGCTCTTCTGTTTCCAGATGGTGCTGTGGCCCAACTTCCCAATCCAAATCCAGTGAGCCGGCTGCATGAGAGGCATTTTCCATATGTCCTCCCTGGTACCCCAACCCAACAATCACCCTAAATAAGATGTCGTGTCTGTAGCAGGCGCAGATATAGGTGTGACACCCACTATTATTGTACTTCCTGTCCTGGCCAACCTGGTCTTTGCATCGGTGAATGTTTCGAACGCTACCACACACTAGTGGAGTAATAGCGTAGGGTATAGCATGGCACAGTCTAGGGTACACTTTCACAGGGTCTCCAAAGATGCCATCTCATTTTGAGAGACCCGAACCTGGAACCGTTACAGTTACAAATAAAAAAGTAAAAAAAATATATATATAAAATAAAAAAGCCAAAAATAGTTGTCGTTTTATTGTTTTCTCTCTCTCTCTATTCTCTCTCTATTGTTCTGCTCTTTTTACTGTATTTTGCAACTGCAATGTTTTATTGTAGGCACTGTAGAAGTTGATTTCACCACCACAGTTATAAAAAAACAAAGAGCAATCTATGCCAAAGCATGGAGGCAGGGATGGAGCGGTGATTTGCCCCTAACATTAGGGGCAGATTGCCCCCATTTTTTGGCATATATTTTTTACTCTTTTTTTGGCACAGATTGTTGTTTTTTCGAGTTAATGTTTTATTGCTACCATTGTTTGCTTTTCAGGTACACCATTCAGCTGCAGCACTGATATATTTATCTTGACAGCAACAGCGTTTGTTCTCACGATACGTAAATCGGTGACTCCAGCGCTGTAGGAGGTGATTTCACCACCACAATTAAAAAAAAGGTGCATGTATGCCCATCATTAGAAGTGGGTGGATGCAGGGAGGTATTCTAATGGTGGGAATAACCACTGATCAATCTCTTTTTTCCTTCAGCCCACAGGCTGCATGAAAAAAAAAGAACATTACAATATATGCCCAACAAGGACCAGCAACGTACTGGTATGTTGCTGGACTTTGAGTGGTTATACCAGAATGATGCCTGCAAAATTATAATAACTTTTTTTTTTTCACAAAGTTGTCACTAAATGATATAAATGATATTTTTTTGTTTTTTTGTCATTTTTTAATCACTTATGACAAAAAATAAAATATTCAATGTGCTCAACAAGCCTCTCAGCAAATTCCTTGGGGTGTCTACTGTCCAAAATGGGGGCATTTGGGGGGGGGGGGGGTTGTACTGCCTTGACGTTTTAGCACCTCAAGAAATTAGATAGGCAGTCATAAACTAAAAGCTGCGTAAATTCCAGAAAATGTACCCTAATTTGTAGACTTTCGCACAAAACAAAAAATATATACGCTTATTGAATTTTTTTTTTACCCAAGACATGTGGCTGAATGCTCTTTGGCCTAAATGTATGACTTTTTTTTTTTTTTAATAACAAAAATTAGAAAATATTATTTGTTTTCAAAATTTTTGGTCTTTTTTCATTTATATCGCAAAAAATGAAAAAACGCAGAGGTGATCAAATAACCACCAAAAGAAAGCTCTATTTGTGGGAAAAAAAGAATTTTGTTTGGGTACAGCATTGCATGACTGTGCAATTGTCAGTTAAAGTGACGCAGTGCCAAATTGTAAAAAGTGCTCTGGTTGGGAAGGGGGAAAAAATCTTCTGGGGCTGAAGTGGTTAAGGCTGTGTGTTGAGTTATTCTGAGGGGACAGCAAATTTACACTGTTATACAAGCTGTACACTCACTACTTTACATTGTAGTAAAGTGTAATTTCTTCAGTGTTGTCACATGAAAAGATATAATAAAATATTTACAAAAATGTGAGGGGTGTACTCAATTTTGTGAGATACTGTATATTGGACTTTTTTTTAAGGCCTCAGTATTTTAGTTGGTAGACTGAATTACTCACTGGCTTACTATATATTTTAGGTTTGCTGGTGGTGATATTCCCCCACTTTTGTGAGATACTGTATATATATAATTTAAATTAATAATAATTTATATATATGCAAAAATGATTCCGATTTTTTTTTTTTTTTTTTTTTACTATTTCAAAGACTGTAATTCTGAAGATGCAGACCTCAGATCTATCTTCTATAGCCTACTGACTTTTTAGTGCTAATGTGGCTCACTTTCATTATAAACTAACATCTTTAAGAATGCCCCAAAAAATTGGCAGGTATGGTTAGACTCTGAAAAAGAAGCATAATCTATTATACAATGTTCCTCACAGAAAGGAAGACTGAGTGAGGGCTTTCTGTGCTGCTCTTTCATGTCAAGATGTTCAAAATGATCTTCAGAAATAAATATGAGGAACATTTACGTCAATGTGGCTTCAGTGTCACTACTAAGACTCCTACCGCAAGCTTTAAAACAGAAAAAGAAATATATGAAGAAGACAGTGGTCATTTATGTTACAGCTCAACTCTAGCCAAAACAGTTTGTTCTGATAGATTGGAGGGGATGTGGGTAGAACCATTTGTTGGGTTCTTTTTCCCTACATTTTCTGTCTTTATACTTCCTAACAAATGAGAAACATATACAATAGAAACAGGAAGACACTTCAAGTACAGTGGGGAAAGATAAGAATCCCTTTAAGAATCCCTTTAAGGCTTATATTACTGTCAGTCCCTTCTTGGTCAGATAACCACTGTAATGCCGCGTACACACAATCGGAAATTCTGCCAGCAAAAGTCTGATGTGAGCTTTTGGTTGGCAATTCCGACCATGTGTATGCTCCATCGGACTTTTGCTGGTGGAATTTCTGCCAGCAAAAGATTGAGAGCAGGTTCTCTATTTTTCCGACGGAAAAAGTTCCTATGGGAAAATCCGATCGTCTGTAGCAATTCCGACGCGCAAAATTCCTACGCATGCTCGGAATCCATTCGACGCATGCTCAGAAGCATTGAACTTCATTTTCTCGGCTCGTCGTAGTGTTGTACATCACCGCTTTCTTGACGGTCGAAAGTTCAGAGAAATTTTGTGTGACCGTGTGTATGCAAGGCAAGCTTGAGCGGAATTCTGTCGGAAAAACCATCCAAGGTTTTTTTCCGACGGAAATTCCGATTATGTGTACGCGGCATTAGACTCTTATTTTCCTGCTGTCACTAGGGTAAACTTAAAGTGTTACTAAACCCAGGACCCTGTATTTACTATATCTGGTCTTCCACAGTACACAGAACATGGAAATGTAATTATTTTAGTAAATATAAACTTCTTTTCTCATCAGCAGTATATAACAGTCATATGACTATCAGTGTCTGGTTAAAGCTTGTAGGAGGAGTTTTCATTCTTCTCTGACTCCTATGAGGCTGCAGGACCCCTGACCATCTGTCTGGACAGTGCTAATTGGTCCTGTGCTGATCACATGCACCCTCCCAAGGAAAAAAAAACTCTCTAGCAATACACACCAAACTGAGCATGTGCAGAGTACCTCTAAGGCTCTATTCTATCAGGAGATAGATTGGGGACAGTGGAAGAAGGGGAGGGATCAGAGAAGACAGGCTCAAATAGGCCTTTTTCATAATGCAGATGATTAACTCCCTAGGTTCCACAGTGAGTATAACAAGCATGCTTTACTGCATATACTGCACACACTGTTTACTGTTGTGGGTTTAGTAACCCTTTAAGGATGAATCGTCCCATTAAGGTTACAGACAGTGACAAAAACAATAAAAGTAGGGTGTGCCTTTGTTTATTTTATTCAAAACAAAAGAAAAAAAAAGAAGATTTGGCTGGAGATGAGTTTTGACTATGATAATATTATCTTTTTTTGCATATTTAAGAGACTGACACAAGTCTGTGTAAAAATGAAGCAGTGTAACATTTTATAAAGTACCAGGCATACTATCTGGAGCACATGCTTTAAGAATCACAAAGAGTAAACCGGTGACAGAAATCAGGCTCTGTGTGCAGCATGTAGATACCTGCTCACATTTTTGGAGGAGGAAATGGGAAAAGGCTATTCCCAGCTACAGAAGAGGCTCCGAATCGCAAAGCTCGCGCTTAAAGCAAAACAATAGCCCATTTCCTGGTCTCCGTGGAAACTGGGCTCTTGCTGGTAAGATGTGTGCGTTTGATCCATATACATATTAAAATATACAAAATATGTAAATATTACAGTGTTCCATTTACATAATAGAAACTTCAACAAATCATTTTTGTATGAATGCAGTCTATCTCGGAAAGATAAAAACAATGCCATGAAATATTCCACAACTTTGCTGAGTAGGTGATCTATGTTACAAGAAGACAACTTCATTAAAATAAAATAGAGCTACCCTCAGGTATCCACCCTAATTTACCAAAATACAGTATGGTATATACCGTATGGTATAGAGGTAGGTTATTAAAATGTGCTTTGAACATATCCATTTCCCCAAACCTTTATGCTAGACAGTTTGGTCCGTTACAGAAAGAGAAAAAAGAAATCATATATTTTTGCAGGATCAACAGCTAATAAAGCCGAGTTACAGATGGGCTCAGAAAAACAAAAAACTGCTAAAAAAAACTGCTGTGTTAATGCCGGTGACAGACTTTGTGCCAATACTTAACACAAGCAGGAAGCAGAGCCTGTATATGTAATGAGCAAATATAGTTGTCTCAATATGTATAAAATTACAAATTATACAAAGAATTAAGGTTTTCAAAATGTTATTAATTATTTACCGTATATTAAACCTAAAAATGTGTCACATAAATCTTAGTTCTGAAAGTAGAAGAAGCTGGTTAAATTAGGAAGACCATAGGAGCCTAATCTGTATTAAACTATGTAAATGCTGAGGAAGAAAGTTACAAAGTAAAAAAAGTTAAATGTTACCACCTTTGAGTCTCTAAACATGCAGTCTAATCCCCATACGCATATTGTGTCCTCCCTTTATAACCTTCTCCTAAACAAGATTTTTTCTGATAAACCTTCCTACTTCATTGAATGGGAAAGGGAACTACAGTGTCTTGAAAAAGTATTTTCCAAATTCTGTCATGTTACAACTCAAAACGTAAATGTATTTTATTAGGATTTTATGTGATAGACCAACACAAAGTTGCACATAATTGTGAAGTGAAAGGCAAATGATAAATGGGTTTCAATTTTTTTTACAAATAAATATGTGAAAAGTGTGATTTGCATTTGTCAATACTTTGTAGAACCACCTTTCACTGCAATTACAGCTGCAAGTCGTTTTGGGTATGTCTCTACCAGCTTTGCACATCAAGAGAATGAATTTTTTGCCCATTCTTCTTTGCAAAATAGCTCTGTCAGATTGGATGGAGAAGGTCTGTGTACAGCAATTTTAAAGTCTTGCCACATATTCTCAATTGGATTTAGGTCTGGACTTTGACTGGGCCATTCTTACACATGAATATGCTTTGATCTAAACAATTCCATTGTAGCTCTGACTGTATGTTTGGGGTCGTTGTCCTGCTGGAAGGTGAACCTCCGCCCCAGTCTCAAGCCTTTTGCAAACTCTTAACAGGTTTTCTTCTAAGATTTCACTGTATTTGGCTCCATCCATCTTCCCATCAACTCTGACCAGCTTCCCTGTCCCTACTGAAGAAAAGCATCCCTACAACATGATGCTGCTACCACCATGCTCCACAGTGAGGAACTGTGTTGACAGGGTAACAAGCAGTGTTAGTTTTCCACCACATATAGCGTTTTGCTTTTAGGCCAAAAAGTTCAATTTTGGTCTCATCTGACCAGAGTACCTTCTTCCACATATTTGCTGTGTTCCCCACATGGCTTCTTGCAAACAGCAAACGGGACTTCTTATGATTTTCTTTCAACAATGGCTTTCTTTTTGCCACTCTTCCATAAAGGCCAGATTTGTGGAGTGTACAACTAATAGTTGTCCTCTGGACAAATTCTCCCACCTGAGCTGTTAATCTCTGCAGCTCCTCCAGAGTTACCATGGGCCTCTTGGCTGCTTCTCTGATTAATGCTCTCCTTGCCCGGCCTGTCAGTTTAGGTGGACGGCCATGTCTTGGTAGGTTTGCAGTGGTGCCATACTCCTTCTATTTTCGGATGATGGATTGAACAGGGCTCTGTGAGATGTTCAAAGCGTGGGATATTCTTTTATAACCTAGCCCTGCTTTAAACTTCTCCACAACTTTATCCCTGACCTGTCTGGTGTGTTCCTTGGCCTTCATGGTGCTGTTTGTTCACTAAGGTTCTCTAATAAATCTCTGAGGGCTTCACAGAACAGCTGTATTTATACTGAAATTAAATTACACACAGGTGGACTCTATTTGCTAATTAAGTAACTTCTGAAGGCAGTTGGTTCCACTAGATTTTAGATAGGGGTATCAGAGTAAAGGGGGCTGAATACAAATGCACGCCACACTTTTCACATATTTATTTGTAAAACATTTTGAAAATCGTTTATCATTTTCCTTCCACTTCACAATTATGTGCCACTTTGTGTTGATCTATCACATAAAATCCCAATAAAATACCTTTACGTTTTTGTTTGTAACATGACAAAATGTGGAAAATTTCAAGGGGTATGAATACTTTTTCAAGGCACTGTAGGTGTCATTTTCATTGAGGAAGAAGTCCACAAATCTTGAATCTTAACTCATAAACTCTTTATTGCGAATAAAGCACAGGAGTGAAATTATAAAGTCATTACAAGATGGTATCATTGCCCCTGGATTTTACATAAAATTCCAAATGTATCTGACCGCCGCTAGCGATGTCTATCTCATATAGGCACCTGCAACATATATGGTGTAATTGCCCTTCTCTGCACCCATTCTGGGACAATGTCTTGATATATAATACTTTTACCTCAGACACAGTGCCCTAAATTCCTTAAATAGCACCATAATCAATGCTCCCAGAATCTATTTCTGGGGTCCAGAAAGGAATTTTACGTTTCTTTTTAGTGGCTACCGTGGCGGTAATAAAGAGAAATTGGAAGTCCCAGTCCATACGCTCTATAGCAGAATGGTTAACGTAACTGAAAAGCCTTATGAGGATGGAAGAGCTATCAGAATAGCTACAAGATCAACAATCTTATTCTGAGGAAATATGGCTCCCTGACATATCTTTTATAAACAATTCCAATTTTGCAACCTTACTATCCTAGAATTCTTTTACATGTCCTTCCTAAATCCAATTTTTTTCACATAGTATTGGATATCTCACCAGCGAGTCAATTTCTCCCCCCCTTTTTTTTTCTTTCCTTTCCTTTGTCCTTATTCCTTTATTTTCAACTTTGGTTTTTGCTATTTAACATCTCGATTATACAAGTTTTTCTTTCTCTTTTTGGACTTATATGTCTCAACTTGCTTACTTCTTTTAAATTTGCAATGTTGTTTTAATTCCCTTAAAGCAATCTATACCAAGAGCAATCTTAAATACTTAAAACAATCTATACCTATGTTGTCAGTTGTATTTTGTAGTACCCATAAACTCTACTTTAAACTTAAGTTTCATTTCTCCCTTTTTTGTAAATTCTTATGATGAAAATCTTAATAAAAATGTACTATTTAAAATGTGAATATGAGAACCTGTCAGGTATGCAATTGCATGCAATGGTATGTAAAGTAAAAAGCTGCATGTGCCCAAGCTGTGAATCACTGTCAATGATTTGTGATGTGACAAGGAACTCCCTTTCAGCTTTCACTCTTGTGTCACAACACTATTTACTGTCTGCCAAAAAGATCTGTGATGAGTGTTAAGCATGTTTAATCTGCTGATGGACATCTCAGCTTAGCTGTGATTATTATGGACAGTGCAGTACCCACATAGTGGTTAGCTAGCTGCCTTTGGTACCATACATTATGCAACCGTGTCAATATAATTTTTGTGTTCTAAAAACAATACAGAAAACAAAGTTAGGATTATTAAAAACAGATGCAGATTTCTAGGAGACTTGATGAGCTTTTTTTTATTGCAGAGTTTCTTACTGATTAGGGTAGTTTTACATGCAAATTATACAACGATTTGTACTGCTTCTCTTCTTGGTGGCCCTAAACTTTGTATGTCATTTATATATCCTGACTATATCTACAGCTGTATAATTGACATAATAAAGAAAATGCAGTGCCCTTCTCCTTCTGTAGTGACCTACCCCTGTTGCCCCTTGAGATCACCAGCATTGTGGGTGGTGTACAGTGGGTCCCACATGATTGCCAAAAAGAGGCACTTTTTGTTTATTTTTGGAGTGATGATCCCTCACAGCAAGAGCTGTGAAAATGTGGAATAGACTCCCTCAAGAGCTGGTTCTGGCCAGCTCAGTAGATTGCTTTAACCACTTAAGCCTCAGACTATTTGGCTGGCCAAAGACCAGAGCACTTTTTGCAATTCAGCACTGCGTCGCTTTAACTGACAATTGCGCGGTCGTGCGATGTGGCTCCCAAACAAAATTGATGTCCTTTTTTTCCCACAAATAGAGCTTTCTTTTGGTGGTGTTTGATCACCTCTGTGGTTTTTATTTTTTGCGTTATAAACAAAAATAGTGCGACAATTTGGAAAAAAACGCATTATTTTTTACTTTTTGCTATAATAAATATCCCCAAAAAATATGTAAAAAAAACATTTTTTTTCCTCAGTTTAGGTCGATACGTATTCTTTTACATATTTTTGGTTAAAAAAATCACAATAAGCGTTTATTGATTGGTTTGCGCAAAAGTTATAGCATCTACAAAATAGAGGTTTTTACTAGTAATGGCGACGATCTGTGATTTTTATCATGGCTGCGACATTATGGCGGACACATCGGACAATTTTGACACATTTTTGGGACCATTGTCATTTTTACAGCGATCAGTGCTATAAAATTGCACTGATTACTGTAAAAACGGCACTGGCAGTGAAGGGGTTAACCACTAGCTGGCTAGGAAGGGGTTAAGTGTGTCCTAGGGAGTGATTCTAACTGTTAGAAGGCGTGGCTACGAGTGACACGTCACTGATCACTGCTCCCGGTCACGAGGCAGAACGGGGAGATGCTTGTTTACATTAGCATCTCCCCGTTCTTCAGCTCCGTGAGACGATCGCGGGTTTCACCGCGGACATTGAGTCCGCGGGACCCGCGATCCTACTCACGGAGCTGGCAGCAGGGTCAAAGGGATGTACAGGTACGCCCATTTGCGCCGACGTATATGTACATGCGGCGGTCGGCAAGTGGTTAAAAAAGGCCTGGGTTTTTTCCTAAATGTACATAATGTAACTGGGTGCTAACATTTATAGATAAAGTTGATCCAGGGAATATCCGATTGCCTCTCAGGGGATCAGAAAGGATTTTTTTTCCCCTGCTCAAGCAAATTGGATCATGCTGTGCTGGGTTTTTTTTTGCCTTCCTCTGGTTCAACCGTGGGTATGGCATGGTGTATATGGGATTGTATGATACTTTTTCTCTCTCTCTCTTTTATTGGTTGAACTAGATGGACTTGTGTCTTTTTTTCAACCTGACTATGTAATTATGTAACACGTGGATCCAGAAGTTGTCAACAGGTGATGATTTCATGGAAGGAAGTCAGTCACAGTATACTTTCTGCCATTACAACTAATAGCACAAGCATAACTACTATTGATGATGCTGAGGGGATGTATATATACACATGTGCCTGACCCCCATTTAAACACTGTGGTATTTAAAGATATACTATATTACCGAAAGTATTTGTACGCCTGCCTTTACATGCACATGAACTTCAGTGGCATCCCAGTCTTAGTCTGTAGGGTTCAATATTGAGTTGGCCCACCCTTTGCAGCTATAACAGCTTCAACTCTTCTGGGAAGGCTGTCCACAAGGTTTAGGAGTGTGTCTATATGAATTTTTGACCGTTCTTCCAGAAGTGCATTTGTGAGGTCAGACACAAGAAGGCTAGCAGTTTCTGCTCTTTCATCCCAAAGGGGTTCTATCGGGTTGAAGTCAGGACTCTGTGCAGGCCAGTCAAGTTCCTCCACCCCAAACTCGCTCATCCAGGTCTATATGGACCTTGCTTTGTGCACTGGTGTGCAGTCATGTTGGAACAGGAAGGGGCCATCCCCAAACTGTTCCCACAAATTTTGGAGCATAAAATTGTCTAAAATATCTTGGTATGCTGACGACTTAAGAGTTTCCTTCACCGGAACTAAGGGCCAAATTCCAACCCCTGAAAAACAACCCCACACCATAGCCCCCCCTCCACCAAATGATTTGGACCAGTGCACAAAGCAAGGTCCATAATGACATGGATGAGCGAGTCTAGGGTGGAGGAACTTGACTGGCCTGCACAAAGTCCTGACCTCAACCTGATAGAACACTTTTGGGGTGAATTACAGCAGAGACTGCGAGCCATGCCTTCTCATTCAACTTCAGTTCTTGACCTCAGAAATGTGCTTCTGGTTAAACATTCCCTTAGACACACTCCTAAACCTCATGGACAGCCTTCCCAAAAGAGTTAAAGCTGTTATAGCTGCAAAGGGTGGGCAAACTCAATATTTAACCCTGCGGACTTAGACTGGGATGCCATTAAAGTTCACGTGCATGTAAAGGCAGGTGTCCAAAAATTTTTGGTAATGTAGTGTATGTAGTAATATGCAAAAAAAATGGTAATATTCTGTGGGAATAGTGTGGATATACTGCCAATTACTATGATAATGCATACAGTATAATGTGATAGTTATATGAGTAAAGGATATTTGTTATTGTTGCTTATGAATTTCAAACAGATATTTGTGCACAGGTATATACCCTTATCTGATTAGAGGGGAGTATCCCTTAGATGTTTGCTGATCAAGGGGAGGGCCATCTAAAGGTAATATATGTGCACAGCAGGTAGCTCTGACAAGGGGGGTTTGCATGAAAGTGTAAGCCAGGTCGCATGCTTGAGACAGCGATTA
Organism: Aquarana catesbeiana; assembly: GCF_042186555.1. Taxonomy (NCBI): domain Eukaryota; kingdom Metazoa; phylum Chordata; class Amphibia; order Anura; family Ranidae; genus Aquarana; species Aquarana catesbeiana. The sequence goes on along the minus strand of NC_133336.1, from coordinate 99,235,511 downwards.
CTTGTTGCTGAATAATTTGAACCATTGAACATTATAGGGTTTTGACACATACCTTTGTGAGTACAAGACATGCTTTTACAATAAAGATGCGTTGAAGATACCACACAATGTGTTTTCCATTTGTTCTATAGTGCTTAAACATGGCATTGAGTAATTATCTTCAGAGCAAGAGGGACTCTCACCACATAAGAAGTTGATGTCTGCTGGGTGCAGGCTTTACAGAGATTATTCAGGTCTATGATTGTAGAGCAGAGGCACCAAGGTAAAGCAACATTTTTAAATGGACAAGTACATCAATGATAAATGGAGGAGGAAAGACATTGATGCAGAGGCTGAAATATCCACCCATGAAAATGTGAGGTCTTATGGGGCTTCAATCCTAGATCTGTTGAATGGACTCAAAGACAACAGCTAAGGAAGGGTAGCACAGGTTTCATGGGTGGCATGCTGCAAGTGCATGAGCCTGAGAGAAAGTCCATAAGGGACAAGAGAGAGTGCATGTGGGACAGAGAGAAGCAGCGATGAAGCTGTAGAGAGAGGCCCAGGTGGGACACAAACAGCAAGGAAGCTGTAAGGAAGACTCATAGCTGAGGTGCAGTGTCTGTGCATAAACACTGGGACGTGTTTCATGGTCAAGTGGTTCAAACAAAGGTACTAAAGTTCAGGAGGGATCCTGAAGAGGTACTTGGAGAAGTACAGTTGCCACAAGAGAGCCAGGAGGCTGAATGTTATGTTTTGCAGTAATGGTGAGAACCTCCTGCGTGAAAAGACATACTTGTGTGAAGTTTTTGATGTTTGATTAAATAAAAGTGGGCAGGAAACTATATCTGGTGTGGAGTAAACTCACGGTTTTGACGCTACCACTGAGCTAAGAAACTCTGCTGTATCACAATACCTATACCGTATATGTAGATAGATAGATAGATAGATAGATAGATAGATAGATAGATAGATAGATAGATAGATAGATAGATAGATAGATAGATAGATAGATAGATAGATAGATAGATAGATAGATAGATAGATAGATAGATCTATTATCTATCTATCTATCTATCTATCTATCTATCTATCTATCTATCTATCTATCTATCTATCTATCTATCTATTACACTACTTTGTATACAGAAATAAGTGCTCCTTGAGGTATGCTGTGTCTTATTTACTCTTGACCCCTGAACTCTGGTAAAACCTACTCTTGATGCCTGCAATCTGTATAATACTTACATTTGACCCCTGCACTCTGTGCATTACACACCCATTACCCCTGCACTCCGTGGGTTACTTACTCTCGACCCTTGCACTTTGTGTGTTACTTACTCCTCACCCCTGTACTCCGTGCATTACTAATTTCTGACACTTGCACTCCATACACTATTTACTCTTGGCCCCTGCAATACACTCTTGACCTCTGCACTCTGTGCATTATTTACTATTGACCAGTGGCAGCAGCTCCATTAGGGGCGCCGCCCCCCTAATCAATGCGCCCAGACCCTAATCTACATACAGGGCGCTGGACGCATGGATTTCCTTAAGGTTTTTTTTATTTTTTAAGCACATGATTAGAGTCTGAGGCTCTAATTGGCTTCAAAAGGGTGGGCTCGGGGGGGGCAGGGCACTGCGCCCCGTGCCCACCCAGTTATGTGACAATAGCAAATTAATATTCACTATTGTCTTCCTGCTTCTCCTCCCGGCCAATCAGGAAGCGGGTCTTAAGAGAGAGGAGTAGAGACCGTATTGGCTGGGAGCAGAAGCAAGGGGGAAGCCACAGAGGAAGAGATGCAGGGGGAAGCCACCAAAGCTGCCATGACCTGGATGGGGTAAGTGCAGGGCTGGTGAGCAGATGGGCAAGCGGCGGGTGGGGGTTTGTTCGCCAATTGACCGACCGGGGGGTGTGTTACTTACTCCTGATCTCTGCATTACTTATTTATGATTCAGAGCAGAGTAAGCGCAGGCTTTATTTAACTCCTTTAAGCCCTTCCCACTGTTCCCACACTTTGGTCACACCCACAATTCCCCACAACACGTATGCATGCTGCATCATTTCCCTATTAAAGATGCCCAAGGTATTTTGTCTTTATACCCTGAATGTCTGCCTCTTGCTCCAAAAGTCTGTGACCATTTTGTTTTGTGGTGTTTTAAAAATAAGGGCAAGCTTTTGTGGTTGTGGCTACAAATGGGTGTTTGATTTTAAAAGTATGTGTGGTCAGTGGATTTGATTTTGAAAATCAGGTTAGCTTATGACGGAGCTTAAACTAACTAGCAAAGTAAAGGGAAAACGTGTCAAATATGGGAACTGACTTGTCTCAAAGGTGAGAACTCTTGGGCTGTCATCCTTTTCATTGCATCACTACATGGGAGGGCACTGATCTGAAACAATCGGCCAGAAGTCCTTACTTCACTGGCTGAAGGCTTATTTGAGTCAGTAGTAGAACTGAATCTATTAATGCACTTTGTAAAATACTAATAAATTATCCTGATGCATTTCATTTGCCAAAAAATACTAATTAATTTTTACCCAGAATTTGTTCTGAGTAAGCAATGTACCTTCTTCTTTCTACCTTCGAGCCCCTGCATTCTTACATTAATCTGTTAACCTTCCCTTGATGCTTTCACTTTCTAACACACGCTTTATGAGTTCCTTCCATTGAATGTTCAGAAACGTTTTGTTCTTTTTTTTATACCTTTATATAAGAAAGTTTAAACAAATGAAAAATGTTACATGCAGCTTTTGATTGTACAAGTAAGAATGCTCCCGTTGACTTCTCTTATTTTTTCTTATCTGTTTTCAGAACGTTTTCCAACAGGCATGGTGCACAGTAATAAAGAACAAGCAGGACTTGGATTTATATAGGTTCTGTCACCGCTGTGGCAATGAATATTTAATTCAAGACCAAAGTGTTATTTTTGAATAAACTCTGACATTTAAAACAAGATCTGCTAACTCTCAGGTGCAAGCACCTAGCACATACTGTACCTACCGCAGCCTGTAATAACCCTGCTTTACCCCAGTTCTGAGCCATCCTAATCAGGTAAATCTCCAATATTTCCTGGTAGTGCTGAAGCCCACTTTTTCTTGCCATCCACACGCAGAAAAAGATGGGCAATCTTCAACATGTCCAGTAAGTTCCAGAGATATGCTCTATCAAAATACTATGGCATCCAGAAGTCGTATAGGGCAGTGGTCATCAACCCTGTCCTCGGGGCCCACTAACAGGCCAGGTTTACAAGATAACTGAAATACATCACAGGTGATATCATTTGCTGCTCAGTGATTGCAGTATTCTAGTCTGCATCTTCCCAAAGTAATACATAAAACCTGACCTGTTAGTGGGCCCTGAGGACAGGGTTGGTGACCACTGGTCTAGGGGACTGCAGACTGCTGAAGGTAGGGCCTGATTTAAACCTTGGGGGGCCCAAGGCACTTTAGGTTCAGGGGGGCTCATACACAGAGCTGGTTTACATTCTCAATGACAGTCACATGTTTTTAAAACGCATGGCACAATGTAATTCTGAGGTCATGCGTGCACACACACACGCAGTCATAGCACTCTATGTGTGGTTCGCTTGAGCTGCCAATAGTCATTTTTAAAAACAATACATTATCCAGTCCAGAGTAAAAACCTTAAGCCCCTTTCACACTGTGGCGGCGCTTTACCGTCGTATTTGCGGTGGTATTCGGCCACTAGTGGGGCACTTTTACCTCCTTGCTAGCGGCCAAGAAAGGGTTAAAACCACCACTGCTGGGGCAGCGCGATATAGCCACGCAGCCCCACTGATTTCAATGGGCAGGAGCAGTGTATACACCGCTCCTTCACCGCTCCAAAGATGCTGCTAGCAGGACTTTTTTTAGCGTCCTGCCAACGCAGGGGCTTTCACATTAGAGACACAGCAGCGGCTCTTTCAGGTGCTATTTTTAGCGCTGTAGCGCCTGCGAAGTGCCTCAGTGTGAAAGGGGTCTTACAGATAATGGCCAGCAAACTCTTACTTCCCAAGATACATTTAATAAAAGAAAGAAATTATTATATATTTTAATGAGCAAAGCCCTCTGATTCCTCTTGTACCAAATTGTATTGTAACTGTAATCTCTGCCTTAATTTTGTAAAGTGATGCGCAAACTGTTGGCGCTATATAAATCCTGTATAATAATAATATTAATAACAATAATAATATTTTTTATATTTTTTTGATTATTTAATAAAAATGTTTATTTTTTTATGATTTTTTTTTATAGAGGGGGGCCCCTTCTGTCAGGGGGCCCAGGGCAGTTTCCCCTTTTGCCTCCTTATGAATACAGCACTGGCTGCAGGTATATATAAATGCACCTCTAGGTACTTACCTGTAAGTCACTTTCTTTTTCAAGTGACAAAGTCACTTTACGTGATATAATTACAATTTGTTCTTAATTGTGCTCTACTGATACAATATTTCAAAGTCAAATGTAAGGACAACATCTAGATGATTCTCTCAAGCTGGAAATTGCCTCGTTGTGGGTGAACCAAAAATATCTTTAACTCATTTTCAGTGAACACATATTCTGAGTAATCACAACATTTAAAGTAAATTGCATGTCAACCCAAAAACTTAATTCAAATGAATAATTTTGAATGCCCCTACAAATGTAATATTGCATTGTTTGTTATATTTTTCATTAGCAATGAGCTAAATGTTCTATTTTCTTCCTTCCATCCTGTAAAGGTAGTGTAGATAGCATGACAACATTTACACACTGTTATTGAACAGTGTGTGCTCCAGCTGCCCGCCTCTGTTCTCCCTACATCAATGGAAAATGCAGAACAGCAACGTCACCCGTAGCAAAATTCCTTGATGTCAGTGATTTAAAAGCCAAACATTAGATACATTTTTTTTTCTTGTTTTGGAGAATAGGAAAAGGTTATAACCTATACCATGTTTTTATTAATATATGTTATCTCAATTGGAGACATTTTCCCTCACCCCTTGTCATGATGACAGGGTGTCAATGGACATGAAATTATGGGAAATCTCTATAATGGGAACAAAGACAAGGAAAAAAAAATTCTAGTGGAGGGAAAGAGGAAAAAATAAATGTCAGGATGCCATCAATAAAAGAAACAAAGGCAGCACTCTATAGGAAAAAGTCAAAAATATGTAAATATATGTATTAGTATATCAAATTGAATACACCTTGGATTCAATTAAAAAACTATTTATTGCACTTAGATTAAAGCCCAACAATATCCATAGGGCTATAGATGTTGGTGTGAACAGCAGTAGAAGAAAAATTGTAACTGTACAATTAATCAAAAAAGTTTAAAAATGGTACCACCATATGATCTTGAAAGAAAGATGTATGTACATATATGTCTATATATGTCTTTCTGTCCAGCTAACACTCATGGTCCTAATTTCTTTCACCGGTGTCATACAACTAAATGATGAGGGTGAACCCTTCTAGTGGAGTCAGAGACAGCAATAAAAACCTTGCAGAGATCTACTTTATTCTATACTTATTGTAAAAGAAGAATACAGGAAGTAAAATAGAGTTTTCGTTTTCCTTGTGTCTTTAACCACCTCAATACTGGGCGCATTCACCCTCTTCCTACCCAAGCCATTTTTTAGCTTTTAGCGCTGTCGCATTTAGAATGACAATTGCGGGGTCATGCAACACAGTACCCAAATTAATTTTTTTAATCTTTTTTTCACAAAAATAGAGATTTCTTTTGGTGGTATTTAATCATTAGTAGGATTTTTATTTTTTACTAAAAACCAAGAAAAAAAAGAATGAAAATTTTGAAAAAAAAAAGTTTTTCTTATTTTCTGTCAGTAAATGTTGTAAATAATTAATGTTTCTCCTTCAATTATGTGCGCTGATGAGGCTGCACTGATGGGCACTGATAGGCTGTACTAATCGGCACTAATGAGGTGGCACTTATGGGCACTGATGAGGCGACACTTATGGGCACTGGTAAGGAGGCACTAGTATGCCGCACTGATGGGCACTGATAGGTGGCACTGATATGTAACACTGGTGAGCACTAATAGGTGGCACTGGTGGGCACTGATAGGTGGCACTGGTGGGCACTCAGAGGCGGCAGTGGTGGGCACTGAGAGGCGGCACGGATAGGCAGCACTGATGGGTGATGCTGATAGGCACTGATGGGCAGCACTGATGGGCACTGATGGTAGGCATTGATGGGCAGCACTGATGAGCAGGCACTGATGGGCACTGATGGGAGGCACTGATAGGCATTAATTGGTGGCACTGCTGGGGCTTTCCTGTAATCAGAGCACTGATTATCAGTGCCCTATTTACCTGCCCAGGTCTCCTCTGGGAGGAGATGCCACTGATCGGCACTCCTCGTCACACACTCTGTCAGTGTGAGGCGAGGAGAGCAGATTCACGGCACTTCCATATTTACGTGTGACCGGTTGTGATTGGACAAAGCCGATCACATGGTTAAAGAGCCGCGGCTCTTCACAGAGATCAGGGTTACGCAGTGTCCTAGCAACATGGCGCTGCCATGATCGCTACACTGCACGCCACCATGATAGAGGCCGTTGTGGGGCGCGGTCATATGATGTCCTCCCAGAACGAGAGCCACACCATCCCTCCATCATTTGACGGGGGGCGGGCAGCAAGCCGTTAATCTAATATAGAAATTGCATGTTATTTTTTTTGTTGCTAATTGTTTAAATCATTTTTTTCTCATTTTATTTTTAGTTTTTTATTCTGTGCGATAGTTTGTCTCTATGGTTTTCTATACTTTTAAAGAAAAAAAATATTTAAATCCAATTTGATAAAGAAAAAACTAAGTTACTTACTGGTAACGTTCTTTCCCGGAGTCTTTCAGGACAGCCACCTGAGAGCTTGGCTCCTCCCTTCTGTTGGAAACACCTGCGCCAGCATGTATAAATTTCCTCCTCCCCTGCTGGCTCCTCAGTTCTTTAAAGAGCACCTCCAGTCCGCTGGGGAGACACAAGAACATATGATAAACACAATTCATTATATCACACTTCCTGTAAGGAAATCTCTATGTCTTGATACACAATTGGGTGGGCACCCGGCTGTCCTGAAAGACTCCGGAAAAGAACGTTACCAGTAAGTAACTTAGTTTTTCCCCTAATCGTCTTTCAGGACAGCCACCTGAGAGGATAAACGAGCACTTACCCCTAGGGCGGGACCATGGCTTGTAAGACCTTGCGTCCAAAGGTCTGATCTTTAGCCACCCAAAGATCCACTCTATAGTGTCTTACAAAGGTGGCAAAGCTGAACCAAGTTGCCGCTTTACAAATCTGTTTCGGCGTTGCTCCAGCTCTCTCTGCTTGCGACGCAGCCATTGCCCTGGTGGAGTGTGCCCTGATACCCTCTGGGACTAACCTATAAGCCTGTTCAATGGCTTCTTTTAGCCATCTGGCTATGGTATGTCTTGTGGCCTTGTGCCCTTTCCTTACTCCAGAAATCAAAATAAATAAGGAATCCGTCTTCCTAATATCTTTGGTTGCTTCTAAGTAATTTTTTTTTTTTCATTTATTTTTGATATCACACATCTCACTACACTATCACAATCCACCCCTCTTTCCTCTCCGTCTTTTTCATTTTGTCACTTGTTAGTATCCCTCTGCAATCCTATGTTTTCCACCATCTCCATGTCCCTACCATCCTTGGCCCAGGCCTTTTACTTATATATACATATCTGTATGCGAATACTCATTGATTTTACTACTTTTGATGCCTGACAAACATACTCATGTTTATAGCCTATACTCTTTATGGACTAATGAGGTCTTTAGGGATACATCACTACCCTACTATTACACAATCACAGTCCACCTTTTTCACTTCCCTTTTTCTTTTCTATCGTTGCACCTGTTAGTATCCCTCTGTTATCCTATGTTTCCTACCATCTCCATGTTCCCTACCCTCTTTGGGTACAGGCCTCTCATTTCATGCATATATATCTTCATGCTAATACTTATTGATTTTACTTTAGATGCCTGACAAACATACTTATGTTTACAGCCTACACTCTTTATGAACTAACGAGGTCTCTAGGGTTACATCACTACACCTATGCCATGCCTGCTCGCCCCTCGTGGGGTCCCATCTGACTTCGCCCCCTCAGCTCCCTGGTGAGGCACCTGCTGCCGCTATCTTGGAGCCGCACACCTGTAGCCATGGTCAAGCTCAGTGGTGAGTATGGGGACCCATAACCCCTCCTACCCTGTGCCTTTATAACCAATACTGTGCCATTTTGCCAACTATATACTTTTTTATCTTAGGTACAATGTTACACACATCCACCCCTGAAGAGCGAGCTGAATCTCGCGAAACTAGTCAGGTAGTATGATGCCCGTGTACTATGACTGCTATTACATCCATGTACCAATATTTCTTGTTCTATATATCTTTTTTTTTTTTGGCAACTGTTGGTGTTATCTATGCATGTAAACAATTTTACTCGAATAAACCATATACTGTATTTACTACTGTTATGTTTACTGGCGGAAACGGTACCCACGTCATTTAAAGTCCCAGGGCGAATCCTTTGTTTTACTTCTAAGTAATGCAAGACACAGCTCCTTACGTCTAAACTATGGAACCTTACTTCTTGTTCCTTAGAAGGATTTGGGCAAAAGGATGGCAACACAATCTCCTGACCTCTGTGGAATTTCGAGGCCACTTTAGGGAGAAATGCCGGATCCATCCTAAAAATTATGTGATCCGGAAAAATCTGAAAAAAAGGAGGCCTGATTGATAGGGCCTCTATCTCACAGACCCTTTTAGCTGTAGTAATTGCCACCAAGAAAACTGCTTTAAACGTCAGCATCTTCAGGTTGCAATTATCCAATGGTTCAAAGGGGTGTGCTGTCAAAGTTTGCAGCACTAATGATAGATCCCACTTTGGAAAAACTTACCCTGTATCAGTCTTTGTCTGCTCAGTGATCTAAAGAGTCTGATTACCCACGGATCAGACGCTAATCTCTTCTCCAGGTAAACAGAAAGTGCTGACACTTGACTTTTAAGCGTGCTAAGACTTAGTCCTTTGTCTATCCCGTCCTGTAGAAACTCCAGGACTGCCACTGAGCCTTGTGTATTGAATTTTTTGTCTATACACCATCTGTTAAAACACCTCCATACTTTTTGGTAGATGTTCCGTGTCTCAATCTTCCTGCTTTTCAGCATTGTGTCTATTAGACGGTCTGAGAACCCTTTTGCTTCTAGCAACTGCTCCTCAGACACCATGCGGCCAAGTTCCATCTTTCCACTTGGGGGCAGTGTACTGGACCCTGGGAGAGTAGATCTTCCTGGATCGGTAAAAACCAGGGTGGTTCTACCGCGAGTTCTCTGAGCATAGAGAACCACGGTCTCCTGGGCCAATAGGGCACTATGAGAATTAGTGTTGTATTCTCCGTACGTAATTTTCTTATTACTGCTGGTAGTAGTATTGGTGGGGGAAAGGCATAGCATTTGTTGAATGCCCATGTTTGTGCCAGCGCATCTACCCCGAGCGCTCCGTCCTCTCTTTCCAGGGAGAAGAACGCTCTGACTTTCCTGTTTTCCTTTGAGGCAAAGAAGTCCACCTGAGGTGTTCCCCACTTGTGAGCAATCTGCTCGAATACCTCCTGCTTCAGTGCCCAATCGCCTTCTCTCACTCTTTTCCTGCTGAGGAAATCTGCCACCCTGTTTAAATCCCCCTTCAAATGGATTGCTGATAAAGAGAGTAGGTTTCCTTCTCCCCACTTCAAGATCTCCTCTGCTAAGGTCCACAGGGTTCCGCTTCTTGTTCCTCCCTGTTTGTTTATATAGGCGATCACTGACACATTGTCGGACCTGACCTGTAAATGCTGACCTTTCAGCTCTGTCTGGAAGGCTTGAAGTGCATACCATACTGCTCTCAGTTCCTTCCAGTTGGATGATCCCCTCCTTCTTCTTTTTCCCAAGTCCCTTGTGTTATCTGAGAGCTTAAATGCGCTCCCCACCCTACGCCGCTTGCGTCTGTGGTTAGGATTCGGGAAATGGGTAGGTTCCACAGCCGTCCCTTGCTCGTGTTCTCTATTGTCCTCCACCACCATAAGGTTCCTTTCACCATTGCTGATAAAAGAACCTTGGTGTCTAAGGACTCCTGCTTGTGATCCCACATTTTTAACAGGAACACCTGCAGTGGCCGGAAATGCAGGCTTGCCAACTGGACCGCTGGAATCGCAGATGTTAGCAGTCCCAGTGTTGACATTATCTGCCTTATGGCACACGGTATATTGGTTTGTAATAAGCTTACTTCCTTCTGAATCTTCCCTATTTTTTCTTTGGGTAGAAACAGTCTTTGTTGCGCTGAATCTATGACATACCCTAAGTATATTATTTGCTGACTGGGTTGTAAATTGGATTTTTCCAAATTTACCAGCCAACCTAGACTTTCTAAGAACGTCTGTGTGTAGCTGAGGTTTTCTAGTAACTTCCGGGGCGACTCTGCAAACAGGAGAAGGTCGTCCAAGTAAGCAATGATAGATATGCCTCTGACCCGTAATGGTGCCAGAGCTTCGGCCAGAATCTTGGTAAAAATTCTGGGCAATGAGGAGAGGCCGAAGGGTAGAGCCTGAAATTGAAGGTGCCTGGTTCCTATTCCCGTCTCTATCGCAAACCTTAGAAATTTTTGACACTCCTGCTTTTTTGGGAGTTTGGTGATGTATAATCTGTTTGGGGGTGCTCTTGAGAACTTCCTTTATTGTTCTCAGAATAAATTTGTTGGAAGATATCTCTTCCCATTGCGGGAGGAAGGCCCCCAGTCTTCCCCCCACTGGGACTATTCTGTCATTTCTTTTGGGTTTGCTCAGGAGGACAAAAAATCGCCCCTCCTTTGCCTTTCCCTCTCTGAACCCAAGGTTTCCTCTGGGTTTCCATTTTGGGAGCTGTAAATTGGGATCTTGTATTCCCTCTTTGCCTCTTCTTATTTTGTTGTGGCTGTTTCCAATTTGCCTTACGTTTCAATGGAAACGCCTTCTTCTTATCTGCCTTTCAGTCCAGCACCTTCTCTAACCCTGGTCCAAATAGCAGATCCCCTGTAAAAGGAATTCCCCAGAGTTTGGCTTTGGACGAGCAGTCACCCTGCCATGTCTTAAGCCATAATGCCCTTCTAGCGGAATTGGCTAGGGCGGAGGACCTGGCTGCCATTCAAACCAATTCTGCGGACGCGTCTGCAATATACGCAAGACCTCGCAGCAGCGTGGGAAATGAATTTAGGATCTGCTCCTTCGCAGTACCTTCCTCAATGTGAGCCTGTAATTGGTTTAACCAGAACTCTACGTTCCTAGCTACCACCATGACCGCCATAGCTGGCTTCAGGCTACCCACGGTTGAGTCCCATGACTTTTTTAACAGGAAGTCCATCCTTTTATCCATTGGCTCGGATAAAACCCCCATGTCCTCAAAGGCCAAGTCCGTGTGCCTTGACACCTGCGAGAAGGCCGCATCCAGTTTTGGAATCTTGTTCCATACTGATGCTGGATCTTCTGAGAAGGGAAATCGTCTTTTTAAGGCCTTAGAAAAAAATGGCTTTCTTTCAGGTTCCTGCCACTCTTTTTTAATAGCCTTTATAAGGACCTCATGAACAGGAAAATTCTTCTTTTCCTGTTCCCCTAGGCCCTCATACATTTGATCATGTAGTGACAATGTCTTCTTCTCTGTTGCTATACCTAGTGTGGTATAGATGGCCCCTAAAAGATGATCTACCTCATCTAATGAGAGCTTGTATTGGGATGGCTTCCTGGAATCCCCATCCAGGGCCTCCCCCTCAGACTCCTGGGAGCCAGATGTTGCACTGTCAGGCTCCTCTTCCACCTCCTCTCTAGGGGCTACTGAAGAGCCTGCACTCGTGGAGGGTATTGCCTGTGTTTTTGGTAACGTTGTTGTCGGAGGAGCAGTCTGAAGCTGTGGCATTTGGAACCCTTCAAAAAAGGTTTTGAAGGATTCGAAAGTATTGGACAATTCCTTAACCGATGCCGCTAGCTCACCCTGCTCTGAAGAATGTTCTTGTACTAGTTTAATACACTCTTTGCATAATGTCTTTTTCCCAGGTATCTTTAAGGGTAACTTTACAGAAAGGGCACCTCTTTTTTGAAACATGAGGGACCCTGGTTTTTTCTGTTTTCTGAAAAGACATAAGACAAAACCCCATAACCATTAATACACAGTACCCTTCCCCCGCACATTTGCAGGAGTGCAACACTTCAATTCGGGCTTGCCTCACCAGGGGCCCTATGCATCCACCCTCTGACACATGAGGGTCTTTAACCTACTCCCCCCCCCTCCCTTTGCCCTAACGATAGGAGGGAGGGGGGTGGTGGTTCAGGCCAGGGGAGCTCCACCCTAGGTTCCCCTTACCCCCCTTACCTTCACATGGCTGGAGCTGGTCTCTGCTGGAGCAGTGCGGTCTAGGTCCTCTGCATCCGCCATCTTCGTGTCACCTCCGGAGCCTCTGCTGTCTCTACAGCTTGTATGGCTCCTCTACAGCCCATGCCTGGCTCCTTTTCAGTGTTCGCGGCCGGAACCGGAAGCCGCAAACCCGGAAGTGCACGCCCCTTTTGGCCGGATATGAAGTCACCCGCCACAGGCGGCGCAGTCTCAGTACCCGGCATGTTTGTTTTCCACATGCTGTTGGGGGGTATGAGACTGCAGGAGCTGCGCCCCGCTTCACTGCGCTCAGCGATGAAAAGGCCGCCCCCCCCAACCTCAACCTGCGCTCAGGGATGCGGGGGTGGCAATAAGAAGAAAGTTCTTTCTGACCAGGTTAGTGTAAACCTCTGTGGTCTGTACACCAAATTCTCTGGTCTGTTCTAGGAGTCCCCACCCCTCTTTCAGGACATGTTGCCTGAGCCTCCTCTGGCTCTCCTGGCTGGTTCCTATGGTGTCTCCCCTCTGGAGGAAACACAAATAACTAAGGAGCCAGCAGGGGAGGAGGAAATTTATACATGCTGGCGCAGGTGTTTCCAACAGAAGGGAGGAGCCAAGCTCTCAGGTGGCTGTCCTGAAAGACGATTAGGGGAAAAAAGAAATTGTATGTTCAAAATAATAATATAGCAGGTTTAATAGGAGGAAGAGTGATAAATTGCAGTGTTGTATTTCAAATAAAAAGTGTACTTTAAACGTAAAAGAAATAAAGAATACATTTGGATGCTGAACTTCTAGAAAATGACTACTGCATAGGAAGGGTTCCATAGTAATGGAGGTGGTGAGCTTTTTAGTGTTTGGGTTCCCTCTTCCTTTCAGCCCAGAAGTGTGCACCTCCTTCCATTTCTCCCTGGAATAAATACACATCACCTCCAGAGGCTAGAAGACTGACTGGCCACTACAGGCTGCTCTGGGGAGGAGCTTATGCCACCAAAGGGAGGAGGAAATTAGCAAATAGCCCAGAAACTCCAGGCTCAGCATCTCCTCCTCTCTACAAAGGGTATGACAAGGGGAAGCAAGGACAGGGGGTTGTGGTGGGATATGAAGTGGCAGAGTTGCTATCTGGCAGAAAGGTTCAGTGTCTGAAGTGTTGATGTTCTCACTGTTTGTGAGAGGCAAAGTTTGATAGTCTGGGATGCAGGGGGTGCTGGGAGGCAGGGAGGTTCAGAGTCAGGAGTGCAGTGGTAGGGATGCTGAGTGGCAGGAAGATACAATATCAGGGTGCAGAATGCCAGGGATACTGGATTCTTCATGGGCCAGAATACAAATACGATCTACTTACAGTGCCTTGAAAAAGTATGCATACCTCTTTCCACATTTTGTCATGTTACAACCAAAAACGTAAATGTATTTTACTGGGATTTTATGTGATAGACCAACACAAAGTTGCACATAATTGTGAAGTGAAAGGCAAATGATAAATGGGTTTTAATTTTTTTTACAAATAAATATGTGAAAAGTGTTGCGTGCATTTGTCAATACTTTGTAGAACCACCTTTTACTGCAATTACAGCTGCAAGTCTTTTTGGGGATGTCTCTACCAGCTTTGCAAACCTAGAAAGTTACATTTTTGCCCATTCTTCTTTGCAAAATAGCTCAGGCTCCGTCAGATTGGATGGAGAGCATCTGTGAACTGCAATGTGCAAGTCTTGCCACAGAGTCTCAATCAGATTTAGGCTTTTGACTTTGACTGGGCCATTCTAACACATGAATATGCTTTGATCTAAACCATTCCATGGTAGCTCTGGCTATATGTTTAGGGTCGTTGTCCTGCTGGAAGGTGAACCTCTGCCCCAGTCTAAAGTCTTTTGCAGACTCTAACAGGTTCTCTTATAAAATTGCCCTGTATTTGGCTCCATCCATCTTCATGGTGTATTACCTTCAACACCAATGAAAATGTATTAAAAATGCCAAAGTCATACTCACAAACATTCCGAGATAAAACACATGTCATATATAAAACTCCAGTGACAGGGATAACACTTCTCTGTGGTTGGAAATCTGACACATTTCAGGAGACACGCTAACCTTTCTCAGAGCTCTGAGTCACCAAGACCAAGTCACCAGGGCCTCAGCTGATCAAAATGCAATTCAATTACATGTAACTAAATAAACCTGTACATGTTTTGGGAGGTGCATGCAGGGGTTTTTAGTGTAAGTGTGTGTGGGGGGGGGGGGGGGGGGAACTAACTCACAGTGAGAACTGGCAACTGTCAGACCTTTAGCTGCATTTGTACAAAAATAAGAGTTACCTATTGATAGTGAAAGTTGAAACTACAATTTATTTACTGTATACTCCATTAGGAGTGTAATTAAATAATACATAAGCCAATTTTACGAATGTACAGTCTCCTTGAGCTTTGGCATTCAGTCATACAGAAAACTAACCAGCACACTTAGCAAATCTATAACTCAGAATAAAAGAGATGCGGTTGGCAGAGTCTGAAGCACATGAGCTGCCACAATATAAGCAGCACATTTCCTAGGTAACAAGGCCAGCACTCTCCTCTTATAGTGCTTAACACATATATTTTTAAAGAAGCATTCAATCAGTTACCACTTTATCCATCATTTTACATTTAACCTCTACTCACCCTAGAACTACTAGCAAAATGAATGTTTTGTGCCAGTTTTGTGATGCAAAATAAAATCGATTCTCTCTAAAGCAACAAGTACAAAACTGCTAAACTGATTTAAAAAAATATATTTTCAATTATGTATTCCAAACTCAAAAAAACGTCTATTGCTCTCACTCAGCCTACTACATATTTGTTTGCTTTGCTACTGTGATCCTAATTCCTCTTGGAGGGTGACTATGTTAATTTTCCATGGTTCCATGTAGCCATCCTGCCTTGCTGGCTCCAGAGATGTACCAAGGATTACTGACAATGGCATTTGTAGAATGCATAGAGTGGTGCACAAGAATGCAACTAACATGCACAAACAAGCAGAAGTGAGAGGGAAAAAGAAAGGTTCAGATGCTCACATCATTACAAGGAGGCAGAAAAACAGGAAGGATTTAATGAAAAATAGATTAGTAGTGGATGTGTATAGATTATTTTAGGAGAATAGGGATATCATTTAGAATCACTTTAAAGTGGTTGTAAACCTCATACCTGTGTAGCAAGGTCCCAGGCCTCCTTTGATCTAATGAGAACCTTCAGGGCCAGGGACAGCTGATATCCTTCTGTATGTAGTGGGTTGTGAGGCATGGTGGGTGCAGAGTAGTTCTAGTCATTGGGCACCAGACACTTCTTGGATGCAAAAGAATGTTTATTTCTTTTAACAAACCTTTTTTTGGGGGGATAGAGGGTTAGGGCTAGGACACCCTTAGGTTGTTACAAGATTAATTGGCAGGCTCCGAGACTTCAAAAGGAGGACAGCCTTGCAGGGAAAGGCATCCATCAAGACGCCATATCTGCATGTGTAGGATCGCTGTCTTCTATGGCAACAGTCTTTAACAGTTCCTATCCTAACACAAAGCTTAACAGTTCCTTTACTTTCACTACAATCGCTCCTTGTAGTTCTTCAGCACACTGAGCTCCCGGTCTCTCACTAGACCCACTGATTCACTGCCACTGAATCCTTTGAGCTTCTTTAATCTTCACGGTGGGATCTTCCTCAAGCGTCACCCCCACTTCTCTGCTGGGTCCCTAGCTTGGCACCCTAGATACCGCACAAGCTTCACCCACACTGGCCTGCTCGGTCCCTAGCTTGACACACAAGGCTGCTCTGCAAGCGTTACCTGGCTGGGTCCCTGGCTTGATACCCACTGAAGTTACCCGATTTTTCACTGCCCCCGGTTGGTGTGAATGCTGCTCCGGTACTTGTTTCAGTTACTCACTGTGGTCCCTGGTACTTAGGCGGATAGTCCCCTACTGGCGACAGCTTCCCCTCTACCTCCGACCATGACAGATTCTCCGGCCAGCAGAATCGTCACTTCTGGTTGGACTGCAAGCCGCAATCCCAACCCTGCGCTGCTCTCTTGCTTCTGGATAGGCCCTCAGACAGCCTAGCAGCCAGATGTGCCCGGGATGGGCCCAATCTCCGGCCTAGCAGCCCGGGCAATACGACACACATCCATCCAGACACCCGTCCAGTTGGCATCGAACATAGATCACCTGACTCCACCAGAATTTATAGGCTCTCCCAGCAGGCCAAGGGATTCAAGAAAACCCCTGCCCATTGGCTGAGGTACCCCATATAACCATAACCTGACTTTCTCATATCTAGTGTTACCAAGTACCAGGCCACCTAGTGGTAGAAGAAAAAAGTGCAACGAGGCCAAACTTAGGGAGAAGTCAATGGATCTCTAACAATCAACCAGGATAACTACTCCTGGTAAGTAAATTTGTGAGGAGCAAACCAGCCTAAACTCCAGGGTGCTACACCTGAAATATGAAAAAAACATATGCTTCTATACTGTGTATTTGTCTTTATTAAGAGAACTAAATGTAATTTCTGTCTTCTGCAATAGCAAAGGTTTCACCAGAGCTCAACTGCGGTCATATGAAGGGAATCACAGTTAATGTGGTGGGAAATAAACCAAGGCAGCTAGACAATGACCATAAGTGGATTATATGGATAACAGTAATATAAAACAGGGGGTATCAGCGCTCACTGGGTTGAAAATAGAAAATAGTCTCTGAGAAGCAGCAAGAGAAAATCGTAACAAGTTTAACCAATAATATACATGAGAAAATTAAAATCCAGTGTCAATGCAATGATCATGTGGATGATGGAAGGGATATAAATTAATTAAAAAAACAGGTTACGTTGTCACTGGGGTTCCCATGGCAACGAGAGGCTGACGGCATCTACAAATGGAATGAACCTGGCAGTAAGGGAGGGGTCAATATCCCTGCTGCACTTGGCCAGACAAATGACCCGCTTGGCGGCGTGGACTGGGTAGCTTGGCGTGTTGGGGGAGGCTGCCAGCGAAGGTGGAACGCCGTATCACACGTGTCAATCTGCCAAGCCAGCTGGTATGTTGACAGGGAATTGGGTGAAGCCGCAGACCATGGTCAGATGTAAAGCCGCTCTCCCCTGGTGGTATTCAGGCAGGCGTGTGGCTGCTCCTTGGGGTAGCTGGAAATGCCCTGGTCTGGATATAGAAGCCGGGAGCCAGGTCCGGGTAGGCTCGTGCAGGTGATGTGCAGTATGCTCTTTATCATGCGTGTGAAACGCCTAGTCACAGCAACCGCACAGCTTGCGGTTCATGCTGGCTGAGTCAACGCTGGTTTCTGAGTTCGCCCGGCTTTCCGAGTCCACACGACTTCCTTAGCTTCCATCAGCGCTGCACGTCACCTGCACGAGCCTACCTTCTATATCTGGACCAGGGCATCTCCATCTACTTCAAGGAGCAGCCACACGCTTGCCTGAATACCACCAGGGGAGAGCGGTTTTACATCTGACCGTGGTCCAAGGCTTCACCCGATCCCCTGTCAGCACACCAGCTGGCTTGGCAGGCTGACACGTGTGATACAGAGTTCCACCTTACCGCCTCCCCCAAAACTCCCAGCTCCCTAGTCCACTCCGTCAAGCAGGTCCTTTGTCCGGCCAAGTGCAGCAGGGTTATTGGCCCCTCCCTTACTGCCAGGTTCATTCCATCTGTGGATGCCATCTGCTCCTCATTGCCATGTGAACCCCAGCGACACCGTAAGCTGTTTTTAAAATTAATTTATATCCCTTCCATCAGCCACATCATCATTGCATTGACACTGGATTTTGTTTTTTTTCATGTATATTATTGATTAAATTTTCAATCCATTGAGCGCTGTCACCCCCTGTTTTAAAATTTTGTCTGCTGCGTCATTCCTCTGCTATCAGCATAAGTCACTTCTGCCAAATTTTCCTGACACCAAGAGAAAAATGGTGACAGGGGAGGGATCTCCAGCTGATTGACAGCCTCCATTCTGTTCCTGTGTGCTGTGGCAAGTGGGGGGGGTGTTCCTTCTCTCCAATTAGCTCTCACCCCCTTTTTCTCAGACAAGACAAGATTTATCAAATAGGTTTTTTTTTATTAATTTTTCCTTAATACGTTAAAAGACTCAAAAACACACAAAACATTTCCATCAAATAACCCCACGTAACAAAAAAAACACAAAAAAAACTCTGCACTCACCAGGCCATACTTTAACTATTGCTCAGAAACCTCCATCATATCAGGCCCATTAACCATCCGTCTCCTAAATAAAGTTAATAACATTGTAAAACTAACCTGAGTGTTCCATTTATTATTACCTCTTAATGATACATACAGTATATACATATACAATTATTCCCCTCCAAAAAAATCAATCTCATTAATAACTTTCCTCAGTGTAGCCCTGGCCCCGGCTTTCCGGGAGCCCGATGGTGACTCCTGGGGGTAGGGATGGCTGACATACATTCTCAGGGTGCAGGTTCGTGGGCATGGTGGGTGATGAACAAGAAAGAAGTTGGGCGCCAGTCACTTTTATGCTTTTAACAATAGAGAAGTTTATTTCTCAAACAGGAAAAATGTGAGAGAGAGGGGAATAGGGCATAGGACACCCTTGGTAACGATCAGCAATAGGCAGATTGGCAGACTCCTTAGACAAAAATAGGTGAAGTAAGGCAGTACAGGGATAAGAGCCTTTAAGCTGAACCAGCACATCTGTACTTTGTAGGACAAGCTGTCTCCTCTAGCAACTAAACTTTACTCACTGCTTCATGCACTGATTCCCTTGGATTAGTTCTCACTGAAGTCCACCCAGCCAGTAGCCTCCAGCTCATGAAAAGTCCCCTCTGGTGCTTCCTTAGAACTCCATCCCACTAGAATTGTTACTGGATCTTTGGCAGGCTTTCCTCTGCATAAACTTGAACACCTGGATAGGCCTCAGTCAGGCCTAGCAACTGGAAGCCTCCTGGATAGGCCCCAGGCTTCGGGCCTAGCAGCCAGGAACTCTTCATATACCATCCACCCAGGTCGTAGCCCTGGGCGGGAACACTCTGCCTGATCACCTGACTTCATTCCATTAAATACTTTTTCCCAGCATGCTTAGCCGCAAATATGATTGGCTGGGAAAAGTATGTTTATCATAACCTGAACTTCACTGCAGCTCATCACTCTAATGTCAAAGGCAACAGCACCACTTACTGAGAGAAAGGAGAAGCCACACTTAGAATGGAATTAACAAAAATCATGTAATCACTGAATACTACAAATTGGCCAGGCTAATGAACACCTGGCCCACTAAATTTACCTGTAGCCCTGTTCTAGCGACAAGGGTGCTATACTCTCCCCCTGCCAAGGAGACTACATCCTTGGAGTCTGCAAAAAAAAACATTTGCTCTCAAGCCTGAGAGTGGATGTCCTGGCAAAAAGTGGATGGGAAAGAGTAAAGGAAAGGTTAAACTTTAAGTAACAAATACGTGTAGCATTCCACACGAGGACAGGTGAAATGTGCAATAAAGCAATAACATTACATGATAACATTACATCCTAACTGTCTATCTATCTAAGATACTATACGATAAGTAACAGAAAATATTGGTGTTAAACCAATTTAAGGCACTGTCTCTCCGTAGCCAAGGAAGATGCAATATATAGAAACACAT
Source organism: Aquarana catesbeiana (assembly GCF_042186555.1). NCBI lineage: Eukaryota > Metazoa > Chordata > Amphibia > Anura > Ranidae > Aquarana > Aquarana catesbeiana. The sequence goes on along the minus strand of NC_133336.1, from coordinate 99,215,503 downwards.
ATTTACATTTAACTATTCAATGTTAGAGAAAATAGCATTACTGTACAAAAGTAGAAGTATTGTCTCTTCTTAGCCAAGGAAGACGCGAGGGGTGCAGGAACACCTGCAAAATAGAAAAATAGAGACACGCAATATGGAAATACAACTTCCTGACAGCTTACTATACTATATCTACCACTATAGTAATATCTATCCTACAACAAACCTTTACGTACACATCTGAACTGTTGTCTGTCCTCAGCCAAAGAAGACAAGTATTATCACTATACTTTACACTAAAGAACCCATATCTACATATATCTATTTATAACATTGTCTACTCCCAACCGAGGAAGACAAGAGTGTATAAGGTAAACTTGCATTAGTATATTTTTTACATCCTCTACAGTTTTAGCAATACATTGTACACTGAAATATTAACAGTATGGAGCAGGCCCTACTTCTGAGAGAGTAACACCTCCTTCCAAGAAGTATGTACACATCCTATCAATATACCTAAAGTACTACATTTCTAAACATTTTTCCTATGAAGATGAAAAATGTTACTGTTCACTCAGATTGGCCCCTTTGCTGCCATCTAGTGGTGATGAACAAAAGACACTTGACTAGTTTGCAGTCCATGTAGTATAGGTTTCAAATGTAAACTGTCCCCAGAAACCAAAAGCACAGCCTACCTGACAACCTAACTAGAATGTCACATTGTCTTTGTAACTCCAAAGTTCAATGAGCATGAAGAATTTTCTCAAGTGCACAAACACAAAGTCATCTCTTTGAAGAATCATCAATAACAGTATAGAGTTCCATTATAGAAGAACAACAACTTTGTTTTCAGTTCGCAAGCACACAGTAAAGAACAAATTTGGTTTTGCCTAGTCACTGATTTCAGGGACTAAAGACTTGAACTTGTGGTGTTGCAAACTTCACAGAGGCAACACAGAACTTGAAACATGACTCAGCCTTTTGCAGAAGACTGAGGCTACTTTCCTCACAGCTTAATTAGGCCGTCTGATAAAAATACAATCCGGGTAAATGTACCGGCCGTAATGCCAGGTTTGCAAGATAGTAGTGTATCTTCCTGCATTTCTGGGTGACAATTTCTTTACATCACAAACTGCCAAAATCTTTAGTCCCTGATGGCAGTATCAATCCACTGTGCACGTTTACATTGGATCTCAGCAATCAGAGTTTCTGGCACATACGGGTACAGATAACCATACTCCTCAGCTACCTTTTTCACTACAAAGCATTGCAATTTAGACAGCCTTGGTAGAAGCGTATGGTCTCCACAGCCAGGTAACACTAGAGTATCAGGAGCACACTTGACAGAGTAACCGGCAATAGTAACAGGCTTTTGAGAAATACTTGTGAAGGAAAAGGTTACTCGCACAGCAACATTTATGGTTTTTGCATAGTGTGTCCACCGCTCCTCCTCTGGAGAATATTCCAAACAGGGAACATGCAGGTGGAGGTGGATGGTTCAGGCCTATTACTGTGAGTACAAGCAGGTGAGGGAACATCCTCCTCTATAGGCTCAACTTGCTGCTCAGAATCACTATCAGTCCATCTTTCTCCAAGGGACACAGTGTCAGACAGCCACTCAGATATTCTATCAGACAACACATCTGAGTCTGACTCAGGAGAGAACTCTTCAACCGGGAGTAAGTTAGGTCTCAAACATACAGTGGCAAACCTTCCTGACTCTGCTCCCTTCGTGGCTACGGGTTTCACTGTCCCAACAGGCACACAGCAGTCATTCACATCTAGCTTACCCGGCTCAGTAGTTTTATCCCTGGGAGGCTCCATCATCAGGAAATGTAGGCAACCTCGACCGCGGCCGCGGGAGGTCACAAAGGTGCCTGGCTTTATAGCGGGCATGGTTGCAGTAGTAGTAGATGCAGGCACCCGATCAAAATCATTGGTGACCGCAACAGACTCATGAAGAACAATGGCAGTGGGAACTGACACTTCCACTGCAGGAGCGGTGAGTCCAGCAGGTGCGGTGGCCTTTGTCGTGGCAGGATCAATAACAGCAGACAAGAACTTATGATGAGCGGTGACAGTGGGAACTGACACTTCCACTGCATGGGCGGTGATGCTGACAGGTGCAATAGCCTCGGTTGTAGTAAATACAGTTATGGTAGGCACAGTGGTAGTGGGTACAATTGTTGACAAAACAACCATGGCAACAACCACCGGAGCTGGTTCCGGTGCAGCAATAGCAACACACTTGCCCCAATCTACTTGCAATGCCGTGGCGATAAGGCTGGCGAGACTACCTCTAGTAGCAATTCCCCGCAGTGACCGCAGGTGATCCAAGGCCGGATATGTGTAGCCAGTCCTGAGCACTTGGAACATAGCAACCCAATCTCTTTGAAGCTGTGTAGAGCGCCAGGTTACCTTTAAGGATGAAGCGCACTCCGGTGTCGGTAATCACTTCTCTCAACCCGACAGGCCCAAGGCCGACACCCGGTGCAAAGGTTTTGCAATCAGCACTGGAAACTCTGAGATACGCCATGCTTGCCTCTCCGTCTCTCTCAGCACGTGGATCCAAGATGGTGATTTGCGCCACTGCTTGCCCTCCTTTGCAGAGCGGCAACTCCTCCCCCTGCCAAAGGATTGGTCCGGCTACTCAGCAGAAACTTCAGCGCCTGCCTCTTTCTTCCAGCAGCCTGACAAAAATGTTATGGAGTCTGCCTTAACCCCTTCAGCCCTGTCGTAAAGTGACAAAAGATCAGGTTGAGACTCTCCCATGAGCAAAAAAACAATTAGGTTCTTCCCCATGTGGTTTACAAGAACAATAGCATAGTCTCTGAGGTACACAAGCCCTACCTGACACTTTCACATGGAGCCGAGCAAAATTCCTGTGTGATTGCAGTCCTAATTTTGTGGTGGCGACCACCACAAAATTAGCGTTTTTCCTCACGTTGGGCTCCAAATGTAGCCCTAGCCTCAAGTTTCTGGGAGTCCGATGGTGACTACTGGGGGTAGGGATGGCTGACTTATTTCCTCAGGGTGCAGGTTTGTGGGCACGGTGGGTGATGAACAAGAAAGAAGTTGGGCGCCAGTCACTTTTATGCTGTAAACAATAGAGACTTTTTTTTTTCCAACAGGAAAAATGTGGGAGAGAGGGGAATAAGGCACAGGACACCCTTAGTAACGATCAGCAATAGGCAGATTGGCTGATTAATTAGACAAAAATAGGTGAAGTAAGGCAGACCAGACAGCAGTACAGGAATGAGAACCTTTAAGCTGAACCAGCACATCTGTACTTTGTAGAACAAGCTGTCTCCTCTAGCAACTAACCTTTACTCACTGCTTCATACACTGATTCCCTACAAATTGGCCAGGCTAATGACCACCTGGCCCAATAAATTTACCTGTAGCCCTGTTCTAGGGACAAAAGTGCTATAACAGTATCATTGATCTATTCAGCTGACTGCTCAGATAGGTTAGATACTAACCACCAGTGCAAGATTTTAACAATTTTTTTTGGATTCCTCCTATGTTTATATGCCAATTCCGCTTGTCTTAAATTGAGGTTAATCGCTTTAGTCCATTGGTCTATTATTGGCGGATAATTTTATATCCATTTTTGTAATATAAATTTATGGGCCATATACATAGATCCCAACCACATCACATGTATTTCAACTGGGAAAGTATCTTCTGGTATAATCCCTAACAAAGCTATTTTTGGATCAAGATGAACCTGTGTAGAGCACAGGGAGTTTAAAGTATCAAAAACACCTTCCCAATAGCGATGTCATTTAGGACATCGCCACAGCATATGTATAAGTATTCCTTTTTCAGTGGTATACCTTGGACAGTTTGATGTAGTTGCTTTTCCCTAGGAGTATAACTTTAACCACTTCAGCCCCCAAAGATTTGGCTGATCAATGACCAGGCCATTTTTTGCGATACGGCACTGTGTCGCTTTAACTGACAATTGCACAGTCGTGCAATGCTGTACCCAAACAAAATTGACCTCCTTTTTTCCCACAAATAGAGCTTTCTTTTGGTGGTATTTGATCACCTCTGCGGTTTTTATTTTTTGCGCTATAAACAGAAGAGTAACAATTTTGAAAAAAAGCACATTTTTGCTATAATAAATATCTCTTTTTTTTTTTAAAAAACACATTTTTTCCTAAGTTTAGGCCGATATGTATTCTTCTACATATTTTTGGTAAAAAAAAATCGCAATAAACATATATTGATTGGTTTGCGCAAAAGTTATAGCGTCTACAAAATAGGGAATAGATTTATGGCATTTTTATTATTATTTTTTTTTTACCATTAATGGCGGTGATTTTTATCAGGAATGCAATATTGCGGCAGACAAATTGGACACTTTTTTTTTTAAAAATGATTTTTATTTCGTTTTATTCAATACATGTTAAAACAAGCCACACAGTGTGGGCAACAACCGGCCACAAAATTACCGGTACACTACAAAAAACAATACAACATAAAAGTTATCACATAAACTTGTGATACATCCCACCTAACTTTGTCCAGACAGGTACACAAACGTTCCTACCTCCAGCCGGAGGCAATCTACCATAACGCAAGGATACAGTTCGGCTACGCTCTCCGCCCCCCCCCCCGCCCCCATATTCACATGGTCTAATTAAGGAGAGTTGCCCATCCCCAAATGTGTAGTGTGCAAATTCTCCAATCACTCACTAATCTTCTAGCCCCTCAAAACACTCGCCTTTCCGTGTTACCATATCCACAAAGGATCCTATGCTAAGACTCAGTGTGGTTAATCAGATACCGTGTCCATGGAAGCCATCCACCCCCCCCCCCCCAAACCTTCTCAAACTTGTTCAGAGCCCCTCTGCTCAAGTATGTAGCTTTGTAAAAGGGTACTGCCCTGTTGACCAATTTTTTACAAGACTCTAAGGTCGGTGACACAGAGCTCTTCCATGAAAGGATAATACGCTTTTTAGCATAGAACAGTAACAGGGTAAGAAGGGTCCGTAAGGCACTGGTAGTGGCCAGGGGCTCCACTAAATGTAGGAGACATACTTCGATGGACATAGGGATATAAATTGAAGTGACCGACCTTATACAGGAGGCAATGGCTTGCCAATAAGATTTAATTAGTGGGCGTTCCCAGAAAATATGCATAGTTAGCTAAGGGTGCAGTGCATCTCCAGCACAGGGAGTGCTGGTTCCCAAACATCTTTGCCAGTCTAGCTGGGGTGAGGTAGATTCTGTGCAGGAATTTGTAATGAATCAATCTATCTCTGCTAGATACTAGATACTGGAACGCATTCCCCCACATATCGTCACAATCGTCTCTATCCAGCCCCGGAGCCATAGCCTCCCAAGCTCTCCTGCAAGGCCCCAGCAGGAGGGTTGTTTCATGGAATAGGTCTTTATATAGGCAGGAAACTGTTTTTTGCAGAGATTCACTGCTGGTCAGTGGCTCCAGGTCACCGGGTTCAAGGTCAAGGGGCTCCCTACCAAATTGAGAGCAAAAATTGAATGAACCTGAAGAAGTGTGACTTTGGCAGATCATATTTTAGTATTTCAACAAATGGCAATATAGTACCGTTTGATACAATGTGGAGCAAGATTTTAATGCCATATTTGGTCCATACCATTGGATCCGGGTAACCGAAAAAGTGGGTTAAATTGGGATTCTTCCACAGCAGGGTATTAGGGAAAAGTCTGGTCGAGCTAGGCGATCACATTCCCTGGGCCATAACCCATGCCCTCACTACTGAGCGCATGGAGGATGTCAGTGGGTATGGAGCTTTTAGACCCCTGTATACCAGATGAGACAGCGCCTCATAGGAGCCCACACAGGCCGCTTCCAGGGACACAGAGGCATCATCCGGAGGAGCAGTCAGCCAGCAGTTGGCCACCGTCAACTGTCCAGCCAGGAAGTATTTGTGAAAATTAGGAACCACGAGGCCCCCTTCTCCCCATGGCTGTTGTAGTATTCCTAGTTTGAGATGGGGGATTCCTCCCTGCCACAAAAAAGGAGGAAATGTGGCATCTATTGATTTAAGAATGGACTTGGGAATCCAAACTGGGGAATTCCTAAGGTTGTACAATAAAAGGGGTAGAATTTTCATTTTTATCAAGTTTATCTTCTCAATGAGAGACAGAGGGAGGTTTTTTCCAGGCCTGAAACTTCTTAGCTATTATAACAAACAGCGGGGAAATATTGAGATTGATGAAGTCAGATACCGAGTTAGTAATCTGGAGCCCTAAGTATTTGATTCGGGAGACCCATTGTAGCGGGATGTTGGGGTCAGCTTGTTCAGGGATAGGATGGGAGCGCAAGGGGAGTATTTTGGATTTAGACCAGTTAACCTTGAGCCCAGAGACCAATGTGAATCTGTTTAAGAGTGCCAACGCAGCCTGTAAAGAAGGTCTGGTGTCACCGACAAACAGAACCAAGTCATTTGCATAAAGTGCTGTGATTTCAGTTAGGGTGCCTACCTTAATGCCCAGAATCTGGGGGGAGGAGCACAGTGCAATCGCCAAGGGTTCCATTACTAGTGCAAAAAGACCAGGAGAAAGGGGGCACCCCTGCCTGGTGCCCCTGAACACTGAAAAAATCTCCGACACCCCCCCGTTAAAACGGAGGGCCGCTACCGGGCGCTCATACAACAGCGATATCCATTTGAGGAATGTAGGGCCAAACCCCATAAGTTGCAGTATATGGGACATATAGCCCCAGTCAATAGAATCAAAGGCTTTCTCCAGGTCAAAAAACACCAGTGTCCCCCCAGAGGACGACTCCGCCCCCAACTGTGTATGGGTATATACTCTCCGTATGTTGATATCTGTGGCTTTTTTGGGCATAAATCCGGTCTGATCAGGTGATACTAGGTGGTGTATACTTTTCATCAGTCTGTTGGCAAGCATTTTGGTGAGTATTTTTAAGTCCATATTCAGCAGGGCTATGGGCCTGTATGAAGTACAGCAGAGGGGGTCCTTGTCAGATTTGGGCAATAACACTACATGTGCCTCATAGAAGGAAGTTGGTAAACCCCCTTGTTCAAAACAGTCCATGTAGAGTCATAGAAGTCTGGGTGACAAGACATCTAAATATTGCTTATACCACTCCGCTGGGAGTCCGTCAGCGATCCCGGTGATTTGCCATTAGGAAAGGATGCAATAGCAATCGCCAATACTTTGTCCATGAAGGTACAAATAATTTGTCCATGAAGGGGCCTCAAGACTGGCCACCACCTCATCAGGCAACACCGGGATCTGAAGGGGGTCCAGCAGGTCAGTCAGTATCTGGTGGTCATACGGTGGGATAGCAGAGTATAGGTCCGAGTAATTTGCTACAAAAGCCTGCATGATACCTTCTCTATCTCTTACCATGTTACCCTCCGAGGAATAAACACAGGGTAGAGCCGTATGTGCCTATGTATCTGCAGTCAGATATGCCAACAGCTTCCCATTTTTGTCCCCTTTCTTAAATAGTTCCTCAGCCCTGTTTTCATTAGTCTGTTGGCAAGCATTTTGGTGAGTATTTTTAAGTCCATATTCAGCAGGGCTATGGGCCTGTATGAAGTACAGCAGAGGGGGTCCTTGTCAGATTTGGGCAATAACACTACATGTGCCTCATAGAAGGAAGTTGGTAAACCCCCTTGTTCAAAACAGTCCATGTAGAGTCGTAGAAGTCTGGGCGACAAGACATCTAAATATTGCTTGTACCACTCCGCTGGGAGTCCGTCAGCGATACCGGTGATTTGCCATTAGGAAAGGATGCAATAGCAATCGCCAATTCTTTGTCCATGAAGGGACAAATAATTTGTCCATGAAGGGGGCCTCAAGACTGGCCACCACCTCATCAGGCAACACCGGGATCTGAAGGGGGCCCAGCAGGTCAGTCAGTATCTGATGGTAGATCCGAGTAATATGCTACAAAAGCCTGCATGATACCTTCTCTATCTCTTACCATGTTACCCTCCGAGGAATAAACACAGGGTATAGCCGTATGTGCCTGTGTATCTGCAGTCAAGTATGCCAACAGCTTCCTATTTTTGTCCCCTTACTCAAATAGTTCCTCAGCACTGTTTCTGCAAGTACATTGAGTAAGGTTTTGGAAATGCACCAATAGGGCCCTTCTAACCATATGCAATTCGGTTAGGGAGGATGGGGAGGGTGCCTCAGCATGTGCCTTAGCACAGTGTGTTTCATGAGCCTGAAGCTCATCAGACCTGGAGTTTTTCTCAGCCCATGCAGCTTTAATGGCCGACACATATGCTCCTCTAGTGGACGCTTTGAACGCACTCACATACTACAGGCCCCCCTGTCGAGTCCTCATTGTGTTCCCAAAATTCCTGTAGATGAGGCGAAACCAGGGCCTCGACCGAGGGCTCACTTACCCATCCAGGGTGCAGTCTCCAGGACCCATTGCGGCCACCCGTGGCAAGAGTCAATGTCACCTGCAAGGGGGTGTGGTCAGACAGACCCCCAGCCAGGTAACCGACCTCTGAAATGTGGGGCAACAACGTTGGATTTGCAAATGCCAAATCTATGTGGGAGGAGGAGGTACTGACATGAAAAGATAGGAGTAACCTCTCTCACCAGGATGTTTCCATCGCCAGACCTCCTCCAGAGCCGCAGACTCCGCCTTATGCCCGAGTTCCAGATTCTGCGCCCTGGTCGGGTTTGAAGTGTCCAAGGAGTAGTCCAAGATGTTGTTGAAATCATCCGCCACGAGCAGCTTCAAAGGGCCGAAAGTGGCAACTTTTTCTAACACCTGGTATAGCACCTCATTTTTGAATGGAGGAGGGACATATACATTAGCAATAGCAATCAGCTGAGATTCAACAGTCATAACTACAATAGCATAGCGTCCCAAGGATCAGTTACCACATGTTCAATAGCACATGTCAGCTTTTTGTGAATCAATATAGCCACCCCTCTGGCATAAGAGGAGTGGGTTGAGTGTATGGTTCTCTGTATTCGGTTCCGGTTGAGGGACAGTATCCTGTTACCCATTAAGTGCGTCTTCTGTAAAAGGACAATGTGGGGATTCAGACATTTAAGGTATTGCAGGACAAGTGGCCTTTTAAATTTGGTGTTTAATCCAAGGACGTTCCATGAAAGAAGTTTGAGATCACTCATTAGGTAATGTATTGTATAACACGAGGACAGGTGAGGGACTCAGACTGGGGGAGACCTGGGGGGGTGGAACCTGAACACAGAGAGCCACAGTCACCAAATAACAATAGTTAAATTTAATGTACCATACTGGGCAAGCAAAACATCCATCTGCACCAGTCTTCTCAGAAGGACGCAGACGGAGCATAAAAAAGACCCCAAAACAAAAATTGAAAAAAAAAGGAAGGAGAGAAAAAAAAGAAAAAACAAAACAGTCCAAAAAGAGAACAGTTCAAGAACCCAACGCCCTGTTTGCTCCGGGCCAACTGAACCAAAAAACTGCCGGAGAAACTTTGATCCCAGAAACAAAAAAAACATTAGTGGATAGTTCCTAGAGTTCTTCCACTCAGTGGGGGGTCTTAAAGATAGATGTGCAGTTCAGGGCATACGAAACAGAACCAGAGCTTCCCGCATCTAACGGATAGGTGTGCTCGGGTGACATGGCACATTTCCCACATCTGAGAAGACACTCACTACAGAAGAGCAAGGTATTAACGGATGGCTTTGACATCAGGTAATAGTACTCCCGGTAAAACATCCAGCAGTTGTGTAGACAGTCCAGTGATACTATGTCTCAGGCATCAGTCACAGCACATATTCAACACTCTCACCTCTCTATGCAATGGTGTCGAGCCAGTCTTCCGCTTCCGCAAGGGAGTCAAAGAATTTGCTGGCCCCATGATGGATAACCTTCAGGCGACTGGGATATAGCATACTGTATAGCATACTGTATACCAGATTTTTCTCCCTCAGACGCCTGCGAACATCAGTAAAAGAGCACCTCTTCTTTTGCAACTCCGGAGAGAAGTCAGGATATAAATGTATGACAGCATTATCATGTTTTAGTTCAGGGTGTTTACGAGCCTCTGTGTCAGAGGATTTAGTAGACCAGACTGTGTGGACTGCACAGCGGAAACCAGAAATGCATGTAAGTGAAAAAATAATGGTGTTTATTAAATAAGTGACAAGTAAGAGAAATATAAACAGTGCAAAACCAACCACAGACCCACAAACAACAAATAGTATATACAAGTAAATGGAGATACCAGAATCGTAAACAAAGCCAGGCCAAGGTCATACACAGGGAGGTCAGCAGATGGGTAAGGAGGGGAAACCAGCAGGACAGGGAGAGGATGGATGGATAGGCTGCAGGGCAGGGATCCAAGGGAATCAGGAGGGACAAGTACAGGATGGGCTAGAGATCGGATCAGATCAGGACAGGACAGAAACAGGTTCACAGTCAGGATACAGGCAGCAAGGTCAGAGCGCAGGGAGAAAGATACCAAGGTAAGCATATGAGGGCTTGCCGGGTATTTATAAGGCTGTAGTAATTGACCTCATGTTACAGCTGAGCACAGAGGGTGCTGTTTGCTCCACACTGCCGGAGTTCACCCGCTGGTGGACACCGGTACTATGGCCCAAGGTTGCAACAGTGCCACCAGCAGGAGAGTCCTCTTACTACAAGTCCTAGGTGTTGGAAGACACCCGCTGGTGGACACTGGTACTGCGATCCAAGAGACTGATAGCGCCACCAACGGGTAAACACTCTCATGACACTCTGCCAGCATGAGATCTCTATCTCTGAAGTTGAGCAAGCGAACCAGAAAGGCACGTGGCCACGCCCCAGCAGGCCTCCGACCAGTGGGCAATCCTGTGTGCGTGCTCCACAACATATACAGGTGACAATTGCTGCAGGCCCAGGAGTGGTTTTGAATAAGGTTTCAGCAAACACAACAGGGTTCTGGCCCTCCGCACCCTCAGGAAGTCCAAACACCCGCACATTGTTGCGCCTGAGGCATTTTTCAGCGTCCTCTGAACGGGCCATAAGAATTTTAACCTGTTGCTGCAATTCAATCACGGATTGCACCGTAGAGGCAGCTGTATACTCCACCTCTGATACGGCGTTCCGCTTCAGTGAGGCAGCCTCTAAATTTATCCATGTCTTGTCTTATTAGCCTGCATTCAATAATCAGAGTGTCAATTTTTCCCTCCACAGAGGACTTACTGTCTGCTATGGCCACCAGGATCATCGCGGTGGACTGCTCCCCAAGTGGCTCCGGGTCCGCCTGCGGTGTTGTAGAGGCCCCCTCCCAAGCCGGTCCATCGGGTCCGTCTGTACTGCAACAGATGCTGAGGCATGGAGGTAGTGGGCAAGATGGCCGCCGCACGTTTGTTCAGCGGTGAGCGCCGGGATGTCTGGACAGCTGCTTTCTTGGAGAATTTGCATTTGCCTGTCATGAAAAGGACGGTTGTGTCCCCTTTAAGAGATGATGGTTTGCAGAGAGGGAGGCTTTCATGCAGAGACAGCAGATATCCCTAACTGATGCAGTCTTGTGTTTCCACACTGAGGCCTAATTGGAGCCGGCCAACAGCCTCCAGGTCCTGCACCTGCTGCCTGTCCCCTGCAGAGAGGGCATGGTTGAGAGGAGCTGAGCACTCAATCATCCCCCTCCGGAGACGCTGCCACAAGTGGGTGAGTGTGGGGCGGCCGCCCGTCCCGCGGATCGCAGCACCCGGGCGTGGGGGCCTCCATAGGATTCAAGATGGCGGCGGTCTCGGATGCGTGGAGAGGGCCGCGGGCCATGTAACTACACAGCCGGACGGCCGGGCTTCAAAATACAGGCTGGGGCTGAGGCAGGGGGTGCCCCTTTTGACACATTTTTGGGACCATTGACAATTATACAGCAATCAGTGCTAAAAAAATGCACTGATTACTGTATAAATGTCACTGGCAGGGAAGGGGTTAACACTAAGGAGCGATCAAGGGGTTAACTGTATTACCTAGGTGTGTTCAAACTGTGGGGGGGTGGGACTGACTAGGGGAGGAGGGAGATCAGTGCTCATACTTATTATGAATACACGATTTGTCTCCTCTCCCCTGAGAGAACTGGGATTTGTGTGTATACACACACAGATTCCGGTTCTCGCTCTGTCACGAGCGATTGCGGGTGCCGGGCACTCGCTGCAGGCGCGTGCCTCCTACATCGTCTTAAAGAGCCGAGGTACAGCTACGAGTCAAACACTGTTATCTGTTACCTGGTTATCTGTATAAGGATAAAAAGGCTTAGTGACTTGATTTGTGGCTCAAGCTCTTCTATCATATGAGGAGCGATATATCTCACAGTTAATAAATACGTTAGCGCTCCTGTGGGTTGCTCAGTCTGTATCCTGTACAGTGTACCTCCTCATGCAGCGGAAGGGGGGTGATGTCACTTCCTCCCAGACGCCACTTTCACATCCCCCACTGTGTTGGCGAGTCAACGAGGAAATAAGCCCTTTTGTGAAATTCTTGTTTAGTCTTTCCTATGTAGAAAGATCGACTTTGACAGGACAGCATACAGACCACCTCCACTGTCTTACAGTTGGCATAATGTATAGGTTTAAAAATCCTATCATTAGGGAGTCTAATATTGCTTCCTGTATACATGTATTGGCAATAACCACATCCCCTGCATCGGAAGGTGCCCAGACGTTTACATGTTTTAGGGATCTCCTTCTACAATAGGTTATAGGTGGACTCGGTGAAATAAAGGGACTCAGAGAGGGATCAATAAATAAAAGGTGCCAATATTTTGATATAATGGCTCTGATTTTATTGTGTTGTTTAGTATATCGCATAATGATCTATCATGTTTAGGACTAAGGACTTTGAGGGTCTCATGACCAAATACAGAGAGCAAGCACAGGAGTCTGAGATGGTGGCTCTTTTTCACAGCTTTCCAAGCTGGTTGAGAGAAAAGCACATCTTCTTTGGCACATTGAGGGATTTGATCAATATATCAAAGATGATATAAATCACTTTGGACTACGTATCCAAATATTTCCAAACTTTGAAAACACAGATGACCTCAGCCTCCTCCTGGCTGAGGCTTTCCTGTGTAAGAAAAAGGGACATAGTTTTGGTATTTTGTTCATCAATCACACACAATTTTCAGCTCATGACTGTTGCAAATTGAATGTTAACAAATATAAAAGACTATCATTCTGAGCCCAGCATTTGTCATTCTTGTCCCAAACCTTTTTGGATTCTACTGTCTATTGATATGTAAAACGCTTTATTAAATCAGCAATAAGTTATCAATAATAACATCTTTGATGAACATTTCACATCATTTATTTTACGACAAGAAAGATGTTGAACAATGCTATACCTGACTCAAGCTGGGCTCCTCCACTTATTCCTGGGTGGAAGGCCTAGGGTGGGCATCGGAAGCTTCAGCTGGGGTGGAAGGAAGCGTGTAAGGAAGAGTGGAAGGAAGGGTTGAGAAGGATTCCATGACTTCAGTCTGGTCTACCAGAAAATGCAGTCTGTCATAGTACCACAACCTGGGTACATAAATGTCATCTGCTGCAGCTCCTGATCTCATGGATTTCTGGACTTTAGTACGCTCAAGATTATATGTGCTCCTCAGGCTACCAATTTTTTTTTTTAAATAGTTGATGTCTGCCGTGGGGATCTGCAGCTTCACCAACTCCAGCAGTTTCTCCAGCGCTGCCTGCCTCTTTATTTTGTTATTGTAATGCGGGTGTTTGACCTGCCACAGACAGGGCAGCTCCCTGTATTTATCAATGAATATTGGGAGGAAGCTGTGGTCTTTGAACCCATCCATTTTCTCTGCAAGACACAACACAAGACAAACCCTAATGTCAGGCGAAACTCTCCTAATCTTGACCCAATATAGGCTCAATCTATAAGCAGTATAGGCACTGATGCACCAACTTAAAATTGTACCTTCGTTATAATGATCGTCACTTCCGATACTACGTCCTCCGCTCACAGATCGTACGTATGACCCACGCGTGTTACGCTTTATATACACTGCGCATTCGTGAAACTCCGCCCGCCCCTGACGTTCGTTCTAGTAAATTCCCCGCCCCTTCTCTTTCAGCGCAGTGGGTGCATGCAGACTGCAGCAGCAGCGAGGAAAGCCCGAAGCCACGAACGTCCCGATCCCGGAAGAAATTGAAGGCCTCAAATATGTCCTTTGAAGAGATGGTGAGATGGTGGACATCTTGAAGAGGGCCGACTATGATGGGAAGTATGGACTGTACCTAAACCCAAATGTCAGAAAGGCCAAGATCATGACTAAAGTTGTGAAAAGTCTGCGTCGGAATTTTGGGGTATGACGATCCAAGGATCAACTGAGGAAACCTGGTCAGACCTGAAATTGAGGCAGCACGATCAGTACAGAAAGATCCAGAAACTGCTTCAAAAAAGTAAGTAGTTGTTGTGTGTTTCTATTATTAGTATTACTTGCATGCTGCTCCATGTGCTTTTCTTTACTGTTGTACAGTTTAAAATGGCAACTTTCATGTTCGTGGGCACAGTATTGTTCGTAGGAAACATCGTTCGCTCGCCCATTAATACAATGTTTTTGGCAGATGCAGGTTAACTACATTTGTCCAGGCCTTTTTGTATTCAAAGAAGTATATGACATTGTTGTCTAGATGGGTTTGTAACTAGAATGAAATGCAAACTTGATTCAGTGTAAGGAGAGGACACTCAGCAGCTGTTTACACATCTGGACGCAGGAGCACTAGTGTGGGACACCAGAACAAACTTTTTAGGGTGTCCCACACAGGTGCTCCAGTGGATACTAGGGGTGTCTCCATGTGTGAAAATTGTACAAAAAGGTAAGTATTCCAGCTATAGAAAGGAACTAAAAATATCTTCAGTTTGGAACTCTGCCAAAACAGACAATTGTACGTCACTTCCAAGCAATGTATGTTTCATATTCCTATTTCTGCCATCAAATATTTGTGTGCTAAGTATACCTTTTTTTATTCACATAGGGGAGAAAAGACTTGGGACATCTGAGGACACCAGGGACCCCCCACCTCCTAAAGAAGGGGAAGTCACCAAAACCCAAGCAGAGGATGAGGAGGGAGAGGTTTATGAAGTGGGTGGAATTGTCACCACAACAGGTGAATGTCTGAGACCACAGCTTCGGGTAATAGATGGATGCCTGCATATTTATAATACATGGTGTGTTTTTTTCTTTTAGGTGATGTGGATGTGGTGGAAGAAGAATCTCATTTCACAAGTGAAAGTGCCCAGATTCTCATCGGGGAGATAATGGGGTGCAATAAGGATTTAGAAAATATAAAGGAAAACATCAATGATGTTTTAGGCAGAATATAAATAACAACAAAATTGTATCATTTTATGTGTATTTTTGATTTTTAAAAAAAGTTTTTGGGTATTTTAAAAGCCACATTTTGAAGATGCACACTGTGTGTCAACATGTGCTATCTGCCATCTCGGGATATCAATGTACACGTTTTGTGGGTGCAACCTCTTCCTCCCAACTCAATTAGGTGAGAGGAAGGGGTTGCACCCCCAAAACACGTCCATTGATCCCCCATGATGGGAGATAGCACATGTTGACATTAGGCATGGGATCAGGAGGGAAATCTCCAGGTTGAATCCCAATTTGTGTGCATCTTCAAAATTTGGCTTTTACAGGGGTGACATCACTCCATCTGATGAAGGAAATATCAACACCATTTGGACATACTAAAATGTCTGATTTTGCCTTCACTTTATTAAAGTTGAACTTTGTAAGTTCCTGAGTTGTGTATGTTATGTTTTGAAACATCTAAAAAAAGTGTTATAAAATAATCAACATTTAGACTAAATTAACACACTAGACAGCGCTAATGTTGAACAATTGAAACTTGTGGCCAACAACACATACATGGACAGTCTTAAACCAAAAAAGAGTCCTTTTAAAAGAAAATCCCTTATAAAGGGAAGTGATGAAAAGTTCAGGGTGTTTAATCAGATAATCTACAGGTGATCTTGAAAAAGACACAGATCTCCACATGCACCTTCCACCGATCACTTGTGTAATCCACCCGGTGACACACACTCTCCCCCCTAGGGGGTTAAACTCACCAGAAAGGAGAGTAATAAAGCCTTCAGAGCCAACACTCTTTAGATGCAGTATTTTGTTGTCATCATCACTAAACAAAGGGTCACAGGTTTGCAGGGCTCATAATAAATCAAAAACAGAAAGAAAGGTGCACATAGCGTAATCCTGTTTATTGATTCAAACCCCTTGCACAAAGACAGACAGAAAACCCCCCTTCAATAAAAATACATACATCAAATAAAATAAACATCAAGCAATCAATCAAGCAGGCAGGTAATTGCCAGTATGCACACTTCACCCAGAGCTGTCAGCGCCGCTACACAGGAAAGAATCGATACTTCCTGGTTGTGCAGGTGATCCAGGTGGAGCGCACACGTCACTTCCGGCGTCGTCTTGGCCACGTCCTGACGCGTTTCGTCATATCCTTTGACTTCAACAAGACGACGCCGGAAGTGACGTGTGCGCTCCACCTGGATCACCTGCACAACGCTATGTGCACATTTCTTTCTGTTTTTGATTTATTATGAGCCCTGCAAACCTGTGACCCTTTGTTTAGTGATGATGACAACAAAATACTGCGTCTAAAGAGTGTTGGCTCTGAAGGCTTTATTACTCTCCTTTCTGGTGAGTTTAACCCCCTAGGGGGGAGAGTGTGTGTCACCGGGTGGATTACACAAGTGATCGGTGGAAGGTGCATGTGGAGATCTGTGTCTTTTTCAAGATCACCTGTAGATTATCTGATTAAACACCCTGAACTTTTCATCACTTCCCTTTATAAGGGATTTTCTTTTAAAAGGACTCTTTTTTGGTTTAAGACTGTCCATGTATGTGTTGTTGGCCACAAGTTTCAATTGTTCAACATTAGCGCTGTCTAGTGTGTTAATTTAGTCTAAATGTTGATTATTTTATAACACTTTTTTTAGATTTTTTCTTTGGTTTGAGACAGCTGCTGCTTACTAGATTGTCTCTCTGTTTAGACAGACACAGTGGATTTCAATCTTATTTTAGCCTTTAATTGCACACTGTTGTGTATTTACGGTATGCATTCTTGATCATTTATTTAATTTTTTTTTTTTTTTTTTCTCATTATCAATTTATCTGCACCTTGGGTCTGTTTGGGTGTTTTTGGCGCTGAGTGGTGTTTTCTGCAGGCCTGGTGAAACACTTTTATATTTCCATGTTTTGAAACATGCCCGTTTAACCCAAAAAAGGCTTTTTATAATGTGACCAAAAAAATGTTAAACACCAAAGATGTTGGTTTGTTCAAAAACCCTTTTCTAAACGTACATGTGAATGTGCTTTGAGTAAAATGTTTGCTACTCAAGAATGTGTGGCTTCTTCTTTCAATGCTCAATAGCATTTTTTGGAGTAAGTTAGTGTTTACAATGGCAATGGGGGTTATTTACTAAAGGCAAATCCACTTTGCACTACAAGTGCACTTTTAGTGCAGTTTCCAGTGCACTTTTGCAGTGCACTTGTATTTCAAAGTGGATTTGCCTTTAGTAAATAACACCCACAGTGGTTTATAAATGGCCACAATCAGCCCATTTTCGTGAATCCACAAATCTCATTCATGGTGCTGAAAATGATGAATATTTTTATCATTAATGCATTACAGACATTAACAACAAAAACAAGGTGTGTGTGTAGCAGACCCACAACATAATATTTCACCTCATGTATCAAAGAAATTAAGTTTGTACTTTTGAAGAAAAAGGCTAAAATAAAAAGCCCATTGGAGAACCTAGGAGACAGCTAAAAGAAACCCAAGCAGTAAATCAAATGAAATATTAGTTCTGTTTCAAAAAGATATTTATTTTAAAAATGTTTCAGACATTTGGTGGCATATAAATGGCCCCCCTACCCGCAAAGTACTCTAGATACTTTTGGCGAACTTCACGGGCGCTTTGGGGGGGCAAGCCAGGACGGCCAGCTTCAAGAGCCGTCAGTGTTGGAACCGGTAAGAATTCAGCCTCAGGCCCAACTGAGGCCACATAGTTTGCTGCATTTTTGCCCAAAAAGTTATGTAAAATACAGCAGGCAAGAATTATGTGATTAAGTTTATATTCCACCATGTTAATTGCAGTGAGGAATAGGTGGAACCGGCTGGCCATTATCCCGAAAACGTTCTCTACCACTCTTCTGGCTCTGGCCAGCCGGTAATTAAAAACCCTCTGCTCTGGGGTGAGGGTCCTCATCGGGAACGGCCGCATCAGGTGTTCACCCAGACCAAATGCTTCATCAGCAACAAACACAAACGGGAGTCCTTCCACGTTCCCTCCCGGAGGTGGCAATCCCAAGCCACCACTCTGGAGACGCCTGTAGAACTCTGTCTGGGCAATGACTCCACCATCCGACATCCGGCCATTCTTCCCCACGTCCACATAAAGGAATTCATATGTTGCTGACACCACCGCCAACATCACAATACTATTAAACCCCTTATAGTTATAATAGTATGACCCCAAGTTGGGGGGTGGGACTATGTGGACGTGTTTCCCATCAATTGCCCCTCCACAGTTGGGAAAGTCCCAACGATCAGCAAAGTGGGATGCCACAGTCTGCCATTCCTGTGGCGTCGGAGGAAACTGTGGCGTCAAACAATAAAAAAAATTAGTCATTTTGCACATAAACATTGCAAGCAGATTAGACACAAACATTATTGGCCAACATCAGTATTAACATTTATTTGAAGGAGTATTTAAAGACAAAAGTATAAAGTCCACTTATCAGAATCCCCCCCCCCCCCCCCCCGATGGCCCATTGTAAAAATTTTAGGGGGGGAGATGTTTTGGACAGGTAACCCTCTCCACTTCATTGAGAGCTGAATGCATAAATAATGTGTTTTACTTTGCCCGCCCCTCCTTATTACACTGTTGGCAGCCCACTGGACAGGTAAGAAGTGCCATAATACAAAAACTGAAATAAACACTGTCCTAATTGAAGCACTTTTTTACATTCTGCAATTACCTATCAAGATAATAGGAGAAAAAATATGTTAAACAGTACCATTTGAAAGTATTCAGGCAGACCCTTTCATTACATGCTTTGGTGAATTCATCCATAAATATGACCACAAAAGAGGTGGTTATAGTGTGTATGGGTTTGGCAAAGTCAGCAAATAGAGGATTGGTATCGATTGACTTAGTGGTTGGGGAGAAGGAGGGTTACAAATTATTTTGGTAACCAAAAAAAAGCCTCTGGCACTCTGCATTAATTTATGCACACAAATAACATTTGTACACATTTTAGGGTGTTTAGGGTAAAGCAGTACTATGGAGCAGCCAAAATACATTGTTAAGTGACTAGACTAGGTGGATACGGGCCCAGGATAGCATGCTGGGGAGGTTAGTGAAGGCAAATATGCATGAAGGACAAAAAAGGAGCATTAAAAACTTCCAGCATGCATGAGGACAAAGGGGACAACCACAGCATATTACAATCATGGTAATTAGGGAATGATGAAAGAAATACAATACATCAGCAAACATTAAATACATAGAATGTAATGTTAAAGGAGAAATCTTACCCTAATATAGTCCTTCTGCAGGACCTGAATGATGGCAGAACAGGTCCCTGGAATAATGATTCCCAGAGCCTGGGGTGAGATGCCTGTCAAGAACTCGATGTCCTGCAGACTTCTCCCCGTCGCCAAGTACCACAATGTGGCGACTAGCCTCTGCTCGGGAGTGATGGCTTGCCGCATGCAGGTGTCCTGCTTTGTAATATAAGGGGACAGCAAAGCCAACAAACAGTGAAAAATGGGGTCCGTCATCTGGAGATAATTCCTGAAATCATCAGGATTATTCTCACGGATCTCCCTCAACAAAGGCATATGACAAAATTGGTCACGCTGGAGCAACCAATTCTTGGTCCATGAACTCCTCCCCACCCTGGTCATGGACTTGGCTTGGGTCAAAGTAAGAAACCCCAACACCAAGCCCCTGTACAGCACAAACTCTATGACGAGTACGTAACCACAACATGGCTTCAAAACGGTCGGCTGGTCAGAACGAACTAAACAGAAAGCACTGAAAAACAGCAAAGGCCTGAGAAGAACGAGCTGAAAATCAGAAACGAGCGGACAAGAACGCACTGGAAATCAAATACGTACTATAATAATAATAATACGCACTGACAAACAAATGCGAACTGACTACATGCACTGAAAAACAGATATGAACCCATAAGCACAAACTGAAGAGCAGTAACGAACGGAAAAGCATGAGTCTGAAAAGCACGAATTGTCTCTCACCAAACTTCTACTAACACAAGATAAGCATGAGATTAGCAGAAGGAGCCCAAAGGGTGGCGCACTTGGTATTGAACTTCCCTTTTCTAGTCCTGTCATACGCCACCGCGTTCTTGACGTTCTGAATTTCTGACCAACTTTGTGTGACCGTGTGTATGCAAGACAAGTTTGAGCCAACATCCGTCGGAAAAAAAACATGGATTTTGTTGTCGGAATGTGCAATCGTGTGTATGGGGCATAACTCTGCTAAAACCTGGAGTAGTGCACATGGAAATAATGTTTAGAGCATAATATAATTGCCTAAATAGTACCAAAATTTGCGGTATATTTTTTAAAGATAATCTGTTTTTAAACTGTGTGAAAAAGTGATTTCTACACTGAAATATCTTTAAAAGTCTGAGAAGAGATAAACTCCCCGTTTTTGTACAACTAGGTGCCAACACAACTGAGCATGCTCAGACCTGCAAATAGCTATCATTTTAGCTCCAGTGTCTTTTTTACAGGGCACTATAGTAAATACCAGAATGAGCGCTGTGTTAAGGAGCATTTTTTGGGAGTGAAAATCAGCACTATTATAGTCCAATGCAAGTTTTAGGCCCCTTTCACACGGGCACCATCAGTTTAAAACATATCAGTTCTTATCTGTTGCTTCATCCGTCTTCATCCGTCATCTGTTCCGTTAATCTCCGTTTTCATCCATCTTCCGTTCCGTTAACATCCGTTTTCATCCGTTAATGTACACATTTACATCCGTTTTTTCATCTGTTTTTATATCCGTTTTGATCCATTTACAGTAGTTTCTGTGCCTTTAAGGAAATTACCCAGAAAGCATTGCTCCTCCCATGCTGCATTGCAGTTTTCAGTGAGTGACTTGTCCTTGATGTGTCCTTCCTTTGTCCTTGTCCTTGTGTGTGCTATCTGCATTGTGCAATGGATTCCAACCATTTTTGGGACAGCGTGACATTGTTTGTCGTTTTTGCCTATATGAGGAGAATGGAGAGCAAGAAAAAGCAGATTGTGTCTAGGAGACGTTGATTTTGGACCCACCCCATGCTAATGATGCGGCCTTCCGAAGGTTTTGTGGCTTTGCACTACGCTCATCTCCGACAGCATCCCACTAAGTTTTTCAACTTCACCAGGATGACTGTAGCCACATTCGACTACTCACTGGAGCAGCTGCACCCATGGCTGCAGCAGAGACATACCAACATGAGAAGATGTGTACCTGCAGATGAACGTCTCATAGTCACCTTGAGGTAAGAAGTCATTCATTTATCAACCCCTGGTTTACTGTGTGTGTGTATATACAGTATGTATAGATAATAAATATTGTATCCATTTATGTGCCAGTAGAATGTTACTTAAAAAGCTAAAAAAATGTTTTATTTATTTTTCTAGGTTTCTTGCAAATGGCCAGTCCTATACCTCTTTAAACCATTATTTTTTACTGGGCATTTCAACTATTTCGGAGTGCATGATACTTGCCTAGCCATATGGGAAGAGCTGTGTCCAGCAGTGATGCATTACCAGATGTAAACATGTGGCGAAGAATAGCCGAAGGATTTTGGAATCGAGCAAACTTTCCAAATTGTATCGGAGCTCTTGATGGAAAGCATATCCGTATCCAAAAGCCTCCACGTTCCGGGTCTAGATTTCATAACTATAAGAAATATTTTTCATTGGTCCTCATGGCTATCTGTGATAGTAATTATAAATTTATCGCTGTGGACATTGGAGCATATGGCAGCAGTTCCGATTCCAGAGTGTTCCGTGAGTCTGTAATGGGTCGAAGACTGCGAGAAGGGCCATTCAACATACCATTTGATCAGCCTCTGCCTGGAACTGAAGGACCAGACCTACCTTTCGTGCTTGTCGCAGATGAGGCCTTTGCACTTTCGCAATATCTTTTTAGGCCGTATGCCAGAAGTAATCTGGACGGCAAGAAGAGGATCTTTAATTATCGGCTGAGCCGCGCAAGACGCCTCATTGAATGTTCATTTGGCATATTGTCCAGTAAATGGCGTGTTATCCAAACATCCTTGCAACTCAGTCTTGAGAATGCTGAGTTAGTAATTAAGGCCTGCTGCATTCTGCATAATATTGTCCGGGAAAAGGAGGGAATCCACATTGAGGAAGACGAAGCGTTCCACCTGCCCTCCGTACAGTACAGCAGAGTACGTGCAGGGAGATCCTACATTGCCATGCATTAACAATTTGCTGACTACTTTCTATCTCCATCAGGAGAAGTTCCATGGCAGTAAAAATATATGTAAATAATGCAGTGAAAAAGTAAATTTCTTAAATAATTATTTTGGTTATTTCATTGTGTTTTGATAGCATAAAAAGACACAAAAGCTCATGATATGTTCAAAACAGTTTTCGTTTTATTATTCTGCATAACCCGTTTAAAATAAATGTTTTTTCACTTAACTGTTTTTTGATTTATCAAAGTATGAACAAAAGCATAAAATATGCAAAATATTAGAAATTTTGTAGTTTAACAGAAAAACCAGGTTACAAATCCTGATAAAAAGAGGTGGGGGATGGGGAATAGGAAGTGGAATGTTGGGAAGAAGAACCAGAGCTATCAGTGCCCACCACTGCCACCTATCAGTGCCACCTGAACTGGGCAGAAAGAGGGGAAAGTGCCCTGTATTGAAGTGGTAGGGTCCATGACCTCTTTACATGCGTTTCTATCTGTCTGTAGCTTATACAGTACTTACACTGACATGTGCCTGATATCAGTAGAGGCACAGTCAATATTTACTATGTGCCGGTGTCTTGCCGAGAAAGTTCCCCCGGCAGATAAGGACCCTCCTGTACTGTGCAGGCGCAGCGCTTGCGCAGTACGAACGACTAGGAGCCGCCGAAAGTAGCCGAAGCTGAAAAATTTCAATCAGCTGTAGACGGCGCCTGCGCCTTGGGTCCAGGTTCAAGCCCCACCATCCAAGTGGACCTAGAGGGAGAGTAAAAAAGTGCAGAGCGAAGCGAGGCTGTGCCCGAAGCGTGGCGAGGGGCCCCCTTACAGGCGCTGTGTACAGCTGATTTCTATTCTATTTGGCTTCGGCTATTTCCGCCAGCTCCTACTGCGCAAGCGCTGCGCCTGCGGTCCTTATCCGCAGAGGGGAACTTTCTCGTTAGAACACCGGTACCCAACCCCTTTATCCTTATTAGGAGTACACTACCCACCCCTACTATCTGTGAGAAGATATTTAAGGGTTGATTTATAAAGAATTCATAGAGCCATCCGATCAGTAAAAGTGCAAGTTCAAATGGGGCAAAACTGAATGTAAACAGGTTATATCCTATGTTAATTGTTTTACAGTAAAATACCACATTTGAGCACTAAATGGGGCTAAGTACTATAGGAAATGACTATGATACTTAGCCCCATCTAATGGCTAAATGCAGTATTTTCCATTTGAAAATACTGGGATATAACCTCTTTAGATCTTTTTTTGCCTCATTCACACAGAACAAAAAGAGATGCACTTTCACTTGTCATATGGCTATACAAATTCTTAATAAATCAACCCCTTCATGTAGGAAGGAATCTTTCCTACAAGTTTTACAAGTCATGCCATACAGCATTGGGGACATGCAGGGCAGGGACAATGCTTTTGTTTTACTGAGCTTTGTTTTTTGATTTATCAAAGTATGAACAAAAGCATAAAATATGCAAAATATTAGAAATTTTGTAGTTTAACAGAAAAACCAGGTTACAAATCCTGATAAAAAAAGGTGGGGGATGGGGAATAGGAAGTGGAATGTTGGGAAGAAGAACCAGAGCTGGTTTGGCTATTAGCTTGAGAAGCATCAGCAGAATTTGCGCTAGTGTTTACACTCTGAGGATATGTTCCCTGTGAGGAATGAGCAGGAGAGGAAGCATAAGGCCTCTGTGTATTGTGCATTGAGCTGTATGCACGCACAGGGGTTTGTGGATAGGGCGGTAGATATGGCTGGGCAGGAAGACATGGAGACTCATAAGAATATTGACAGTATGACCTCCGAGGGGGTTCATAATAGTGGGCAATGGCATTCCTGACTCGGCAGCTCTAATACATCCCCCCACATAATTAAAAATACCCATATGTATCTCCATCTGCCTCTCTACTGGTGCTTTTAGAAGTGTATGATAAATTGTCCTCAGGAAGGACGCATTTGAGTTATCAATAAATAAAAGGTGCCAATATTTTGATATAATGGCTCTGATTTTATTGTGTTGTTTAGTATATCGCATAATGATCTATCATGTTTAGGACTAAGGACTTTGAGGGTCTCATGACCAAATACAGAGAGCAAGCACAGGAGTCTGAGATGGTGGCTCTTTTTCACAGCTTTCCAAGCTGGTTGAGAGAAAAGCACATCTTCTTTGGCACATTGAGGGATTTGATCAATATATCAAAGATGATATAAATCACTTTGGACTACGTATCCAAATATTTCCAAACTTTGAAAACACAGATGACCTCAGCCTCCTCCTGGCTGAGGCTTTCCTGTGTAAGAAAAAGGGACATAGTTTTGGTATTTTGTTCATCAATCACACACAATTTTCAGCTCATGACTGTTGCAAATTGAATGTTAACAAATATAAAAGACTATCATTCTGAGCCCAGCATTTGTCATTGATATGTAAAACACTTTATTAAATCAGCAATAAGTTATCAATAATAACATCTTTGATGAACATTTCACATCATTTATTTTACGACAAGAAAGATGTTGAACAATGCTATACCTGACTCAAGCTGGGCTCCTCCACTTATTCCTGGGTGGAAGGCCTAGGGTGGGCATCGGAAGCTTCAGCTGGGGTGGAAGGAAGCGTGTAAGGAAGAGTGGAAGGAAGGGTTGAGAAGGATTCCATGACTTCAGTCTGGTCTACCAGAAAATGCAGTCTGTCATAGTACCACAACCTGGGTACATAAATGTCATCTGCTGCAGCTCCTGATCTCATGGATTTCTGGACTTTAGTACGCTCAAGATTATATGTGCTCCTCAGGCTACCAATTTTTTTTTTTAAATAGTTGATGTCTGCCGTGGGGATCTGCAGCTTCACCAACTCCAGCAGTTTCTCCAGCGCTGCCCGCCTCTTTATTTTGTTATTGTAATGCGGGTGTTTGACCTGCCACAGACAGGGCAGCTCCCTGTATTTATCAATGAATATTGGGAGGAAGCTGTGGTCTTTGAACCCATCCATTTCCTCTGCAAGACACAACACAAGACAAACCCTAATGTCAGGCGAAACTCTCCTAATCTTGACCCAATATAGGCTCAATCTATAAGCAGTATAGGCACTGATGCACCAACTTAAAATTGTACCTTCGTTATAATGATCGTCACTTCCGATACTACGTCCTCCGCTCACAAATCGTACGTATGACCCACGCGTGTTACGCTTTATATACACTGCGCATTTGTAAAACTCCGCCCACCCCTGGCGTTCGTTCTAGTAAATTCCCCGCCCCTTCTCTTTCAGCGCAGTGGGTGCATGCAGACTGCAGCAGCAGTGAGGAAAGCCCGAAGCCACGAACGTCCCGACCCCGGAAGAAATTGAAGGCCTCAAATATGTCCTTTGAAGAGATGGTGAGATGGTGGACATCTTGAAGAGGGCCGACTATGGTGGGAAGTATGGACTGTACCTAAACCCAAATGTCAGAAAGGCCAAGATCATGACTAAAGTTGTGAAAAGTCTGCGCCGGAATTTTGGGGTATGACGATCCAAGGATCAACTGAGGAAACCTGGTCAGACCTGAAATTGAGGCAGCACGATCAGTACAGAAAGATCCGGAAACTGCTTCAAAAAAGTAAGTAGTTGTTGTGTGTTTCTATTATTAGTATTACTTGCATGCTGCTCCATGTGCTTTTCTTTACTGTTTAAAGAAACAAAGAATTTTTGCCCGTGGGACTTTAAATGAAGTGTCCATGGTGATCACATATAAATAGAAAGAGTATATAAGTAACAAGATTTATTGGAATAAATATCATCCAGTACAGGTCATAAACATAGGTGACAGTTACATAAGAACAGCAACATGGTAAAATGGTCCTAAAGACATAACCATCATGACATAACATCAAAGTATAAAAAGTACAGATATACATGATACATCTCTAACCCGACGCGTTTCGCGAGCTCTCCTCGCTTCATCAGGGGCTGATGTGTATATCTGATGTCTGTAATAACAAATAAAAATGTATTGAAGTATGGTTTGTAGTAGGACAACAACATGAAGTCAGAGCTAGTAATCCGATACCTACTTGTCAGGCACTTGACCCCAAAGAGGGCGGCCCCAGGCAGGGGGCGGCGGGAATGCATCTCCCCCGGGAGCTGAGGGGGAGGAGACCACGACACGGAGGTCCAGGATCAGGCACAGGGCAGGCATGGCGAGTGAATGGAGAAAAGAAAGATGGACCCGACTGTCACCCATAATAGTTGGAGAGCGTACTCACTGTAATAAAGTATAACAAAAATGTATCTATATCTAAGATAGTGGCAGTAGCCATATCCAAAAATATATACAGTAGTATGCTTGAGTATGGTGGGTGCAGGGTGTCCAGCAGAGCATGAAAAAGAAAGTAAAAGCAAAACAGCAAAAAGGTAAAAAGAATGTCAGCCCAAGTGTAACCCATGGGTCTAGCAGGGCATACTCTCTATAATAGAATGTATAGATGTAAATATATTTATTAAGGTATACTCAATCATATAAAAATCCTACGTAGCGTGTACACCATAGTAAGGTACATGAATATGTGTATTTATAAAACTTAAATGGTTCATATCCCATTGTAATGAAAGTATAAGGTAGTAGGCTGGGGTACAAGAAATACAGGAGTGTCCTGCAGAACATGGGGAGGTGTGATGTGAAAGGAAAGGAAGTGAGAAAGAAAAAGTGGGGGGGATAGTGAAGGGGAAGGAAAAAAGGGAACAGAAAAAAGGGGATAAGAAAAGAGAAGAGAAAGAAGAAATGAAGGAAGTTAGCAAAGAAAAAGAACAAGAAAGACTGCAGAAGTGAAGAAGAGGGGGGTACAAACAAACAGGTAAGTAAGAAATAATGAGTGAGCAGAAATAAAAATCAAAAAGTTGCAGGTGATATTTCCAAGGTGTACTTATATGAATCATAAGTGCATTGGTGAGGTAGCATGTATAAATTAGAGTATAATGGTGATGCCTACCAGTATGGTCTCTCACCAGTGTGTGGAAGGAGCCAAATGAAGAGAAGACTGACCATGCCAGAACCCCCGCCTAAATACCCGGACGTCCGCCGTAGCCTCCGCCCCCAACGTCATACAAACGTCGGTGGGGGGAAGCCACACACACCACGCCCGCCAGCGTGCGACTGAAATAAACACTGTCCTAATTGAAGCACTTTTTTACATTCTGCAATTACCTATCAAGATAATAGGAGAAAAAATATGTTAAACAGTACCATTTGAAAGTATTCAGGCAGACCCTTTCATTACATGCTTTGGTGAATTCATCCATAAATATGACCACAAAAGAGGTGATTATAGTGTGTATGGGTTTGGCAAAGTCAGCAAATAGAGGATTGGTATCGATTGACTTAGTGGTTGGGGAGAAGGAGGGTTACAAATTATTTTGGTAACCAAAAAAAAGCCTCTGGCACTCTGCATTAATTTATGCACACAAATAACATTTGTACACATTTTAGGGTGTTTAGGGTAAAGCAGTACTATGGAGCAGCCAAAATACATTGTTAAGTGACTAGACTAGGTGGATACGGGCCCAGGATAGCATGCTGGGGAGGTTAGTGAAGGCAAATATGCATGAAGGACAAAAAAGGAGCATTAAAAACTTCCAGCATGCATGAGGACAAAGGGGACAACCACAGCATATTACAATCATGGTAATTAGGGAATGATGAAAGAAATACAATACATCAGCAAACATTAAATACATAGAATGTAATGTTAAAGGAGAAATCTTACCCTAATATAGTCCTTCTGCAGGACCTGAATGATGGCAGAACAGGTCCCTGGAATAATGATTCCCAGAGCCTGGGGTGAGATGCCTGTCAAGAACTCGATGTCCTGCAGACTTCTCCCCGTCGCCAAGTACCACAATGTGGCGACTAGCCTCTGCTCGGGAGTGATGGCTTGCCGCATGCAGGTGTCCTGCTTTGTAATATAAGGGGACAGCAAAGCCAACAAACAGTGAAAAATGGGGTCCGTCATCTGGAGATAATTCCTGAAATCATCAGGATTATTCTCACGGATCTCCCTCAACAAAGGCATATGACAAAATTGGTCACGCTGGAGCAACCAATTCTTGGTCCATGAACTCCTCCCCACCCTGGTCATGGACTTGGCTTGGGTCAAAGTAAGAAACCCCAACACCAAGCCCCTGTACAGCACAAACTCTACGACGAGTACGTAACCACAACATGGCTTCAAAACGGTCGGCTGGTCAGAACGAACTAAACAGAAAGCACTGAAAAACAGCAAAGGCCTGAGAAGAACGAGCTGAAAATCAGAAACGAGCGGACAAGAACGCACTGGAAATCAAATACGTACTATAATAATAATAATACGCACTGACAAACAAATGCGAACTGACTACATGCACTGAAAAACAGATATGAACCCATAAGCACAAACTGAAGAGCAGTAACGAACAGAAAAGCATGAGTCTGAAAAGCACGAATTGTCTCTCACCAAACTTCTACTAACACAAGATAAGCATGAGATTAGCAGAAGGAGCCCAAAGGGTGGCGCACTTGGTATTGAACTTCCCTTTTCTAGTCCTGTCATACGCCACCGCGTTCTTGACGTTCTGAATTTCTGACCAACTTTGTGTGACCGTGTGTATGCAAGACAAGTTTGAGCCAACATCCGTCGGAAAAAAAACATGGATTTTGTTGTCGGAATGTGCAATCGTGTATGGGGCATAACTCTGCTAAAACCTGGAATAGTGCACATGGAAATAATGTTTAGAGCATGATATAATTGCCTAAATAGTACCAAAATTTGCGGTATATTTTTTAAAGATAATCTGTTTTTAAACTGTGTGAAAAAGTGATTTCTACACTGAAATATCTTTAAAAGTCTGAGAAGAGATAAACTCCCCATTTTTGTACAACTAGGTGCCAACACAACTGAGCATGCTCAGACCTGCAAATAGCTATCATTTTAGCTCCAGTGTCTTTTTTACAGGGCACTATAGTAAATACCAGAATGAGCGCTGTGTTAAGGAGCATTTTTTGGGAGTGAAAATCAGCACTATTATAGTCCAATGCAAGTTTTAGGCCCCTTTCACACGGGCACCATCAGTTTAAAACATATCAGTTCTTATCTGTTGCTTCATCCGTCTTCATCCGTCATCTGTTCCCTTAATCTCCGTTTTCATCCGTCTTCCGTTCCGTTAACATCCGTTTTCATCCGTTAATGTACACATTTACATCCGTTTTTTCATCTGTTTTTATATCCGTTTTGATCCATTTACAGTAGTTTCTGTGCCTTTAAGGAAATTACCCAGAAAGCATTGCTCCTCCCATGCTGCATTGCAGTTTTCAGTGAGTGACTTGTCCTTGATGTGTCCTTCCTTTGTCCTTGTCCTTGTGTGTGCTATCTGCATTGTGCAATGGATTCCAACCATTTTTGGGACAGCGTGACATTGTTTGTCGTTTTTGCCTATATGAGGAGAATGGAGAGCAAGAAAAAGCAGATTGTGTCTAGGAGACGTTGATTTTGGACCCACCCCATGCTAATGATGCGGCCTTCCGAAGGTTTTGTGGCTTTGCACTACGCTCATCTCCGACAGCATCCCACTAAGTTTTTCAACTTCACCAGGATGACTGTAGCCACATTCGACTACTCACTGGAGCAGCTGCACCCATGACTGCAGCGGAGACATACCAACATGAGAAGATGTGTACCTGCAGATGAACGTCTCATAGTCACCTTGAGGTAAGAAGTCATTCATTTATAAACCCCTGGTTTACTGTGTGTGTGTATATACAGTATGTATAGATAATAAATATTGTATCCATTTATGTGCCAGTAGAATGTTACTTAAAAAGCTAAAAAAATGTTTTATTTATTTTTCTAGGTTTCTTGCAACTGGCCAGTCCTATACCTCTTTAAACCATTATTTTTTACTGGGCATTTCAACTATTTCGAAGTGCATGATACTTGCCTAGCCATATGGGAAGAGCTGTGTCCAGCAGTGATGCCATTACCAGATGTAAACATGTGGCGAAGAATAGCCGAAGGATTTTGGAATCGAGCAAACTTTCCAAATTGTATCGGAGCTCTTGATGGAAAGCATATCCGTATCCAAAAGCCTCCACGTTCCGGGTCTAGATTTCATAACTATAAGAAATATTTTTCATTGGTCCTCATGGCTATCTGTGATAGTAATTATAAATTTATCGCTGTGGACATTGGGGCATATGGCAGCAGTTCCGATTCCAGAGTGTTCCGTGAGTCTGTAATGGGTCGAAGACTGCGAGAAGGGCCATTCAACATACCATTTGATCAGCCTCTGCCTGGAACTGAAGGACCAGACCTACCTTTCGTGCTTGTCGCAGATGAGGCCTTTGCACTTTCACAATATCTTTTTAGGCCGTATGCCAGAAGTAATCTGGACGGCAAGAAGAGGATCTTTAATTATCGGCTGAGCCGCGCAAGACGCCTCATTGAATGTTCATTTGGCATATTGTCCAGTAAATGGCGTGTTTTCCAAACACCCTTGCAACTCAGTCTTGAGAATGCTGAGTTAGTAATTAAGGCCTGCTGCATTCTGCATAATATTGTCCGGGAAAAGGAGGGAATCCACATTGAGGAAGACGAAGCGTTCCACCTGCCCTCCGTACAGTACAGCAGAGTACGTGCAGGGAGATCCTACATTGCCATGCATTAACAATTTGCTGACTACTTTCTATCTCCATCAGGAGAAATTCCATGGCAGTAAAAATATATGTAAATAATGCAGTGAAAAAGTAAATTTCTTAAATAATTATTTTGGTTATTTCATTGTGTTTTGATAGCATAAAAAGACACAAAAGCTCATGATATGTTCAAAACAGTTTTCGTTTTATTATTCTGCATAACCGTTTAAAATAAATGTTTTTTCACTTAACTGTTTTTTGATTTATCAAAGTATGAACAAAAGCATAAAATATGCAAAATATTAGAAATTTTGTAGTTTAACAGAAAAACCAGGTTATAAATCCTGATAAAAAGAGGTGGGGGATGGGGAATAGGAAGTGGAATGTTGGGAAGAAGAACCAGAGCTATCAGTGCCCACCACTGCCACCTATCAGTGCCACCTGAACTGGGCAGAAAGAGGGGAAAGTGCCCTGTATTGAAGTGGTAGGGTCCATGACCTCTTTACATGCGTTTCTATCTGTCTGTAGCTTATACAGTACTTACACTGACATGTGCCTGATATCAGTAGAGGCACAGTCAATATTTACTATGTGCCGGTGTCTTGCCGAGAAAGTTCCCCCGGCAGATAAGGACCCTCCTGTACTGTGCAGGCGCAGCGCTTGCGCAGTACGAACGACTAGGAGCCGCCGAAAATAGCCGAAGCTGAAAAATTTCAATCAGCTGTAGACGGCGCCTGCGCCTTGGGTCCAGGTTCAAGCCCCACCATCCAAGTGGACCTAGAGGGAGAGTAAAAAAGTGCAGAGCGAAGCGAGGCTGTGCCCGAAGCGTGGCGAGGGGCCCCCTTACAGGCGCCGTGTACAGCTGATTTCTATTCTATTTGGCTTCGGCTATTTCCGCCAGCTCCTACTGCGCAAGCGCTGCGCCTGCGGTCCTTATCCGCAGAGGGGAACTTTCTCGTTAGAACACCGGTACCCAACCCCTTTATCCTTATTAGGAGTACACTACCCACCCCTACTATCTGTGAGAAGATATTTAAGGGTTGATTTATAAAGAATTCATAGAGCCATCCGATCAGTAAAAGTGCAAGTTCGAATGCGGCAAAACTGAATGTAAACAGGTTATATCCTATGTTAATTGTTTTACAGTAAAATACCACATTTGAGCACTAAATGGGGCTAAGTACTATAGGAAATGACTATGATACTTAGCCCCATCTAATGGCTAAATGCAGTATTTTCCATTTGAAAATACTGGGATATAACCTCTTTAGATCTTTTTTTGCCTCATTCACACAGAACAAAAAGAGATGCACTTTCACTTGTCATATGGCTATACAAATTCTTAATAAATCAACCCCTTCATGTAGGAAGGAATCTTTCCTACAAGTTTTACAAGTCATGCCATACAGCATTGGGGACATGCAGGGCAGGGACAATGCTTTTGTTTTACTGAGCTTTGTTTTTTGATTTATCAAAGTATGAACAAAAGCATAAAATATGCAAAATATTAGAAATTTTGTAGTTTAACAGAAAAACCAGGTTACAAATCCTGATAAAAAGAGGTGGGGGATGGGGAATAGGAAGTGGAATGTTGGGAAGAAGAACCAGAGCTGGTTTGGCTATTAGCTTGAGAAGCATCAGCAGAATTTGCGCTAGTGTTTACACTCTGAGGATATGTTCCCTGTGAGGAATGAGCAGGAGAGGAAGCATAAGGCATCTGTGTATTGTGCATTGAGCTGTATGCACGCACAGGGGTTTGTGGATAGGGCGGTAGATATGGCTGGGCAGGAAGACATGGAGACTCATAAGAATATTGACAGTATGACCTCCGAGGGGGTTCATAATAGTGGGCAATGGCATTCCTGACTCGGCAGCTCTAATACATCCCCCCACATAATTAAAAATACCCATATGTATCTCCATCTGCCTCTCTGCTGGTGCTTTTAGAAGTGTATGATAAATTGTCCTCAGGAAGGACGCATTTGAGTTATTTGGATCACAGAATGGATCTTTACTCTCCTGTCTTTTAAAGGAGGTCATCTCATCCATGAAGGACTTCATGGCTTTCTCCATCTCTGGATTTTCTGGCTTTTTGCCACGACGGGAGGATCGTGATGTTGTTGGCCTGTCATGACTAACCTGTAGAGAATAATATGCCAATTGAGAAATGCAATGATGCCTTGGTGTATATCAGATAAAGTATAGTAATCAATAGTATGCTTACATGTACGGATCTTTGAGAAGAACTTGGACGTGCACTTGGACGTGCTGTCTCATCCACAGACTGGGACTCTCCTTCTCCCTCTTGTGTGGCTTGCTCAACTCCCTGCACTGCTTCTGTCTCAGTATTGTCAGTGTTCTCCTCACACTCTGATACGTTTGATGATGTACTACAATAAAAAGGAGGAACATTTGGTCACAAAACCTTAATATATGGAGACCTATTTTTATCACTTTCTAGATTGAACATCCAAACGTCACTTACGGTCTAACATCCATGACTTTCCTTAGGAAGGACAGCATTTCAAAGTAGATAGATTTTTTCTTTGTGGTAGCTCCAGAACCGCTTGCACAGTCTTCCTCATCATGCAAATCTCTGCGAAAACGATCTCTCAGAGAACGCCACCTTCTGTTAATTTCAAATCCTGTAAACACACATTGAGAAAGAATTTGAGGAAAAATTTTGACATTAGATTATGGAAACATGTGAGTAATGTACTGTTCATTCTCTTGCTGCAGCAGAGCCAAACCATGTGGCACAATGCTTTGTATGTATTGTTATTTAACGTTTGTAGTAATGCATGTGAATCTTTGTATCAACCATACCCTCTCTGCTGAACATTTATTTATGTTTGTTAGTGTTTGCAACATTTTTATACCAGAGGCATAGAATACTTAAATAAAGTTTGCTAAGATGCTAAACATAACCCTGACACCATTCAAAAATTTACAACCAAGCCATAATGATTATATAAAAACACTGACAAAAGAGCAAGCTGCACACTTACCACATTGTTCACGCTGTTTGGGAGTCATGGTGGACCAATTTGGTGTCACAAGCTTAGAGATCTCATCCCATAGCTGCTGTATTTTTACTCTGTCACTGTGGTCCCGACAGGTTGAGTCCCACAAGCCTGGCCTTTCGTGCACCAGGTTTATAAGCTCCTCATGTGAGACATCTCTTGCCATGTTTCTCCTAAGTCTTTGATAACGCCCTGGGGGAGGGGCGAAACACGTCGACGCAACATCCTGCCCACGCTTGGTAACCCGAGAACCAGTGACATCACTTCCTGGAGTTGGTGGAACGCACGCCGTTCAGCAGCAAACACCGACTTTATCTGAATGCCTGCTCTGCACAGCGGTTCCGTGAGTAGCGCTTTTATGCGCAGGTGATCTCACGGTGTCATAGGTTTTATGCTATGTGTTTTCTCTTCTCCTTTTGGTGGAACGCGAGGTTTGTGATTCCCAAAGTCTCCTCTCAAGCATTTCCGGCACCAGCCTTGTCTGTCATTCAAATTTACCATATGAATGAATTAGCCTGAAGTCTACAGATTATCCTCCTGTGAAGGAACTGTGTGATCTAATAGACTTTATGTTATGTATGATCTTTGATTTAAACATTCTTTGGAGTTCTACTATATAGAGTTTCACTTTACTATTCACGAATATATGGGATTATTTATCTATTAGTCTAGTGATTGTCTAGTCGCATAGCGTCCAAAGGTTAGCTTTTGGACTAATTGATCTAGATTTCGAACGTATTGATCTAGACCTTATTATTTATGTTTATTAATTCACTTTTAGTCACACAGTTTGGCAGTGTGTTTATGCACAGTTTCTGTGTACATTTTCATCTAATACTCACTAAATGTGTATTTGTGTAACATTATAAGGCACATATTTTTTGAACTGTTTTCACAATCGTTCACTTGGTGAGTTGTCAGCGCAGGTCTTTTTTTCTTACATATTACCAAAGTGTCAGCACTTTTTACCTAGCAGCTGCAACACATGAATTAGTTTCTATTATAATTTATTTGCGAGCGCTGTTTTTTCATCTATTCATGTTTCTCCTTGGGCATGTACTGGGGATGTACTTCCTATTGTCCAACTACTGCCTGGGTCATAGGTTGAGTTCACAGATAAACAAAAAAAAAATTATTTCTTCAAAACGGATCTTAACTGATCGGACATTGACGGACATTGTCCGTTAACGTCAGTTAATATCCGTTTTGACGGATCTGGACGTAGCTTTGTACGTTAAAAAAATGGATAAAAATGGAAGCGGAGGTTAACTGATGGCAACGGATGGTCATCCGTTTGCCCATAGGAATGCATTGTCGTCCGTCAACGGATGGAAGAAAAACGGATAGACGGTCCGTCCGTGTGAAAGGGGCCTAAGCCATTGATTCTAATGATACAATTGTAATTTCCCCAAATAAATCCTTTTAATGTTGAGATGAAATGTATCTTTCGCTGAAATAAATTTTCCTTTGCAACATTGTTGCTTCTACTTAATCTATTTTGTTTTTAAGAATGCTAAAATGTGGAATGTGTTGATAAAATATATTTTTCTCTGTCACTTTCACTTGTTACTCTCTATCTCACAACAATCTTTACCCAAACTCACACAGGTGTCTTTACAATCCGCAAACAATACCATTGCTGATGCAAATTTAAAATGAGTCACATTTTTTTGTGCTTTTTATTATTTCCAACTACGGTAATCATAGTTTGAGCATAAAAAATGTGATATGTGTACCAACATCAGAAATCAAAATGTAAATCCCAAAAATTTGAGGGTAATATCACTATTCTACACTCACCCACAAAGAACCAGAAAATATCACAGAATAAATCAAGAAGAATATCTCTTGAGTAATGAAATTCCATCACCTGTATGTCCAAAGAAATGCAGTATTTATCACATGTGGCAGCTCCGTGGCATAGAGGTTAAAACTTCTGCTGAGCATCTGGGTTTGAATCCCAAGCATGCTGCTTTATGTAGAGAAGTTGTCTCATTGCCCAGGTCCTAAAACTATGTCTAAATGTAGTATTTATGTGTAGGAGGGTTACACCACCATTGTAAATATTGCCAGATACACTATCTAGCCAAAAGTATTGGGACACCTGCCTTTTCACATACATGAACTTTAATGGCAGCCCAGTCTTAGTCCATAGGGTTAAAATTTGATTTGGCCCACCCTTTGCAGCTAGAACAGCTTCTGGGAAGGCTGTGAAGGCTGTGAAGGCTGTCTACAAGGTTTAGTGTTCCTATGGGAATATTTGACCATTCTTCCAGAACTGCATTTGTGAGGCCAGGCACTGATGTTGGATGAGAAGGCCTGGCTCGCATTCTCTGCACTAATTCAGCCAAAAGGTGTTCCATCGGGTTGAGGTCAGGACTCTGTGCAGGCCATTCAAGTTCCTCCACCCCAAACTCACTCATCCATGTCTTTATGGATCTTGCTTTGTGCACTGGTGTGCAGTCATGTTGGAACAGGAAGGGGCCATCCCCAAACTGTTCCAACAAAGTTGGGAGCATAGAATTGTCCAAAATGTCTTGATATGCTGATGCCTTAAGATTTCCCTTCACTGGAACTAAGAGGCCAAGCCCAACCCCTGAAAAACAACCCCACATCATAATCCCCCCTCCACCAAATGATTTGGACTAGTGCACAAAGCAAGGTCCATAAAGACATTAATGATTTAGTTTGGGGTGGAAGAAGAATGGTCAAACATTCCCATAGACACACTCCTAAACCTTGTGGACAGCCTTTCCAGAAGAGTTGAAGCTGTTATAGCTGCAAAGGGTGGGCAAAATGAATTTTGAACCCTACGGACTAAGACTGGGATGCCATTACAATTCATGTACGTTTAAAGGCAGGCATCCCAATACTTAGGCCAATTTATTGAATATTGCTTGTGACACTGAGCATGGCTATGGACTTAGGGCTGGTTCACACCACAGAGATGCAGACAACATGTGTGGGGCTGCCTGCTGGCTAAGTGGTTAGCAGCACTGGGGTTTCTAGTTCAATACCCCAACATGCTAATGCTTGTGTTGAAGTTTATATGTTCTCCCTGTGTGGGTTTCTCACCAAAGACATGCTGGCATTTTATTTGTCTCCTGTCGAAATAGTCTCTAGTGTAAGACAGTAAAGCCTCGTACACACGATCTGATTTTCAGCAGACAAAGCGTCAGACTTTTGTCAGAAGGGCGTGTGCCAGGAACTCGTCTTGCATACAAATGGTACACAATTGTTGGCCAACAAACACGAACATAGTGACGTACTATGTGGAATTTCAGCTCTTGTGCACCACCCTTTGGGCACCTTCTGCTAATGTCGTGTTTGGTGATCATTGATTCCGAGCATGATAGGAAAATCTGACAACAGACCGTTGTCCGCTGAAAATTTACTAGCCTGCCATCCAACATTTGTTGGCGGAAAGTTATACAACAATTGTCTGATGGAGCGTACTAACGATTAGATTTTAGGCAAACAGTCTGTCATCACACAATTCCAGGACGAAAATTCGATTGTGTGTATGAGGCTTTAGTTTTGGACTTTAGATTGGAAGCTCACCCCCCCTTCCCCCTTCCTTTCCCTCGCCCCATCTCTTTCCCTCCCCCTTCCCCCGCCCCCATCTCTTTCCCCTTCCCCCATCTCCTTCCCCCCTTCCTCCCCCTTCCCTCCCCCCCTCTACCCCTCCCCCTGCATTCCCCCCCTTCCCCCTTCCCTCTCCCCCTCTTCTCCTCCCTCCCCTCTCCCAACCCAATTGCACCACCATATTGTGCAGTACTTGGTGTCCCCTCACCCCCCATGGGCCCTATAAATAAAATGTAATTGGTCCTTCTATTTATTATCATTATATGATGGTGGCCTTGTATAATCCCCCATGTCCACTGCAGGGGGAATTTTCTTAGCGGTCTGGTTACGTATCGGTTTACGATCTTCTGGGGGAGCAGATCTTTCTACTATAATCTTTGCTGTATATTATGTTTCTGATGATGTAATTACTGTATATGTTATTGTATTTTCTGTTTTATAGACAGT
Organism: Aquarana catesbeiana; assembly: GCF_042186555.1. Classification (NCBI taxonomy): domain Eukaryota; kingdom Metazoa; phylum Chordata; class Amphibia; order Anura; family Ranidae; genus Aquarana; species Aquarana catesbeiana. The sequence goes on along the minus strand of NC_133336.1, from coordinate 99,177,333 downwards.
TCCTCCTGAAGAAGCAGTTTCAATCCGCGAAACTAGTAGAGGATCAATTTGTCTATACCCCACATTAACAGTTATCTTTCGTGTGACCCCATTAGTAGTTGTCTGTGGTTGAATTTAATTTCTTGTCTTTTGTATATCTTCTTTTATATGTATTAAAATTATATTTTTATATTAAAAATGTGTTTGTGTATCAGTACCGAGATAGTCCAGTACAACCTATTTGATGGGTATATATCCATGGTCAGCCACAGCAACTGTTCCGAAAGACCCTTCTTGTCCTGTTTTTTTATATTAATTTGGATGATGGTACTTTATTAACTAATGAAAATCAGATATACCAAGTAGTCCTGATTCCAGTGCTCAAATGGGAAAAAAGTTTAACTGCACTTACAGCCGCTATTATAAAATACAAATTATAAAAAAATTATATCTGCCCAATTTAAAACCAAGCATTAACAGTGCTTCATATGTATAAAAAATATCCACCAATAAAATATCTCATATAGTGCAATGGTCAAATACCCTCATATCTTGCTTATTAAAAACAAAAATGAAGAAATCCAACATCTACTAAAACTGTCCATAAGTCCATCAGAAAACTCATAATGATGTATATAGAGTGATGTGATGAATCCTCTCCTCCTATTGACAGTTCAATATAATAAAATGCATGAAAAAAGAGAGAAGAAGAAGGCTTCTGATCTAACAGTGATTAAAGTGCGCAAACTTTCAACTGCTACACCTTCCTTGATCCACCTCGTGGACACCCCTTTGTGTATCTGCTTACCAGAAGTCCTTCTTAACAGGGCTTGTATGATCCTTGGCAGCATAAATCTGCAGCTATAGATGTAGATGTTGGATTTCTTCATTTTTGTTTTTAATAAGCAAGATATGAGGGTATTTGACCATTGCACTATATGAGATATTTTATTGGTGGATATTTTTTATTCATATGAAGCGCTGTTAATGCTTGGTCTTAAATTAGGCATATATAATTTTTAGTACTTTATTAACTATTGCTAGTTCTTTGTTATGTGAGGCAACACTCATAAACTTTACAATTTCCAAAAGTAGTTTCAGTACTACTTTGTGGCGAACTCAGGGTGCAATTTTTTATTGACATCAGTGCAGAAACCTGCACAAATGTCTCTGAAATTCCCCCCATAGTCGTCGGGACTGACATGCGGGAATGAAATTGTGTGAGTTCAGCTGAACTGGGTATCGATGGGATGGCTGGGTATGGCTGAGTATGGATGGGATGGCTGGGTATGGCTGAGTATGGATGGGATGGCTGGGTATGGCTGAGTATGGCTGGGTGGGTATGGCTGGGTATGGATGGGATGGCTGGGTATGGCTGAGTATGGCTGGGTGGGTATGGCTGAGTATGGATGGGATGGCTGGGTATGGCTGAGTATGGCTGGGTGGGTATGGCTGAGTATGGCTTGGTGGGTATGGCTGAGTATGGCTGGGTCAGGTATGGCTGAGTATGGCTGGGTGAGTATGGCTGAGCATGGATGGATGCGTATTGCTGAGTATGGCTGAGTATAGGTGGCTGAGAATGGATGGATGGATGAGTATTGCTGAGTATGGATGAGTATTGCTGAGTATGGCTGGATGGATGAGTATTGCTGAGTATGGATGGCTGAGCATGGATGGATGGATGAGTATTGCTGAGTATGGATGGATGAGTATTGCTGAGCATGGATGGATGGATGAGTATTGCTGCGTATGGATGAGTATTGCTGAGTATGGATGTATGGGTGAGTATTGCTGAGTATGGATGGCTGAGCATGGATGGATGGATGAGTATTGCTGAGTATGGATAGATGAATATTGCTGAGCATGGATGGATGGATGAGTATTGCTGAGCATGGATGGATGGATGAGTATTTCTGAGCATGGATGGATGGATGAGTATTGCTGAGCATGGATGGATGGATGAATAAAGTAAGGAAATGGGGTAAGTGGCACTCCCTATACAGTGGAACCTCGGTTTGCGATCAACGCGGTTAACGAGCGTTTCGCAAACCGAGCACTGTATTTCTAAAATTCCTAATTCGGTTTGCGAGTGTTGTCTCACAAAAGGAGCAGGATTCAGGCCAAAAGCGGTGTGCAGTACCGCTTTTGGCCTGAGGCGGGGGGCGCCGGAGCCGAGCAGAGCTGAAAGTTGCCGATCGGCGCAGTTCGGAAAGGCCCGAGGACAGTTCGGCTGACCTCGGCAAACCTCGGAAAGGCTTGTAAATGGAGTCTTTCCGAGGTTTGCCGAGGTCCGCCAAAGTGTCCCTCGGGCCTTTTCGACCATTTCCGAGGCTCTCCGGCGCCCCCCGCCTCTGGCCGCATGCGGTATTGCATCCCATTGAAGTCAATGCGGAACAAATTATTTTCGTTTCTATTGACGTCAATGGGAAAACTCGCTTTGATATGCAAGTACATTGGGTTACGAGCATACTCCTGGAACGGACTATGCTCGTAATCCGAGGTTCCACTGTACTTTGGAGAATGTGCTCCCTGTTTAAACACAAAAGTGTGCTCCCCACATGTTAAATACTTGTATCAACACAAAAATATATATATAATATGTTGGCGTATGCCTATGTTGTAAAACCAAGCATTTGAAATGGTGAAAAAAATGTCTTAAAAAATTATTAAATATATAATATGCATAACATAGTGACCGTCATATCCTTTGATATTATATAGACAAGTGACCCAAAATAAACTAATAAAGAAATATAAAAATATACATATATAATTATAACACAAAGATAAAAGTTAGAAACCAATTGTGCAATAAAAAGTGAATAGTTCCCAACTGTCATCAAAAATTATGACAAACATGTATGGGAAAAAAATGTGTCAAAAGCAAGTCCAATTGATAAAGTGTCCCAAAACAGCAATGTTAATAAAAAGTAAAAAATAAAAAATAAATATTTTTAGTGAAGCTCCAAAATGGTGAAGTGTTCAGACAAACAAGTGACTCTTGTGCTTGATCAAAATCAGGTGACTCGTGTGCTCCCCCTTAAGGGTCCCCACTCACAAGCTCCCGGTACCCCTGCAGGGGTGGTAGGCATGTATAGATAAAAGTGGATGGTCTTCTGTCCCAGATCAGAACGTCCGCACGGGTCACCCGCTTAACACATCCTCCATCACCATATCCAGGAAGCGGTTCGCCGGCTCCTTATGGTCAAGTCCAGCTCCAATCGCCCCTAAAGGGGTATCTCGCATGTAGGACAGCCTTAGTGCCCAGATGGTGTTTCCAGCATTGACACCATAAGACCCCCAAATCCCTCCTTTGCACTTGAAAGCATTTAAAAAGCCAAGATCGGCATTTTCTAATACTTTTTATTTTAAAAAAATGGCGCCGTTAAGGTGTCAGTAAACCAGAAATGATGTCATGTCATTGCTTCAGGGTTACCATAGCAGAAACCCGATCAAAGCTGATCCCGGATTTCTTCGGGTCTCTCACCAGCCAGCAGACGTGCCGCCTAGTAGCTCAGGTCTCATGGTAGAATGGGAGAGCCAGGGGGAGTGGCGGAAGGCTGCTTGTAATACCAACTGAGTGGCTGGTTAGCTGCTACAGTTGTTATTACCAGAGAGCCGACCGACGGCTTTAAAACTCCACTTTTGTTGAGAAGAAAAATCAACCCCCTCACTGATCAATGTACAGTACGGTGCAAAAGTTTTAGGCAGGTGTGAAAAAATGCTGTAAATTAAGGTGATTGTAAAGGAAAACATTTTATTAGAGACAAATAACAAACATGTTATACTTACCTGCTTTGTGCAGTGGTTTAGTTTTGCACAGAGCAACCATGATCCTCCCCTTCGCGGTTTCCCCGGTTGCGTTCTGGGCCCCTCGCCCCTGACGAGTGCCCCCATAGCAAGCCACTTGCTGTGGGGGCACTTGTGCATGCTTGCTCCCGAGCCAGCTCTCTGTGTCCATAAGACACAGAGAGCGTGGCTCAGCCCATACTCACAGGCTGCATTTCAGCCAATCAGGAGGGAGAGACACAGGAGAACCTCAGATCTTGTGCACATCACTGGATCGAGATCAAGCTTAGGTAAGTATTAGGTGGGGCTGTGGCGGCTGCTCCATTAGGGGCGAAGGGGCTCCTTAATCCATACGCCCGGCCCCTAATCTACATGCAGGGTGCCGGACGCATGGATTTCAATAGGGGTATTTTTTTTTAAGCACATGATTAGAGCACATGATTAATATTTGCTATTGTCTTCCTACTTCTCCTCCCGGCCAATCAGGAATCTGGTCTTAACCCGAATGGCTGGAAGGTGAAGCGACCGTATTGGCTGCTGAGGAGGAGACGCAGGGGGAAGCCGCAGAAGCTGGGTGGTGCTTGGTTTGCCGATCGACTGAGCGATGGGGTGGGGGGTGGTTTGACTGACGGACCGACCAAATGGAGGCTTTTAGAAATAATTTGTACCAATTACCAAAATGGAATTAAATAAACAAAAGAGGAATCCAAATCAAATCCATATGTGGTGTGATCACCCTTTGCCTTCAAAACAGCATCAATTCTTCAATTCTAGGTACATTTGAACGTAGTTTTTGAAGGAACAGGTAGAGGAGGGCGAATGGCAAAATCTGAGTTTTTATTGTGCCACATCCAGGATTCAAGAAAAAGAATCTTCCTTACCTTGGATGATCTGGACACTGAGTTCTAATGAACATGGGAACAAATACAACTGTTCACATAATCTAATGGAGACTCTAATAGGGGAATACACAAAAAGATCTAAAGCCCTCGATACAGAGATCATCAATTTATGTGGGAAACTACAGAACTTTAAAACACATAAATCTGCTATAGCTAAAGAGAAAAAACTAAAAATACATTTAGAAACTTTCAATAAAGACATTCTCATTAAAAAGAGACACAAATTCATACAAGACAAAAATGCATTTGAGGATGGCAAAGCCTACAAATGGACCCAAAATAGATATAACAACAAAGACAATCTCTATCAGGGACAACGTCTCAATCCAACCCAACAAGGCCTACACTCCCTCTCAAACATCTCACAAACAAAAATCTACACCAGTCACCAAACGCCAATATTATGGCGATTCTGCACAAGACCAAAAAGCCACGAAACAAGTCTTGGAAAACACATCCAAACTTCCTCACCTGATCACTCCGATACCTGAATCACGAATGCATGGTTCCACACAAAAACCATTACCAAGGGACTTGGCATCCCAAACTATTCATGCACCCCCACACTCACTTGAACTAGGGCTTAATGACTCGTCTTTTTTAGAGCAAATTTTAGCAGGCGTCAAGCCAGCACAACCCAACCTCAATACATATACACAAATAGCACTACAAATTCTCTAGAAGAACCCCAAATCCAAGCCAATACTGATATAAGCATAGTTAATTTATCCTCTTATAGCTTATCCAATGAATAGATCTCATTCCTAAAGGAGGGATTTACATTCTGTCCAAGTCAAAACCTGGATAAATTTGAGATATACAAAGATCTCAAATTATTTATCCATAAATTAATTCTAAAAAAAACTTTACCATAAGCAACAAGGCAATACAGACCATACCCCTCAAGAGAAGAAAGCTCTGGATCAGCTGATCTCACTTCTTGAAGAGAGGGATACAGGAGATCTTATTGACTCTATTGATCTATCTCGAATTCTACAGTTGGTTGATGAACAGGAGGACTACAGTAAAACTAATCCCTCTAAGTCACTTTTGAAGAAAAAATCTGACTTTTGTCCACCCCCCAGCATTAGTCCAAATGCTGCGGCACTTCTGAAGCTAGTTAATAATGATCTGGAGAAACTAAAGTTAAAAGCTAAGGGCTCCACCAACCTAAATGAGAAAGAGTTTGAAGCATTAAAACAATCAACAATCAAATTACTATAAAACCATCAGATAAAGGTGGTAATGTCGTTATTCTCAACAATGAAGACTACATTAATATATGTAACAAAATTCTCAACAATCACAATTGGTACCACCATATTCCAGCGGATATTATTGAGAAATACAACAAAGAATTTTATGTACTGATAGACACCGCAATATTAACGCAATATTAATGCAATTAATAAAAAAAGTGGAGCTTTATCAGAAATGATTTCCCAAAGATACCTACATTTTACATATTCCCCAAAATTCACAAAAATACCATCAACCCCCCAGGCAGACCCATTATCACAGGAATCGGCTCAATTAGTGATAATGCAAGCAAATTGGTGGATGAATTCCTAAGATCGTATATAACATCATTACCATCGTATGAGAGAAACACTGTCCAATTTTCGCAGATCATTGATCAACTAGGCATTCCCGACCATGCTTTTTTGGTCACAATAGACGTGGAATCACTGTATAGTTCAATTCCACATGAAAAAGGCCTAGCGGCTATTAACCATGTTCTGCAGCAAGCTACTGTTGCAGATCCTGTCTACAATTAATTCATTCTTTCACTGCTGGAGTATGCCTTCGTACACAATGTCTTTACTTTCAACGACTCCCACTACCTCCATGTGCAGGGGGTTGCGATGGGGACTTGCTGTGCTCCATCGTATGACAACCTGTACCTGGGGTAGTGGGAGAGAATGTTTTTGGCGGATGAAAATCTGACTATTTACACTGCCCACATCCTTGGATGGTATCGTTATATTGATGATATCTTTATCATCTGGGATGGATTTGAGGACATGCTCCAGCAGTGTCTTTTAACAATGAACAGAAATGATTTCAACCTGAGTTTCACCATGTCCTTCGACAAAAAATGTATCACTTTCCTGGACGTGGAAATCTATAAAGGAGAAAATGGCAAATTATGTAGCAAATTGTATAGAAAGCCTACAGCGGGAAATACAATACTCGACGCTTCAAGTTTTCACCCGCAACCCTTAATCGACTCCATTCCTTACAGTCAATATTTAAGGATAAAACGTAACTGCACAGATGGCAAAACCTTTGTAAAAGAAGCGGCGAAACTATGAGATAGACTCCTTGCAAAAGGCTATTCACATGCCTTTCTAAAAAGATCTTACAAGCAAGCATCTTTAAAATCCAGGAGTGATCTATTGTATCCCAAAAAAACTCAAAATGATAACAGCAATCTAAGTATTATCACCAGATATAATAAACAACAGCATCAAGTGAAAAGAATCATTGAAAAATATTGGCACATGCTAACACTAGATCCAACATTGGGACAATTTGTCCCGACAAAACCTCTCTTCACATTTAAAAGAGCCTCCTCTATCAGTGATAAAATTGTTAGTAGTGAGTTTAAAAATGAGTCAATGAAAACGCACTGAAAATACAAAGGCACGTTCATGTGCAGTACATGCAACTATTGTAGATACATGCTAACAGAAAAAAATCCTACCCTCCCTAATGGGAAAACTTTCTATCCAAAACATTTTGTGAACTGTAGGACCTTTGGAGTCATTTACATGTTGCAATGCAGTTGTAACTGCTTTTACAGGTAAGACTAAACTGGAATTCTGGAGGAGGGTATACAGGCATATCCGCAGCATGCAGGTATGCAATCCTGACCTCCCCCTGGGTCGCCATGTCTCTTTGGTACATGGTGGAGTATTCTCCAGTGTCAAGTTTTTGATTCTGGATCGGATACATCCTAACCCCAGGGGGGTGACTGGAATAAAACCCTCCTCCAGATGGAATTAAGATGGATTTACCAGCTTGAAGCTACATCACCCCCGGGCCTCAACGAGGCCGTTTGCCTCAAACCATTCCTTGAGGGCTTCTCATCAGGCGGAATGGAAAAATAAAACAATAATATACTATTCTGCTTGCTGGCCTGACAATACCGACTAAGACTGAGGTGTTTTTCTCTTCACCTACTAGGGACACACATATATATCCCACATCTCTCTATTTATGCTTTTCTGTTGTTCCTCCATAATATACAATATATATAGATGTGTATGTACCATCCATAACGAACAATGTCATGCTGTATTTGTATACTGTTAAAAGAGAGTAATATTGTTTGTTTTCCTATCTCCTTTGAATCCAATTATCACGTATTTCTCTTTCTGAATTTCAGATAGCCACAATCCAATCTAATCCAACTTATGTATGTAAACATCACTGTGCCTTTGGAATTGCTTCATATGTACTAAACCATCAGTACACAACTGCTGCCTATGGGGATCCTCTTCTAATGCTATGTGGGCATAGTTAGCTACATCTTTAAAAGGATTGTTCTCTGATTGCTTCTTATATTAAGTTACTGTTTGTCATCTTTGCCTATTGGTTTAAATAATCCCCCTGATTGTCATTTCCTCTGTGCTGCAGCGAACCACTAGGATTGCCCGGCACACAAAGCCGCCTGGTTTCCTAACCATGGGCGGCGCTGTGGAGTCTGTTGGACGGCATCAATATCTCCGCCCCCAGCCTCCATCTTGCCACTCTGGAGGGCATGCTCAGTCCGCCGGTGAGGCTCACTGTGTGGGTGGGCTGGGTGTGCGCGACGCCGCTTCGACGCACTGACATTCACGCATGCGCGGTGGGTGCGGGGCCACCCACACTCGATCCAGGGGGCATCAGAGGATCTCTCTTTGGTCTCTCACTCTATATCAGCTGTTCGCAATCTCTTGCGACAGCTGATTGGGAGGAACCTAATACAAATACCCAGCCGGCGCACTCCCACACCCGACACTTATCTGCTGGATGTCGGGGTGTGCGGCTGGCTCTTACAACTACTCTCTAGACAAGGTAAAACTAGATGAATACTACCTTTGGCTACATTATGGTAAATACTAGATTAATGCTACTTTTGGCCACAGTTTGGTACAAACCACATTAATGCTACCTTTGTGTTATGTTCAGCAGACCTTTGACAATTAAACCCGGTTATTTATTTTTGCTTCAGTACCTACTAACTAAATCAATACTTTGGTTATATATATTCTACCAATATACTGCTTTATAGGGAGCATATTGTTTCTGCCACTACCATGACAATTTATTATTACTTTTTGCCCATTTGGCATATATTATACAAATATTTTTCTTTATCATCACTACCTGTGGCAATTAATATATCCCTGACATATAGATATATGTGTTTATTTCTATCTTGCATTTGTCATTACTATGCACTATGTACACTCCCAACTAAGGTAGTCTTTAATATGGATATAATACATATTTTTTATATCCCCCAGCCCTTAACCTGACAGACGCCTTTCTACGATCTCCACAGTTGTAAACTCATCCTCCTACTACTTGTGGTCCCTTCTGCTGCTTTGTGTCTACATGTATCCATGACACTCAGGTACCCCACTATATTTACTTCCATATGTAGCCATTTGTATCCACATCACGATGCACTGTCTATCTGCCCTTTCTTGGGAGCTCTAATTCAGTATGATGTTCTCACTTTTGGGGATTTCCACATTCTGGCCTCAGTATATCCTTCTGGTCACTCTGCTGCCTTGGAAATGTGAGGAGATCACTTTCTCCCCCGGGGACGATATTTGCAAATCTCCTGTGTAGAGATTTTTTATCTGCGTTGTTTCATGCCCATAGGCCTTGAGAGAGCAACCCCATCGGCCCAGTTCTTTTGTGTTGTCAACTTACTCTTTTAATGTTCATATAATGAAATATTGAAAACCACCCTGCTCTTCAACACTATGTAAGTTGTCTATCTAAATGTTCAGTATTTTATGTACGACGACTGCAATTTTTTACATGTGAAACTGATTATATATATTTTCAATTATGCTATAGATGAATCTCTCCTTTCTATGAACTCCTGAAGAAGGATTAAACTGTACCCCGAAATGCGTTGGGTGTAAGGAGGTTGTCTCGTATACCCTTCAGCACGGTGATACTAGCTGATTTTGTCTAGATAAATCAATATTTCTTTCTGATATGCATTTTTAACTGTGTAAATTATTAATAAAAAAATTTTTGTATTACTATATCTATATATTTGTACTTATAATATTATTAGTTGCCTTAAAAGTCCGCTTAGGGGAAACCTTTTTCTTTTTCTTGAAGGAACAGGTAGGTTGTTCCAAACATCTTGGAGAACCAACCATGGATCCTCTGTGGATGCAGGCTGCCTCAAATCTTTCTGGCTCTTCATGTAATCACAGACAGACACAATGATGTTGAGATCAGAGCCCTGTGGGGGCCAAACCATCACTTCCAGGTCTCCTTGTTCCTTACTCTGAATATAGTTCTTAATGACATTAGCTGCATGTTTGGGGTTGTTGTCCTGCTACAGAATAAATTTGGGGCCAATTACACACCTGCCTGATGGTATGGCATGATTGATTGCCTGTATTTCTCAGCATTAAGGACACCATTGATCCTGACTAAATCTCCAACTCTATTTGCAGAAATTCAGCCCAAAACTTGCAAGGCACCTCCACCATGCTTCACTGTTGCCTGCAGACACTCATTGTACCGCTCTTCAGCCCTTCGCGAACAAACTGCCTCCTCTTATAGGCACATATTTCAAACTTTGACTCATCAGTCCAGAGCACCTGCTGCCATTGTTAGGCACCCCAGTTCCTATGTTTTCATGCATAGTTGAGTCTCTTAGCCTTGTTTCCACGTCCCATGACAGCCTGCATCCACAAGAAGTTGGTTGAATCATGCTGGCTGTCATTCATCCCAGTACTGGACATCAGAACAATATTCGTGAAGGATAGCCTCAGGAATAGGGTGAGCATTGCAGCTAGACCTGCATGTTTTATTTTAAAAGGCAACATATAAAAATAAAACTATGATTTAGCTTGTCAAAGTTTATGGGAGATATTATTGAAAAGGCTTACATATATTTTAGTTCCTGAGTACAAAATGGCAAAATATTAGCAGATCATACTGATCTAAATACCTGCTGGCTTGTGATATTTGTATTTGGTCTTTTCTACTAAAGCATCTGGATGCTTATCTTTCCTTGCTGATTAAAAAATATCTGGCTCCTAGACTGCACAGATTGGGTCATAGGTTTTACGTTATTTTGTCCTGATGCAGCCATACACAGAGCTATAAAAAAAAAAAACTGAAGATTAGCAAACTGTTTGGCTTTTTTTGGAACTGATATGGTTAATAAGGGATTTCTAAAATTCCTCCAAGCCACATAATTGTCCTAGTAGCAAAGAACATGGACAAAAGACACAGAGAGCTAATGACTTTTAGAAAATATCTTCAAATATAGATGGAAAGGAAGGTGCTATTTTGTAGATGTGGTAATTATCCCACCCCGACATATCACAATATATGACCGCATCAAAGTAAGCACACAGGATATAAAGGAATATAAGGACAGAGGTCTCTCACTCTGCCCCAGGGCTTGTTAAGCACACTCATAAATAAACACAGCTATTTTAATTGGCTGTTATCTATGGTCAGTATAGATCGGAGCATAAAAATGTGTAAAATCTGAAAAACAAGCTTGTACAGTCATAACATTTCATAGTCTGTATCTGAGTCTTATCTTCAGTCAATGGAAACCATAAAAACAAGAATATGGCAAAAAGAGAGAACGGGGCATACATTTTCATTAAAATACCATTTGAAACAGTGTTTAGAACTGAAAGGTTTATTATTTAAAGTGTCATTACACCCAGATCATTAAAAACATGCTCTATTACATGCTGTTCATAATTACTCAGTCACTATGGGAATCATTTTCTGTATTCTGCAAAAAAAACCTGCTTGATCCTGTTGTTTACTCTCCCTCCCTCCTTGTCTGTGTCCCCACTGCAGACTGAGATTGTGACCAGCTGTTGCCACATCTACTGAGCATGCTCTAGTTTCATTTCTCTTCTAAGCTGTTAATTTCCTCCTTTTTCTCATCTGTGCAGTCATGTGACTATAGAATCACACATGTAGGCTTATACAGTACACTCTGGATAAATGACAGCCCCTCCCTCCCTCTCTATGCCCACTAAACACTCAAGGGGCCGGATATTACATGTTGGTTATGGAGGATTCACCTCCCTGTAATTGTAAGCACATACAAACAATATACACCGGTTGTATGTGCATGGAGCAGGTCATAATTGGCAGATCCTCCCCCTAGACGGCCAACAATATGTTTTTTGCACATAGATAATAAAGATTTGAGTTCAAATACATATTTGTATGACAAGTTAAAACATTTATTTGATATTACTTATGTATATTTCCTGTTTTTGAAGGCTTTTTTTTTAAGATGTGGCAGCAGAGGACTAGAAGCTCCTTCTGCCAATGTTTCCCTACACGTGACAGCTGTATATCGATTATGAATAAAGGTACTCAGATATTTTTTTAAATTAAAGATTTAGTTACATAAGGTATTTTATTTATTTTATACTGGTACTGTATGTGAATGATCAAGTGTTGGCCAAGACTTGTAGTAGCAGAATGCAAATTGATATGTAAAGTGGTCCAACCTACCATCTGGTACACAAATACTCCCTATACTGTGGCATTGGTCTGCCTCTAGTGCCAAATTAAGCTGTCTTGCAGGGATGTCTCTATCACAAGACTGGCTGTACACAAACATGGACGCTTTGGTAAAACACCTTCCATAAACGCATTTTAGAGGTGTATTGACTTGATTGCATGGAGTTTAGTTTTAATTTCTAGCAATGGTAAACTCCCACTATACAAACAATTACTGCACATCACATAATATCTGTCATTAGTCTGCCTTCACTTCAGCCCCCCAATATCAGTGTAACTGTAAGGCTCTAAAATTCCAGATATATTGAATTAATTAGCTTTTACTGAAGACTGAAACTAACTGTTTAGAAACAACAGGAGATGAAATCGGTTTAATATTATTACAGAGTTACATAATGCATCACACAGGTTGATTGATTACTACTCCTGAGCAAGCACACTTTTTAGAAATCCTACACAAACATGTAAAATGTTTCTCAATAAATTTTCAAACAAAAAGTGGAACATCGATAAGACAAAGGTCAAAAGCTACAAATGGCAAGAAAAGATGTTATATTACAACTATTTACTATATTTCAACAATGTTAAGATTAATTCATCAAACTATTGTGATGTGTATGTGTGCCACTATTTGCAGTTGCCCAGCTGTGGTATTTGAAAAACCCTTTGCTTTCAAAACCACATAAATTCTTCTAGGTACACTAGCACACAGTTTTTGAAAGAACTCAGCAGGTAGGTAGTCCCGAACATTTTGGAGAACTAACCACAGATCTTCTGTGGATGTAGGCTGCCTCAGATCCTTCTGTCTCTTTATGTAATCCCAGACAGACTCGATGATGTTGAGATCAGTGCTCTGTGGGGGCCAAACCATCACTTCCAGGACCCCTTGTTCTTCTTTACACTGAAGATAGTTCTTAGTGACATTGGCTATATTTTTGAGGTCTTTGACCTTCTGTTGGGGCCAATCACACACCTCCCTGTTGGTATGGCATGATGGATAAGTATCTACCTGTATTTCTCAGAATTGAGAACACCAGAAATCCAGCTCCAAACTTGTAAGGAACCTCCACCATGTTTCACTGTTGCCTGCAGACACTCATCATTGTACCACTCTCCAGCCCTACGCGAACAAACTGTACCGCTCTCCAACCCTTCGGTGAACAAACTGCCTCCTGCTACAGCTAAATATTTTGAATGTTGACTCATCAGTCAAGAGCACATGCTGCCATTTTATGTACCCCAGTTCCTATGTTGTCATGCATAGTTGAGTCGCTTAGCCTTGTTTCCACGTCCCATGACAACCTTGATCCACAAGAAGTTGAGGGGCTTAAAGGGGATCAATAAACAGAATCTGTGTCTAGTCCCTATATACTCTGCATACATATAACAGTCCTTGAACCCATAAAATATTACTATACCACAACTGACAGCCTCACAGACACAAATAATCCTCAGGACAAAGAATCGATTTTATTTTTAAATGTAACATTTCCATTGCATATGCTTTCATGCACACAAAAAGGACTGACTGACTGAACCTACCTCAAAGAAGAACTTAATTGAAACCAGCAACTGTTGGGACAATGACCACTTTTTTCAGGATTATGTAAGAGTTCTCCCTTGCAGAGTCTGATGTGTGGGGGGGGGGGGGGGGGGCGGGGACACCTTCTGCAGAGGGAATACACTAAGGTGATGGTTGCTGATATAAGGGGGAACCTTTATATCAGTGTCCTCCCTTACCTTAGTGTATTCACTCCCTCCTTACATCAGTCACCCAGCACAGACTCTGTATGGCCTGGCTGGAGTTGTCTGTCACACTGACCACCTCACCCATTGCTTGGGTGCAGGGAAGGCACCGAGGACAGTCTAAGTCAGACCTTGGCTTTGATTGATTATCTTCGAATCCTCCCAGTGCTCCCGCTCCCCCTCCTTGCATTCTGCAATTTTTGGAAAAGGTGCCAAGCGTCATGATATCACCGCATGCACGCCCCAAGCCCACTCCGAGCCCGGGCACCATTCCCAGTCATCTTTTTACAGGCATCCATTGCCATTCCCAGACATTTACAGACAGGAAAAAAATTGGCTGATTTTTACAAACTGTCTGTAAATGATATGTCGCGTACACACGGTCGGATTTTCCAACAGGAAATGTTCGATGGGAGCTTGTTGTCGGAAATTCCGACCGTGTGTAGGCTCCATCAGACATTTTCTGTCGGAATTTCTGACAAACAAAATTTGAGATCTGGATCTCAAATTTTCCGACAACAAAATCTGTTGTAGTAAATTCCGATTGTGTGTACACAATTCTGATGCACAAAGTTCCACGCATGCTCGGAATCAAGCAGAAGAGCCGCACTGGCTATTGAACTTCATTTTTCTCTGCTCGTCCTACGTGTTGTACGTCACTGCGTCCTTGACGTTTGGAATTTCCGACAAGATTTGTGTGACCGTGTGTATGCAAGACAAGTTTGAGCCAATATCCCTCAGAAAAAAAACATCGATTTTGTTGTCGGAATGTGCGGTCGTGTGTACACGGCATAAGAGTGGTTGGCAACCCTGGTTATGGGTAATTGAGGCAATAGGTAGCAGCGCTAAGTACTCTATATATTGCAGCGCTAAGTACTCTATATATTGCAAAACATACACCAATAATATTTAACAGTGTGCAGTATGAAAACTAGAGAAACTAAAAAAAAGAATAAATGTCCATCATCATAAAAAAGTAGTGCTCAAATGATCAGCCAGACGTGTTCAATAAAGTTCAAATAATACATTTCGTCCTCCACCGCACCACCAGTGATAAATCATACAAAATGCTCGCTTACCAGACGGCAAGCTATATGAGCTTGCGACCTATACCCGGCCAGGGCCTTTATCCAATGGAGAGCCAAGAGGACAGATTCCAGGCAAAACCCCTCTAGATGGTCAGCACAGGGACCGCCAAACTCGCCAGTCACAGATCGTGATTAAGAGTAGAATATGGTGGTATTCAGATGTTCCCAGAACGAGAAAGGATCACCATAGCATAATACTGTTAAACATAGTTTATTTGTATAAAAGTATGTCACTTACAATGTTCCAAGGTGTTAAAAGCAAATCAGCCAGCCGGCTAGTACAAACACCCATCCCTCGAACAGTCCATGCGAGCATCAGCACGTCAGCTCCTCCCGACGCGCGTTTCATCATACGTTGACGTTGTCTGGGGCACGGGCGACGCACTGACATGTCGCGTATAAAACCCAATAGAATTAAACCAAGCCTCGATGTGAGTCCAGACCAGGAAATCATCTAGCGTTCCACACTAAAACATGGCACAAGTCCGGATCCGCCATGTTAGGTACTGGAAAAGACGAAAAAGTAATGAAGCCAAACCTAAAAATGTTATAATCATATTCAACTTTATAGTATGCCTAAAAATTGGCAAATAAACGGCACCAGTCACATTCAACATCTGCACCGAGAAAATATCAATATAAAAACTAAAAACTGCTTAGGAATACCAATAAGCAGTTTCATAAAAAATAAAATATGAATTAAATTGTATAGCGGACAAGAGAACCAAATTAGACCTAACAGATTAACATTGAATGATTAATATTAAATAATAATGGGTGGCATATCACTGTAAGCGATAATACTAAAAGTTATCGGGCAATCAAAACCTGTCTGAATGTATGGCTATAAGGCCCGTGTGAGCGGACCACAAGTTGTAAATTAGTGACCATTATCCTCCACCCCCCATGCATATAGCCATTAATGGAAGGAAGAAATGTCACACCATTTTTACAATAAAAGGTCAAAGATGATTTCCTCTGGCCCACATGGAGTCCAACTTGTATTATACACTTAGGTCCAATAACTGAGCCCATAAGATACATAAACTGAAATATCAAAATAACATAATATCAAACAAGAATAGAAAATCATCACAAAGGGTGTAAAAATAGGAATATAAATGGAGGTAAAAGTATATAATCTTCCCACAACCTCAGGCAAAAACGCCCTCATGAGTTATCTATAAAGGCATTTGTATCAATATCCACGTTGAGCCCATATGGGGTATAAAATTTAATTTTATGGATCCATATCATCTCAAGTCTAGAGATACTCCTGACAAGAGAGCTACCTCTCCAATGGGGACGATATTTATCAATCCCCAAGAAGACAGTATTGGAGGGATCTTTGTTGTGTGTGGTTAAATAGTGTTTTGAGACTGAATGTTTTGGGAATCCATTTTTGATATTAGTAATGTGCTCATTAAGTCTGACGGAGAGGGGTCGTCTAGTCCTACCCACATACTGTAACCCGCAAGGGCACTGGAGCAGATAGACGACCCCCTCCGTCGAGCATGTAATGAATGGCTCAATCTCATGTTCCATATGTGTACTATGAGCAGTAAACCTGTGGGTGCGTCTTTGTGTGCCTATATTAATAGAGCACACTCGACACCTGCCACATTTATAGTATCCTGTCAGATTACCAAAAAAACTTGGTTTCGTAGTAGGAGGGTCCAAGACATTGGGAGCCAGTCTGTCTTTAAGGCACGATGCTCCTCTAAATACCACCTGTGGTCTGGCAGGTAAGGTGGATTTAAGGATGGGATCATTTTCCAAAATGTGCCAATGTTTTTGTACCAGGTTTTTAATACTGTTATGCTGCACTGAGTAGGTAGTAATAAATGGAATGCGGGAAGAATTCCACTCGCAAGGTGGCCTATCACCTAACAGTTCACTTCTATCCAAATTATTTACTGCATCTAAGGTGGATTTCAGAGATTCTAAGGAGTAGCCTTTCTCTAGGAATCTTTCAATAAGAACATCTGCCTGTTCCAAAAATTCAGTGGCATCTGAACAGTTACGCTTAAGACGTATAAACTGGCTCTTGGGCATGATTTATGATGGCAACTGTCTATAGAAATATAGGAGTTGCGGTCCGTGCTTTTAAAAAATGTAGAGGTGGTAAACTGATTATGACGGATGGTTCAGATCCAAAAAACTAATACCAGACTGGCTGGCCTCAAAGTTCAAAAAAATACCTCTATTGTTCCTATTAAGGTCTTCCATAAAGAGGTCTAAATCACTCCGGGCTCCATCCCATAAGAGGAGGACGTCATCAATGTACCTAGCCCACAGCTTGAGCTGGGGCCTCCGGCGAACATTGATGACATCCTCCTCCCACAAGGCCATGAAGAGATTTGCGAGGCTGGGGGCATATTTAGCCCCCATAGCTACTCCCCGGTCTTGACGGTAAAACTGTTTATCAAACCAGAAATAGTTATGTGACGCCCCATATCTTAAAAGTTCCATGATGAAATTGATTTGCTCATCATACAACTCAGAGTCTCGCCTCAGCTAGTACTCAACTGCAAAGAGACCCAAATCATGGGGTATTACCGTATACAAGACGGAGTAGGAGTATGATTGGACAATATGTTGATTACATGTTTGAATCTTTGCCTGGTGCCGTTTATTTGCCAATTTTTAGGCATAATATAAAGTTGAATATGATTATAACATTTTTAGGTTTGGCTTCATTACTTTTTCGTCTGGCCCGCTGTAGGGGATTACTTTTCCAGTACCTAACATGGCGGATCCGGACTTGTGCCATGTTTTGTGTGGAACGCTAGATGATTTCCTGGTCTGGACTCACATCGAGGCTTGGTTTAATCCTAGTGGCTTTTATACGCGACACGTCAGTGCGTCGCTCGTGCCCCAGACAACGTCATCGTATGACGAAACGTGCGTCGGGAGGAGCTGGCGTGCTGACCTCTCGGGTGGACCGTTCGAGGGACGGGTGTTTGTACTAGCCGGCCGGCTGATTTGCTTTTAACACCTTGGAACATTGTAAGTGACATATTTTATACAAATAAACTATGTTTACCAGTATTATGCAATGGTGATCCTTTCTCGTTCTGGGAACATCTGAATACCACCATATTCTACTCTTAATCACGATCTGTGACTGGCGAGTTTGGCGGTCCCTATGCTGACCATCTAGAGGGGTTTTGCCTGGAATCTGTCCTCTTGGCTCTCCATTGGATAAAGGCCCTGGCCGGGTATAGGTCGCAAGCTCATATAGCTTGCCGTCTGGTAAGCGAGCATTTTGTACGATTTATCACTGGTGGTGCGGTGGAGGACAAAATGTATTATTTGAACTTTATTGAACATGTTCTGGCTGATCATTTGAGCACTACTTTTTTATGATGATGGACATTTATTCTTTTTTTTAGTTTCTCTAGTTTTCATACTGCACACTGTTAAATATTATTGGTGTATGTTTTGCAATATATAGTGTACTTAGCGCTGCTACCTATTGCCTTATTTACGTTTGTGTGTATCTCACTTCTAGTAGCAGCTCTTCTTGATTTTTATTTACATTTAATTATTTGCATTTTTTTTCTCTTTTAAATCTACTCACAGTGCGGTATCTTCTGTTTAATTATGGGTAATTGAGCATCGGTACTCTGCAAGTCCAAATTAGGAGCCACATTTAAAATAGCGGAAAGCCACATGTTGCATTTTAGCCAATGACTTGAGCCCACTAATCTATGTTGATCTATGTTATGCTGAGCAGGTGCTTACAGGACAATCTTGTTATCAAAATAAAAAAGGCAAAAAATGTGGCGGGTACTACACGTGATTGATATATTTCCAGCACCATGTTGGATTTATTACTTGCCATGAAAATTGATTGGTAGCTAGAATTTGCATAGCTCTGGGTGTGTATATAAATAGACATATTATGATATATACACACATCAAGAATTCCCTTTGTCATTAGCTACGGAATACATCCCTAATACATTTCATTTTATATCATCAGCTGCAAAATACATCCTGCAGCCAAGATCAATCAATACGCAGCTAGGCAGCACTATGAAAACGGCTCCTCTGGGCCTCAGACCAGGTGAGATAACAGTCACATGGACATACTTATTCTTTTCAATCTCTAAAGTTATTTTGCAGAAATTGCTTTTTGGGTTGATCTATAAAGTATGCTTTATAACATATTTGGTTGTTGCTTAGTATAAAGTTATGTCAATAATGCTACATGTAATAGTTTAGAAATTCCAACTTGTCGGTGAATGGTGCTACATTGACAATAAAATGGCATTACATCGCTTCTCGGCCTTTTGGCTAAGATCAAGTGTAGTATCTGTTCTTATCAGTTTAATATCTGATACGTCCCCTATCTGGGGACCATATATTAAATGGATTTTTAGAACAGGGAGATGGAAGAAGAGCTTGCTCTGTCCACTCCACGCATCGACCTGGTATTGCAGTACCTCCAGGACCGGTGCACCAAAAAAAAAAAATGGCATTACAATGTGTAATGTTTGTGTGGTCTAAACATATTTTGGGTTTCTGTCATTAAAGGAAAGTAAACAATACAAATGAGCATTGTAACTTGCAGACTGCTGAGAGCTTTGGCGTAAAACAACGAAAGGAAGTGTTCTGAAAGAAATATGTAGGCTTCCAATGCTGAAAATACTAGGTACCTTGCTGTCATCCTGATCATCTATCTTCGGTATTTTCTGACCGCTGACCCAGATCAAGTATGCAAATTGGGTACTTCAACTTCACTTGATGTATACCTGCTCATTGTTCATGACTCAGAAAGTGTAACGTACCTGGAGATGGAGTCTGATGTGCAGAGGTAGGTCTTTCTTACAGCTCTGACTCAGGAGTCCTGGTAAGGTAACAGGGAATTGCCGGAGCACAGAGTGGAACGAGTGCCTGTAAAGTCTTCTGCCAGCAGGTGATGTGCAGAGGGGGTGAGCAGGGCAGGTGGGACAAGGGGTGGGCAGGAGGAGTGGTTGCCTTGGACGCAATGGTTTATTGCATGAATGTGGGCAGCCTAAATCTAACCCTAAGTGAAGGGGGGTGCAGTTTGGCATCTTTGCCCTATGCACTGGATGGCCTTTTCCCGGCACTGCTGGTGAGAAACACACAGGTGGAAGGATCAGGCTGGAGACAGGCACGGGTCAGGGGGTGTAGATACAGGTATGCAGGCCAAGACATAGTGAGACAGCCCAGGTTGGCAATGTTTGAGCAGATAAAGACACAGACAGCAGGCAGCAGGATAGTCAGGAACCATGCCAAGGTTGGAAACAGCAAGGCAGATAACCCAGGAGAGCAGTCAAAAGCATAGTCCAGAGGCAAGCCGGGGATCGGTATGCACGCCAGCTACAAGGCCATGGGCAGGAGTTCACTGGTTACTGTGCAGACAAGAATGTCAACGTCTTTCATGACAGAAAGTTTTGATGCTATTATAGCAAACTGATGGCAGGGCATTGAGCATTTATAAATGGAAGTTGACAACAGCATCCTGCAAAATGATGGCAGGCCAACAAGCAATTTCAAAATACCTTGGGATAATTTGCTCACTTTAGCTTTTGGCTTGCAGATCCCTTCTGCTCAACTCAACAAGAGACTGAAACAACGTCACGATGGAATTCATTTTCTTAAATCACCAAATGATGCCTGCACATTCATGCAAATATCAGGTGCCACAAAACTAGAGCACATGTACAAGTAAATTATGTCTTCGAGGCCAGGACTAGAAAAAGCCCAAGGGTTCACCAAACCAGAAAAAAAAGACTTATGGA
Organism: Aquarana catesbeiana; assembly: GCF_042186555.1. Taxonomy (NCBI): domain Eukaryota; kingdom Metazoa; phylum Chordata; class Amphibia; order Anura; family Ranidae; genus Aquarana; species Aquarana catesbeiana. Next base: position 99,156,303 of record NC_133336.1, on the reverse strand, counting down.
GTCTTCCCTGTACAGTAGTTTTAACTGTAACCTTAATTTATTAAGCCACATAGGCTGTGATCTAGGCTGACAGCCAGCCTGCCAGTTAGCCAGCCAATAACACATTTTTCATGTACAATACATGGTTCCAACTATTCCTTCTGCCACCCAGTTGTGGCCTCACCCTGCATTGTCTGTGTATTTTCACAGGTGGTGGAATAGTAAACTGCGTAACTGAAGTGTGCACAAAAAGGCACAAAAGATGCAAGGCTCCATCCATTACAGCACAATTTCAGAAACAGTGGGGTCGATTTACTAAAGGCAAATAGAGTGTGCACTTTGCAAAGTGCAGTTACACACCGAAAAAGCAGTTGCTCCAGAGCTTATTAAATGAGGGGGAGCTCTGCTGACTTCCATCAACCAATCACGTGCAAGCAAAAATGCATTTTTTTTTCTCCTAGCATGTTATTGGATATTCTCTGCAAAGTGAAGCTTTACCTCATTTGCTATGCCCTGGAGCAACTGCACTTTTCAAAGTTCACAGTCTATTTGCAAAATGCAGTTTTGCAAATCAACCCCAGTCTGTCAGAAGTAAGGGGAAAGTGAATCAAATGTCAATTCAGCATAATTTATTTATAATAATGTAAACGGGAACAGTCATATTCTCCTCATCTGTATTTTATAATGTATTTTACATCATGCCTTTAAATGAAACCGAAAGATACAACCACATAAAAAGATTGTTGCGCACAGGGACTCACACATAAGATTTCACAATCGATTCATGTGAGCATATATGTTTATGCATTAATCAGACATCTGGCTCTGCAGTTGGCCTAGGGGGTTAGAATGTTTAAATTCAGCCTTGCATACAGGTCCTAGACTAGACTAATGGGTGAAGGAGGACATTGTGAATACAATATAACTCAGAAAGCTTTCAAACTGTGCATGCTTTGTGGATTTCATTATGAAAGTAGAGGTAGATGAAGTAATCATTCAACCATGAAGGCATGTCTACCTTGACTCCTTTTGGGGAAGTCAAGAAAACACCAGCTTATATACAGGCCTGAGCACAGATTTAGGAACCATATTTAATATGAGATTCAATCTAATCGTATATAAATCAATTCAAATCTGCACTTTAGAATAAATCAAATAAAAATTAAAGGGTTTAAATGGTGTCCATGTATATATATTTTAAAATTGAGAGTCCACTCCAGCCAATGTAGCAATACTTTAAACACATGCTTTTTTTAATTTGACCGCATACAAAGAAATCTGTAGCACACTACTACAAACTAGCAAAAAAAGTGTAAAGCATATAACATGAGGGCTGTTGTGCCATTGTGCACAGCTTCATATATATTAACTATAATGCATTAACTCCTTCAATACTGGGCATGTTTCACCCCCTTCCTGCCCAGGCCAATTTTCAGCTTTCAGGACCGTCACACTTTGAATGACAATTGCACGGCATGCAATGCTGTACCCAAATGAAATTTTTATCATATTTTTGAGACAGAGTTTTCTTTTGGTGGTATTCATGCACCACTGTGTTTTTTATTTTTTGCTTAAAAATCAAATAAGACCGAAAAAAGTAAAAAAAAAAGTTTTTCTTAGTTTCTGTTAGAAAATTTTGTAAATAAGTCATTTTTCTCCTTCACTGATGTACATTGATGAGTCTGCACTAATGGGAACTGATGAGGTGGCGCTAATAGCACTGATGAGACAGCACTGAAGGGCACTTATGAGGAGGCACTAATATGCAGCACTGATGGGCACTGATAGGCGCCACTGATGGGCACTGATGAGGCTGCACTGAAGGGCACTGATAATGTGGCACTAATATGCTGCACTGGTGGGCACTGATAGGCAACACTGATGAGCACTGATAGGTGGCACTTATGGGCACTGATAGGCTGCATGGATAGGTGACACTGATGGGCACTGATTGGCGGCACTGATGGGTACTGATTGGCAGCACTGATGGGCAGAACTGATGAGCAGACACTGATGGACCCTGAAAGGCAGCACTGATTGGCATCACTGCTGGGCACTGACTGGCATCACTAATGGGCACTGACTGGCATCACTGCTGGGCACTGTTGGGGCTGCACTGATAATCAGGGCACTGGTAATCAGTGCCCTGAGTATCTGTACAGGTCTCCCCTGAGAGGAAATGCCACTGATCGGCTCTCCTCTCTTCACATGATGTCAGTGTGAGGAGAGAAAAGCCGATAACTGGCATTTCCTTGTTTACATGTGATCAGCTGCGAGGGCTCAAGCGCGGTGAGAGTGGGGTGACGTCATATGAACAAGAGAACCACTCCGCCACTGTCAATTGTCTAAACGGCAAGCTGGGGGTGGTTAAAGTGTCACTAAGCCCAGGTTCAAACTGAGCTGCGCATGTCAGTCCCGATGTCGGCGGCGATTTCAGTGACATCTGTGCGGGTTTCTGCATAGATGTCAATGGAAATCGCACCCTGAAATCGCAAAAAGTAGTACAGAAACTACTTTTTGAAATCAGTGCAGCGCCGCACATGCGGCGTCGCACCAATTGGGATGGTGCCATTGATGGCAATTGCCGCCGATTTGACATGTCAAATCACATGTCAAAACACTCCAGTGTGAACCAGGGCTTAAGGCTATTTTTATTCTTTTAGTCAAGAGGGACTAGCACACCTGTCAGGGTTTTATTACTGTCTGTGCCTGCATTTGGGAGATTCACTTGCAGAGAGCGCTGATCGGAGTGTTCTGGCGGGGGGGGGGCGTCCCCCTGTCAGAACACAACAGCTCAGCGGGGGAGATCGCTAAACTAACCTTGCATTGTTAGTACAGCAGCTCCGACTGGAGCTGACCGAGTTAAAAAAAACAAAAAAACGAATAGTGTGTATTCTATCCAATATGAAAAAAACGTCTTAAGTGACACTTTAATATTTATTTATTATTACACAAGCAAATAATCTTGCACATACATAGTATACATGAATTATTTTATCAGGCTAAATTATATGGATTCCATTCAATAAACACTAGAAGGTCATAGCTAGATATCATAAATGATCCAAAATGTCAAAAATAACATTATATGTCTCACTTAGAAAGTGATTAAAATGTTGATCATTTATAAGATTTTTAAGCAAGCCAATCCCATTAATAGATGAAGAAGGTATAAATGATGAGGTGTGTGTGTTCCGGCGACAGAAGATTTCAACTATCGCAGAAGCCAGCAGCACTAGGGACACATTGTACTGATAGTAAGTAATGTCCCTTGTGCTGAATTTCTAAACCTAGGCTTTAAAGAAGAATGAGAATAACTAGTATTAATAGTAGTCATACTATATATCTCATTAATAAATGTAGCATTAGCCCCACAAAAGCAGTTTTGAGTGCTCTGCCCTTATCTGGCCCTACGAAAGGCCTCAGACTCGCTGACACCACCAGAATACTTTGTCTGCGAGCATTTAGCAGACACACAAGAATTATACACACCCCCCCATTTAAGAGAAGCAGACTGTATTGGCAGATTAAAAGGCACAAAAGATAATGAAACAGGTTGGTACATAAAACAAAAATCAGTACACATGAACAAAATAGCAAAATGAACAGTATACTCCACAGAAGTACCTCTAGGGTCAAATCCCAGCTTATACTGTAATATATGGAGCGTAAACAGTAGCTCTCCACATGAGAGGTTACCCCTTAGGGGTCCGTTCACATATGCTGCGGCCACGGCTCACAGCTTGGAATCCGGTGCATCCCTGTTTACCGATTCAGGTGCAAATCAGGTCCGAATTTTTGCCTGAATTTGCACCTGAATTGGACCAGAAGACGCACAGGACCTGTCTTCAATGCGGACCCGTGGCCACCCCGGAGCTGTATGAACCAGCTCCATTGAGAGCTGGGCACATTCTCCTGTCATGAGAATTGGATGCGGGGAAAGCCGCATCTAATTCGCATGTGTGTGAACCCGGCCTTAGTGACTAAAGAGAACTACAAAGAGGTGGAGAAGGCTACTTCACTTGAGCGCTCTCAAACAAAGGAGCTAGGCTTAGGCCTCAGAATTTTTACTTTGTAATAGAAATCCAGTTCTGCCCTCAGGAATATAGTATCTCTGTTATAGTTTCTGTTAGAAAATTTTGTAAATAAGTCATTTTTCTCCTTCACTGGTGTGCATTGATGAGTCTGCATTGATGGGAACTGATGAGGTGGCACTAATAGGCACTGATGAGACAGCACTGAAGGGCACTGATGAGGAGGCACTAATATGGAGCACTGATGGGCACTGATAGGCGACACTGATGGGCACTGATGAGGCGGCACTGAAGGGCACCGATAATGAGGCACTAATATGCTTCACTGGTGGGCACTGATAGGCAACACTGATGAGCACTGATAGGTGGCACTTATGGGCACTGATAGGCTGCATGGATAGATGACACTGATGGGCACTGATTGGCGGCACTGATGGGTACTGATTGGCAGCACTGATGGGCAGAACTGATGAGCAGACACTGATGGACCCTGAAAGGCAGCACTGATTGGCATCACTAATGGGCACTGACTGGCATCACTGCTGGGCACTGTTGGGGCTGCACTGATAATCAGGGCACTGATAATCAGTGCCCTGATTATCTGTACAGGTCTCCCCTGAGAGGAAATGCCACTGATCGGCTCTCCTCTCTTCACATGACGTCAGTGTGAGGAGAGAAAAGCTGATAACTGGCATTTCCTTGTTTACATGTAATCAGCTGCGATTGGACACAGCTGTTCACATGGGTAAAGAGCTGCGTCATCGGCTCTTTACCGAGATCGGGGATGCGCTGCATCCCAGAGACAAAGCGCACCGCTGATCGCCTCACTGTGCGCCCCTGCGAGGGCTCAAGCGCGGTGAGAGTGGGGTGACGTCATATGAACAAGAGAACCACTCCGCCGCTGTCAATTGTCTAAACGGCAAGCTGGAGGTGGTTAAAGTGTCACTAAGCCCAGGTTCAAACTGAGCTCAGAGTCCCGATGTTGGCGGCGATTTCAGTGACATCTGTGCGGGTTTCTGCATAGATGTCAATGGAAATCGCACCCTGAAATCGCAAAAAGTAGTACAGAAACTACTTTTTGAAATCAGTGCAGCGCCGCACAGGAGACGGTAGCTCTCCACATGAGAGGTTACCCCTTAGGGATCCGTTAACATATGCTGCGGCCACGGCTCACAGCTTGGAATCCGGTGCATCCCTGTTTACCGTTTCAGGTGCAAATCAGGTCCGAATTTTTGCCTGAATTTGCACCTGAATTGGACCAGAAGACGCACAGGACCTGTCATCAATGCAGACCCATGGCCACCCCGGAGCTGTATGAACCAGCTCCATTGAGAGCTGGGCACATTCTCCTGTCATGAGAATTGGATGCGGAGAAACCCGCATCCAATTCGCATGTGTGTGAACCCGGCCTTAGTGACTAAAGAGAACTACAAAGAGGTGGAGAAGGCTACTTCACTTGAGCGCTCTCAAACAAAGGAGCTAGGCTTAGGCCTCAGAATTTTTACTTTGTAATAGAAATCCAGTTCTGCCCTCAGGAATTTAGTATCTCAGCTACATCTTTTATAAGAAATGTTTGGTGGCTACATTGGGGCCCTTTAAAACGGTTGGTGCATAAGGTGTTGATAATGAATGAAAGGGTTGTGTTAACAGCAGTGTATTGTACAGGTTGGGCTCAGTAGATATAAAATTCCTTTGTTACAGCAGGTACGAAGAGTGGAGCAGGGCCAAAGGTAGCAGATGGGGTAAAAGAGATTTGAAAGTTTTGCAGCAATGGCCATCAGGTGGGAAGCAGAGCAAAGTCTGCGTTTTGGAGAACTAATGGCCTTATGCTCTATGCATGATTTTGATAACCATGGATCAACAATGGATGCAGCAGCAGGTGTGATAAATCTCTAGATGGAGAATGTTAGTGGATAGTACATGACTCATTAATAAGTCTGAGGAGACCCTCTCATCAGATTCCTCTCTAGGCAGTCCTCTGGTGGCAGCAAGTGCTCTGTATGGTGGAGGGGGCCCTTATTTAGTGGTACTGCAATGGCAGCCGATGCAATGGCAACTCTCCCAGCGATTCTGGATGCAGGTATCCCAGGTCACTGGTATTGCTACAGTACATCTCTGGAATAACCTCCGGTTCCAGCCTCCAGCACAGCAATCTACTTTCTCTCTCTGAGCAGTGCACAGCTCGGCACGGCACAGTTTGGCACGGCATGGCCCTTTCTTCTTCAGTTGGCATGCTTCCCCCAGATACCCAGCTCTTTCCTGGGCTTTTGCTTTTATCTAACACCTCCTAATCCCAGGGGCTTATGGGCCTTGTAGTTATGACCCAGGGACAGCTATAGTTAAAATCCTTCTTCAAGACTACAACTCCCAGACTGCTCCTGTGCAACCTGTACAAAACCAGTCACAGCTAGGCCAAGCGTAATAGCAACACCATCTTATGGACAAAAAAAGTTCTGCAATTCATTAACATTGTTATGCCCCGTACACACGATCGGACTTTCCGACAACAAAACCGTGGATTTTTGTTTGAAGGTTGTTGGCTCAAACTTGTCTTGCATACACACAGTCACACAAATGTTGGCCAACAATTACAAACGTGGGAACGTGGTGACCTACAAGATGTACGACGAACCAAGAAAAAGGAATAGCCAGTGCGACTCCTTCTGCTTGATTCTGAGCATGCGTGAACTTTTGTGCGTCTGACTTGTGTACACACGATCGGAAATTCCAACAACAAAGTTTTGTTGGCGGAAAAATTGAGAACCTGCTAGTAACCTAACCTGAAAGTCCGACAGCAAATGTTCGATGGCGCATACACACGATCGGACTTTCTGACAACAAGCTCACATCCAACATTTCGACCGCGTGTATGCGGCATTAGTGTTACATAAACAAACATGATTGCTGAGGAGGAGGCCCCTTGCAGCTTTGTTGTCCTAGGCCACATCCTAGGTTGGCTATGCAGACATCTGGCCTCCGATTATATAACTGTATGCAAACTGAGACATCTGTTTTCACTGAAATATATAAGAAGCAAGTTATATAGCTAATGGCCCATTCAAATGCACCTTTCAAGTTCATTATAAACTCAGTGCATATCCCATTTAGACCTATAAATTTATTGGAACTGACTTCAAAGGATCAGTATGATTCAGTTAGAAGCTGCTTTATACAACTGTAAACCGTTACCATTTGTTGTTATTGTGTACATAGAAATAAGGTCAACACTTTGGCAATTTAGACAGGCAGCTTTATGAGGGTAGGTGTGAATTTAATTATGTGTCAGTCTTTGCGTGAATGTTATGAGATCGATAAGTGTTTTCATTGTGTGACAAGCTTTCTGAATATGTAGTGGTGGGGGAGGACAGCTAAAGCCCTTCCAGTGGCTCATGGCTGTGTGAGAAGCAATTAGCTGAAAGGCAAACACGTGAGTCAATGGTTTAACAATAACCAAGTCGTTTTGGTCAGGATGTGTTAATTTCTGCTTTATCAACGTGCTCATTTCTGAGTGCTCATTTATTCGTTTGATTTATTGGTGTCATGGGCATGCTTTATAGTGTTGTATAAGTAATGGTGGTATCTTCCCCTTCAATTAATATGATCTCTTTATGATAAAGTCAGAGGAAGGGAATATGGGGATTATGACGGTGCCAGGAAAAACACAGTATATTTTTTAAAATAAATAATTTTTATTAAGACATATCGTGTATATAAAAAATATAAACAGAAAAATTACAAAATCAAGGTGTGCATAAATGCTAAAAACATATCTGTAGTGAACTTCACAGGGCTTGGCCTCATGGGTGTGATGGCCAATGCGAAGGGTAGGTATTTTAATTATCCGACATGTTTCGCCAGTGTTGGCTTCTTCAGGGATAGGTTGTTAATACCTAGAACGCTACAATAATTCTGTGAAAATGACATAACAATCAGTAGATGTAATCGAATAAATGATACAATAGAAAAAATATCATTTAAATAGATATATATATATATGTTTGCGAGCTGACAGTATAGACTGACCTCCACCACCACCCAAAGGGCACCAAGAGAAAGTCCCCACACAACATCAGGCTGCCCAGAGATCCCCATCCCGAAACAATCACCCAACCAGACATTCTATAGATGGAAATGAGATACCTGCAAGTCACCAGGGGGGGCCCCCACACACCTCCAGCACTAAACCTCCAGCCAAGATCACAATGAGTAGCTGCAGGGGGCAGTAAAAAGGACCTGGCCAAGTATGTATCTAAAGAGGTATAAATTATTTAGAATAAGATCATTTATCATAATGTCATATTTTTCAAAGAAATCATATAAGTTCCAATAGTTGGTGGAGAAAATTCATTATATGGGACTAAAGAGTCTCCAATTAATGTACTTACAAAATAGTGCTCTTTAAAGTGAGTGGCAGGACACCGATAAGTCCTTCAGCTTAGAGAGAAACTTTAAGCAACAATAGGAGACGTATCTCTATGATTTGCATAAACAGGAGAAGAGTTTATATGCCACTTGTAAGATTATCTGGGGGGGAGAAGGTATAATCACAAAATGCACTTTGGTTGATGCATATGATAATGCATATGTTAATATGATCTCTTTAGTTGAATACCCTTGCAGTAATAATCGCGGACGTTTCTGCTACAAAGGATTCATAAAAAGTCTTCTTCGTGCATTTTTTTAACTTGAGATTTTATGTTCAAGGGCTCAGTCAGATGAGCCTTACATCTCCCATTGCACCTGTATTATTGTGCAGTGTACTAAAATAAGTGTAATCTTAAGAATTGGTGTGAGCTCTCAGTTTGTCACATTATAATTTGTTTTTAATACATGTTTCTATAAATAGTTGGTAATTATACCTGGGAATTGGGGAAGCTATATTTGCTTATTGCATAAAGACATTTTGCCTCCTGGTTAGTAGTGCTGAACCATGATTGTGCTTTGCTGTCTCTCCCCGAATTTAGTTTTGGGGGTTTTTTGCTAACGCTGAAGAGTGCAAAATCTGGTGCAGCTCTGCATTGAAAACATTTAGCTCCCAGGTTTTATTGCCAATGCTTAAAGTGATTGTAAAATCCTGTTTTTTATTTTCTCCAAAAATAACAAACATGTTATACTTACCTGCACTGTGTTGTGGATTTGCACAGAGCAGCCCGGATCCTCCTCTTCACTGGTCCCTCTTCAGCTCTCCTGGTCCCTCCCTCCTGTTGAGTGCCCCCACAGCAAACAGTTTGCTATGGGGGCACCTGAGCCACAGCTCCTTGTGTCCATTCAGACACAGAGCCCCCCATTTGGCCCCGCCTCCTCTCTCTCCTGATTGGCTAACTGATTTTGATCGACAGGGTGCCAATGAAGCCGCTGTTGTGTCTTAGCCAGTCAGGAGGAGAGTCAAAGACGGCTGAGGAACTCATGGACATCGCTGGAGAGAGATGGGGTTCAGGTAAGTATTAGGGGGGCTGGAGGGTGGCTGCTGCACACAGAAGGTTTGTTATCTTAATGCATAGAATGCATTAAGATAACAAACCTTCTGACATTACAACTCCTTTAAAGTGATTGTAAAGACAGAGGGTTTTTTTATCTTAATGCATTCTATGCATTAAGATAAAAATCCTTCTGTGTAGAGCAGACCCCCTCAACCCCTCTGACACTTACCTGAGGTTCCTCTAGATCCAGCAATGTTGTAGGAATGTCACGGCTGCCCGGGACTCCCCTCCTCATTGGCTGAGACAGAAGCACCGCGCCATTGGCTCCCACTACTGTCAATCAAAGTCAGTCAGGCAATGAGAAGAAAAGGGGGTGGACACAGGGAGCTGTGGCTTGGCTCGGGTGCCCCCATAGCAAACTGCTTGCTGTGAGGGCACTCAACAGGAGGGAGTGGCCAGAAGCACTAAAGAGGGACCCAAGAAGGGGAGGATCTGGGCTGCTCTGTGCATAATCACTGCACAGAGCAGGTAAGTGTAACATGTTTGTTTAACTAAAAAAAAAATTCGATTTTGCAATCACTTCACTTGATCAAGCTGAAGTTAGAAGCTGATTGGCAACCACGCACAGCTGCACCAGATTCTGAGTGCACCAGTTTTCATAAACCGTCCCCACAGTTTTCTCAGATTGAATTAACTAAAAATCCGGTCAAGCAGCTATAATTATTTGAAATAATAAAATAGGTACTGTTTTACCTCCCAAAAGATGTGTCTTTCATCCAAAAGTCATGGTGAGACAAACTGTCCACACTGAACAAAGAACATACATACAATTCAGTAGAAGCAATAGTAATGATTAAAATATGGAACAGCAAACATGTGAATATGTGAAAATCTTAAAGCGGATCTTCACTGAATCTGAGCACCACAAACCAAAAACACTATTTAATTAATTTTTAATATTCAAAACAAACTCTCCGATCCATCTGTGCTTCCATGCTTTGTTTTCTTCAGAAATCACTATGAAAAATACCCTCCAGCATTTCTGGCTGTGGCCATCTTGAGTAAGTTTCATGTAGCATTTACCTCCTGGAATCCATCTGCCCTTAGCTCAAGCATGCATGCAGAAGAGTCTGCCTAGCTGAGAAAACCCATTCTCCTCTCCTGAAGACTCCTGGGATGTATGACATAATTTTCCTAGACAAGAAACTAGGAAGCAACTGAAGAAATATAAAAAAAAAAAGTTTAAAACAAGTAAATATGACTTTCCGATCTTTTTACTAATGTTAGCAGCATGATGATTAAAAATAATCAATGTTGATTGAGAGAGTGAAGTTCCACTTTAACAAAAATGATTTTTGAGTTAACACAATAATAGATGAAATTTACTCACGTGTGATAAACTAATCTGGCCTAATGGATGAGTTATTTGATAAATGATGAACGATATTTGTTACCTAGATTTGCTCCATAAACTTACTAAATTGTTTATTCAATGAGGAACTTTAGTCCACTCTTTATTGACTTCTCCTCCATCCCTGCCACAGTCACCGCCATTATGATGTGGCAAAGAGTTCTTCCCAGCCCTTGGGTCCAGACAAAGTCTTTCGGCACATCTGGGCATGTGCAGTTTGGTTTCCTGCGCAGGTTTGGATTTTTTATGATATCCGTCTTTGCACAAGCGTGGGAAACACCCACACGTGGGCAGATGGCTAGGCAACCCATGCGTGCACAGATGTGCCACAGGGCTCACTCAGGCTCAGTTCACATCTTGGCATCAGAATTCCGGAACTTCTTTTGGGCGACAGGTGTACTGCAATTCATCGGGCGTCAATCGTTGCAAAACTGCGCCGTGATCGGTGTGCCATTGGAAGTGACGGTAATCGCAAGGACGTCCCGCATTTTGCGGTGATTCCGGATTGCAGGCAGAATCGTGGTGATTCAACCCGTGATCCGGGAAGCCTAAATGTGAACGGAGCCTCAGGACCCGGAGCCCTGTAGCACATCTGTGTTTTAAATGTTTCAGCAGATACCAACATCCTAGGAAATACACCTTGACTAACTTCTACATATAAGAAATGCACTTAGAATGCATGTAAGTATGTACCAAGAGAACAAAGAAAGCGCACAAAATGCATTTAAAACCATTAAATTGTTAATCTGGCCCAGCCTTGAACATACAGTAAGCACTTCTTACAATGGCCTTCAGTGCCACTTTGAAACATACACAAACCAACTGTAAGCAAAAACAATGACTACATATTCGCAAGGTCTCGTGTACCGCAGTAGCATGCTGTATATTTTAGCAATAGGCAATAAACCTTTAAAAAATGTTTATCCTTTAAAGTGAACCTACCAACCCGTTGGAGCTTTTAAGTAAAAATCATGCATATGATAAGCAATGACCCTATGTAGATAAGCCCTAGCCACCATCCCACTGTCTAAAAAAACAAGAATGCTTTAAAGCGAACCTTCACTCAATAATTACACTTTCCACCAGCCCAATCCTCCCATATACAACATAAAAAAGCACACCGTTTTTTTTTTTTGTTTGTTTGTTTTCTTTATAAATTCTTTATTTTCAATTTTGCAAAGCAAATTTACAGACAAGTAGCCACCTGAGAAAGACAAAATTGAGAGATACATAGAGCATTCAGCAGATCATACATGCATAAGAATATGAATACTTGTAGAGCTACTTGCATATAAGAAGGTACATTAGGAATACAATGAGGCAGAGCATTTTAAGTTAGAGACGATTCCTTCATCTCTCAGCTATTTTTTTTTTTTTTTTTTAAAGAAATTTTATTCGGGTTTATCATAGTACATTAATGTTAAAGAGAAATAACAGATCAGAATAAAATATAATCCAAACCAAATAAAATAAAGTACAGGCTTTGCTCAAAGATTATGGGAGCAGAGATTGGAACTGTTTAAAGCAGAACATTAGGCAACACTCGTGAGGCCATGCATTAGCAATAAAAATGAAAAGGCCTAGTTTCTGATCTTATGTTCTGCCTACCAGTAGATGTGGTCAGAATAGAGTAGAAGTAACTGATAAGCGTAGATGATATGGGGCAACTTCATCAAAGCCCGGCAGCGCTAAATATTTCTATATACACCTTATAAAGGACTCATAACTAGTGAATATAGTACAAAAGATTCAGGAAAAGAGTAAGGATTAATGGCAGGCCCATTAGAGGATGGGTACAGACAGCAAAGGTGAGGGGGTTCACTGCTAGGGATGAGCTTCGAGTTCGAGTCGAACTCATGTTCGACTCGAACATCGGCTGTTCGCAAGTTCGCCGAACAGCGAACAATTTGGGGTGTTCGCGGCAAATTCAAATGCCACGGAACACCCTTTAAAAGTCTATGGGAGAAATCAAAAGTGCTAATTTTAAATGCTTATATGCAAGTTATTGTCATAAAAAGTGTTTGGGGACCTGGGTCCTGCCCCAGGGGACATGGATCAATGCAAAAAAAAGTTTTAAAAACGGCCGTTTTTTCGGGAGCAGTGATTTTAATAATGCTTAAGGTCAAACAATAAAAGTGTAATATCCCTTTAAATTTCGTAGCTGGGGGGTGTCTATAGTATGCCTGTAAAGGGGCGCATGTTTCCCGTGTTTAGAACAGTCTGACAGCAAAATGACATTTCAAAGGAAAAAAAGTCATTTAAAACTACTCGCGGCTATTGCATTGCCGGTCCGACAATACACATAGAAGTTCATTGATAAAAACGGCATGGGAATTCCCCACAGGGGAACCCCGAAACAAAAAAAAATGACGTGGGAGGTCCCCCTAAATTCCATACCAGGCCCTTCAGGTCTGGTATGGATATTAAGGGGAACCCCAGCCAAAATTTAAAAAAAAAAATGACGTGGGGGTCCCCCTAAATTCCATACCAGACCCTTCAGGTCTGGTATGGATTTTAAGGGGAACCCCGCGCCAAAATTTAAAATAAAAATGGCGTGGGGTCCCCCCACAAATCCATACCAGACCCTTATCAGAGCACGCAACCTGGCAGGCCGCAGGAAAATAGGGGGGGAGGAGAGAGCGCCCCCCCTCCTGAACCGTACCAGGCCACATGCCCTCAACATTGGGAGGTTGCTTTGGGGTAGCCCCCCAAAACACCTTGTCCCCATGTTGATGACGACAAGGGCCTCATCCCCACAACCCTGGCCGGTGGTTGTGGGGGTCTGCGGGCGGGGGGCTTATCGGAATCTGTCTATAGGCAGATTCCGATAGGCATACTATAGACACCCCCCAGGTAGAAATTTAAAGGGATATTACACTTTTATTGTTTGACTTTAAGCATTATTAAAATCACTGCTCCCGAAAAAACGGCCATTTTTAAAACTTTTTTTTTGCATTGATCCATGTCCCCTGGGGCAGGACCCAGGTCCCCAAACACTTTTTATGACAATAACTTGCATATAAGCCTTTAAAATTAGCACTTTTGCTTATTCATGTTCGTGTCCCATAGACTTTAACGGTGTTCGCGTGTTTGAACAAACTTTTTTCCTGTACGCATGTTCTGGTGCGAACCGAACAGGGGGGTGTTCGGCTCATCCCTATTCACTGCCCAAGTTGGGTTTGGAGTCAAGTAGTCTGAGTTTGCCCATGGAATTGGTAAGGTTTGCCTTGGAATACCAGGTGGTGTATTGAAAGGTGACCATGAGTTGCTGGGTTTTCGTCAGTGAGAAAGAGTATTCTATAAAGACTTGCCAGCGGGTGAAGAACGCTTGGTGGTCCCAAGGTTCTGTAGCATAGTATCCTATCTCAGCTTTTTGATGGCGATCAGCATAACAGTTGAACAAGTTGTGAACACACTTTAATACCTTCTTAGACAATGACTTAGTATTTGAAGAACTAACTGTCATTAGGGCTTGGAAACCAGCTTCCAAAACAAAATGTCTCCAGTAGCCAGTGGACACACAGTGGACGCTGGACGGAACAGGAAAAAAGCCAGATATATTTCTGCATATAAGCAGAGCAACCAGATGGGAAGGTACGTTAACAAAAACTTTGCCTTAGATATCCCTCGGAGCAAAATAATTTCTGGTGGATAAAAGAGGAAGAAAAAAGAGAGGGAATAGAAGACGAGGAAAAGGTGTGGGGGGGTTAATAATGAAAAAATGGTAGGGGGTGCTGTTGAGAGGAGGGTGCACCTCTGATCCGAAAGCTTGAGTACAGTTATAATCATTGAATCATTGCTCTTCAAGCTTCCATCACAAAAGACTGATAAGCTGGCGAGTAAAGAAAGTCGGTCCAACAGAACCAAGCACATTGTTTTTTTTTAAATATTCTTTTATCCTTTTTTTTTTAACTTGTGGTTGACTTGTCCCCGCCTCCATTCTCACATAGGCTAGAACGATGTAATGCCTCCTCCACAACTTCACATATCCCGGGAGGAATTCCTCACAACATCCTGTCATAAGGGGAGCAGCAGCAAGAACCCAGAAGAAACAGCTGGCTTTCAATGATGAAGAGTAGGGATGAGCTTCGTGTTCGAGTCGAACCCATGTTCGACTCGAACATCGGCTGTTCGATCGTTCGCCGAATTGCGAACGTTATGGGCCGTTCGCGCTAAATTCGTGTGGCGCGTCACGGCCCATAATTCACTGCGGCATCGCAGTGCATTGCTGGCTGATGATTGGCCAAGCATGCACTATGACCCGCATGCTTGGCCAATCACAGCGCCGTCAGTAGAGAGAGCTGTAATTGGCCAAAGCCAGGGTGGCTTTGGCCAATTATGGCTCAGGGGATTTAGTACACACCCCACACTATATAAGGCCGCCTGCACGGCGGCCCTGTGTAGTGTGTGTTCCGGTGTGCTGAGAGATAGAGAGAGAGAGAGACAGTGTCATTTGATTTGAGTTAGATAGATTAGGCAGAACAGTCAGTCAGTTAGCTGCACTTACAGTGTATTGTGTATATATATGCATCCCAGGTGTTGCATATATATATATACACTGTATTCAGTTTAGCTAGATCCGTTCCTGTTATCTTCTATCTAGACTATTTACATTTAATGCAGTGCGTCCTGCTCACAGTGTTCAGCTAGATCCGTTCCTGCTATTTACATTTAGTGCAGTGCGTCCTGCTCACAGTGTTCAGCTAGATCCGTTCCTGTTATCTTCTAGACTATTTACATTTAGTGCAGTGCGTCCTGCTCACAGTGTTCAGCTAGATCCGTTCCTGCAATTTACATTTAGTGCAGTGCGTCCTGCTCACAGTGTTCAGCTAGATCCGTTCCTGCTATTTACATTTAGTGCAGTGCGTCCTGCTCACAGTGTTCAGCTAGATCCGTTCCTGCTATTTACATTTAGTGCAGTGCGTCCTGCTCACAGTGTTCAGCTAGATCCGTTCCTGCTATTTACATTTAGTGCAGTGCGTCCTGCTCACAGTGTTCAGCTAGATCCGTTCCTGTTATCTTCTAGACTATTTACATTTAGTGCAGTGCGTCCTGCTCACAGTGTTCAGCTAGATCCGTTCCTGCAATTTACATTTAGTGCAGTGCGTCCTGCTCACAGTGTTCAGCTAGATCCGTTCCTGCTATTTACATTTAGTGCAGTGCGTCCTGCTCACAGTGTTCAGCTAGATCCGTTCCTGCTATTTACATTTAGTGCAGTGCGTCCTGCTCACAGTGTTCAGCTAGATCCGTTCCTGCTATTTACATTTAGTGCAGTGCGTCCTGCTCACAGTGTTCAGCTAGATCCGTTCCTGCTATTTACATTTAGTGCAGTGCGTCCTGCTCACAGTGTTCAGCTAGATCCGTTCCTGTTAAATTCCTACTGACCGGCAGGCTTGTCTGGTTACAGTATATAAAGCTACCTGAAGAAAATTACAGGTGTTCTATTTGATCCTATTAGTACCACGGTCAGGCAGCTAGACTATTTACATTTAGTACAGTGCGTCCTGCTCACAGTGTTCAGCTAGATCCGTTCCTGTTATCTTCCTACTGACAGGCAGGCTTGTCTGGTTACAGTATATAAAGCTACCTGAAGAAAATTACAGGTGTTCTATTTGATCCTATTAGTACCACGGTCAGGCAGCTAGACTATTTACATTTAGTACAGTGCGTCCTGCTCACAGTGTACAGCTAGATCCGTTCCTGTTATCTTCCTACTGACAGGCAGGCTTGTCTGGTTACAGTATATAAAGCTACCTGAAGAAAATTACAGGTGTTCTATTTGATCCTATTAGTACCACGGTCAGGCAGCTAGACTATTTACATTTAGTACAGTGCGTCCTGCTCACAGTGTTCAGCTAGATCCGTTCCTGTTATCTTCCTACTGACAGGCAGGCTTGTCTGGTTACAGTATATAAAGCTACTTGAAGAAAATTACAGGTGTTCTATCCCAGCTTAGTGCAGCTACAGGCCATTAGTATGTCTGGAAGGCCAAGAAGGAGAGGCAGACAGTCACAAGCCAATAAGAGAGGGCAAGCAGGCTCTGTGTCTAGTGCTGGTCGTGGAGACGGTGCATCCTCATCAGCACGTGGCCATGGGACACGCTTGGCCTTTTTTTCGGCAGCTGGCCATGTTGAGCCGCAACATGCGGAAGACTTGGTCGAGTGGATGACCAAGCCGTCCTCATCCTCCTCATCCTCTCTCACCCATGCCCAGGGTGCTTTGTCTGGCAAAGCAGCGGCCTCTTCCCTCAGCTCAATGTCATCAGTGACTCCTTCCCTAGCTCCACCATGTCCTCATGAGGATTCCCTCGAACTGTTTGACCACAGTGTTGGGTACATGCTCCAGGAGGATGCCCAGCGTTTGGAAGGCTCTGATGACGATACTGAGCTCGATGAAGGCAGTAACATGAGCGCGGACAGAGGGGGTGCCCAAGAAGGACAGCAATCTGGCAGTCATGCTCCCCCTGCTGCAGCATACTGCCAGGTTTGCTCCAGTGATGAGGAGGGAGGGGATGATGAGGTCACTGACTCAACGTGGGTGCCTGATAGGAGAGAGGAGGAGGAGGAGGAGGAGGAGGAGGAGGAGGAGGAGGAGGAGGAGGCGGCAGCACATCACCAACGAGGCAGGATGCCCTCCAGGGGCCAGCCTAAGGGCAGCACATTGACTGCATCACACCCCAAAGCTCCACATGTGCAGGGCGCTGCAGTCTCTGCGCGTTATTCAAAAAGTTCTTTGGTGTGGGCCTTTTTTGAGACGAGTGCATCAGATCGCACCGCTGCTATTTGCAACATATGTCTCAAGCGTATCTCGCGTGGCCAAAATATCTCCCGCTTGGGTACCACATGCTTGACCAGACATATGTTGACCTGCCATGCAGTTCGTTGGCAAGCGTATCTAAAAGACCCACACCAAAGAACAAAGAGGATCTCTCCTTGCTCCTCATCAGCTGAGATTTCCAACCCCACTAGACCTTCAGTCCTCTCTGAGACCTGCAGTGAGAGGAATGAAGGTGTAGAATTAGGTGTGTCACAGCCAAGTACTTGTGGGCAATCTGCTTTTGGTACACCGACGTCAGATTGTACCAGGCAAATTTCCCTGCCCCAGCTGCTGCACCGCCGAAAGAAGTTTGCTCCCAGCCATCCACATGCCCAGCGGTTGAATGCTAGCTTGGCAAAATTGCTAGCACTTCAACTGCTGCCTTTTCAGTTGGTAGACTCTGCCCCCTTCCGTGAGTTTGTGAAATGTGCGGTTCCTCAGTGGCAGGTACCCAAACGCCACTTTTTCTCACGGAAGGCGATTCCGGCTCTCTACCGGCATGTGGAAGGCAATGTCCATGCCTCGCTGGACAGGGCGGTCAGCGGTAAGGTGCATATTACCGCTGACTCATGGTCCAGCAGGCATGGACAGGGACGTTACCTAAGTTTCACGGCGCATTGGGTGACTCTGCTGGCAGCTGGGAAGGATGCAGGACAAGGTGCAGTAGTGTTGGAGGTTGTTCCGCCACCACGCCTCCAAAATGCTGATTGTGACACACCTCTCTCCTCCACCCCCTCCTCTTCTTCTTCCTCCATGGCCTCTTCCTCGGAACCAGCGGTGCTCCGTAGGCGTTCAAGGGGCTACGCAAGTACGCAGGCCAAAAGATGCCATGCGGTGCTTGAGCTGGTGTGCTTGGGGGACAGGAGCCACACTGGGGCAGAGGTTCTGTCAGCTCTGCAGGGGCAGGTTCAGAGGTGGTTGACGCCACGCCAACTTAAGGCAGGAATGGTGGTTTGCGACAATGGCACCAACCTCCTCTCTGCCCTCCGACAGGGACAAATGACCCATGTGCCCTGTTTGGCTCACGTCCTTAACTTGGTGGTGCAGCGGTTCTTGGGCAGGTACCCGGGCTTACAGGATGTCCTGAGGCAGGCCAGGAAAGTCTGTGTGCATTTCCGCCGGTCATATAATGCCAGTGCTCGGCTGACGGACCTCCAAAAGGAGTTTAACCTGCCCAAGAACCGCCTAATCTGTGACATGCCCACCAGGTGGAACTCAACGTTGGCCATGCTGCAGCGGCTGCACACGCAGCAGAGGGCCATCAATGAGTACCTGTGCGACTATGGCACCAGGACAGGGTCAGGGGAGCTTGGTTTTTTTTCCCCACGCCAGTGGGCCATGATCAGGGATGCATGCACTGTCCTGTCACCATTCGAGGAGGCCACGAGGATGGTGAGCAGTGACAGTGCATGCATCAGTGACACTGTCCCCCTTGTCCACCTGTTGGAGCACACGCTGCGTGGAATAATGGACAGGGCACTTGAGGCAGAACAGAGGCAGGAAGAGGAGGACTTCCTTAGCTCTCAAGGCCCCCTTTATCCAGACAGTGTTCCTGCGTGCCCGCCGATCACACAGGAAGAGGACGAGGAGGAAGAGGAGGAGGAGGAAGATTGTGTCAGTATGGAGGTGGAGCCTGGCACTCAGCATCAGCAGCAGTCTTTAAGGGATCAGTCCCAAGAAACACATGGACTTGTACGTGGCTGGGAGGAGGTGGCTGCGGACCATGTCGTTCTTAGTGACCCAGAGGACTCCGGACCGAATGCCTCAGCAAACCTACGCTGCATGGCCTCCCTGATCCTGCAAAGCCTGCGTAAGGATCCTCGTATTCGTGGTATCAAGGAGAAGGACCAATACTGGCTGGCAACCCTCCTTGATCCACGTTACAAGGGTAAGGTTGCGGACCTTATCTTGCCATCGCAGAGGGAGCAGAGGATGAAACATCTTCGGGAGGCCTTGCAGAAAGGTCTGTGCAACGCGTTCCCAGAGACTGGGAGGTTACAAACTCCTGTTTCTGGACAACGTGTTGCTGAGGCTTCGGTCAGTCAAAGAAGGAGCGGTGGAGAAGGTGGCCGTCTGACCGATGCGTTCAGACAATTTTTTGGTCCGCAGCCCCAAGGTATGATCGGTTCCAGCAACCATCGCCAGCGTCTGTTTTACATGGTGCAGGAATACCTAGGGGCAAGATCAGACTTGGACACCTTTCCCACCGAAAATCCTCTGGGTTACTGGGTCTTGAGGATGGATCACTGGCCAGAGCTTGCACAGTATGCAATTGAGCTACTGGCCTGTCCTGCATCCAGCGTTCTTTCGGAACGCACATTCAGTGCTGCTGGAGGCGTGGTAACCGATCACAGGGTGCGTCTGTCCACCGACTCGGTCGATCGGCTGACCTTCATAAAAATGAATGAGTCTTGGATCACCACCAGCTACCAAGCACCTGATGCTGATGTAACCGAATAATTTTTTTTGAAATCTCAGATCCCTTCAAAGACTGCCTATGCTGATGCTGAGTGACTATCCCTGAGTAATTATCCTCTTCCTCCTCAATCATCACGCTGATAGCTTGTAAGAACATTTTTGGTTCTGGGCGCCACCACCAGTGCCTAAGGCACAATTTTTCAGCCCCTGTTTAACAGGGGCGTGTAATTACAATTTTTGATGTAATACTTTGCAGCAGGGCTCGTTCCTGCATTCCAACTAGAGTGTCTGTGAGGGGTTGCAGTGTTGTGGCACCAGCACCAGTGCCTAGGGCCCAATTTTTCTGCCCCTGTCTAACAGGGGCGTGTAATTACAATTTTTGATGCAATACTTTGCAGCAGGGCTCGTTCCTGCGTTCCAACTAGAGTGTCTGTGAGGGGTTGCAGTGTTGTGGCACCAGCACCAGTGCCTAAGGCCCAATTTTTCTGCCCCTGTCTAACAGGGGCGTGTAATTACAATTTTTGAAGCAATAATTTGCAGCAGGGCTCGTTCCTGCGTTCCAACTAGAGTGTCTGTGAGGGGTTGCAGTGTTGTGGCACCAGCACCAGTGCCTAAGGCCTAATTTTTCAGCTCCTGTTCAACAGGGGCATGTAATTACAATTCTTGATCTAATAGTTCACAGCAGGGCCCTGTGAGGGCTTACAGTGTTGTGGCCACAGCAACACCTAAGGCCCAAATTTCTGCTGAGTATATAGGGCAGGACCCTACTTTCAAACATCTAACTTACAAACGACTCCTACTTGCAAACGGAAGGAGACAACAGGAAGTGAGATGAAATCTACCCCTAGGAAGGGAAATTCTCTCCTGTAAGAGTTAATATGGGAAAACAATTTCTCCTTTCCACTGATGCTTTCCAATCCTTGTTCCACAAAAAAACCCAAATTTTCAAAAAACATTTTTCATTGGGACAAAAAAGTGAGGTGAAATCTTCTGAAGAGGAGGAAAGACAGCAAAACAAATGTCACAGGGGTGATAACCCTTCCCTATGTTTTCCAAAAAGCTTAGAAAAGATTTTTTGGCTGGAGCTAAACACGTTAAAAATGTTCAAAATTACAAACAGATTCTACTTAACAACAAACCTACAGTCCCTGTCTTGTTTGCACCGCCTGTATACTGCTGTTCAGAGTATATAGGGCCTGGTGGCCCCACACCTTTCCTTATTTTAATTTGGGTGCGGGGTTCCCCTTAATATCCATACAAGACCCAAAGGGCCTGGTAATGGACTGGGGGGTACCCATGCCGTTTGTCTCACTGATTTTCATCCATATTGCCATGACCCGACATGACATTAAACCCGCAAGCAGTTTTAAATGAGATTTTTTCCTTTAAAAATGACATTTGGTGCAGGGACTGTTCTAAACATGGGAAACACGCGTCACTTTACAGGCATACTATAGACACCCCCCAGGTACGATATTTAAAGGAATATTTCACTTTTTTTTTTTTACTTTAAGCATCATTAAAATCACTGCTCCCGAAAAAACGGCCGTTTTTAAAAGTTTTTTTTGCATTGATACATGTCCCCTGGGGTAGGACCCGGGTCCCCAAACCCTTTTTAGGACAATACCATGCAAATTAGCCTTTAAAATGAGCACTTTTGATTTCGAACGTTCGAGTCCCATAGACGTCAATGGGGTTCTAACGTTCGTGCGAACTTTCGGTCCGTTCGCGGGTTCTGGTGCGAACCGAACCAGGGGGTGTTCGGCTCATCCCTAATGAAGAGAAGGATGATGGCAGCATGAGACAGTATGTGCAGTGGCAGAGCAGCATGGGAGAAAAGGATAATGCACGATTTGTTGCACTTGTAAGTATGTTGCTCCTGGATAAAAGATCAACACAATATTGGGAATGAATGAACTGGGAATGAGCCAGCATACGTGAAGGTACTCTTTAAGCTAGCACACACCAGGCTGAAAAAGAGAAAATCAATAGATTTTCCCTGCTGATGATGGAATTTAGACAGCAGCAGCACCTGCAGCTGTCTGAATACCTGAACAATGACTGCATCTAATAGGACTCCTCCGACTTTTAATTTGACTTTTGTCGAGCAAGGTGAACAGTGAAGTTGTCGGGGGAGGTGAGGACTGAAGAAATGTCACTTGTATGACTTGTATCACTTGTATCACAGTGTATGACTGTATGAAGTCACTTGTAAGAAATGTCACTTTCAGACAGCTCCGAGTCTGCTGGGGCCGCTGACATCACATTCCTTATGGTGAGCCAAGCAGCAGTCTCAGGGCTTTTTGGATGTCTACACAGGGAAGGCTTTTAAAAAACAAAAACATGTTTAAAATGCACATATCTTATGGAAAGATTTTTTTTTAATGAATGGTCTGGCGACAGGGTCTCATTAAGCCACTACAACAGACTGAACCCAAGATAAGACAGGGGTCACAGAAGACGATTTTCAGGATAACAACATAATCACATATACTGTGATTTTCAAAATATAAAAGACTGTTGAGTTAGCTATAAGGGATGGCACAGACCTTCCTGTGCTTATTCACTGCAATACAGACAGCATCAGTTTGCCAAATATGCGGGTGTAGCACTTACCGCTACAGGAGCCTCTGGATATGACTAGGCTCTCTGTTCTGTCTCGACTCTCTAAACTGCTCAAACTCCACTGACAGACCTGTGTAACTTAAAAGTTAGTATGCTACCACTCTATAATACACAGAAAATAGGCCACAAGCAACTAGATTGTAGACTGAAAGGGTGTACTAATGCCAATGCATTTAAACAATGCAGGAATCAACAAACAACAAATTGAAAAGGTTTAAAGATGCTATACTAGAGGATGTGAACTGACTTATAAGATGGCAATCAACTGAATTATAGTGATGCTTTTACCGGGGCCCTTCTGTAAGGTGGTACTCGTGTAGCTGTCCCTTTAAGAGTGTGTAATGGATAGCTGGTGGGCTGCTTAACAAGGAGCAATCTCTGTTGCATTAACTATGTCAGTGTTAAAATAAGCACAGATGATTCAGATAACTCCTCCTGGTCCACAGGAATCCGATCCAGATCACTTGGTGGTCTGCAGTCCCCAGGTGCCTGGGACTCAGGGACTCAGTCCTCCCGAACAGGTCCTCACAAGGCTCTCTCTTAGAGGTCTCTCAGCTCTGGTCCATGCTGGTTCTCCCTTACAGTAGTCACTCACAGCAATGGGGTCTTCCAGCTCTGGTCCCAGCTCAGCAAGTGATCTCTCAGTTTCTCAGTCTTACTGGTGCTATGCTCAGTCACCAGCAGCATCCATGTTTCAACATGTTTATTGATTTTTAACAAGTATAACAAAGCAATTATTTTATATATATATATATATATATATATATATATATATATATATATATATATATATATATATATATATATATATAATATATATAGATACATATATTTATGGTCGGAGCCCTCCATCCTGAGAGATATGAAGCACACTGATCATTGTGGGTGGTCTGGTTAAATACCCTCCGGGCTCCTCCCATAATTTCAGGCCAGCATACTGGCCTTCCTATTTATGATCATGGCCTTCCGTCCTGAGAGATATGAAGCACATAAACACGTCACAAGACTAACAACATAAATAGACCTGAAGTGTGCCCTGGCCTGCTGTACGGTAAACCCAGGTCTGCTGGGCGATATGCCAAGAGAAGGGCGCATACCCTAAAAAGTAATTGGATGTTTCTGTAGAGAAATTGTTTTAGGAGAAGTACCCTGAGAAGGGGAATGGGTGGGTGGGTACCGCGCACTGGAACCGACACTGATCATTGTGGGTGGTCTGGTTAAATACCCTCCGGGCTCCTCCCATAATTTCAGGCCAGCATACTGGCCTTCCTATTTATGGTCATGGCCCTCCGTCCTGAGAGATATGAAGCACATAAACACGTCACAAGACTAACAACATAAATAGACCTGAAGTGTGCCCTGGCCTGCTGTTCGGTAAACCCAGGTCTGCTGGGCGGTATGCCAAGAGAAGGGCGCAAAAAGACTTGGTTAGGGAGCTAATTATTTATGTTTTTCTGCCATACTACAGGGCAAGCTGGCTGAAGGCTCATGACCTTTCTGCTTGTGGATTGGGGATGTATCGAGCGAAGCAAGTGAATTTCCACCTGCCCATCTACTTGAGGACGTGGTCCGGGACCCCGTTTCATGAGGCTGCTGATGCTACTCCAATGCAAAAGAATTTCCAGAAAATCGTCCGGGGTCAAGGCCTAAGTTGGGCAAAAGAATTCTAGCGTGTCTAGTGAACTGGTTGTTACTTAGAGGGCTAGTAAGGAACGGTAGTAATGGCTGTCCTCCGAGTTGTCGGGCAGATGAGCTAATAGCTGGTCTAGAATGGCAACGGGGCACCAGGCATTGCGAGTCTGGAAAGTATGATATCTACACCGGGACCAGACTGTTGTGTTTCGGACACCATGAGGTGCGGGATGAAGTAACTTTGGTGGCGTGTCAGGTGGCGTCAACGTAACATATCAAGACTGGGGCCGGTGACTGTGAATTCACTGGGGCGTAAGAAGCCGCAGAAAGCCAGGTAGATGGCTGCTTGAATGACCAGGCTGAAATTAACCCAAAGGGGAACATGACAGGATGGTAGACATGTCTCGGAATATGGCGCTGATCGCAGGTAGGCATTTACTATTGATTTGGAGTTGCCTGTGACTACCTCGCAGGATGGTCTTGACCGCATGGGCGGCAACCAAAGACGGTTTGGTAGGATTTTGTAAGGAGATGAAATGCTGGATGTCAGCTAAGTAGAATCTAATGGTATTGTGTGACAATGCCAACTGTGTGTGGCAGGATGATATGAAGGCCAGGATTTGATGGAGATCTCCTGATACTGCCCCAGGGTTTGAGGCTAGGAACCTGTCATAGATCTTCCAGGCAGTATGGTAGGCCTTCAGGGTGTTGTGAGAAAATGATAGATTAATAAGGCAGGTAGCATTGTGAAGGTGTTGTTTTAATCCAAGGTTAGCTACGACCAATGTGGGATAAGAAACATGGTCGGGTCGGTTCCAGATCCCTGCGAAAAGAATGACACAAAGTTAAAACGGGTAGTGCGTCGGCCAGAGTATTGCATTTGCCTGGGATGTAGATGCATTAATTGGTGCTGTGGGGATAGTTTCACCAGCCTGCGCAGGAAGGCCATGATGGCCAGCGAGTTGGACCTGCTTTTATTTATAATACTAGCTGTGGCTTGGTTGTCTGTGGCAAACGACAGTGTTTGTCCTGCCCAGTTGCTGCCCCAGACTTGAGCTGCTGCAACAATGGGGTAGAGTTCGAACAAAGAGAAGGACTAACTGAAGCCGGGAATCAAGAGAGTTTCTGACGGCCATGGCCCTGCAAACCACGCGAGGACCTCTGGAGGCTGCGGTGTCCGCGACTACCTGAGATGAAGAGGGAGATGCTAACGGAATAAACATTGACATGCCATTCCAGTTGGTGAGAAATTCATTCCACGTGGGCACATCCGCTATTGCTGGCACATCTAATTTAAGGATTTAGTCAGGGTCTTGTACCTGGGAGAGAAACACTAGGAGGTGTGAGATAAAGGATCACCTCGAGTCTGGCTGCTGCCTTAGCTGAAAATGAGTGGTGACAGTCATAGAATGAGCACCCTGCGTACTTGTGAGCTAGATCCATTACTGCATGCAGATACGGGTCCGGCTCTTCCCTCCTGTTGGGGTTGTCCTGCATAGCATGTGTCTGACCGTCCCCAAGGCCAGCACAAACTCTGTGACAGTGAGGTTGCGATTAAGTCTAGGGTCTTTGGCCTTCAGGACGATAGAGACATTTCCTCACGAATATGACTTGTTTTCGGCCAAGTCGTGTACTGCTATGAGGAAGGATGCTAAGTTAACGTCATTGTCGTTCAAGACGTCCTTCCTGGTGCCCTGCTGGGACAAGGTGCGCAGAGAAGACAGTGGTGCCGATGTCGGGCGCACTTGTAAGTGAAGGCACAGGAATGATGGTGGTGACTGGAGCTGGTAGAGGCGTGGCTGGGCGTACCTCCAGGGCTCCCACTCTGGCTTGAATGTCGGTGACTGCTGTTGACAGTGTGGTCACCAAGGAGTGCAGCTGAGTAGTCGCTAAGAAAATAGACTGCAGTGATGCCTGGGTGCCTGGTAGGGCTGCCAGTGGCGTTTTTTTTTGTTGTTTTTTTTTGTTTTTTTTTTATAAATGGTCCAAGCTCTGTGAGACTGTGAGCCGCCGCTTGCTGCGCTCGCAAAGGATGACGGCCGGGCGGAGGCGAAGTCATCGCTGTCGGCCTGTGACGTGGCGTCAGCAAAAAGCGAGGAGGGCCAATGCATATGTTTAAGGCAAGTTGCAAAGGTAGGAGGGGATAGATGCGTTTGGGTAGACAAACCCAAGGCAGAAGGAAAACGAGAAGAACAGGACAAGGAATGACAGCCGTAGTGACAGCTAGTTTGCGTGCGAGCGCTGTTGAGTGTGACTTTAGAAAACGTAAAAGAATGCGTGACAACCAAGGTGAGCCAGGAGGTGACTGGCTAGGTAACTGATAGCTCGGATGTCCGTCTGTGCTCGGCACAGACTAATGAACCAAAGCCCCCCAGGGCAGACTGGGGCAGGTAGCTGAACTCTGGTATTCTAAGTAGGAATGTTGCGATCTGTAGCTTATTGACGTATGTTCGGTCTGCTAACGCTTGCACTGCCAGCAAGCTGGACGTTAGGCGACCTTGTTTGCGTGGTGAAGGATCTCGGATCGCTCTTTGAAAACAGAGTGAGGTGCACAGAAGTACTGTATGTGACAGTTACTAACGCCTCGGGAGCAAGTCAAATCATGTGAAGTAAAATATGTTGTGAAAGAATGTTTAAGAGAAAAGCAAGGGGGGATCCCTTTGAACTACGCACCTGCTTGATGCCCTAGTAGTGAAATTTTGGTTGAGGTTGAGGACTGAGTCGACCGGGAACCTGTAGTAAGGTGATATGGGAATTTTGGTTTGACAAGGGGGATTGCAAAGAGCTGTTTGGGGCAAAGCTGGCCCCCTGGTGGAGATGCAGGCCCTCGACAATGTTTTCTTTTTTTTTTTTGGTAGATACTGTCCAAACCTGGTGCAGGGTGGACCAACTGGTAGTCTAACTGACCTAAAGCGGAAAGGGATAGAGAAAAAAGATGAGCAGCCGTGTTGCTACTGGAGATGATGAGTAGCCGTGTTGCTACTGGAGATGATCAGCAGCTGTGTTGCTACTGGAGATGATCAGCAGCCGTGTTGCTACTGGAGATGATCAGCAGCCGTGTTGCTACTGGAGATGATCAGCAGCCGTGTTGCTACTGGAGATGATCAGCAGCCGTGTTGCTACTGGGGATGATCAGTAGCCGTGTTGCTACTGGGGATGATCAGCAGCCGTGTTGCTACTGGGGATGATCAGCAGCCGTGTTGCTACTGGGAATGATCAGCAGCCGTGTTGCTACTGGGGGTGATCAGCAGCCGTGTTGCTACTGGGGATGATCAGCAGCCGTGTTGCTACTGGGGATGATCAGCAGCCGTGTTGCTACTTGGGATGATCAGCAGCCGTGTTGCTACTGGGGATGATCCGTAGCCGTGTTGCTACTGGGGATGATCAGCAGCCGTGTTGCTACTGGGAATGATCAGTAGCTGTGTTGCTACTGGGAATGATCAGTAGCCGTGTTGCTACGGGGGATGATCAGTAGCCATGTTGCTACGGGGGATGATCAGTAGCCGTGTTGCTACTGGGGATGATCAGTAGCCGTGTTGCTACTGGAGATGATGAGTGGCGGTTTGAGCCACTTGATGAAATGCTTGCAGCGATTGCAAGGAAGCAGCCTTATTTGAAAAGTGAAAAACAAAGTTTAGTAGAATTATAAGTATGTAGGAATGACCGTGCGCAACATTGTACAAATAGATGGAGTGAGATGTTAATGTTAATGCTTTGATAAACGTAAGGCTGGGGATCTGAATTCTAAGTTCCACTGTATTCGTAAACGCCGATGCAACTGGGCTGGGGTGTGAGCACCGATGGGGTTTGTTTGTGAGGGATCGGTCGATGAAGTTTGTATTGCCAAGGATCCTAATCGTTGAGCCGGTGCTGTGACTGGACTCGGATCGGTCGGTGAAGTTGTACTGCCAAGGATCCGAATCGTTGAGCCGGTGCTACGACTGGATTCGGATCGGTTGGTGGAGTTCATATGGCAGAGGATCCGAATTGTTGCGCTGATGATGCGACTAGATGCGGATCGGTTGTGGATGTAAGGTGACGATGGGGCTTGTGTTCTGGATCCGAATCGTTGAGCCGGTGCTGCAATTGGACTAGGATCGGCTGACGGTGTTAGTGGTTGAAGGGGCTTGTGATTGCCGAGGATCCAAATCATAGGGCCGATGTTGGGACTAGATTCGGATTGGCTGTTGGTGTGTGCTTGGTATCCAATAAGAGGTGTAGGGGGTTAGTTAGGTGAAGTGTGTGTTTTCCGTAGGAGGTGTAGGGGGTCAGTAGGTGAAGTGGGGGTTTAGTAGGGGTGTGGTGTGTGGGACGCAGGTTTGAGACCCTGCGCTGTAAGCGACTTGTTCCCGAAGGTGGCTTGTAAGATACCAGTTGTGCCGAGTGAAGGCTGTCATGAGTCGTAACTTCGCGGATGCGACTGGGCTCGAATGAGGAACGGAGAAAGGCAGAAAGTACGGATGTGTGCGAATAACCGAGTAAGACCTACGAAGCCGTAGGCGGTTTACGAAGGGGAACATAAAGTAACAGTTCGGTAGCAGGTAACCACAAATCCTACCTGCGACAGTGAGTGTGGACAATCGATGAAAACCTACAACCAATCTTGAAGGACACGCAGTGAGTTGGTAGAGTCGGCCTCTGCAATGCATCTGATACGAATCAGTTTGTAAAACGTATGAAATGAATCCGATATAAATCTGTAGTAAGGAGTATCTGATACAAATTGGTTGTAGAGTGTATGCCATCCCTTATGCCCCGTCGGGCATAACACGGTCGGATTTTCCGATGGAAAATGTCCGATCGGAGCGTGTTGTCGGAAATTCCGACCGTGTGTGGGCTCCATCGGACATTTTCCATCGGATTTTCTGACACACAAAGTTGGAGAGCAGGAGACAAAATTTTTCGACAACAAAATCCGATCGCGTCAATTCCGACCGTGTGTGGCCTGTTCCGACGCACAAAGTGCCACGCATGCTCAGAAGAAATTCCAAGACGGAACAGCTCGTTCTGGTAAACTTAGCGTTCGCAATGGATACAGCACTTTCGTCACGCTGCAATGTTAAAAATGGTTTAATACAGCGCACTCTCTTCTTCTTTATAATGTGACAAGAATTAAGTAGTTTTGCTGCTCATATTCACACAAACTTCTCACAAAGTTCTATTTTTGTTTTTTTATTGGGATTCCCTGAATATATTGTTATTAGTTGTCACATCTGACAGAATTTTTTTTATTATTTAATTTTTTGGGGGATTTTAAGCCTTTTTTTTGTTATTTAATGTTTGGATTATTTCAAAGGCTGATCTTTGTTCAATGTTATTTTTATTTTTACTCCATTATATTTTTGTGTGTTTTGTGTGTCAAGTTACCCCAACACCATTGATATCTTTTATTATTTAATCTCAAGGAGATTGTTTGTTGTTGGTGTCCCTTGTTCATTTCACATCGTATATTTGAAATGTACCTGAATCCTCACAAACAAACTGTCATTTTTGAAGTAAAACACATAGGAGAGTATAATTCAAAACAAAAATCCTTTATTAAGGGATCAGAACCAAACAAAGAGGAAGGCAACACTGGATCAACAGGAGAAATTAGCGAAGCCTGGGACCCCCACGGCAGACATCAATTCTTGAACATCAAAATTGGTGGCCTGAGGAGTCCATATGTAAGGGAGGGCGGTCTGGTCCAGAATTCGCAGAGATCCGGATAGCAGCAGATGACATCTGTGTCCCCAGGCTGTGGTACCACAAGAGGCTGCATTTTTTGGCCGACCAGACTGGATCCAGGGTCCTCACTTTCTGGTCTTCCTTTCATGCTTCCTTCCCGGCTGTGGCTGTGCTGTTGGAGATGTGGCAGGAGGAGGAGTAGGACCTGGAGGAGGAGGAGGACTGGGAGGACCTGGAGGAGAAGGAGGAGGAGGAGGAGGACCTGCAGGAGGAGGAGGAGGACCATCACAAAGGTGTGTCTGAGCTGTCATTTGGCCCCTCATACCTTTGTTAAGAGCCTCCAATATGAGCGCCTCACACATGGCTTGTTGGCCCTCCTCCATCGTCTGCATTTTATATGCAATGACGGCAGCAATGTCCTCCTCCACGGTCTGTGGTGCTCCCAGGACCTCTGTAGCCCTCCAAAAGAGTCCTCTGGTAGCCTCCTCTAGGGCACTCCTCCTACTGCCACTTTCTCTTTCCAGGGGGGGTGGAGGGACCTGCAGATCAGCCAGCCGGCTCGGCCCGGCCACCTCCTGGCTGAGACTTCCCTGTGTATGAAAAAGGGACATGGTTGTAATGTTTTGCATCCTCAATCACAATCCTAAATTAGTACACCCAACTAACATCTAGTTAACATCATTGATTGGACAAGCAGAAATATTTAGAGGAATGCTATACCTGGCTCAATCTGGGCTCCTCCACATGTTGCCTGGAAGGCCCAGGTTGGGCGTCAGAAGCCTCAGCCAGGGGGGAAGGAAGCG
Organism: Aquarana catesbeiana; assembly: GCF_042186555.1. Classification (NCBI taxonomy): domain Eukaryota; kingdom Metazoa; phylum Chordata; class Amphibia; order Anura; family Ranidae; genus Aquarana; species Aquarana catesbeiana. The sequence continues at coordinate 99,125,498 of NC_133336.1, read as the reverse complement.
TGGAAGGAAGACTGGAGAGTGCTGACCTGGGTTCAGTCTGGCCTGCCAGAAAATGCAGCCTGTCGTAGTACAACATCCTGGGGACATAGATGTCATCTGCTGCTCCGGATCTCTGTGAATCCAGGACTTTCTTGCGCTCCCTTAGATATGTGCTCCTCAGGCCACCAATGAAGATCTTTAAATAGGTGATGTCTGCCGTGGGGATCACCTGCTTCACAATTTCACACAATTGCACCAGTGCTGCCTTCCTCTTTGCTTGGTTCTTGAAATGGGGGTGTTTAATCTCCCACAGACAGGGCAGCTCCCTTAGCATCTCTATGAAGACTGAAATTAAGTCCTTATCTTTCAGTACCATATCCATGTTCACTGCAAAACACAACACAAGACAAAGCCTAATGTCACACAAAACTCTCCTAATCTTGTTACAATATAGGCCTCAATCTAGGCCCAAGTTTGTCTCTTACCTTCGTTCTTACGATCGCCGCGTCCAATGCTCCTTCCTCCGCTCACAGATCAAACGTAATACGCACGCATGTTACGCTTTATATACACTGCGCATGCGTGTAACTCCGCCCGCCCCTGACGTTCTTTCTAGTCTATTCCCTGCCCTTTTTCGTTCGGCGCAGTGGGGGAAGAGCACATGGCGGAGTCACAGCAGGTGCGTGATAATTGCAGGAACGAGGAGGAGGAGGAAAGCCCGGATCCGGACACGTCCCGATCCAGAAGGAGACGTTTTAAGGCCACAAATATGTCCTTTGGGGAGATGTTGGAGATGGTCGACATCATGAAGAAGTCCAACTATGACGGAAAGTATGGGTCTTACCCCAACCCCAATATCAGAAAGGCCAAGATCATGGCGAAAGTGATCAAAAGTCTGCAGAAGAATTTCGGGGTATGCCGATCGAAAGATCAGCTCAGGAAGCGGTGGTCAGACCTGAAATTGAGAGAGCCAGAGCAGTACCGAAAGATCCGGAGAGTGCTGTAAAAAAGTAAGTAGTTGTGCTGTGTTCCTATTCTTTCTGTCTTTATTCCGTTCGTGCTGCTCCATATGCTTTTATTAATTGTAACGTTTAAAAGGGCAACTTTAATGTTCATGGGCCCATTATTCGTTCGTATCAAACATTTTTCTTTCGGCCTCTAAAACACCATTGTTTAGGCCATATGCATTTTCCCACATTTTTTTTGGGCCTACTTGGATGCCAAATATTTGTTTGTGTAGATGGGTTTGTTACTAGAATGAAATGCAAACTAGATTCTGTGTAAGGAGAGGTCACTGAGCAGCTGTTTTCACATCTGGACACTGGAGCACTAGTGTGGGACCCCAGAACACCATTTTTATTAGGGGGCCACACAGGTGCTCCAGTGTATACTATAGGGGGGCTACATCTGTGAAGCTTGTACCAAACAGGTAAAGTATTGCAGCTTGAAAAAGGGCATTAAAAAAAAGACATCTCGGAACTCGGCTAAAATAGACAATTGTACCCCACTTCCAAGCAATGTTTCCTATTTCTAGTTCTGCCATCAAATATCTGTGTGCTAATTATACCATTTTTGTTTTACATAGGGGAGAAAAGACTCGGAGGACACCCCTCACCCGAGGAGACCACAGACCCCCCACCTCTGGAAGAAGGGGAACTAACACCAACCCAAGAAGAGCAGGAGGAAGAAGAAGATGTGGTGGAGATTGGCACCACAACAGGTGAGTGTCTGCGACCACAGACTCAGGTAAAAGAGATGGATGGTGGCAGATTTTTGATACCTGTTTTTGTTTTGTTTCTCTCTTTTTAGGTGATCGTGATGTGAGGGATCCAGAACGTTTCACATCAGAAAGTGCCCAGATCCTGATCGGGGAGATCATGGGGTGTAATGTAGAACTGCAAAACATACAGCAAAAAATCAATGATGTGATTAAAAAAAATAATAACATCATTGATGTTTTGGGGCGAATTTAAAACCCCACAAAATCACTTTTTGGATTGTGGTCCAATCTTTTAAAACTTTTTGCAATGTTTTGAAAAGCCAAATTTGGAGGATGCACACAGTGTGCCAACATGTGATATCTGCCATCACGGGAGATCAATGGACGCGTTTTGGGGGTGCAACCCCTTCCTCAATTATAAAGTAGCGTTGAGGAAGGGCTTTCTCCCCCAAAACACGTCCCTTGATCCCCCCCCGATGGCAGATAGCACATGTTGACATTCGTAAATTGGTGTGCATCTTCCAAATTTGGCTTTTCCAGGGGTGATTTCCCCCCATCTGAACGCTATATCAAACCCAGTTCCTAAATACTGAAGTCTGATATAGCCTTCAGGTTTTACCTAATGTGAACTTTGTAAGTTCAAGTTTTTTGTCTTTCTTGTTGGTTTTACACAGGCCTGTTTTATCTGAAATGGACATTTCGATTTTTGATAATGCTACTGCAAAAATTGTTATACAACAAACATGTTGGTTTGTTTTAAAAACCTTTGGTAAATGCACATGTGATTGTGCAGGTATAAAAAAGTTGCTTACTCAAGAATGTGTGGATTATTGTCTCAACACTACAATACAACACTTTTGGGGTGATGTAATTGCTGTTTTCATAAAAAATGGGGGTTATTTCCTAAGGGCAAATCCTCTTTGCACTACAAGTGCAGTTTCAGTGCAGTTGCAAGTGCACTTGTAGTGAAATATGTTTTTGCATTTAGGAAATGACAGCCAACAGTGCTTTGTATAAGGTTACACAATCACGACATTTTCTGGACTAAACACATTTCTGTCAGGGTCAGCTAAAACAAACACAAGCAGTAAATATCCACCAAGAATTTCTTTTTTTTTTTATTTTAAAAAGGCTTCACAGATTGTCTGGCATAGCCCCCCTACCCGCAAAGAACTCCAGGTAGCGTAACCGGACATCACAGGCACTCAGGGAGGGCAAGCCAGGACGGCCACTTTCAAGCGCCGTCAGTGTGGTTTGATGTAGGATTCCGGCCTCAGGCCCAACTGAGCCAGCATAGTTGGCTGAATGTTTCCTTAAAAAGTTATGGAGAACACAGCACGCCAGTATAATATGGTTCAGTTTATACTCCGCCATATGGATGGGTGTCAGAAATAGTCGGAACCAGGCTGGCCAGGATTCCAAATGTGTTCTCCACCACTCTTCGGGCTCTGGCCAGCCGGTAATTAAAAACCCTCTGTTCCGGGGTGAGGGTCCTCATTGGGAATGGCCGCATCAGGTGGTCCCCCAGCGCAAATGCTTCATCAGCAACGAACACAAATGGGAGTCCTTCCACATTGTCCTCTGGAGCTGGCAAGTCCAAGCTGCCATTCTGGAGACGCCTGTAGAACTCTGTCTGGGCGATGACTCCACCATCGGACATCCGGCCATTCTTCCCCACGTCGACATACAAGAAGTCGTAATTAGCCGACACCACCGCCAACATCACTATACTATTAAACCCCTTGTAATTATAATAGTACGACCCCGAGTTGGGTGGTGGGACGATGTGGACGTGTTTCCCATCAATTGCCCCTCCGCAGTTAGGAAAGTCTCACCGCTCGGCAAAGTGGGAGGCCACAGTCTGCCATTCCTGTGGCGTGGAAGGAAACTGTTGAGGAAAAAACAATAAACATTACTATTTTTACTCTGAAACATGGCAAGCAGATTATACACAAACATTATGGGGCAACCTCCAGATAGCATTTACTAAGGGGAATTTAACAAGGCCAAAGTATAAGTTACACCTATCATATTCCCCCTCCCCCCCCCCCTCTCATGGGCCATTTCTAACATTATAGGGGGTGTGTGGAAATCTTGGACAGGTAACCCTCTTCACTTCATTGAGAGATGAATGCCTAAATAATGGGTATTACTTTGAACAGACCCTCCTTAGTTACACTATTGGCAGACCACTGGACAGGTAAGAAGTGTCATAATACAAAGATATAAATACGCATTGTACACATTTGAGGACATTTGGACATTCTGCTATTACCTATCAAGATAATAATAGGATACAAAAACTTTTAACAGTACCATTGGAAAGTATACAGGCAGGCCCTTGCACTACATGCTTTGGGGAATTCATCCATAAATCTGAGCACTAAAGAGATGGGTATAGCGTGTATGGGTTTGGCAAAGTCAGCAGATAGATGATTGAGGATAGATAGAGAATTGGTATCAGCTGACTTAGCAGTTGGGGGAGGGAGGGTTACTAAAAATTATTTGGGGACACCACAAAAAAAAACCTCTGGCAATAACATTTCAAAACATTTTAGGGGGTGTTTGGGGTAAAGCACTACTATGGAGCTGATAAAATACATTGTTAAGTGACTACATGAGGTGAATATAGGGCAGGAGACACCATGCTGGGGAGGTTAGTGAAGGGCAAATATGTATGAAGGACATAAAATAATAATTACATAAAAATCCAGCATGCATGAGGACAAAGGGGACATTCACAGCATATTACAATCATGGTAATTAGGGAATGAGGAAAGAAATACAATATATTAGCAAACATTCAATACAATAAAATGTGATATTAAAGGATAAAAATCTTACCTTCATATACTCCTTCTGCAGGACCTGTATGATGGCAGAACAGGTCTCTGGGATAATGATCCCCAGAGCCTGGGGGGAGATGCCTGTCGAGAACTTCAAGTCCTGCAGGCTTCTCCCTGTCGCCAAATACCTCAGGGTAGCGACCAACCTCTGCTCCGGAGTGATGGCTTGCCTCATGCAGGTATCCTGCCTGCTGATATAGGGGGTCAGCGAAGCCAACAAATGGTGAAACACGGGGTCCATCATCCGGAGAAAGTTCCTGAAATCATCAGGATTATTCTCACGGATCTCACGGAGCAAAGGCATATGAGAGAACTGGTCATGCTGAAGCAACCAATTCTTGGTCCATGAACTCCTCCCCACCCTGTTCATGGACTGGACTTATGTCAAGGTCAGGACCCCAACACCAAGCCCCCGCACAGCACGAACTCTATGAGGAGTACGCATACGAAACATGGCTAGAAAACGGTCGGCTGCTCAGAACGAAGTAACAGAACGCACTGAAGAACAGCAAGGCCTGTGAAGAGCGACCTGAAAAACAGTAACGAACGAACAAGAATACAATGACTAAGAACTTGCTTGCGCGCACTGAAGAGCAGATACAAACGCACAAGCACAAACTTAACGGCAGAAAACGATCTGAAAGCCACGAGTCTGAAAAAGCGCGAATCGTCTCTCACCAAACTTTTACTAACACGAGATTAGCAAAAGGAGCCCAAAGGGTGCCGCGCTTGGTTCTGAACCGGCCTTTTCTAGTCTCGTCGTACGTGGTGTACGTGACCGCGTGGTTGGCGATCGGAAATTCCGACAACTTTGTGCGACCGTGTGTAGACAAAATAAGTTTGAGCCAACATCCGTCGGAAAAAATCCTAGGATTTTGTTGTCGGAATGTCCGAACAAAGTCCGACCGTGTGTACGCCCCATTACTGTGAAACTGAACACCTACCAACCACCCATCCCCCCAGGCTAATCAAGTGCAGAGAAGGCACCAGGTGGGTTTAATTACACCTCAATCAGCCACAGAAACCCATACAAACACAGTGTGCAGCGATGGACCTGTCATTTTCCTGCTCAGCGGGGATCGGCGGAGCGAACCCCACTGAGCAAGCGGATATTCACGGGGCGGATCATCACTGATCTACCCCATGTGAAGGAGCCCTTACACACAGAAGTCCCAGCTTTGTCTCTGTTTACAGAATGGGGGGGAGGGGGTGAGTAAGAGAGAGAGCACCTGGGTACACAGGCATTCGAATTAAGCTACCATACTGCTTACAAATGGCAGTGTGGTAGCCATTAAAATAATTAAATTGTTTCTAATGTCAAAACTTTTTTCATCCTAATGTATTCAATGCATAAAAAGAGATGTTCAGGAAAAATCAAACATTTATACTCACCTAAGTGGACGCAGCATCGCTCCATGGTGCATCTGTCCCCCGCCGGCTCTAAAAATGAGAACTAACAATCAAACACCACTGATCACTCAGTTCTCAGTCTGCAGAGAGCCCCTCCAACCAAGCTGAGGAAGAGGCGGGAGCAGCTGGATCAGCCTCTCAGCGGCTCGCTGAGAAGCTGAGCCAGCCAGCAGTCCAGGTATCTGTGTGGATCCCGACTTTATTGCCAGTATGTATCCAGAATCTGGACCAGCTGAGCACTGTCTTAGCTGCATCACTGGTCCTCTACCCCCTGGTCCCCCAGGGGACACAATGTAGGTGGGGTCGTGAAGTCAGAGGGGCACTTTGAAGAAACGGACGAAGAAGAAGCTTACCACCCTCCCACCCCTGTGGGGGTTGTAGTGGTATGGCAGTTGGGATCCTTGGAAGCATCCAAAATATTGATTTCTATGTAATATCAGAGTAAGAACCCGTCTATGATGTGGCGTCCTATGGTTAGTCCCAGTTAACCGTGGCTTAATGGAAAGTTTTGGAAATGGAGGTGTCAGCGGAAAATTTGGTATTGTCCTCGAGCCGGTGTTTTGCGGCTGAGGACCCTCAAGTGGTTCCGCAGTTATAAGTTCATGTTGGTTTGGTAGCACCTCCAAGGATCGGCAACCCAAGGGTCATTATTGTCATTCTTGTTCATTATTCTAAATTTCTGCTTTAAGGAATGTTTTTATGTTGTTATGGTTAATAAAATGGCCGTGATGGCCAATTTTACTCCAAAAAAGTGTCGGTCTTGTCTTTTTAGTTATAAGTTGGAAGTGGGGTTCAGAGGTCTATAGCAGTCTATGTGAGGACATTTGGTACTACCTCTGGTATGCCTAACGGGACGTACACACGGTCGGACTTTTCGGCTACAAAAGTCCGACAGCCCGTCCAACAGACTTTCGACGGACTTTTGGCGGACTTGCGGCGGACTTGCGGCAGACTTTCTAACGAACGGACTTGCCTACATACGATCACACAAAAGTCAGACGGATTTGTACGTGATGACGTACACCGGACTAAAATAAGGAAGTTGATAGCCAGTAGCCAATAGCTGCCCTAGCGTGAGTTTTTGTCCGTCGGACTAGCATACAGACGAGCGGATTTCTGGGTCCGGCGTAGTTACGACATAAAGATTTGAAGCATGTTTCAAATCTAAAGTCCGTCAGATTTGGCTGGAAAAGTCCGCTGAAAGTCCGGGGAAGCCCACACACGATCGGATTGTCAGCCGACTTTGGTCCGTCGGCGTCCGTTGGACTTTTGTAGACGAAAAGTCCGACCGTGTGTACGCGGCATTAGTCAAGCACTGGCAGGAGACCTCAGAAGAGGAGGTAAGGGACTGCTCTTTGCAATTATATTGCAGGTAAGTATAATATCTTTTTTATTTTAAATAAAAAATATTTATATATTCTTTAGTATCACTTTAAGATGGTAAAGACATAAAGTATCTGTAGACAAAACTTTTTTTTTCATTTTGGATAGAGTAGGGAAAGATTAGAACAATCTTGTTAGTCTCAGGCTTCTATTTGAGAGATTCCTTCACTTCCTGTTGAGTAAAAGCCTTGTTCAAGAAAACTAGGAGGGATCTCTAACATCCCATCATGTTGGATGTGAGCTTGTTGGCGGAAAGTCCGACCGTGTATATGCTCCATCGAACATTTGTTGTCGGACTATGTTGGCTAGCAGCTTCTCAAATTTTCCGCCAACAAATTTTTGTTGTTGGACTTTCCGATCGTGTGTACACAAGTCCATCGGACAAAAGTCCACGCATGCTTGGAATTAAGTACGGAGCTATAACTAGCGTTTGTAATGGAGACATCACATATGTCTTGTACGTCACTACATTCGTAATTGTTGGCCAACATTTGTGTGACCATGCGTATGCAAGATAAGTTGGAGCCAACCTCCTTCAAACAAAAATCCACAGTTTTGTTGTTGGAAAGTCCGACCCTGTGTATGGGGCATTAGAGATCAAGTAGTAGTAGTAGTAACACTGTTTAGTAGGGGAATGCTAGAACCTCTATCAGCTTATTATTGTCTGTTTCCTTGCTGCAAAGCTCCCCTCACTTCTTATCTGGTAAAAAACAAAAAAAGAAACACTTTAAAGCGGAGTTCCACCCATTTAAAAGTCAGCAGATACAAAAAGTGTAGCTGCTGACTTTTAATAATCAGACACTCACCTGTCCCACGGCCCAGTGATGTGGGCGTACAAAGCGCCGCTCATCTCCCCCTCCTCTCTGCGACGTCGGCATTGTAACTGTGGGCGCCTGGCTGTGGCCTCACAGCCAGGCACACACTGCGCATGGGTGAGCCGCGCTGCGCGCTGTAATTGGCCAGGCAATCTTCTGGGACCTGTGACTTGTCCCAGAAGATTGTAGGGTGGGGGGAGAGGTGATCTTCCTGTGGCGCCAGGGAGGAAGTGGGAGCTGGGTGCCTGTAAAAACAGGGTACCCGCTCCTCCCCCCAAAAAATCACATGAAAAAATGTGGCATGTCAGGGGGTCACCTGCACTTAAAGCGGAAGTTCCATTTTTGGGTGGAACTCCGCTTTAAGGCTATTCTCTATAAATGCAGAAAGTTAAACAGTGTGCCGTCACCACATAATAATTTAGTACAGAACTAAAGCATTAGAGCTACTGGCTCAGAACTCAAAATTACTTGAAGCAGCTGTGACACGCTCCTACGGCTAGGATGATACCAGACGTGTCAACCTCAAGAGTTGCCAAGTATCTGGTATTCCTGGCACTTTTGATATGTCTGGAAACCTGACTTATTTGAAAACTGTCTTATAAAATCACCCCAAACAAATATAATGAAAGCAACAGAGCTGCTAGCAGGTGCAATAAGATTTCTGAATAGCAACCGCTACCAAATGCCAGACAGTCTTGAACAGGTTATACAGCTCCAGTAAGAAAAATAAAATAGAACTTAGTAAAGGCTCCCGTAGGCATTAGATTATAATTTCATAAACTTGATGCAAACAGCTTTAATGAAACCAATTTAGATATATTAAAGCTACAATTAAAATGTAAGCTCTTGTAAAGTATCTATAAGGGTTCTTGCAAACGGGTGGCTGAGTCCATTCAATGTAAATGCTGAGAGAAGCGCAGGTGCAGGATGCAGCCTCCCGTAGACATGAATGGCTGTGAACTGCTGTACTCATGTTTATGTCTGCACCGGTATAAACCTGAGTACAGCAGCTTTCCTTTTTTTGCATAAGCCCATATATTATAGCCACATTTACAATAGCACCGGCAAGAGGTCCAAAGAATGAGTATAATTTTAACAGAAAACTAATACTGGCAAAATAGTATGTGATTTCGACAAGCAGTACAGCAAATAATTAGGTTGTGTAAAAATTAGGCCTTGTTGAAATCAATGGGACCATGAGTGCCAAACGTGGCTATGGCAGTTGTAGAGTGGTATGTCAGTGCAAAATGTATATATACTCTAGTAGCTCTACCACCGCAGGAGCAGCTTGGGATGACGGGTCCTCTATTGTGCCATGACTTTTGAAGCTGCCTGGGCCCCACTGACATACGTGTGTAACAAACTTTAGTATACTACCACTTTGTAACACATGGAAACGGCCATAAGCAACTTGGTGGTAGATTAATCGAATGTATCATGGCAGTGCAATTAAACAATAATAAATCATCAAACAGGCAAAAGAACAGGTTTAAAGATGCTGTACTGGATAAAGTGAACACTATCCCGTTAGATAGCAATCAACTGTACAATAGTTACAATAAACCAAATTATAAATAGAGATGAGCTGAACACCCTCCCGTTCGATTCACAGCAGAACATGCGAACAGGCAAAAAATTTGGCAGAACGCACGAACACCGTTAAAGTCTATGGGACACGAACATGAATAATCAAAAGTGCTCATTTTAAAGGCTTGTATGCAAGTTATTGTCATATAAAAGTGTTTGGGGACCTGGGTCCTGCCCCAGGGGACATGTATCAATGCAACAATTTTTTTTAAAAAAACGTCTGTTTTTTCGGGAGCAGTTATTTTTTTTTTAACGCTTAAAGTGAAACAATGAAAATGAAATATTCCTTTAAATATCATGCCTGGGGGGTGTCTATAGTATGCCTGTAAAGTGATGCACTTTTTCCCATCTTTAGAACAGTACACAAGCAAAATGACATTTCCAAAGGAAACATGGTAATTTAAAACTGATCGTGGCTGTAATGAATTGTTGGGTCTCGACAATATAGATAAAACTCATTGAAAAAAAACGGCATGGGTTCCCCTCCCAGTCCATTACCAGGTCCTTTGGGTCTGGTATGAATATTAAAGGTAAGCCCAAACCAAAATTTAAAAAAAATTGTGCGGGGATCCCCCTAAAATCCATACCAGGCCCTTCAGGTCTGATCTGGAAATTAAGGGGAACCCCGCGCCAAATTTTAAAAAATAATGGCGTTGGGGTCCCCCCCAAAATCCATACCCTTCAGGTCTCCCTTATAGGTAAAACAGTTCTTAAATATGTATTTCATGTGTGTACTTAGCTGTTTGCCTGGCTGAGGAAATCTTTCAGTGAGCTGGGAATTTTCATGTTTGCACACACAAAAATGTAATCATAAATGTATTGTGTAGAACGATCGTAAAAATAAAGTTTTATCATAGTCCCTCCTGTGTACAGATTATACATTTTTTCCCAATTTATACACTTTTTTCCAAGTGTCTCATAGGGGTTGAGTTACAAAGGGCAAATAGGCTGTGCCATACCTCCCAACCGTCCCGGATTGCCCGTGAAAGTCCCGCTGTGGGAGGTCTGTCCCGCGTCCCGGGCACCTTCATTCCCGGGACAATACAATGTCCTGGAATTGCTCCCTTGGCCGATCTCATGCCCCCTAAAAAATGACGCCGCATTGCCGCTATCCCTCACTGCCCGCTTTTTGTTTCACCCCCAGACGCTGCCTGGCTCACTGCCAAAACAACTGGTTGCTAGACACGGCCTGCCTGGTGTCTAACAACCAGTGACATCACGACAAGGAGGAGAGCGGAGCCTCAGCCTCGTGCCTAAGCTCCTCCCCCGACTCCGCCCCCAACTCCGGGTCTTCCCTGAAGGCTGTTCCTGCCGCTGGAAGAAAGGTAGGAGAAATGCTGCCTGCACTGCCCTAAGGACGCTCATGGTCACTCTGCTCCCTCCCATACACTGTCCCCCTCCAGTCATGCTGTACATCCCCCCCATACTGCCCTCCACTACCCCCCCATTATAATGCCCCCCTCCCGTTATATTTCCCCCCTCCCATTATATTGCCCTCCACTGCCACACCTCCCATTATACTGCCCTCCACTAACCCCCTTTCTGCTATACTGCTCTTGTCACGTACCTTATAGCGGAGTCCGAAATGACGAGGGTGGCCTCTTGCACGGTTCCGATCTTAGCACCCCTGGAGGTTGAGACAGGGCTGCTAGGGCAGTGGAAGGGCGCAGGTTCCTGCTGGCAGGATCAAGAACACCGGAGCCTTAGTGGAACAGGTGGGATGCTGATCCTGGATTGGTTCAGGAAAAGTCCAGCAGGAATACTTACAGGGTCGGGGACAGGCAGGAGTTGGCAACATGCTGGCAGGAAGGTACACAATCGTCAGGCAGGTTCGTAGTCAGGGACTGGCGGTGATTGGCAACAAGCTGGCAGAGAAGTACAAGATCGAGAGACAGAGCCGTAGCCAGAAGTTCAAACCGGGTTCGGTACAGGAAGCAGAGGCAGGCAGAGATGCAGGGATAATCCGAAAGAGTAATCAGGAAAGCCAGGGGTTCAGGATCAAGGTTCAATCAATAACAGCAGCAAGGATACAGGAACTAGCTGAGACAATCTAGCACTGACACTAGTATGCTGATCCTTTAAATAGGGTGCCTTGCGCCATGATTCGTTGGCGTGCAACATGCCCGCTCTGACGTGCACTCGTTCGTAAGAGTGTGCTAACGTGCGTGCCTGGCCCGGGGCTCACTCATTCCTGCCGAACGTCCGACTGGCGCACAGGAACGAACATTTGTGATAGTTCTCTGACATTGCCCCCTCCTTACGGGCAGCCTCTGGATGCCCACCTGGGCCCTTCTTTCTGGATGAGAGCGATGAAAGGCTTGTATAAGTCTTGGAGCATGGAGGTTTGCCTCTGGTTCCCACGAATTTTCTTCTGGACCAAAACCTTTCCATTTAATTAGATATTGATTCTGTCCTTGTCTTCTCCTGCAATCTATAATGGTCTCGATTTCGAACACCTCTTCTCCATCCACCATTATAGCCTCTGGGGGCCCCACTTCACAACCTGGAAAGGGATTAACCACGTCAGGTTTCAACAAGGAGGTATGAAACACAGGGTGGATCTTGAATGAGTCGGGGAGTTCAAGTTCATAAGCCACTGGGTTGATTTTTCTCTTGACCGGGAAAGGTCCCAGATATTTAGGTCCCAATTTCCTGGATGGACAGGCCAATTTCAGATTTATTGTCGAAAGCCACACACGGTCACCAACTTTCACATCCAGTTCCCCCCTCCTCTTCCTGTCAAAGAACCTTTTATTAACCTCCTGTGTCCTGGAAATTGTCTCCCTCAGCACCTGGTTATTGGCAGCAAGGAAATTTAGTCTGTCCTGAACAGCTGGCAAAGGAGAATCCGGAATCAATGTTGGCAAGAAAGAGGGATGAAACCCATAATTTGAGAAGAAGGGAGATTAGTTGGTGGCTGCATGGGTAGAGTTATTAAATGCAAATTCCGCCAAGGGCAGTAGTGAGGCCCAATCTTCTTGGGTAAGGGAGGTAAAGCAGCGAGGTATTGTTCTAGCGTTTGATTGGTACGCTCAGTCTGTCCGTTGGACTGGGGATGGTAAGCTGAAGAGAAATTGAGTCTGATTCCCAGTGCTTAACATAGTGCTTTCCAAAATCTTGAAGTGAACTGAACTCCAGGGTCTGAGACAATGTCACTAGGAATTCCATGCATCCTGACAATTTCTTTAATGAAAACTTTAGCAGTTTCTGTTGCTGATGGGGTCCCTTTCATAGGGACAAAATGTGACATCCTGGAGAGGCAATCCACCACTACAAAGATGGATGAAAACCCTTCCGATGAAGGGAGCTCTACAATAAAATCCATCACGATTTTATCCCAGGGTCTTTCAGGAATGGGTAGTGGTCTTAATAATCCCCATGCTTTGCTTTTGCTGTTTTTGTTCCTGAGACAGATTGAGCACGAGCCAACATATTTCCTTCAGTCCCTTGCTAAGCTGGGCCACCAAAAATGTCTCTGGATCAAATCCATGGTCTTGTATCCCCCAAAATGGCCAGCCAACGGGTAGTCATGGCACACTTGTAAGATAGTAGTGCGCAGATTCTGTGGTACAAAAACTTTATTCCCCTGCCAATAGAGCCCATCGTTTTCTTGAAGGTTCATATCTGGAGGCAGAGATATTCCCCTGGATGCTTGACTAATCTGTGACATTAAATCGGCTTGTGTAAGCAGAAAATTTCCAGCCTATAAGATTGGATTCCTTTTTGGGTGGAACCTCGACTTCCATGAACATACGCGATAGCGCGTCTGGTTTCACATTCTTGGATCCGGGCCGGTAGATTATATGGAAACTGAAGCGAGAAAAAAAAAGAGCCCATCTTGCTTGTCTGGGTCTGAGGCGTTTGGCAGTGCTGAGATACTCTACATTTTTGTGATCCGTGAAGATCAGTATTGGGTGTGTTGCTCCCTCCAAGAGGTACCGCCACTCTTCTGGGGCCGATTTGATTGCCAACAATTCCCGGTCTCCCACATCATAGTTTCTTTCCGAAGGCCCTATTTCTTTGAGAAAAAGGCCACAGGGTGCATTAGAGCTTTAGGTCCTTGGCGCTGAGACAGGATGGCCCCTACAGCGCTCTCTGAGGCATCTACTTTCAGTATGTATGGAAGAGCGGGGTCAGGGTGCTTTAGTACCGGGGCAGAGGTGAACAGTCCTTTTAATTTGTCAAAAGCAGCTTGAGCTACCTCTGTCCACTGAAAGTGGTTCTGTTTTTTGGTGAGCTGAGTGATGGGCATGATGATACCAGAGAAGTTTTTAATAAATTTCCTGTAAAAATTGGAGAAACCGATGAACCGTTGTACCCCTTTCTTGTCAACGGGAGGTGGCCAGGACATTATGGCTGCAACCTTTTGAGGATCCATTGCCATCCCTCCTGTAGAGATTACCAATCTGAGAAAGTGAATGGTCTGCCGTTCGAATTCACATTTCTCGGCCTTGGCATAGAGTCCATTTTGTCTTAACCTAAGAAGGACTTGTTTCACATGGTCACAATGTAGTTCTAGAGAAACCGAGAAAATCAGAATGTCGTCTAGGTAAACGATCATGAATAGGTCTAGGAAGTCTCTAAAGATATTATTTACGAAATGCTGGAAGGTTTCCGGGGCGTTGCATAACCCGAAGGGCATACCGAGAAACTCAAAGTGGCCAAACCGAGTCCGGGAGGCCGTTTTCCACTCATCACCCTTTCTGATTCTGATCAAGTTGTAAGCACCTCGTAAATCCAACTTGGTGAATATCCTTGCAGAGCGGAGTCTCTGGAGCAATTCTGGAATTAGAGGCAGGGAGTAGCGATTTTTAACAGTAATCCGATTTAATTCCCTGTAATCCACACATGGACGGAGTGAGTGGTCTTTCTTTTCGACAAAGAATATTCCTGCCCCGGCTGGAGAAGTAGAGTGTCGGATGAACCCCTCCTTGAGGTTCTCGTTGACATAGTCTTTCAGAACCAAGAGTTCAGGTTCCGAGAGGGGGAAAATTCTGCCAAATGGAATTTCTGCCCCTGGTAAAAGTTCAATCGGGCAATCGTAGGCCCGGTGGGGAGGAAGAGTGTCTGCTTTCTGTTTATCGAAGACATCAAGGAAATCATGATACACGGATGGAACAAGATCTTGGGATTCGGATGCTCGTTTTAGACAGCCAACAACTGGGACTGAGTGGTGGAGGGTCTGGAGACAATTATGGAGGCAATAGGATGACTGGAAAACCACCTTGCCGGTTGTCCAATCTATCTGTGGGTTGTGTGCTTGCAACCATGGCATTCCCGGAATGATTGGAAAGAGCGGTGAGGATATAACGTCTAGGCACAGCAGTTCTTGGTGGTTAGGTGAGATGTCAGCGGGCAAAGGTTGCGTTTCTTGAATGATGGGCCCAGATGCAGGGATAATCCGAAAGAGTAGTCAGGAAAGCCAGGGGTTCAGGATCAAGGTTCAATCAATAACAGCAGCAAGGATACAGGAACTAGCTGAGACAATCCAGCACTGACACTAGTATGCTGATCCTTTAAATAGGGCGCCTTGCGCCATGATTCGTTGGCATGCAACGTGCCCGCGCTGACGTGCACTCGTTCGTAAGAGTGTGCTAACGTGCGTGCCTGGCCCGGGGCTCACTCGGGAACGAGCATTTGTGATAGTTCTCTGACAGCTCTCCACTAACACCCCTCCCATCATACTGCCCTCCATTAGCCCCCCTCCCATTATAGTGCCCTCCACTACCACCCCTCCCATCATACTGCCCTTCGCTACCACCCTTCCCATCATACTGCCCTCCACTGACACCCACTCCCATCATACTGCCCTCCACCCCATCATACTGCCCTCCACTGCCACCCCTCCCACCATATTGCCCTCCACTGCCACCAACTCCCATCAAAAACTGTAAAAAAAACTCTAAAAAATTAAATTGTAAAATAAAATATAATGGTAAAAAATAATTAAAAAAAAAATAACAAAAATTAAAAACTACTACTACTCCTGACCATGACCACTGCTCTACTGACCACGTCCACTGCTCCACTGACCATGTCCACTGCTCTACTGACCATGTCCACTGCTCTACTGACCATGTCCACTGCTCTACTGACCATGTCCACTGCTCTACTGACCATATCCACTGCTCTACTGACAATATCCACTACCCTACTGACCACGTTCACTGCCATACTGACCACGTCCACTGCCCTACTGACCATTTCTACTGCTCTACTGATCATGTCCACTGCCCTACTGACTGACACCATTCACAGTCCACACTGACACCACTGGTGGAACTGCCAGCAAAGTTTGCCCTTGCGACTGGGCCCTGATCTTCTGCCACCATGGCGGGGCCCAAGACTGCAGGACTGCACAAAATGTAAAAGGGAACCGCCGTGGGACCATGAAGGGTGGTGGGATCAGTGGGAAGGGTCTGGGCTCGGAGGGAATGGCCCAGGCTGGATGTCGGGGGGCCCTTCATGGTTTCTTGCATCAGGGCCATGAAGATTCTAATTATGCCTCTGCTGTACCCTGTATATATAGCTCATCCCAGTACCCTGCACCCTGTATATAGCTCATCTCAGAACCCTGCACCCTTTGTATAGCTCATCCCAGAACCATGCACCCTTTATATAGCTCATCTCAGAAACCTGCACTCTGTACATAGCTCATCTCAGAACCTGCACTCTGTACATAGCTCATCTCAGAACCTGCACTCTGTACATAGCTCATTCCAAAACCCTGCACTCTGTACATAGCTCATCCCAGAACACTGCACTCTGTACATAGCTCATCTCAGAACCCTGCACTCTGTACGTAGCTCATCCCAGAACCCTGCACTCTGTACATAGCTCATCCCAGAACCCTTCACTCTGTACATAGCTCATCCCAGAAACCTGCACTCTGTACATAGCTCATTACAGAACCCCGGCACTCTGCATGCAGCTCATCCAAGAACCCTGCACTCTGTACCAAGCTCATCCCAGAACCCTGCACTCTGTATACAGCTCATGCCACAACCCTGCACTCTGTATATAGCTCATCCTACAACCCTGCTCTCTCTACATAGCTCATCCCAGAACCCTGCACTCTGTACATAGCTCATCCCAGAACCATGCACTCTGCATGCGGCTCATCCCAGAACCCTGCACTCTGTACTTAGATCATCCCAGAACCCTGCACTCTGTACACAGCTCATGCCACAACCCTGCACTCTGTATATAGCTTATCCTACAACCCTGCTCTCTGTACATAGCTCATCCCAGAACCCTGCACTCTGTACATGTCAGGAAAGGCTTGCTGGGAGCAGCAGTTCTATGTAAGTGTGTGCGCTTGCAATTGCCTGTGCGCGAGCACGCGATTACCAGCACCAGGCGCACTATTTAAACTCTGCCATAACAAGGAAATCTTACTGTCTGATCCACAGCGTTCCCTGAGAGATATCCGTATTCCCTGATCCGTTCCCGTGTTATCCGGCTTGCATTGTGACTATCCTTTGCCATCCGCCTGCACCTGACCTCGGCCTGTTCACGACCTCGCTTCTGTCTGATCTTCTGGCTCATCCGTTCCAGTCTGTTACCGACCTGGCTTGTTCTGTGACTCTCCTTCAGCCTCCTGCATCTGCTCCTGTACTGCTCGTCTGTGTATGACCTGGCCTGTCTGACATTCCTGTGTTCCAATCCCTGGGGCCATCTTCCTGCATTCTGTGAGTGTCTACCTGCCTGCTCCAGCTTCAAGTCTGCTGCATCCCATCTGCTGTTCCAGTTGTCTCAGCAAATCCCGGAGCTTCAGACCAGCCCACCAGCTGTTAATCCTGCCAGGCACTCGTGCTGTCCTGTACTCCTGTGCTTCCTGTCTGCTCTACTGCGAGTCAGGGACGTAAGAGAGGCCTCCCTCTGCATATCGGGCTCAACAACCAGGTACGTGACAGTACACAGCTCATCCCAGAACCCTGCACTCTGTACATAATGCACTCCAAACACTGCATGCTTTTATTCTTTTTTTTTAAATTAATGTGCTGGCGTTTGTATGTATCCTTGAGACTCTTGCTTGTGGAACAATAATAAAAGCATATTTTATAGGTACAAGGAAGCCCACATTTGCAGCAGCGTGCTATGCAAGGTTACTTCCTTCCTCAAGTGTCCCTCATTCTGAAGTTCAAAAGTTGGGAGGTATGGCTGTGCACTTGGCAAAGTGCAGTTGTGCCAGAGCTTAGTAAATTAAGTAAAGCTTCACTTTGCAAGGAATACCCAATCACATGCAAGGAAAATTTAAAAAAATGCATTTTTGTTTGCACATGATTGGATAATGGAAGTCAGCCGAGCTTCCCCTCATTTACTAAGCAATGCAGCAACTGCTCTTGCGCAGTGCAACTGCACTTTGCAAAGTGCATAATCTATTTGCCTTTAATAAATAAACCAAATAGTGTCTGCAGCTTTTTGCATCAACCTGTGCACAGCAGGCAAAAGCATTTGAGCTTAACTAGAAGTAGGTAGAACTACAAGTACTCACTTTTCCACAAAATGGTAGCCAATTTTTCATCTGTACTTGGGAGTTCAACTAAGACAGCTAAGGGCTGCCACAGAGGAGCTGTACAGTGGCAATGACAGGAATGAAATTTATCTGGGACACTTCAGTCATGTCTGTGCCTGCAGCAGCCTGATGCATTGGAAGTCCAATCAGACGTCCAGGCAATTTAATGCAAGAAGATGTTTGTGAGAACAGGCAGTTCTTGAATCTTCATCATAACAGAAGGAAATATCTGCCAGTGTATGGTCAGAATACATGGAAACTGTCAGGATTTGACCATTGCAGACCTTAAGAGCTCTGAGTTACGTACCACATCTCACATTTAGCAGTTATTTTCTGCTGTTATACAACCACAATACCTCATAATTCTTCAAAACCTATATTTTATTCACAATAGAAAATAGAAAACATATAAAATGTTTAAACTGAGAAAATATACCATTTTAACTGTTGCGGCTGCCCACTGTACATATACTGCAGCAGGGCGGCCGCTCTACACTGGATCACCTAATACGTGATCCAGACCTCCCAGGTAGAGGGCGTGCACATGCTACCGGCACCACGGCTTTGCTGTGATGGGCCAATAGATGTCTGCTGCCACCTGCTGATCATCGGGCAGAGACAAAGAAGGGAGCTCCGTTCCGTTCTGACAGGGGGAAAGTGATGGATTTAATGGGAAAAAAATCCATCACTTCCCCTAGCATAGCTCCCAACTGTTCCTGATTTTGAGGGGCTGTCCCTAATTTGGAGCAATGTCCCTCTGTCCCTCTTTGCCCCTCATTTGTCACTCATTTTGGTCTGATCCATATAAAATGCACCTTTTATCTTTCAAAATTGTTTCCCAGTGCTAAACCTTTCATCCAATTTCTAAATTGCTGCATTTGTAAATTTTAAAGCCAATATAAAGGAATAGGAGTTGTAAAAAAAAAAACGTCCTTGTGGATTTAATTAACCTTTTTTTGGTTAATTCTCCTTTAAGGGGGTGTGTCAGGGGGCGTGTCCTATGCCTACATACCTTTGCAAGTAGGTGTCCCTCATTCCCATCTCAAAATGTTGGGAGGTATGTCCCCTAGTAAAAGCAGCACACATAGTAAGCACAAACAATGGTTAGGTACACAGTTACCCCTCTGATCGCCCTAAATCAGGGGTCGGCAACCTATGGCCCGCTGGCCGCACCCAGCCCGCCGCCGCTAAATGTCCGGCCCATAAGTGCACATAATGAATTCACGTGCACCCGGCCCGGGGACGTTTTAACCCCTTCACCTCAACCATACTGAAATATGCAACCTCGGCTTGAAGGGGATGTTGCAGCTGCAGGCAGCACCCCAGTACGATTTTTTAGAGCCGGAGGTTCGCTTTGTTGGGATAACAACCAATGCGGCTAAGAAGCTGCTCAGCTGTTATCCCAAGCAGCGGGAGGGGATTTCCCCCCCTCCCACCACTTTCCATGGCTCACCCGGGCTCACCAATCCCACAAGGAGGCCCGAGCGACCACCCGGGACATCTGCCGGCTGGCCGGAGCCCCGACCGAAGCCGAAATCGGCTTTAATTGGGTCTCAGATCTAGTAACCTGGAAGCGATGTCATGACATCACTCCTAGTTTACAGAAGACTTAAAGGTGCCAAATTTATAAAACAAATTACAGTATTCAAAACAACCAAACTTGGCATTTTGAATGCTTTTAAGTGCAAAGGAGGGATTTGGGGTCTTAAAGACTCCAGATCCTTCCATAAAGAGTACCTGTCAGTGCCTATTACTGTCACAAGGGATGTTTACATTCCTTCTGACAGTAATAAAAGTGATCAGAATTTTATGTTTTAAAGGGACAGTGTAAAAATAAAAAAAAATGAAATAATAAAAAAAAAATATATATATATATATATATATATATATATATATATATATATATATATATATATATATCGCCCAATCCCTCCATGCTCACACGCAGAAGCGAACGCATATGTAATTCGCAACCGCAAATGTAAACAGTGTTCAAACCACACATGTGAGGTATTGCCACGATCGTTAGAGCGAGAGCAATAATTCTAGAACAAGACCTCCTCTGTAACTCTGTAAGGGGGGCTGTGCAATATGCAGGGGGGCTGTATGATGTGCACGGGGGGCTGTGTAATATGCAGGGGGGCTGTGTAATATGCAGGAGGGCTGTGTAATGTAAAGGGGTCCAGAGGTACGGGGGGTGTGTAATGTAAAGGGGTCCAGAGGTATGGGGGCTGTGTAATGTAAAGGGGTCCAGAGGTGCGGGGGCTGTATAATGTAGAGGGGTCCAGATTATTATCTTCATTTATTAGCAGGTGAATGCAGCCCTACATGCATTCACATACTTTGAATCCGGCCCTTAAGTGGAAAAAGGTTGGGGGTCAGCAATGTATGCCCTAGATGTTTAACCCCTTCCCAGCTAGTGTCATTAGTACAGTGCATATTTGTAGAACTGATCACTGTATTGGTGTCACTGGTTCCCACAAAGTGTCAGTTAGTTTCAGACTGTACGCTGCAATATCGCAGTCCCGCTATAAGTCACGGATCACCGCCATTACTAGTATATAAAAAAAATAAAAATAAAAATTCCAGTATATATTCCATAGATTGTAGACGCTATAAATGTTGTGCAAACCAATCAATATACAATTATTGGGATTTTTTTTACCAAAAATATTCAGTAGAATACACATTGGCTTAAATTTATATAGAAATTATATATTTTTAAATTTCTTATGGGACATGTTTTATGAAAAAATATTGTTTTTTTTCAAAATTGTCGGTAATTTTTTTGTTTATAGTGCAAAAAAAATAAAAAATAAAAATCAGTGGTGACCAAATACCACAAAAAGAAAGCTTTATTTGTGGGAAAAAAATTACATCAATTTTATTTGCGTACAGCGTTGCATGATCAGGCAATTGTCTCCTCTGGCCTCCAAACCATCTGATCAAACCAAGGTTGGTTTGATCAGATGCTTGTCCAAGCCGGTAATGGCTTGTTTACATGAGACCAGGGCTTCTGATAGAAATCGCGGGGCCCCGTACAGACTACCTGACAGGCCCCCCCCCCTAAGAAAATTTTAAAGCTATATTTCGCTAAAAATACAATAAAACTATTAGCAGACACAAATACAACATAACTCATATGCCGCGTACACACGAGCGGACTTTCTATCCTACTTGGTCCGGCACACTTTCCGACGGACTTTGTCCGCCAGGTGCGCCGGACTTTAAAACGAACGGACTTGCCCACACACGCCGGGATTTTCCGGCGGGCTAAGTCCGCCCGTCTTTCCGACGGACTTTCGCCGGAGTTCCGGCGGACTTTCAGAATGAACGGACTTGCCCACACACGGACAAGTCCGTTCATTTTGAACGTGACTCAGGTGCGACGGGACTAGAAAAGGATGTCAATCTTGCCGCTTTTATCTGCTAGATTGACACCTTGCGAGCCCCGTCGCGGGGCATACCAGGCCCTTAGGTCTGGTATGGATTATAAAGGGGAACCCCGCTACGCCGAAAAAACGGCGTGGGGTCCCCCCTAAAATCCATACCAGACCCCGATCCGAGCACGCAGCCTGGCCGGTCAGGAAAGGGGGTGGGGACGAGCGAGCGCCCCCCCCCCCCTCCTGAACCGTACCAGGCCGCATGCCCTCAACATGGGGGGTGGGTGCTTTGGGGGAGGGGGGCGGCCTGCGCCCCCCCCCCCCAAAGCACCTTGTCCCCATGTTGATGAGGACAAGGGCCTCTTCCCGACAACCCTGGCCGTTGGTTGTCGGGGTCTGCGGGCGGGGGCTTATCGGAATCTGGGAGCCCCCTTTAATAAGGGGGCCCCCAGATCCCGGCCCCCCACCCTATGTAAATGAGTATGGGGTACATGGTACCCCTACCCATTTACCTAGGAAAAAAGTGTAAGTAATAAAACACACTACACAGGTTTTTAAAATATTTTATTAAACAGCTCCGGGGGGGGGATCTTCCTCCGGCTTCGGGGGTCTTCTTCCGGCTTCGGGGGTCCCTCCGCTTCATCTTCTCCCGGCGTCCGGTTGGTTCTTCTCCGCTCTCCGGCCTCTTCTCCCGGTGTCGCAGGTCTTCGGCCGGCCCCTCCGCTCTCTTCATGTAGCTCTATTGCGAGCGGAGGTCCGGACTTCTGGGCTTCTTGGCTTCTTGGCTTCTTGGCTTCTTGGCTTCTCTTCTCTTCTCTTCTCTTCCCCCAGATGTTGACACGACGCTCTCTCCGGCTGGACTGGTTTCTGAGGGCTGCGTTGTGACTTATATAGGCGGAGACCCCGCCCCCATATGATGTCACAGTCCCTGGGCATGCTGGGACTGTGACGTTTTAGGGGGCGTGGTCGGGGGGGCGTGGTCGACCACGCCCCTAAAACGTCACAGTCCCAGCATGCCCAGGGACTGTGACATCATATGGGGGCGGGGTCTCCGCCTATATAAGTCACAACGCAGCCCTCAGAAACCAGTCCAGCCGGAGAGAGCGTCGTGTCAACATCTGGGGGAAGAGAAGAGAAGAGAAGAGAAGCCAAGAAGCCAAGAAGCCAAGAAGCCAAGAAGCCCAGAAGTCCGGACCTCCGCTCGCAATAGAGCTACATGAAGAGAGCGGAGGGGCCGGCCGAAGACCTGCGACACCGGGAGAAGAGGCCGGAGAGCGGAGAAGAACCAACCGGACGCCGGGAGAAGATGAAGCGGAGGGACCCCCGAAGCCGGAAGAAGACCCCCGAAGCCGGAGGAAGATCCCCCCCCCCGGAGCTGTTTAATAAAATATTTTAAAAACCTGTGTAGTGTGTTTTATTACTTACACTTTTTTCCTAGGTAAATGGGTAGGGGTACCATGTACCCCATACTCATTTACATAGGGTGGGGGGCCGGGATCTGGGGGCCCCCTTATTAAAGGGGGCTCCCAGATTCCGATAAGCCCCCGCCCGCAGACCCCGACAACCAACGGCCAGGGTTGTCGGGAAGAGGCCCTTGTCCTCATCAACATGGGGACAAGGTGCTTTGGGGGGGGGGGCGCAGGCCGCCCCCCTCCCCCAAAGCACCCACCCCCCATGTTGAGGGCATGCGGCCTGGTACGGTTCAGGAGGGGGGGGGGCGCTCGCTCGTCCCCACCCCCTTTCCTGACCGGCCAGGCTGCGTGCTCGGATCGGGGTCTGGTATGGATTTTAGGGGGGACCCCACGCCGTTTTTTCGGCGTAGCGGGGTTCCCCTTTATAATCCATACCAGACCTAAGGGCCTGGTATGCCCCGCGCTCGCCGCAATAGGAAGATTTGTTTTTCCTATTGCAGCGAGCGCGAGATGCAATACCATCCCCTCGTGTCGTATTTGGTCTGTCGGACCAGCACACACACGAGCGGACTTTCCGCCCGAAACTGAGTCCGACGGAAAGATTTCAAACATGTTTGAAATCTAGGTCCGGCGGGCTTTTGGGAAGAAGTCCGCCGGAAAAGTCCGCCGCCGCCCACACACGGGCGGATTGTCCGGCACACTCTGGTCCGCCGGACCAAGTATGCCGGAAAGTCCGACCGTGTGTACGCGGCAATAGAATTCCTGCCAAATCTAAAAGATAAAACTGAGTTAATAAATAAAAATGAAGGCGAGATGAAAAAAATATGCAGGCTGCCGCTGCGGGATCAGAGGGAGAGAAACAAAATTAAGCTCTATACACACTGGGCTTAAAAAAAACTCCAATTCACCTAGCAGAAAAAAATACTCCATATAGAGCATTTTTTGTACAAAGCTTAGACGAGTTTAGGAGAGTTTTACGTTTTTTTCTGCCAGTAATCTCCAATCAGAGACGCAAACCAGAAGGTTTTTTTTTTCCTGCCTCTAAACGCTGAGCTCAAAATACGCCTGTAAACATCCTAATGTGCATGGATACATAGGATAACATTGAGCTGCTTCTACAGACAGAACACAAAACTGTAGAAGCAGTGAATTTTAAATCAGTGTGCATGAAGCCTAAGTTAGAGAGATAAACTCAGGAGCTGAAATAACCATAAAAACCAGTGCTGAGAGGAGAGGAGGGGGCCCACACAGGGAGGGGGATTAGTGAAGGACGACTGTCCTCCTCAGTGCAGCCATGCCGTCCTCCTCAGTGCAGCCACGCCGTCCTCCTCAGTGCAGTGCAGCTATGCTATCCTCCTCAGTGCAGCCATGCTATCCTCCTCAGTGCAGTGCAGACATGCCGTCCTCCTCAGTGCAGTGCAGCCATGCCGTCCTCCTCAGTGCAGTGCAGCCATGCCGTCCTCCTCAGTGCAGCCATGCCGTCCTCCTCAGTGCAGCCATGCTGTCCTCAGTGCATCCATGCTGTCCTCCACAGTGCAGCCATGCTATCCTCCACAGTGCAGTGCAGCCATGCTATCCTCCTCAGTGCAGCCATGCCGTCCTCCTCAGTGCAGCCATGCCGTCCTCCTCAGTGCAGTGCAGCTATGCTATCCTCCTCAGTGCAGCCATGCTATCCTCCTCAGTGCAGTGCAGACATGCCGTCCTCCTCAGTGCAGTGCAGCCATGCCGTCCTCCTCAGTGCAGTGCAGCCATGCCGTCCTCCTCAGTGCAGCCATGCCGTCCTCCTCAGTGCAGCCATGCTGTCCTCAGTGCATCCATGCTGTCCTCCACAGTGCAGCCATGCTATCCTCCACAGTGCAGTGCAGCCATGCTATCCTCCTCAGTGCAGCCATGCCGTCCTCCACAGTGCAGCCATGCTATCCTCCTCAGTGCATCCATGCTGTCCTCCTCAGTGCATCCATGCTGTCCTCCTCAGTGCATCCATGCTGTCCTCCACAGTGCAGCCATGCTATCCTCGTTAGTGCAGCCATGCTATCCTCCTCAGTATTATGATAATCACATAGGCGCCAGTCAGCATGTGTTCTGTCATGGATCTGTCACAGTGTGTCACGTGGCTTTTAGGTGCTTATTTTGTTAAGTTATGGCTGTACTGAGTGTTACAGACTGTAACCCAGTACAGCCATAACAAAGTAAGCACACATCCATGACAGAACACATGCTGACTGTGCTGCCTGCGTGATTATCATAACGCTGATAATTATAACCTGCTATGCTGTGTGTAAGCATAAGTGAGACACAGTGAGGATTCTATCCTCTATTCTTCACCCACTGTGTGCAGTGCAGCCAAGCTATCCTCCTCAGTGCAGCCATGCCATCCTCCTCAGTGCAGCCATGCCGTCCTCAGTGCAGCCATGCCGTCCTCCTCAGTGCAGCCATGCCATCCTCCTCAGTGCAGCCATGCCGTCCTCTTCAGTGCAGCCATGCCGTCCTCCTCAGTGCAGCCATGCCATCCTCCTCAGTGCAGCCATGCCGTCCTCCTCAGTGCAGCCATGCCGTCCTCCTCAGTGCAGCCATGCCGTCCTCCTCAGTGCAGTGCAGCTATGCTATCCTCCTCAGTGCAGTGCAGCCATGCTGTCCTCCTCAGTGCAGTGCAGCCATGCTATCCTCCTCAGTGCAGTGCAGCCATGCTATCCTCCTCAGTGCAGTGCAGCCATGCTATCCTCCTCAGTGCAGCCATGCTATCCTCCTCAGTGCAGTGCAGCCTTGCCGTCCTCCTCAGTGCAGCCATGCCGTCCTCCTCAGTGCAGCCATGCCGTCCTCCTCAGTGCAGCCATGCCGTCCTCCTCAGTGCAGCCATGCCGTCCTCCTCAGTGCAGCCATGCAGTCCTCAGTGCAGTGCAGCTATGCTATCCTCCTCAGTGCAGCCACGCTATCCTCCTCAGTGCAGTGCAGCCATGCCGTCCTCCTCAGTGCAGCCATGCTATCCTCCTCAGTGCAGTGCAGCCATGCCGTCCTCCTCAGTGCAGCCATGCCCTCCTCCTCAGTGCAGCCATGCCCTCCTCCTCAGTGCAGCCATGCCGTCCTCCTCAGTGCAGCCATGCCGTCCTCCTCAGTGCAGCCATGCCGTCCTCCCCAGTGCAGCCATGCCGTCCTCCTCAGTGCAGCCATGCCGTCCTCCTCAGTGCAGCCATGCCGTCCTCCTCAGTGCAGCCATGCCGTCCATCTCAGTGCAGCCATGCCGTCCACCTCAGTGCAGCCATGCCGTCCACCTCAGTGCAGCCATGCCGTCCACCTCAGTGCAGCCATGCCATCCACCTCAGTGCAGCCATGCCGTCCTCCTCAGTGCAGTGCAGCCATGCTGTCCTCCTCAGTGCATCCATGCTGTCCTCCACAGTGCAGCCATGCCGTCCTCCACAGTGCAGCCATGCCGTCCTCCACAGTGCAGCCATGCCGTCCTCCACAGTGCAGCCATGCCGTCCTCCACAGTGCAGCCATGCCGTCCTCCACAGTGCAGCCATGCCGTCCTCCTCAGTGCAGCCATGCTATCCTCCTCAGTGCAGCCATGCTATCCTCCTCAGTGCAGCCATGCTATCCTCCTCAGTGCAGCCATGCTATCCTCCTCAGTGCAGCCATGCTATCTTCCTCAGTGCATCCATGCTGTCCTCCACAGTGCAGCCATGCTATCCTCCTCAGTGCAGCCATGCTATCCTCCTCAGTGCAGCCATGCTATCCTCCTCAGTGCAGCCATGCTATCCTCCTCAGTGCAGCCATGCTATCCTCCTCAGTGCATCCATGCTGTCCTCCACAGTGCAGCCATGCTATCCTCCTCAGTGCAGCCATGCTATCCTCCTCAGTGCAGCCATGCTATCCTCCTCAGTGCATCCATGCTGTCCTCCACAGTGCAGCCATGCTATCCTCCTCAGTGCAGCCATGCTGTCCTCCTCAGTGCAGCCATGCTGTCCTCCACAGTGCAGCCACGCCGTCCTCTTCAGTGCAGTCATGCCGTCCCCGGGAGGTGGGAGCTGAGCCGAGCATCTTAGTATTACTCCGCAAGGGAAGGCAGTGGGCAGCGACTGCCGAGACTAATTAAGCAGCAGAATAATATGCACCATGGCGTAATGTACATGTCCATCCACTGCGCTCATCTCCTGGGCCCCTCTGTTGACCTGATGGGGCCCATGAAAATGCAATTACTTCCCCCTTCCCTAAGCAAGTAGGAGCGGGGTGAAGTGTAGAAAGCCCTATTTTTTTAATATGAAGTTAACTGTAAAGCTACCTGGGCCCCCCCTGTGGAGATGATGGGGCAGGGCCCAGTACAACAGGACTGGCTGTACTGCCCTATCAGTGGCCCTGTCTTTAATAATAATATTTAGGGATGGAGTGTAGTGGGCTGCCAACATCCAATGTAAAAATAGTAAAATATGCACCAAGTGCAATATATGGTAACCCCCATGGACTTTTAAGGCAGACAATTGTATGAAAAGTAACTTTCGTTAAAAGGCAATAACGCCACTTTTATTAATAGAATCATAAAAAAGGGGCAATTACAAGCCCTGATAGCAAGTAAGACACATTAAACAATATACAGATAATAACAATGTACACTGATCAAAGATCATCATATGACCCATACCCAATACTATCAAGTATACCCAGGTACTGCCAGAGATACAGTTACAGTGCCTTGAAAAGGTATTCATACCTCTTGAAATTTTCAACATTTTGTCATGTTACAACCAAAAACGTAAATGTATTTTATTGGGATTTTATGTGATAGACCAACACAAAGTGGCACATAATTGTGAAGTGGAAGGAAAATGATAAATGCTTTTCAAAGTTTTTTACAAATAAATATGTGAAAAGTTTAGCGTGCATTTGTATTCAGCCCCCCTGAGTCAATACTTTGTAGAACCAGCTTTCGTTGCAATTAAAGCTACAAGTCTTTTTGGAGATGTCTCTACCAACTTTGCATATCTAGAGAGTGACATTTTTGCCCATTCTTCTTTGCAAAACAGCTCAAGCTCTGTCAGATTGGATGGAGAGCATCTGGGAACAGCAATTTTCAAGTCTTGCCACAGATTATCAATCAAATTTAGGTCTGGACTTTGACTGGGCCATTCTAACATATGGATATGCTTTGATCTAAACCATTTCATTGTAGCTCTGGCGATATGTTTAGGGTCGTTGCTCTGCTGGAAGGTGAACCTCCGCCCCAGTCTTTTGCAGACTCTAAAGGTTTTCTTCTAAGATTGCCCTGCATTTGGCTCCATCCATCTTCCTATCAACTCTGGCCAGCTTTCCTGTCCCTGCTGAAGAAAAAAATCCCCATGATGCGGCCACCACCATGTTTCACAGTGGGATGGTGTGTTCAGGGTGATGTGCAGTGTTAGTTTTTCGCCACACATAGCATTTTGCTTTTAGGCAAAAAAGCTAAATTTTGGTCTCATTTGACCAGAGCTCCTTCTTCCACTTGTTTGCTGTATTCCCCCACATG
Source organism: Aquarana catesbeiana (assembly GCF_042186555.1). NCBI lineage: Eukaryota > Metazoa > Chordata > Amphibia > Anura > Ranidae > Aquarana > Aquarana catesbeiana. The sequence continues at coordinate 99,096,951 of NC_133336.1, read as the reverse complement.
GCTTCTTGCAAATTGCAAAAGGGACTTCTTATGGCTTTCTTTCAACAATGGCTTTCTTCTTTTCACTCTTCCATAAAGGCCAGATTTTGTGGAGTGCACGACTAATAGTTGTCCTGTGGACAGATTCTTCCACCTGTGCTGTGGATCTCTGCAGCTCCTCCAGAGTTACCATGGGCCTCTTGGCTGCTTCTCTGATTAATGCTCTCCTTGCCCGGCCTGTCAGCTTAGGTTGACGGCCATGTCTTGATCTTGTTTGTGCCATACTCTTTCCATTTTCGAATGATGGATTGAACAGTGCTCCGTGAGATGTTCAAAGCTTGGGATATTTTTTTTATAACCTTACCCTGCTTTAAACTTCTCTACAACTTTGTCCCTGACCTGTCTGGTGTGTTTCTTGGCCTTCATGATGCTGTTTGTTCACTAAGGTTCTCTAACAAACCTCTTAGGGCTTCACAGAACAGCTGTATTTATACTGAGATTATATTACACGCCGGTGGACTCTATTTACTAATTAGGTGACTTCTGAAGTCAATTGAGATTTTAGTTAGGGGTTTTAGAGTAAAGGGGGCTGAATACAAATGCAGGTCACACTTTTCACATATTTGTTTGTAAGAAAATGTTGAAAACTATTTATCATTTTCCTTTCACTTCACAATTATGTGCCACTTTGTGTTGGTCTATCACATAAAAGCTCAATAAAATAAGTTTATGTTTTTGGTTGTAACATGACAAAATGTGGAAAATTTCAAGGGGTTTGAATACTTTTTCAAGGCACTGTATATTGTGGTCAGTCCGCATAGGTTTCTTTGATACGTCCCAACATGTTTCGGAATTGTTATTCCTTTTTAGGGGGGGGCGCGGGATAATTTTTTCCTTCTAGAATGCAGATATACATAATCACCAGTTAATTGTAGTACAGCTAAACATACAGAAACACTTTGATTTCATGTAGTATGTCAGAGTATAGTATTGGCTGTTTTTTTATACTTACGATGAACTATGTACAATATACAAACAGACAAGCACATGGATCGATGAAAGATCCCAAAATTGCATGGGGCTGGAGTGTATAAACCCCCTCACTGAATGGGCACCCTGAATGGGCCACCATGCATCCAGAAGAATCATCCACAAACAACAAACCCCACCAGCAACACAGGTGTTAATGTCTTACCTTTTAATAACTTGCATCTATGCCCTCAAAATTGGCACTTTAGATTTTTCCAGTTTGGGTCCCACTTCAATGGGGTTCATTATTCGTCTCTGAATTTTCACAATGTTTGAGAGTTCTAGCGTGAACCAAACAGGGGGTCATTCGGCCCATCTCTATTTGGGGGTTATAAGTAATTTTCTAGCAAAAAATACTGATTTCAACTTATAAACAAAAAGTGCCAAAAAAGGTTTGGTCTTCAAGTGTTAAAGAATTTCTTTGGACAAAGTAATTTTATAGGTGAAAATATATGACCATTATTAATGCCTGTGCCACAAAATTTTAAAATCCATGGAATGGCCAGTTTATGCTGATCATGAAAAAAAAAAACAGAGAGGGAGACATTATTTTGCCAAAGCCACATATAATATGCATTACATTTGAGCTATTTCATGGTCAATCAAGGACTGGGAACCAGCTTTACTGGTTACAAGTCCATAATTCACCATGACCAGTTGACCACACCTGTATTGAGCATGTGCACAGACATCTAGACCATACACAAACATCTAGGTGCAGGAATGGGTTAACAGGAGTACAGATCCCCATGAGTGATCCAGGTAAACAAGAGGTGCAGCTCAAATGAGATCATTATATCTGCCACTATTTCATTTCTCCATAGAATAACTGAAAATGAATTTTTTCCTATTTTGTTCTCTAAGGATCTGTATCCAATTGAAATGTCAGAGACGCACCAGGCATCTGATAACAAGTCTGACTTCTAAAAAACAGGAATTCCACAAAAGACAAACCACAACTTTTACCACCATGGAGAGGAACATAAAAGAAAGCTAGATGCCAACAAAAAAGAAAAATATGAATTGTGGAGTAACTGTTTCCATTAAGTCACGACATCCACATATGCTTACTTATATAATGATACATTAGCAACGTCTCACAGAACAAAAGGACACACAAAATAGGGGGAACCATAACTTAAAATGTTATTAAATAAATAATATGAAATGTAGAAGCAGCTAATCTCCTCTCATGAAGAGCTTAAGATCTAATTACAAGGCATTTTCTGCAAGCTTTTGGAGTGTAAGTCCATGCAAAAAAAAATGAGATGAAGGCGCTATGCAGGCAAGTTACACTGACAGAGCAGTCTCCAATTGAATATCCGTTTATGTAAAAAAAAAATGCAATATTAAAATATCGCTACATATTTTTGAGACCTAAATTGCATATTTTAACTCTGCTGACTGTATTAAAATGTATAAAGAGCAAGGGTATGCAATAATCCAGAACCAATATCTTTATTTTCTGAATAATTGAAGGAAACTGAACTGTTTTATTAATAGAGAACTGCAGTGAATTTTCAGTGAACACATATTTTGGGTTACTATGTTTATAGTATACTATATATAATAAAAAAAACAAAGTAGGTCATAAGTACTTGGTGGTGCTGGTCCAGGCTGTGGTTTAAAGCTGCATTGGCACTCAGGATAGTAGGGATGCCAGCATGAGAAAAACACATCCAGTGAGCAATGAACATTTTAGCACGGAACCGCTGCTCACCATAGCCGATACTAGTATGGATGTCTACATGTGAGAGCCTCAGTCAATGCTGCTCCTCGGGTCATGCTCCGTGACATGTTTAGCCTCACCCATCAGGGGCTTAATCATAGGGGTAGGGAGTAAGAGCAGAATAACAGAATTTATACATCAACGGCTGTGAAAAGTGAAGAAGTGACACATGTGCTTGTGATTGCAATAGGAAATGTGTTAAAATAAGTAATAAATAAAGTGAGGCTGCCTCTAGAGTGAGTGAAAAAAAGCAGGGAAGCTGAAAAGTAAGAGAGACAAAATGAGAAAAGAGAAAATAAAAATGATAAGAAATATTTTAAAATGAAGTGAATTATGAGAGTGTAAAGGAATGTGCTTGAGTGAAATATGTGAAAAATTTATTTAACAATGAGTGAAAAATGGATGTATAAAAAACATGAAAAAGTCTGAAAGATAAAAGAAATGCACAAAATATAAAAATAAAGTGAGTAAAAAAAAAGATAACCCCTTTTCCCATGAAAATATCATATAAAAATATAAAAAAAGAAACTCTATTAACTCTATTCACTGGACATCATTCAGGATAGCAGAGACATAAGGCGATTATAGCAAATATAAGAGCAGCAAAAATGCACACAATAAGTGCTAATTGTAGAAAAGACTGTTTTGCTTTTTATATTTCTTCCTAAGTCTGCTTTTTGTGCCCAGGGTATTAGGTGAAGGAGTGTTTTGTTCCATGATTAGCCCTCTGTGCTGTGTTAAAATTGTTTTTAAATCTTGTGTTACAAATAAGTAGGTATGAGCCAAACACCCCCCCCCCCCCCGGGTTCGGTTCTTAGGAGAACATGCGAACAGGCCAAAAATTTGTGCAAACACGCGAACACCATTAAAGCCTATGGGACACGAACATGAAAAATCAAAAGTGCTAATTTTAATGGCTTATATGCATGTTATTGCCATAAAAAGTGTTTGGGGACCTGGGTCCTGCCCCAGGGGACATGTATCAATGCAAAAAAAAAAGTTTTAAAAATGGCCATTTTTTCGGGAGCAGTGATTTTAATCATGCTTAAAGTGAAACAATAAAAATTAAATATTCCTTTAAATATCATGCCTGGGGGGTCTCCTTAGTCTGCCTGTACAGTAGCGCACCTTTCCCATGTGTATAACAGTACCACAGCAAAATGAAATTTCTAAAGGAAAAATGTCATTTAAAACTGCTCGTTGCTGTAATGTATTGCAGGAGCCCGGCAATATAGAAAAAAAAACATTGAAAAAAACGGCAAGGGTCCCCCCCCAGTCCATTACCAGGCCCTTTAGGTTTGGTATGGATATTAAGGGGAACCCCACACCAAGATTTAAAAAAAATGATGTTGGGGTCCCCCAGGCCCCCAAGCACTATATACTCTGAACAGCAGTATATATACTATACGGCCTGCCATATATACTCTGCAGAAAAATTGGGCCTTAGGTGTTGGTGGTGCCAGAACCCTGTAAGCCCTCACAGTTACTCTTGTTGGGCGCAGGAACCGGCCCTGCTTTGAAATATTATATCAAAAATTGTAATTACATAGACCTGGTAAACAGGGGCAGAAAAATTGGACCTTTGGTTTTGGTGGGGCCAGAACACTGTAACCCCTCACAGTTACTCTTGTTGGGCGCAGGAACGGCCCTGCTGTTAAATATTATATCAAAAATTGTAATCACATGGCCTTGTTAAAAAGAGGCAGAAAAATTGGGTCTTGGGTGGTGGTGGAGGTGCCACAACACTGTAACTCCCCACAGTTACTCTTGTTGGGTGCAGGAATGGGCCTTGCTGTGAAATATTATATCAAAAATTGTAATTACATGCCCCTGTTAAACAGGGGCAGAAAAATTGGGCTTTTGGTTTTGGTGGTGCCAGAACACTGTAACCCCTCACAGTTACTCTTGTTGAGCGCAGGAACAGGCCCTGCTGTAAAATATTATATCCAAAATATCAAAAATATAGCAATTTGGCCAAGCTAGCATTTAGACGCTGAGCATGTGGATGGCTGAGACCAAATTTCTTTTTACGGTTTAGCAACTGGGGTAGGGAAATTTGCCTGCTAAAATCAATTGGTGGTGTACTGCTAGCAGATTGGCTGCAAGTACTTGGGACACCTATTACTATACCTTCATTCCTCTCAGTGCAGGTTTTTGAGAGGACTGGAGGTATAGTAGGGTTGGAGATCCCAGATGAGGAGAAGTCCTCCTTTTTCTATGATGTGGGTCTTTCAAGTGCTGTTGCCAATGGACTGCATGGCAGGTCGTCATGTGTCTGGTCAAGCATGTGGTGCCCAAGTGGCTGCTGGTCTGGCCACTCTTGATCCACTTCAGACATAGGTTGCAAACAGCAAAGGTGCGATCTGCTGCACATGTGTCAAAAAAGGCCCACACCAAGGAACTTTTAAAAGTCAGCAGGGAGTCAGCAGCGCCCCACACCTGCGGAGCTCTGTGGTGTGATGCAATAGGGTGGCTGCCCTTAAGCTGCCCCCTAGAGGACATCCTGCCTCATTGGAGTTGTGCCTCCTCCTCTCTTCTCTCAGGCACCCAAGTACAGTCAGTGACCTCATCATTCCCTCCCTCCTCATCACTGGAGCAAACTTGGCAGTATGCTGCGGCTGGGGGAACATGACTGCCAGTTTCCTGAGCTTCTGTGACACCCCCTCCCTCTAGGCTCACGTTACTCCCTTCCTCAACCTGTGAACCAACATCGGAGCCTTCAAATCGCTGCGCAACCCTCCAGCAGCATATAACCGACACTGTGGTCGAATAATTCTGGGGACTCCTCCGTGCATGATGGTGGGGCTACGGAAGGAGTGACTGTGGATAAGGAGCCAGTGGAATAGGCCAAGCATGTGGTGCCCAAGGACATGCTTTGACATTCTTTGGCAGCTGCTTTGGAAGGCAAAATACTCTGAGTCTGGGTGACAGAGGATGAGGAGGATGAGGATGGCTTCGTTATCCACTCCACCAACTCTTCTGCATGTTGTGGCTCAATAACATGGCCAGCAGAAGAAAAAAAGGACAAGCATGCCCCACGGCGACCTGCAGAGGATGCACCATGTCCACGACCACCACTGTTGACTGTAGACACAGAGGCTGATTTCCCTCTTTTAGTGGCCTGTGAGCGTCTGCCTCTCCTTGGTGGCCTTCCGGACATGATGTATTTTTTGTTTTGTAACAGCACACTACACTGTATTATATACTGTGCACACCGCCTGAAGTGTATTAGAAACAGTACACCACCGAATGCACTGTAGATCTAGGCTACACTGAATGCAGAGTATATATACATTATCTCACAAAAGTGAGTACACCCCTCACGTTTTTGTACATTTTTTATTAAATCTTTTCATGCGACAACACTGAAGAAATTACACTTTGCTACAATGTAAAGTAGTCATTGTATACAACTTGTGTGTGTAAAACAGTGTAAATTTGCTGTCCCCTCAAAATAACTCACACAGCTATTAATGTCTAAACCGCTGGCAACAAAAGTGAGTACACCCCTAAGTGAAAATGTCCAAATTGGGCCCAAAGCTGCCTTAACCCTCTTGGGCATGGGTTTCACCAGAGCTTCACACATTTGCCACGGAAGTCCTCTTCCACTCCTCCATGACGACATCACAGAGCTGGTGGATGTTAGAGACCTTTCGCTCCTCCACCTTCCATTTGAGGATGCCCCACAGATGCTCAATAGGGTTTGAAGGGGTGGGGGGTCAGCCTGTCAGTGCTCAGAGCATATGCCGCACACAGCATCAAATTGGTCTGCATGGCTGTTGTCCCAGAAGGAAGTCTCTTCTAAAGATGATGTGCAAGGGAGCCTGCAAACAGTTTGCTGAAGACAAGCAGACTAAGGATATGGATTACTGGAACCATTCTTGATTGTAGGCAAGACACACTTGTCTTTGTACTCCTCACCTGGTTGCCGCCACACACGCTTGACACCATCTGAACCAAATAAGTTTATATTGGTCTCATGAGACCACAGAACATGGTTCCAGTAATCCATGTCCTTAGTCTGCTTGTCTTCAGCAAAATGTTTGCAGGCTTTTTTGTGCATCATCCTTAGAAGAGGCTTCCTTCTGGGATGACAGCCATGCAGATCAATTTGATGAAGTGTGCGGCGTATGGTCTGAACATTGACAGGCTGACCCCCACCCCTTCAACCTCTGCAGCAATGCTGGCAGCATTCATATATCTATTTCCCAAAGACAACCTCTGGATATGATCCTGAGCACGTGCACTCAACTTCTTTGGTCGACCATGGCGAGACCTGTTCTGAGTGGAACATGTGCTGTTAAACTGCTGTATGGTCTTGGCCACCATGCTCCAGCTCAATTTCAGGGTCTTGGCAATCTTCTTACAGCCTAGGCCATCTTTATGTAGAGCAACAAATCTTTTTTTCAGATCCTCAGAGAGTTCTTTGCCATGAGGTGCCATGTTGAACTTCCAGTCACCTGTATGAGAGAATGAGAGCGATCACACCAAATTTAACACACCTGCTCCCCATTCACACCTGAGACCTTGTAACACTAACGAGTCGCATGACACCGGGAAGGGGAAATGGCTAATTGGGCCCAAATTGGTATATACAGTATCTCACAAAAGTGAGTACACCCCTCACATTTTTGTAAATATTTTATTATATCTTTTCATGTGACAACACTGAAGAAATGATACTTTGCTACAATGTAAAGTAGTGAGTGTACAGCTTGTATAACAGTGTAAATTTGCTGTCCCCTCAAAATAACTCAACACACAGCCATTAATGTCTAAACCGCTGGCAACAAAAGTGAGTACACCTCAAGTAAAAATGTCCAAATTGGACGAAGTGTCAATATTTTGTGTGGCCACCATTATTTTCCAGCACTGCCTTAACCCTCTTTGGCATGGAGTTCACCGGTTGCCATTGGAGTCCTCTCCCACTCCTCCATGACAACATCACAGAGCTGGTCGATGCTAGAGACCTTGCACTCCTCCACCTTCTGTTTGAGGATGCCCCACAGATGCTCAATAGGGTTTAGGTCTGGAGACATGCTTGGCCAGTCCATCACCTTTACCTCAGCTTCTTTAGCAAGGTAGTGGTTGTCTTGGAGGTGTGTTTGGGGTCATATGTCCTGCGACCCAGTCTCCAAAGGGGATCATGCTCTGCTTCAATATGTCACAGTACATGTTGGCATTCATGGTTCCCTCAATGAACTGTATCCCCCCAGTGCTGGCAGCACTCATGAAGCCCCAGACCATGACACTCCCACCACCATGCTTTACTGTAGTCAAGACCCACTTGTATTTGTACTCCTCACCTGGTTGCCGCCACTCACGCTTGACACCATCTGAACCAAATAAGTTTATCTTGGTCCCATCAGACCACAGGACATGGTTCCAGTAATCCATATCCTTAGTCTGCTTGTCTTCAGCAAACTGTTTGCAGGCTCCCTTGCACATCATCTTTAGAAGAGACTTCCTTCTGGGACAACAGCCATGCAGACCAATTTGATGCTGTGTGCGGCATATGCTCTGAGCACTGACAGGCTGACCCCCCACCCCTTCAACCTCTGCAGCAATGCTGGCAGCACTCATATGTCTATTTCCCAAAGACAACTTCTGGATATGACACTGAGCACGTGCACTCAACTTCTTTGGTCGACCATGGCGAGGCCTGTTCTGAGTGGAACCTGTCTTGTTAAACTGCTGTATGGTCTTGGCCACCGTGCTGCAGCTCAGTTTCAGGGTCTTGGCAATCTTCTTATAGTCTAGGCCAGTGATGGCGAACCTTGGCACCCCAGATGTTTTGGAACTACATTTCCCATGATGCTCAACTACACTGCAGAGTGCATGAGCATCATGGGAAATGTAGTTCCAAAACAACTGGGGTGCCAAGGTTCGCCATCACTGGTCTAGGCCATCTTTATGTAGAGCAACAATTTTTTTTCAGATCCTCAGAGAGTTCTTTGCCATGAGGTGCCATGTTGAACTTCCAGTGACCAGTATGAGAGAGTGAGAGCGATAAAACCAAATTTAACACATCTGCTCTCCATTAGCACCTGAGACTTTGTAACACTAACGAGTCACATGACACCGGGGAGGGAAAATGGCTAATTGGGCCCAATTTGGACATTTTCACTTAGGGGTGTACTCACTTTTATTGCCAGCAGTTTTGACATTAATGGCTGCGTGTTAAGTTATTTTGAGGGGACAGCAAATTTACACTGTTATACAAGCTGTACACTCACTAGTTTACATCGTAGCAAAGTGTCCTTTCTTCAGTGTTGTCACATGAAAAGATATAATAAAATACTTACAAAAATGTGAGGGGTGTACTCACTTTTTTGAGATACCGTATATATTTATATATATATATATATATATATATATATATATATATATATATATATATATATATATATATGTAGCGCTGGTAGATTTTTTGATCTACCACTGATAGGTAAATCTAGTGGGTCACTTGATAGAGGAAGTTAGATTTGCCTCTGTTCCAGCTTGGCTGAGTTGCATGAGGTTCCACACTCTGCCGGTGGGTGTCGTTGTCACCATGGGCCAGTGTTGGAAAAGCAACATGTTGAAGCGTATGAGTGCTCCTCTGTCCCGGGGATAACTCGGTGGAGGTGGTCCTCTGAGTTGCATTCTGGGAGAGGGTATTTATGGGACAGACGCCATATTTTGGGGTTCATTTTCAGCCACCTGCTGGCCCTCCTGGCCGACAGGTATGTGTTAAGAGTACCACCTCGTGGTCTTCCATTCTGGAGGCCCACGTCGCTGTGGCGTGTGGGTGGGCCCAGAAGCCTGTCTGGGGCCTACCACAGCAGTAGATGAATGGTCCTAAGCTGTCTATCCTGAGTGAAGGAACTTGACAACTGAGAAGATCCCAGGGGAGGACCCGTCATGGAAGGATCATGCAGAGTGCTGGTCTGGAGAGGGGCCTGGTGACTCGGTTGGAGGACGTATCCTGAAGTAGTCTTACTGCATAGTACTGCCGGGTTGGCTTAAAGGTTCAAGTACTTTGTCTGACATTCATCGCAAATCAATACATCCTGTGGCAGAGGATCGTACGGGTTTTATTCCAAACAAGTCTGTGGCAGAGACTTTTGTTCGTGCTGCGTACTGGCTGGCTGCTAGGCAAGTGAGAGATGTCTATCCAGGCGGGCAAAGATTAAATCCTATAAAGGGGAGACTATTCAGCTACAAGTGTTCAATTGCAAAGGATGTTCTGAAGAATACTGCGGAAAGGTATTTGAGCTTTCCTGCAGCTTTCCTTCTGCCTCTTTCCTGCTACTTCCTTTATTTGTTCATTAAAGCATTGAAAAATATACTCAAGTGTTCGTGCCTACATCGTCCAGAGGTAAACTCAACGGAACCCTAGACCCGGTGCCGGTTTTTTTTAATATACCGCCAGAAGTGTATTAGAAACAGTACAGTAGGACCTTAATAGTAAGGATCTTGATATATGGAAAATGTTTACAATACATTTTTACTTACCAAATTGCGATCAAATTAAAAATGGAATAAAGGCCTTTGGGGATGCAGTGGATAAAAAAGCAGGAGTAGTAGTAATAGGAGGAGATTTCAATTTTATAATGGATCCAAAAATAGATACAACAGCAACTCACTCATATAGAAATAATAAACAACTAAAGGAATTTAAACAGTTATTGGAAAAATATCAAATGGTAGATATTTAGAGAGTGCAACATCAATTGGAAAAAAAAATATTCATATTATTCAAATATACATAATACATATCATAGAATAGATTATTTTTTTATTGATCAAACAGAGTTAATGATGACTCCAACTACCCATATAGGAAATTTTCTTTGGTCAGACCATGCTCCTGTATACATGGAACTAAAGTTAATTGAATATAAGAAACCATTAGGGACATGGAGGCTAAACGATAATTTGACTAAGAATAAAAAATGCAAAGAGGATATCCGACAGGCAATAGAAGAATTTTTACAAATTCATGAGACAGATGAAACAGCAACCCCTATACAATGGGAAACATTAAAATGTGTGTAAAGGGGACTGTTCATCAAAAATGGAGCTAGATTAAAAAAAGAAAAAGAATACAAAATAGTACAACTATTGGGAGAAATCGCAGGATTGGAAAAAATACATAAACAAAACTGTAAACCAATGGATAAAATAATGCTAAATGATAAACGTATTGAATTACGAAAGTTGTTTGATGAACAGTCCTTACGATTAAGGGACAAAAACAGAGCCAGGTCGTATCAATATGGAAATAAGACCAAAAAAGTGTTAACTAGAACAATAAAGCAACAACAATTTACAACCTCCATAGTAAAAATTTTAAAAACTTCTAGAGAAATAACATATGATCCTAGAGAAATCTAACACATTCCACATATATTACTCTAAATTATATAATATAAAAGCACAACAAGTGAATAAGGAAGGGGAAGAAAAAAATATAGAAGAAATACATAAATATATATTAAAGATACGGCATTACCTACCCTACCTAAAGAAACAACGGAAGAGTTAGTTAGAAAAAGAAATAAGAACAGAAGAAATTTAACAGGCTATATCAGCACTGGTCCTGGGCAAAAGCCCAGGCCGGACGGATACACTCCAAGGTTTTATAAAGCATTTGAAGAGATAATTACACCTATACGAAAAAAACATATAATTCCATATCTGCATTGCAAACTTTTACATCACAAGGGATGGAAGCCTATATCTCGCTTATCCCCAAGCCAGAAAAAGATCGCACATTGTGTAGCAATTATCGTCCAATTTCTCTTACAAATATAGAAGCATGTCTATATTCTAAGATTTATTTTTTTGCATGAGTAAATGAGAGAGGTGCATTATCCCACTAAACGAGTAATCCCTGGAAAATTGGAGAGAGTGGAGGAGATTAACAACAGTTTTTATATATGGCTACCTGGTGAGTGAGCATTTTGCATGGTGGAGGATAAGCCCTTTCGGTTTGGTGGTGAAACACATGTTAAACACAGACTGAAGATAGGAAGGCAATGATATGGACATTAAGGAGTAAACATTGGATTGCACTGAATAATATTTGTGATTGTGGACTGTTTGCAATTTATATATTGATATAGCCTTGGATTTATTGGATTGTACTGACAGTATTTTAAGGGGGGTCGTGGCTACACCTTTATATTTTTTTGTAATATCATACAGATAAGCCCAAATTTATTACGAGTGTACACACCTAGACATCAAATTGGAATTATTGTGCCTATAATTCAGAGTTTGTATCAACTACTGTGTTCAAACACCACACTGGGGTTGTAGTAACATTAAGTCAAAAGTTTGTTATAATGGTAATCATAGAACATATTTCTGGTAGTAGAGATATACACTACTAGGAGGCAACCAAAGATAATGATGCTGATTTATCAAGATATGTTCCCACTTATGTACTCAAAACATGTTAATGATAATTGATAATGGCTGTGTGATAAAGAGTTAAACTAAGGTATATCAAATCAAAGTTTTTGGCACTCAAAGAGATTTAATGATGCATCCAAACACCCGGCTGGGGTTGTGGTCCCAAAAACCCAAATATATCTTGATGATGGAAATTCTGTTAGAAAGTGTTAAGAAATTGAACCAGGATTATATCAAATCAAGGTCAAACATCAAATCAATATATATTATATCAATATCAAATCAAATAATGATGTCTTCAAACGTCTGGCTGGGGTAATAGTCCCAGTAAAGCAGAATTTTTCTTAACGTTGGTAGTTCTAATAAAGAAGAGTTGAACTGGGATAATATCAAATCAAGGTTTTTAGCACTCAAAAAAAGCTAAGAAGTTTCTGCTTGCTTTCTGGCTATCTTTGTCTAACTAAAACGTTTTACAGGATTATATGAGCCAGGAATTGAGGGCTGAGTGTGTGTGAAGCGTGACTCATTCAGCTATATGCATGTTATGAATAGCAGATCACATTACAGCTTACTAATAGCAAAGTGATAAATTACTGTGTAAAAGTTGTAGGAAATTATTCAACAGCATTCTCTGCTAGCTAGAAATTTAAAATATATGAACTATTATTTTGCAAAGTATAATTAGGTTTCCTGACACAGCATATACGTATGGGTAGGCTCTGCCCCCTGCCCTATTCCAGGATTGGTTATACTATATAAGTAAACCTCCTCCCTGCAGGCAGTGGTGTATTTAGGTTTTGTGCTGCCCTAGGCCTGACTGAGCTTGCGCACCCCCTAATTTAAATATGCCCCACCCCTTCCTGTCAAGACCACACCCCTTTCTTTTAAAGATCCACCCCGTCATCTTCATTGGAGAAGGACAGAGGGACGCCGCGGGAAGAGGACATAGAGGCATGCGGCATCTTTTCATTTGGGGGGTAAGGGGATATGTGCTAGTTGCTTTGGGAGGGGAGGATCAGACCCCCCCCACTAGCACATATCCTCTCCCCTCCCAAAGCACCCAGCACATATCCCCTTACCCACCTTCCCCTCATCCATGTGTGCATCTGTTATCTGCCCCCCTTCCCGGTTACCGTGTCCCCCTCCACTGTAAACTATACACAGACCTCAGACCGGCAGCGCGGCTCTTGCACTGAAGTCGTGTCCCTCCTCTGTGGCTCCTTCTCCTCCTGGCTGTGTACACTAGAACATTGGAGCCGAGAAGGAGGAGGAGCCGAGGAGTGTGTGTGGCTGACAGTGGGGAGAGAGGTGGCGGCTGCTACGGAAAGCCGATCGCCGCTTGTGGGACCCCAGGTGGCAGATGTCCTGGGTGCCCATGCTAGCGCACTCTGGCTGCCAGTTACCGAAGCTCAGTGCCAGAACTTGTTGTGGGCTCCGGGACAGTGGCGTCACTAGGTTTGGTGTCACCTGGAGCTGTAAAAATTGTGTCCCCCCCTTCATTTTTGGACTGGAGGCCCAGCGTTGGAGCTCATTGTGGCGGTCAACAAGGCCTAGAGGATATCAGGTTAGGCACTTCCTAATGGCTCAGTCCCTGGGAACAGTAATGGATAATGGCCAACAGGCTCTCTTACCAGACCCAATGAAACCGCAACAGTGATCCCTCCAGCTGGACGTTCGCTCACTCTGGGTTGCCCAGGCGGACTCTGGTCAGTAGTGTAGCAGGTCTGTACCCTGGCAGTGGCTTTATCTTTCTCCCCCTCTGGTGGTGCGGGTACAGCGTGGCTCTCTCTTTGGTGGTGTGAGAACAGTGTGGCTGGCTCTCTGGTGGTGCAGGTACAGTGTGGCTCTCTGGTGGTGCGGGTACAGCGTGGCTCTCTGGTGGTGCGGATACAGCGTGGCTCTCTGGTGGTGCGGGTACAGCGTGGCTCTCTGGTGGTGCGGGTACAGCGTGGCTCTCTGGTGGTGCGGGTACAGCGTGGCTCTCTGGTGGTGCGGGTACAGTGTGGCTCTCTGGTGGTGCGGGTACAGTGTGGCTCTCTGGTGGTGCGGGTACAGTGTGGCCCTCTGGTGGTGCGGGTACAGCGTGGCTCTCTGGTGGTGCGGGTACAACGTGGCTCTCTGGTGGTGCGGGTACAACGTGGCTCTCTGGTGGTGCGGGTACAGCGTGGCTCTCTGGTGGTGCGGGTACAGCGTGGCTCTCTGGTGGTGAGGGTACAGCGTGGCTCTCTGGTGGTGCGGGTACAGCGTGGCTCTCTGGTGGTGCGGGTACAGCGTGGCTCTCTGGTGGTGCGGGTACAGCGTGGCTCTCTGGTGGTATGGGTACACGTGGCTCTCTGGTGGTGCGGGTACAGCGTGGCTCTTTTTCTCCTCTAACACCCCCTCCCCCTCAGCAGAGTGCATGCATGCTGGGGGCTGTAGCATGTCTGTTGACACACAGGGCCGCCATTCTTCAGGGACTATTTTCCCATGATGCCCCCAGAGTCTTCTGATTGGCCCTCTGCTGTGGCCAATCATGGGGAGGAAAACAGCGGTCAGGAAGCTGGGCGGCGGCACGGCGAAACCAATTAGAGCCACTCTCTCTCTCTTCTCCCTTCAGCTGACAGAAAGGGGAGGGGGGGCGAGCGGGGGAGATACACAGACAGCCCGCATCTCTCCTCTCCCTGTCACAGCGCTGCTGATCCATTTGCCAGAGAACTCCCCCGCTCGCCCCCCCTCCCCTTTCTGTCAGCTGAAGGGAGAAGAGAGAGAGAGAGGCTCTAATTGGTTTCGCCGTGCCGCCGCCCAGCTTCCTGACCGCTGTTTTCCTCCCCATGATTGGCCACAGCAGAGGGCCAATCAGAGACAGATTTACAGCTTTACGGAGGGGCGGCTTGACAGTTCTTACTTTAACTACTTTCTAGCCCCCTCCGCACCCGCACTGCTAAGCTGTACTCCCCAGATGGTGGCCCTGCTGTGCGGGAAGAGGGCGCCGCTGCCATTTTGGGGGGGGGCGGCTTTTTGCCGCCCCCCCGCACAGTGCCGCCCTAGGCCTGGGCCTTGTTGGCCTAGGCCAAGACACAGCACTGCCTGCAGGCAGCATTCTCTTTTTTTTCTTCACTGCTACAGCCGGTTATGCTATTGCTGAAAGCAGGATTTTTCTTTTCCCTCACCTTACTGGATTCATCTGGCCAAGCCGCACAGGTTCAAGCCTCTCCTGTGACGAAGCTCCCCGCTGTACAGGTTGAAACAAACTCTTATATGGGGGGGGCCTCCCCCCCTCAGGATCCAGGATGACGGGGGTGATGGTATCTGGTCTCTAGGGATTGCTCCTTCATTCTGACTCTGTGGATGGACATTCATTGGACTTCTGGTTTGGTCATGAAGCGTGCAGGGGGTAAGGCACCACATGGTGCACAAATCCATAGTATTCAGTTACTGCTGCAAGCATATGTCACACATGCAATTTTTCTGGCTTGTCCATAGTTTGTCTGTTTACTAATGCCTCACAGGTTGTGGTTTGTGTCTGCAATACTGCTAATGTTGATAGCAGGTGTGCTGTACTGAGCTGAAGCCTTCCTATTAACTCAGCAAGGCCTGGTCCTATAGGCTTGACTTATTTTCTGCAGGTATGCTGTTAGCTTGCACCACTGAAAGCATATATCACACATGTGAATCTTACTGGCTGTCTATAGTGCCACTCTGTTTACTAATGCTTCACAGGTTGTGGTCTGTGCCTGCAGTATTGCTAATTCTTAGGCTGATATCAGGTGGTGCTGAGCCTTTCCTATTAACACAGGGCCTGGCCCTGCAGGCTGGGCTTACTGTGTATTAATGCTTGGTTGTGGTATGGACCTTTTGCGGTACATGTGTCTAAGGTAGGTTTAACTTGCTAGTGCTGATTATCTGATGACTATTAACCTGCGCTGCTTGCCCGTGATTACATTGACTCAACAGTACTAATGACTGCTATGCGTTTATCTCTATGCATTTACATGCTGAACTTGATGCTAATATGAAAGTCAGGATCTGCTTAGTTACATTTCCTTAGTCCTTACCTGTTAGCAATGTGTAATTGCTTCTGTTGTTTGGGGTACACCACAGAGGGATATGTGGTTTGCTGCTTGTAGTGGTTACTACTACTGATGGATTTTTAAACAAATACTCCCAGGCATATCTCCAGTCTTTCAGCTCCTCCGTGGACCAGTAGCAATCAGCCTTAATAGAGACCAGCAATGTTCATTAAGGTGAGGGCAGGTAGGTATATTCTATATCCTAAAAGAGTGCACATTATGGGCATAATGGATTGTAAATCTCTCCAGCCTTCAACACCAACACCACTTCTCAGGAAGAAGAGAGTCAACCCGCTTCTGCAACAGGGACAGGTCCTCTTTAGCCCTGAAGGAACTACTATGTATTTAACTGCCAGAAGAGGCAGACCAAGGAAATCTCTACAAAAATCATAGTGGATTGGTGGTGGTGGTAACTGGTGTGTCGGCCAAAATGCAAACCAAGTTGCAGGCCAGAGGCAGTGGCATATGGGCAGACACTGAGAAGGCCTACAGTCACTAATGATTCCATGCCAAGCCTAAATCAAACAGCTGCATTTATTTAAAGGCAACCTCTACCTCAGAAGCAGTTGGCCAGGGAGTCTTTATGAGACTGGCCAGATGGGTCAGCCTTAGCTTGCTTCTAGGAAGTTGCTATGGCAAGTTGGCATATCAGAAGCAAAAAGTTAACTCTGTCCAAACTGACTGTGTGGATCTCTATTTCAATAATGTTCAGGTACTAAGCTTATCAAACAACTAAGTCGTTTAAGGGGTACCTCTGCCTCAGAAGCAGCCAGCCAAACAGGCTTCATCAGATTAGCCAGGGGTGCCATTCTGCCAGCAGAAAAACAATATCCTTTGCAGAGACCCTGGGGTAGCAAATGGATTTGGAGATGAAGAAGGTTCATACTGCTATTAAGTAGTGTTTTGTTGAGCTCACTTCGGTAGCCAGACTGTCAGGATCCCAGACAAGATGAAAGCAGAACTCTGGCCAGTGATAAACTCTCTATGATGGCTGATCCTAGAGTGAAAATGAAGTAGCCATTGATGCAGTTTAGCCACTGTGGATACAAGACTGTATGCTGTTTCCTCTGGTAGTGGTCAGTTAACTGTTATGGCTCATCCCACAAGTAACACATACCGCTTTTAAGTCAGAGTGGTTACTGTTCAAGTCGGATCCGGTGATATCTAGAAGGGGGATTAATCTCTTGTGTTAATCGCCAATGACCAGAGGATAGCCAAAAGGCAAAGTAATGAAGATTGAATGACAGGTTAAACCTGGGAAAACTATAAAGGAGTATAAAGAATCAATCATCTTTGGTTGTCTGCCTAAACCCAAGTCGCCCAGTAGGGTCAGCTGACAGAATTGTATGTAAAATTTGAGCTTTAGGATCCATGGGTCCTGTGCATTAAGAAAGCCATTGGAATTTTTTATTCCTCCCCTCCAACTCATTGCATCCCCTCCATAATGCGTTAGAGCACAAGGGTTATGACTGCATGTTCTTTAGTCAAAAGTAGGACTTGGTCAACAAGCAGAAGGATTCGGATCCAAAACCGCATAGGGCATCATTGCAGTCAATCTCTCCAGCCATCAGTAAGGCTTGGCTTCCACAAATCGTACCCCATTATTTCCAAGGAGTACCATTCACAGTGGTGCGACTTCAAAGTAGTCCCTGCACTACTTTGATCTCACTTTGATGCGACTTGGGGCCATGGACCTCATGAATACATAGGCATTGCTTCGAGTCTCATAAAGGTTTCAGCAAAATCGCACAACTTTTTAGGTCGCAATAGTGGAAACTTAGGCTAAGATTGTAGATGGTTTTTAGACCTAGTGTGTGTGTGTGTGTGTGTGTGTGTGTGTGCAGGGCCGGAGCTACCACTAGGCAAACTAGGCAGCCGCCTAGGGCGCACTGCTGCCTAGGGGCGCCCAGCCACTGGTTTCCCTCCGCATCTGCATGCTCCGCAGGCTGCAGCTTGTAACTAACTCTCAGGTCTCAGGCAGCTGCTTCGTCTGACCGGTAGTGTAATTAGAGGTGCAGCGCAGCACCGGAGCCAGCGCTAGAGGAAGCAGAGCCGATGCTTCCGGTATAGCGCCGCCTCCTGTCACATGGGCACAGCAAAGGGGGTGGAGTCAGGGATGGAGCCAATGGGGGTGGCAAAATTAGGTTTCGCCTAGGGTGTCAAAAATCCTTGCACCAGCCCTGTGTGTGTGCTGTATACACACTTCAAGACACCAATGTTTCTGCAAGTACCTTCGCTTGGCCGTTTGAGAGTTCACTACGAGCTCATCTGGCAGACTGTGGCCTTTCCACAAACTCCTGGCATTTCCCAGGATATTGGGTCCAGTAGTGATCATCTTGCGGGAGCCAGGCAATGACCTGCCTGAAAGCAGTTCTGAATCTCTGAAGAATACAGTAGTTACCCTCAGAGATATCAACAGTATAAGTATCTCACTTGAGCAAATGATAGCTCTTTCCCATTGGTTGCATCCCATAGTCGCAAAAGGGTAGAGAAGTAGCCTGTAGTAACCCATGTGGGCCAAGGGGCCCAATGGAAGGGTGACAACTGTATTAACTGGTTTTGTAGTAAGGGAAGATGTGCTTCCTGCACCAAGAACAGCGACTCCACAGAGAAGACAAGACCCTTTTTGGGAGGTAGCTAAGCTAGCTACTTTTTCAGCTTATCAGCTACAAGGCATACCAATCGTCACAATCTATTACTTGTCAGGTAATCATGCCAGTGGAGGAAAAGGTGTCCAAAGTCAGAGTTGCAGTGGTCACGGACTGAAGTCCTTCCAAAAACGCAACAAAGAGAGCCTCAGCTATGCTGCAAAGACTCAGCAAAAAGCGGAAGTCCTATCTTCGTTGTTGAGAAGGAATGCAAGACTAGTCAACTTCTGTCAGAGGAATCTCCCAGTCAGGCCTGCCAGCCCTTTAGGTTCAGGTTTTCTAGAACTTCATGCCAGATGGCGTAAGGTACAAAGCCATTGGATGTCAAGGGATGGTCTCCAAACCAACAAACCATTCAAGGGTTCAGTAACAAAGTTAAGTAAAGCTATCAGGATATTGATCTGACAGTAACCTTGGTGGCTTCCCAGAGGTGGAAGCAGTGAAACTTCTGACATCCAGCTAGGTCTGCAGATTAGCCAATATTTATATTGAACAAACCTAATAGTTCAGTGATGAAGAGGACAATAATTGCCCGGTGGCCTGCAGGCCATGATATCCGCGGTTACAGTCTCAGATCCGAGAACCTCCTCCTATTCTCCTTCCTGAGTTCCAACACCTCCTACAGCGTGGCCAACGGTATCTTCCAAATTCAGACAAGTTATATCTAGATGCTGGAGACCAAGAAGTGAAGGCTCACATGGAGGTCTCACCTTTAGTGTTTGACATCCAATGGAGGTCAGGATGCCTACTCCAAACTTCAAGTACATTAGATCATAGGAAACCCTGGATAATTTAAAGGATGGAATACTCTGTTCCCTACTGTAAGGATTGAATTGTATACAAGTAAGCCTAGAGATGGCATTAAAGGATAGATGAGGATCAGTTGTGTCCTTACTCTCTGGGAACCAGTAACTGTTGCATATCTTGGAAAACCAATTCTGAAAGACCTGGCAAGGTTGTTCGTTCTCCCCTGGGGTCTTCCAAATAGTGTGGGACAGATTGTCTCACTCTCCATTCAGAGGGATAAGACATCCTCAATATGGGCAGTAACACTGAAGAAGTATTTTGTATGGCTAATAGGTCTAGAAGGATCTCCGATATCCAAGTTTCAAGCCATAAACTACCTTGTTGAAATTATAAGACAAAATGTCTCTAGTCTCTTTCTCAGCACTATACAGATGTCTGCATCTTTGTATCTGGGCTAGAACATCATCTTTCTGGCATACCCAAACTAAAGTGTTTGGAGTACCACAAGCATTGGAAATGGATTCAAGGTTGAAGAGAGACATATAATTGGCCCTTCTTCAAGAAGAAAACAATCTTCAGGCCTAACGGCATCTAAAGACAATCACAGTGGTGCGGATCAAGTTAGTCAAGGGGCTTACATGGCTAGGACAAATCCATCAATTGAGGGCAGAGACCGCTTTTCCAGACGGATTGTGCATCTATGAACGGAACTCAAAAGGAGTCCCTCCAGAACTAATATGTAAACTACGACGTGGTCTATATTTAACAGGTTGGGGGCCCATTTTAAAGTGGACCCAGCGGCTTTAGCTACAATACATTTAAGTCGTTAGTGGGGATAGATCTAATCCTCGACTTAAATACTTCAGTATTACCCACCCTTGTTGTCTGGTGATTTGGTTCATCCCATACGTATATGCTGTCATGCTGTGTCAGAAAAGAGGAAAATTTTATACTTACCCGACGGCAATATTCCTTTCCTGATGCAAAGCTTGACAGCATATAGGTCCCTCCTGAAAGGGCTTTGCAGTGATACTAAGTTACGAGAATGCTGCCTGCAGGGAGGAGACTTACTTATATAGTATAACCGGTCCTGGAATAGGGCAGGGAGTGGAGCCTACCCATACATATATGCTGTCATGCTTTGCAGCAGGAAAGGAAAATTACCATCAGGTAAGTATAACATTTTCCTTTTTATGTAGCCAGGTACTTTGAAACAGTGTATTAGAAGGATATTATCTTTTTTTTCTTTCCAATTTATATGTTATATAAGTTGTCTAATAAAATAATTCCCTCTTTTCAGCCACCAGAGATAGATGTTGAGAAAACCTCTTTGATCACAATTAAGTGTACTGAGAATTATGGGAGATGTAATCTGGGTAATAACTGTATCAGTTTAATAATTGAAATGCATACACCATAAACTCTGGGAGCGGGAGGTGCTCTAAGAGGGGTATATATTGAAAAGCCTGGGAAGGAGCAATGTTGTTAGCACCAAGTGTGGGTCAGTGTGGCTGCTCCAGGGGAAGTTGCTGGGAAGAAAATTTACAGAAAATATAAATAACACTGCGCTAACCCAATGTGAAAAGCAGCTACATAAAATATGACCAATATTGTAAACAGAAGTAAAAGTGAAATGCAGCGCTAAAAATGATAACCAATGGTAAAAGGCACATCAGACATGGTGACCATTACCAATATATACATAGCTGAAACACATGAAGCATAATACCAAAAAATGTAATATTAGACGGGATATAGTAAAGTCCCAATGTATGGCTATGATTTTGATACAAGAGAGTCCCAAACATAGGCTAAATACGAATGTTGGACTGATGTAGAAATCTTCTCTTGTATATCATGAGTTGTACGATCATGGGAAGTGAATAGATGGAATACGCTTACCAGCAGGAGTGGATTCGGATGCCGGTGACACCGAATCAAACAGGCTCTGAGATCCTTAATGGACGATGGTTGGATGATGGTTGGTCCTGGAAATCCCGGATCTCGAGGGGGATCTATCCTCTATGGTCCACGTCACGACTGTCCGTTCAGAAGCCCTAGGGGGAATTCTCCGCCACAAACAAGTCTCCAGAGCATGGATGGTTCCCAAAAAGATAGATAGGACGCCAATAGTGCAGATCAAATGACGTATTTTATTGGATATAACCAATAATCAAAAAAACAATATAAAAACGTGATCACGTGTAAAACAATAAAATCAAGTGTAGGAAAGAGTAAGGCTCACCCAAAGCGTTTCGTCCACATGGACTTCAACAGGGGCATCAAACTCCTCTCTTACACTGTGCAAATTTATATAAAAACGATGCCAATCATATGGCCAATCAAACGCCAGCAATGGAGTCATGTGACAAATCGACTCCTGATAGGCCAAAGAGGAATCAGCTGACTACCTGGGACTGTCCAATGAGGCCACCCACTAATGGGGAAGGAACATATCCCTTGACCAATGGGGAATTAATAAGAATAAAGATAATAACAATCAAGATGATAGGGAGAGAACCCAAATGATCATGATTTCCGCAGTGCTGTAATCATCTGTGCCCACTCAGAGTTCTACAATGCATCAGTACATTTGTCATAAAAACATATACATAATGCCTAAATCCAGATTGTAAATGTGGGTATCCCGGGAAACATTATGCAGGTTATTAATAAAGCCCCCTGTGGGTCACATGACCGCATCATTCCTAGCATGGCCAATCATATTGCATACTGCATGATCCTTCTTATTGGATCTGTGCAGTAAACAGGAAGAACCACAGGGAAATGATCACGTGACATGTCTGCTGACATAGTCACATGATCTCGAGAGACGAATCCCGTCTCAATCACTAGAAGCCTGAGATTCATGTGGCAACAAAGGAAGTCACATGCTCTCCTATGGCCAATAGTTTTATTGGCCACAGGAGAGCATGTGACTTTCTTTGTTGCCACATGACTCTCAGGCTTCTAGTGATTGAGACGTGATTCGTCTCTCGAGATCATGTGACTATGTCAGCAGACATGTCACGTGATCATTTCCCTGTGGTTCTTCCTGTTTACTGCACAGATCCAATAAGAAGGATCATGCAGTATGCAATATGATTGGCCATGCTAGGAATGATGCGGTCATGTGACCCACAGGGGGCTTTCATTAGTAATTGCATAATGTTTCCCGACTGTAATGTTTCACATTTACAATCTGGATTTAGGCATTATGTATATGCTTTTATGACAAATGTACTGATGCATTGTAGAACTCTGAGTGGGCACAGATGATTACAGCACTGAGGAAATCCTGATCATTTGGGTTCTCTCCCTATCATCTTGATTGTTATTATCTTTATTCTTATTAATTCCCCATTGGTCAAGGGATATGTTCCTTCCCCATTAGTGGGTGGCCTCATTGGACAGTCCCAGGCAGTCAGCTGATTCCTCTTTGGCCTATCAGGAGTCGATTTGTCACATGACTCCATTGCTGGCGTTTGATTGGCCATATGATTGGCATCGTTTTTATATAAATTTGTACAGTGTAGGAGAGAAGTTTGATGCCCCTGTTGAAGTCCATATGGACGAAATGCGTCGGGTGAGCCTTACTCTTTCCTACACCTGATTTTATTGTTTTACACGTGATCACGTTTTTATATCGTTTGTTGATTATTGGTTATATCCAATAAAATATGTCATTTGATCTGCACTATTGGCGTCCTATCTATCTTTTTGGGAACCATCCATGCTCTGGAGACTTGTTTGTGGCGGAGAATTCCCCCTCGGGCTTCTGAACGGACAGTCGTGACGTGGACCATGGAGGATAGATCCCCTTCGAGATCCGGGATTTCCAGGACCAGCCATCGTCCAACCATCGTCCATTAAGGATCTCGGAGCCTGTTTGATTCGGTGTCACCGGCATCCGAATCCACTCCTGCTGGTAAGCGTATTCCATCTATTCACTTCCCATGATCGTACAACTCATGATATACAAGAGAAGATTTCTACATCAGTCCAACATTCGTATTTAGCCTATGTTTGGGACTATCTTGTATCAGATTTATAGCCATACATTGGGACTTTACTATATCCCGTCTAATATTACATTTTTTGGTATTATGCTTCATGTGTTTCAGCTATGTATATATTGGTAATGGTCACCATGTCTGATGTGCCTTTTACCATTGGTTATCATTTTTAGCGCTGCAAGAAAATTTACAGGCCTTAGTACTTAACACAGCCAGTAAGTTCGCAAACAAAACTGTGTGCCCTGCATGTCACAGAAGTCCTACACCGTCACTTTGCAAGCGAACGCCTGTGTGCCTGCAAACTCTACCCATCCTTCTGCCCTAGCTCCACGGTCCAGACAGTTGCCATAGTAAAACCAGCGCAAACAGCACAGCCTACCCATCCGGCTCCACCGTACCTTGCTACTGGGATGCCAGCACTTCTGCACTCTGAGCCGGTCCGGCCACACTGCACGCCAGGTTCCTGTGAGGAGATTGGCTCTCATCACCACATTGGGGGAGGCCTCCAACACTAAAGACTCCTGCTACAATCCAGTAAGTTGGTGAGCAGGTCTCTGATCCACCTTTGTTCTACAGTGCTTTGAAAAAGTATTCACACCCTTTGAAATTTTCCACATTTTGTCATGTTACAACCAAAAATGTAAATTTATTTTATTGGGATTTTATGTGATAGACCAACACAAAGTGATACATAATTGTGAAGTGGAAGGAAAATAATAAATGGTTTTCAACATTTTTACAAATAAATATCTGAAAAGTGTGGCAGGCATTTGAATTCCATCCCCCCAGAGTCAATACTTTGTAGAAACACCTTTCGCTGCAATTACAGCTTCAAGTCTTTTTGGGTATGTGACTAACAGCTTTGCACATTTAGAGAGTGAAATTTTTGCCAATTTTTCTTTGTAAAATAGCTCAAGCTCTGTCAGATTGGATAGAAAGCATCTGTGAACAACAATTTTCAACTCTTGCCACAGATTCTTAATTAAAATTAGATCTGGACTTTGACTGTGCTATTCTAACATATGAATATGCTTTGATCTAAATCATTCTATTGTAGCTCTGGCTGTATGTTTAGGGTCATTGTCCTGCTGGAAGGAACCTCCTCCCCAGTCTCAGGTCTTTTGCAGACTCTGACAGTTTCTCTTCTAAGATTGCCCTGTATTTGGCTCCATCCATGTTTTTATCAACTCTGACCAGCTTCCCTGTCCCTACTGAAGAAAAGCATCCCCACAACATGATGCTGCCACCACTATGTTTCACGGTGGGGATGGTGTGTTCAGGGTGATGTGCAGTGTTAGTTTTTCCACCACATATAGCATTTTGCTTTTAGGCCAAAAAGTTAAATTTTGGTTTCATCTGACCAGAGCACCTTCTTCCACATGTTTGCTGTGTCCCCCACATGGCTTCTCTCAAACTGCAAAATGGTACTTCTTATGGCTTTCTTTCAACAATGGCTTTCTTCTTGCCACTCTTCTATAAAGGCCAGGAGTGCATGACTAATAGTTGTCCTGTGGACAGATTCTCCCACCTGAGCTGTGGATTTCTGCAGCTCCTCCAGAGTTACCATGGGCCTCTTGGCTGCTTCTCTGATTAATGCTCTCCTTACCCGGCCTGTCAGTTTAGGTAGACGGCCTTGTCTTAGTAGGTTTGCAGTTGTGCCATACGAGATGTTCAAAGCTTGGGATATTTTTTTATAACCTAACCCTGCTTTAAACTTCTGTACAACTTTATCCCTGACCTGACTGGTGTGTTCCTTGGCCATCACAATGCTGTTTGTTCACTAAGGTTCTCTAACAAACCTCTGAGGGCTTCACAGAACAGCTGTTTTTATACTGAGATTAAATTACACACAAGTGGACTCTATTTACTAATTAGGTGGCTTCTGAAGGCAATTGGTTCCACTGGATTTTAGTTAGGGGTGTCAGAGTATAGGGGGCTGAATACTAATGCACACCACACTTTGTAGATATTTTTTTTGTAAAAAAAAGTGAAAACTATTTATCATGTATCTTCTCTTCACAATTATGTGCCACTTTGTGTTGTTCTATGACATAAGATCCCAATGAAATACATTTATGTTTTTGGTTGTAACATGACAAAATGTGGAAAATTTAAGGGGTATAAATACTTTTTCAAGGCATTGTATATGCTGGGAGAGACATACTGTAAGCAGAATTAACTTTATCCACTCCTCCTCCAATCCAGTTTAATACTTTCAGAGCTATTATAAGGTCCTGTCTGGCTGTTTCATTGCTCCCAACAATAGCTTTTCAGTTGGCCCAGTTCGTTGCACTGCACATTGAACCACAGTTTATAATTTTCAATTTTACTGCACGCGGCACTTACTTTGAAGAACTGTAACTTGGCTCCCTTTCTTATTCAGTTATTGAGATTTGCTGGTTATATTCAAATATTTAAAGTTTAGTGGTAGCCTAGGCCTAGCTTTTCCGCTAACAGTGTACACCAGCAGCATAGCCTCTAATATTGTCAGTACTAGCTTAATGCTGCGTACACACGATCAGAAATGCCGCCAGCAAAACTCCGATGAGAGCTTTTTGTCGGAGAATGCGACCATGTGTATGCTCCATCGGTCTTTTGCTGGTGGAATTCCAGACAGCAAAAGACTGGGAGCATGTTCTCTATTTTTCGGTCGGGAAAAGTTCCTATCCGAAAATGCGTTCGTCTGTATGCAATTCGGAAGCGCAAAAAATCATGCATGCTCGGAAACAATTTGACGCATGCTTGGAAGCATTGAACTTCATTTTCTCGGCTCGTCGTAGTGTTGTACGTCACAGCGTTCTTGATGGTCGAAAGTCAAGAGAATTCCGTCGGAAAAATCATCAAGTTTTTTCTTAAGGAAATTCTGATCATGTGAACGCGGCATAAGGCTGGGTAAGAAAATGTGCAGAGCTACAAAAGTATTATAAAATAAATAATACAGAACAGCGCAAAATCTAAAAAGCTAAAACTGAAAAGAAGAAATGATGAATAAAAAACATCCACTTGAAATGAACAAAATTACTAGTGATCGCTAGACTGCATTTATCATATCCCATTCAGTCCAAATATATGAAAATCCAAAATGTGATAATCCAATCTTGAGAACCTTGTCCACCAGTGTGCAATAGGACAGATCAGTGCACCCAGATAAAAAGACACACTTCAGCTTCTTACCGGATCCTGTTGACCATTACATTTTATAGCTGGTCAAGCAGCGTATGAAAGATTAATTCACCATGGAAAGTAAGCCATCTCAATATCTCAAAATGTGATAAAACAAGAAAGATGCTCCCAAACTGAAAGAAAACCCTTCAGATTCTTACCAGATTGTGTTGACCATTACTAACAGTAAGAGGTCAAAAAGCACCTAAGGGGTTAATCCCTCCTAACAGTCACCTTATCTCCTCTGCATCATGTGGGATGTAAGCCTCCACAATATCTCTCAAAGGCATAGAATACAAAGGGTCAGAGATAGTAGTGTGACGTCAGCACATGCAGACCGTTCTGCAGGCGACCACACACAAGGAAAGATTTTCTGCTCGACCTAAACATCTTTGCTGTAAGTGCAATCTTGTTTTTTAATAAACCAGTTTTTATATAGTGCAGACAAGAAGGCGCTTCTAAGTGCAGTGATAAAACATTTTAATAACAAGGAAGGGTTAAAACCACTTACAAGATGGAAGTAAAAAACAGGCATATCAATGAATCCATAACGTCCAGCGGGATGCCTCCTGGGAGTAAGACAGCTGCAGGTGGAAGTTCCAGCTGACCAGCGGTGGTAAATACTGTCTCTCTTATCCAAAATGGAGGGCTGTGCTGTCAGGACCAGCATGGAATCCAGGCAACCGGAAGTGCAGTCAGAGTGGGCGGTACATGTTTTGGAGCATGCCCAGTTGCTCCTTCTTCAAACCACTGGAGCAATGCAAGGGAAAGGGGTTTATATGAGAGTCAGGGGCAGGACAAATGGGCAGGGAGTGGGCTGGATTGATAATGACTGCCATATCATTAGATGGCAGTATGCAATGGAATAAAATGCAGTAAAATACAGTAAAATAAAGTAAAAAACTTGCTGCAGTAAAGGTAAAGATACACAAGACATAAACACTGACTGGGACAGAACTGCAACAAGTAGAACATAGATAAATCAAATACCAATATTTAGACAGAGTGTAGACACTCATATGGGATGCAAGGTGTGCAGCATGGGACTACATGTGTCAGCAACACCATAAATGGGGGATATATGACAACAAGTATAATGAAGGTAACTGGACAGATGAAATACTGGACAGAAGTATTTCATCTGTTCAGTTACCTTCATTATACTTGTCATATTTCCATTTATGGTGTTGTTGACTCTTGTAGTCCCATGCTGCACACCTTGCAACCCATATGAGTGTCTACACACTGTATAAATATTGGTATTTGATTTATCTATGTCAGGGGTATAGTTTCTATACAGTATTGCACTATGAGCCATCTGTTGTTTTCACCATTATACGCTGTGAGATACGTGAGCTACCCACCTTCAGAGGTGAATTCACACACACGCATATGATCATCTGGTAAGCGCCAATCTTTTTGTTTGGAGCACGGTGGTGATGCACATGCACTCTGGAATTATGTGTATGCACGAGGACATTCTTTTATGAATCGCATGTGGGAACTTGGAATATACATTTGTTTTATGCAAACATAAGAGTCGTTGGAGCACCAGTCACTTTCCATGGACTTTGTTTAATTACCGTAGTTGTAATTATTGCAACCAACCATTTGATTTTGGTTTTATAGGCATGATTATAGCATATTTTTGCACATTGTGAGTGGCTGCACACAGCACTTTATATATAGTGTTATATTTTAATTTTTTTGTATATTCTAATGTACATTTTTTGAGGTCAATCATCCTTTATGATTTTTTAGTCACAATTTTATTTGAGTCAAGTTTGAGTTTGAAACAGTGCAACTGACAGACACACATAAAGAATACAAAGCAAAACCATAGCATGGTACTGTATTTACTCAATTTATTTTAAAATATATATTGAGCACTCACATAAAAAAATTCCAGGACATGTCATGTATTGTAGCTTTCCTCCAGGCAGATAGAGCAGACAAGGCCACCGTACGTCATGACGTCACACTCATAGGCCCCACCCTACGCGTTCTCCACTCAAAAGATAAGGGACTATATTCTCACAGTGTTTCTGCCTGTTTCCTAGATGATCCCGATTTACAGTCCACACTCTATCCTGACAAACAACATATAGCAGCTTTCCTGATCAACAATCACTTTGTACAGCACTACTCATAGCCACTATATAAATAAATTGAGTACATACAGAATCATGCTATGGTTTTGCTTTATATTCTTCACTTATGAGAGATAGTGTGGCGGCTAAAATCCTGCATGATGCACGGGGGAGATACAGCGACTATTGGGAGAGATTAACCCCTTAGGCCCTTTTTGACCTCTTACTAATAATAATGGTCAACACAATCTGGTAAGAAGCTGGGATGTTTTCTTTTGGTTTGGGAGCAGCTTTCTTGGTTTCTCACATATTGAGATATTGTGACTGCTTACCTTTCATGGTGAATTAATCTTTCATACGCTGCTTGACCATTTATAAAATTTAATGGTCAACAGGATCCGGTAAGAAGCTGAAGTGTGTCTTTTGATCTGGGTGCACTGATCTGTCCTATTGCACACTGGTGAACAAGGTTATCAAGATTGGATTACCACATTTTGTATTTTCATACATGTGGACTTTATATGGACTGAATAAGATATAATAAGAGCAGTCTAGCGATTACAAATAATTTTGTTTATTTCAAGTGGATATTTTTTGTTCATTTTTTCTTCTTTTCAGTTTTAGCTTTTATGATATTTCACTGTTTGGTATTATTTATTTTACAATACTTTTGTAGTGCTGCACGTTTTCTTCCACAACTATTGCAAATTTGGATAACAAATTTACCGTGTTGACAGCTTATTTATATTACCTAAGCGCAGTGATCACTTTTGTTTATTTAAGACTAGCTTAAGGCTGCCTGTTGTCACACTATTAGGTGGGGAGGCTATTGTTTATGGTGTCCCAGGGAATGTCTGATATTTCATGCCTGCACATCTATTGTTGAATCAGTTGTACTTTAATTGGGTACTTCACACCGCTGTTGATCTGGAAATAGTTTTTTTTTTTTCTAATTTATCTTTGCTAAGTGATAATATACTCAGTGAGTTTCCTAACCCATTCCGTGTCTAATTTGGACTTGATGGACTTGTGTCTTTTTTCAACCTCACCTACTATGTAACTATGTAACTGCATCTCTCCACACACTATGTGCCTCACTAACCTGTGAGGCCGCTGGATGTATAAACTGTGTGTAGTTCTGACTACATACAGTATCATGCACTGTTTTCCGGGTGCGAACCGAGACATCCAGAGTCATACCCAGAACACAGAAGAGTCTAACTCAGTGGCGCTCAGCCACTCAGAGCAAGCAATGTATTTTATCAATGAATGCAAAGCTTCCTCTGATTGGCTGAGTCAAAGGTTGTGACACCATCAGCCCACCTCTCTGACTCAGCCAATCAGAGGAAGCTTTGCATTCATTGATAGAATACATTGCTTGCTCTGAGCAGCTGAGCACCACTGTGTCCTGGGTATGGGACAGGAAATCTCGTTCGTTTGAGCCAGCCTGTCCCAAACAAACTATGTAAAGTGTGTAGAAAGATAGAGTTCTTCCATAAGGTTTGTCCACTCAGTTCCAAAACGTTACTACCTGTTTGTGTGTAACCTGGAGTGTCAGCTGGGTTGAGACAGATACAGAGGACCCAATACAACAGCATTCCCTGTGGGAGTAGTGCTAGATCTAAGAAAATGCTTCCCTATGCCCATTCAGGGCAAAGTGACATTGTCAATTGAAAGAATAAACTTCCACCATCCAACACTGAGCAATCACAGGGGCTGGAATCCCAATTCCAATAGTGAGGGGGCACGAGGAAGGCATAAGTGGTTGAGACATTGTCCTTTTAAGAGAACCTATTACTCTGACTGAATGGGTAAAGTGACAGGGTCTCTTTAAAAGAATAAAACATTGTTTTTAATTGGTTTAATTTGGTCCTGAATATGATTAAAAAGAGATCTAGAAAAACACTAAGCTGCCTTTTAGATAATATATTTGGTAGGTCACATGTTTACCTGCTAGCTATAATATCTACTGTATTACAGGTGATAAAACAGATTCAGCTCCTGGAATACAATCAGGCAACTCTACCAAACGTTATTTATGTCTATGGAGAGGGAGGAGCACACACACCTCTAGCAGCAGCTTTTCTTGAAGAGATATTAGTGATTGGACAAAGTTCTCTAACCTGATTAAGATCTAATAGCTTAAAGTGGTTCTAAAGTCAAAACGCTTTTTTTTTTTTTTTTTACCCTAACGCATTCTCGGCATTCTGTTAAACACCCCACTACTTGTTCTCCTCCCATTCCTAAACACTTATTTGCCTCCTCTTATCGACCCAGCACTGCTCTGGCTGTAGCCCTTCTTTCCTCTCTTCCTGATCTCCCAGGAGACACAGGCAGCAACCTACGGCTCCCGCTGCTGTCAGTCAGACTCCTGTGAGTAGAGTGAGAAGGGTGGGGCAGGGCTTACCGATGCTCTGTGTGTCCATGGACACACTTAGTCTAGATCGGGAGCATACACACGCAGGCACACCCCTATGGGGTAGTGTGTTTGCCATAATTAACCCCACTATACTGTGCAGGCAGATCTTCATTATAATTTGTTACAGAATTTGAACACTGTCTGTCCTTACAATGGGTTAAAGGTGGGATTTTCGGGTTGTATGCATCTAAAAGGTAATTAATATTTTTTTAGGTATGCTGTGTGAAGGGAACCATAGCACATTTACTGTATACATTAGTAGGATTTTATAAAATTTGACTGCTTTAAAGGAGAAGTACAGCCAAAGCTCGTTTGGTTGTACTTCACCTGTTGATCACAGGAGTGCAGTTTGTTCTGCACTCCTGTGACCCGCTTTCAGCTGACAGCGGGCCATCACAGAGCCGTTGCAGGCTGACGGAAGATTGCAACCATGTGGTTGGGATCCAACCAGATGCCTGGATCGGCATCCTGCCCCCTCCACAGCCCAGTGCTCCAGTGAGCGTGGGGGGGGAGCTCACTGGAGCTCTGGGCTGTGGCTTTTAAATACCAAACTTCTCTTTGAGGATCCTCCTGACTTGCAATCAGCCACATTTCCTATTCATAATAGTAAGACCATGCTGATAGACTTTCATTAACAGTGGAGCTGTAAAGCAATACTGCTCTGTTACACTACTAGGAAGTGGATAAAACTAGTGTATGTAATATGAAAATATGGCTACAACCATATATTGTACATGCATATGCCACAAGTTTACTTTAACGAGAGCTCCACAAGCTGCACATTCTCACCTTCTCTTGTCTCTCCTTGCTATTCCATTCAATCACCAGGAGTATGATGAAGCTACACATCTTGATTTGGAGCTTACACAGGGCTTAGCACCCTCTCCCCAAGACTGGCTTCCTAAGCAGCCAATGGCTAAGCACTAGTACTGACGTGTGGGACGAAGGAGCACTGAGCACTGCTCCTCATTATACTTGAGTATATTTCCTTTTTGCTGGAGGCAGAATGGAGCAGTAATGGAGGAAAGAGAAAAGAAATTGCACTTTTGGAGCCAGTAGAAACCTGTTGTGTTGCCTTGCCTGGACAAAGCACATGTTTGCATCAAGCTTAATAAATTACATGTATAGCAAAAAGAGACTATACATTCCCTTTAAACCCACCCATGTTGCAAGCTGAGATTATGGACAGGAAAGCAAATCACTTCTATCTCTATATACATAATGTGAATCTGTTTTGCTGACAGTTTGCCTTTCGTACGCATTTACTTAACACAGGTTGTAAATAATATATATGATTAGTGAATTAATAGGTTTTTACCTTGACATGAAAACATTTTTTAGTGCACAATCATAGCAGAGTAAATCTAAGGGGCTTTGTATCACATATAGGAGCATCATCCAGCAATTACAGTCAGCTGCAACCCTGAGGCAAACAAGGCAAGCGCTTAGAAGGGCAGAAGCTGTGGAATTAAACAGACGTCAAGTAAGCTTCACGCATCCTTAACTCCTTAATGTTGGGGAGGATAGCAAACCAAAACAGAGTCCTAATCTGAGAGTGGTCAGGGTTAAATGTATTTGTGTTTGGGTCAGAAAATGGGGTTAAAGAGCACACCTGCACTAAATTGGGGTACATGTAGCTTTTTGCTTTAAAGTGAAAGTCCAGGTAAATCATATAGCTTCCTGTCACTGACATCCTGTGACTAGGACAACTGGAACCTACCTTGATGGGGACACATGTAGGCAGGTTACCTACTGTATTATATGTTTAGTTAGCATTTGGCTGCTCAGGTCAAGGGAAAAGGAATATTTTTGTGCTGCCTTCCCTGATTATGTTTGTGTGCTTTTTCTGGGGTCCAGTCTCTCTCCTGTGTTATAAGGGAAGAAGTTTGGGTCCCAGAGAGAGAGTGGGCATGAGAACAGGAACCTTGCTGAAGCTTACTGGGATCTGTGGTCCACTTCAGGAGCACCAACTCTTCGGGACACCCATGACTGGACATCTCAACACGAGTTCTTCCAATATTGGACTTTTCCCAAAAGATCTTTACCTGCACAGGTATGCTGGGGCAGCCGCAGTTTTGTGTAGTTAGGAGAAGGACATTTATTCATGTTATAAAGTTGTTCCAGTGCTTTGAGCCTAGTCTGAAGTTATTCAAGGTGTGCATGTTTGGACTTTGCATATTTCTAAATAACCAGGGCCTGTCATAGTACTATGTGGTGTGTGTAACACCACTACAAGAAGTTAACTTGCAGGGCAAGGAAGAGAAGGTGGTTGCCATGGGTAACTGAGAGGAAGAACAGCTACAGCAACTAGTCATTTGGCGTGGTACCTGGTTAGGTGACAGATCCTCCGATAGCGAGGAGGTTGGTGCTCTGACTCCCTCCCTAGATGTTCATTTCCTTTGGTTACCAGGAGCAGACTAGCACTACAGAGATCTAAGGCCTTTTGGAGCCAGTAGAAACCTGTTGTGTTGCCTTGCCTGGACAAAGCACATGTTTGCATCAAGCTTAATAATGTTTGCATCAAGCTTAGGTACGGAAAGGAAAGCGTTAACTTAGGACACTGTGAGACCTGTGCTATTTGTATGGTAGGGTTTCATTCCCTTACTGGGAATGTGGTAACGGAGGTACGCTGGACTGGTGGAATGGGCTAGGGCTCTGCATGTCCTTCTGAATAAAAAAAACATACCTCAGTTACAAGTGTGTAGTGACATGGGACGAAATATCTTATGGAGACACTCTGTATATTAGTGCTGTACACACAGTTGGGGACTGCCTTAATGTTCGATTCTTCACATGACCACAGCCTTCGCCTGGTCCCGGGCATTGGTGAGCACGCCCTCAGACAAAGTGTCACCCCATGAGCACGGGCATGGTTAAACACATGCCCACACACAGGCAGCAATAAAGGCTCAGTAGAGATACTAAACATTCCACTCTATTCATATTAAATTGGCAGGGGATGGGATTTATTATCTACACTTTACAATCTGCTTTGTTTTAAAAGTTCTAGAAAAGCATCTATTCTGGTTAAACCGCATCCTTCTATTTCTCACCACTGCATCGCAAGTTAGAAATAATTTGTATATGTTGTGTTTATACTGGCAAAGCTGTTTAGATCTTCAAAAGCTTTTAATAATTGTGCCCCACTAATGGTAAAGGCTGCCATTATGGAAATTAGCCAAACACCTAGAACAGACCCAGAAGTTATTTTTGCCTACTCTCCTTTACCGCCCCCTTCCCCCCACTGTAATGAAATGCCCCTCTTGCAAGTTCCCCATGCTGGGAGGGAATCAACGTCCTGTTTCTGCAACACCCTCTAGTGATCTCTGTTATCTCCATGCAAAGTGCTGGGGGGGGGACAATTATTTGATTGGAAACCTCACAAATGTTTTTTGATCAAGTGATCTGCATAATTAACCCCTTTCAGTACCGCTACTGTAAGTGTTATGACAGGGCAGTCAAATGATGATACCCCGGGCTGAGAGTTTGTTTTCTGGTGATGGTTCTGGGCTCTGACAATTATGTAGAAGTTACTTGATCATTTATACATGTCAGAGACACCTACGTGCTATCCCTACTACACCCTGGCTTTCCAAGTCCCTGGGTTTACCTTTGTATTCTGTGAGCCTGGGATCACTGTAGAGCAGCAGTAGTCAATCACTGGCTTTCAAGTTGTTATGGAATTATATGTCCTATGCGTCATTGCAAGACTCTGACAGCCCCAGACAAGATTTCCAGAGATGGAGGCATGATATGGTATTTGTAATCTCACCACAACGGGAGAGCAAAAGTTTGCCTACCTGTGCTGTAGAGGAATTCAGACTACTGAGTGGTAGAGAAGATCAGAGAACTCCAGTTCACCAAACTCCTTAGCTGAGAATGAACCCAGAAGCACTCAGCTCTGAACACTTCCAAGGTTACAGCACATTTAGAATCCTAACTGCACCTCAAATCCCAACTGTGCCAAATCTGCATATGTTACTAATACAAGAAGTATCAGGGGTCTAATGCACCCCTAAAGTCCCTTTGTAATAGTAGTACATTAAAAACAAAATTCTAAATATAAAGAGAAGGTTTCACGTTTCTGTCCTACATACTTGCTTCAAGTCAGTGGTTTATTAGACATTAAAGCCAGGAACAGGATGACAGGCCAATTCTGCAGATATCTGTACTACATAAAGGAAGATATCTTATCCAGCTAATCAATCATCAAGTTTTGATAAAGTGCACTCATACTACTGAGCCAGTGCCATCACAAAATGATCAGGTTAGGAGAGGTAGCAGATCTGAGTTTCAACAAAAATGATACCTATATGACAGATACATTATGTCATAATCAGAGACTGAGTTATCAAGGTCGGAACAGATGACACTTTAGTATTGTACGTGGTACATCACTATGAACCCTTTTGCTGCTGAACCAATATTTTTACATTTTTCACATACATTAAAATCCACAACATTTTTGGCTTGAAAATTATTTTTATCCACCTAAAGACCGCCTACCACAGATATACTGCTGCAGGGCGACTCTATAGCATGAAACCATGTACCTGTACGTAATTTCGTGCAATAGACAGAGGTGGGCTCACGCACGTGCTACCGGAGGTTCGTGTGCGCACGGAATGGCCAGAAGGGGAGCCAGTCAGCAGGTCTGGCGGACATGATGTCCACCGGGACCCCCTGATCGGTCCCCAGAAAGGCAGAATGACGATCTGCCTGTGTAAACAAGGCAGATCACCATTCTAATGCCCCGTACACACGGTCGGACTTTGTTCGGACATTCCGCCAACAAAATCCTAGGATTTTTTCCGACGGATGTTGGCTCAAACTTGTCTTGCATACACACGGTCACACAAAGTTGTCGGAAAATCCGATCGTTCTATACGCGGTGACGTAAAACACGTACGTTGGGACTATAAACGGGGCAGTGGCCAATAGCTTTCATCTCTTTATTTATTCTGAGCATGCGTGGCACTTTGTCCGTCGGATTTGTGTACACACGATCGGAATTTCCGACAACGGATTTTGTTGTCGGAAAATTGTATCTCCTGCTCTCCAACTTTGTGTGTCGGAAAATCCGATGGAAAATGTCCGATGGAGCCCACACACGGTCGGAATTTCCGACAACACGCTCTGATCGGACATTTTCCATCGGAAAATCCGACCGTGTGTACGGGGCATTATAGGGGAGAACACAGTGATCTTGTGTTTCTGCTAAGTAGGAACATAGATCTCTGTGTTTCCCCAGTCAGACCATGCCCCACACAGTTAGCAAGCACCTCCAGGACACACTTAACCCTTTGATCACCCCTGGTGTTAACCCCTTTCCTGCCAGTGTCATTAGCACAGTAACAGTGCAAATTTTTAGCACTGATCACTGTAATAATGTCAGATAGCAGAATACATATTGGCCTAAATTTAGGAAGAAATTAGATTTAAAAAAAAAAAATAATTGGATATGTTTTATAGCAGAAAGTAAAAAATATTGTTTTTTTTTTTTTAAATTGTCAGACTTTTTTGTTTATAGCGCAAAAAATAAAAAACGCAGAGGTGATCAAATACCACCAAAAGAAAAAACTATTTGTGGAAAAAAAAGGACATCAATTTTATTTGGGTACAACGTCACATGTTGGCACAATTGTCAGTTAAAGTAACGCAGTGCTGTATCGCAAAAAATGGCCTGGTCATGAAGGGGGTAAAACCTTCCAGGGCTGATGTGGTCTCTGAAAGGAGAGGTTCTGTAGAAAAGTTGCAAATGTATATGTTGCATGATAGTTGCACAACTGTTTATCAAATTTATATTTAAAGTAAAAGTTTCATGCACACATTAACATAATGCTCATTAAAAAAAAAATATATAAAACATTAAATTGTGTCAGGTAAATGCATACCAAATATGCCAAATGTAATGGCAAAATATGTATACAAATATACATACCCCAAATTGTCCATAGGTACTACTTCAAAAACTTTACCAGCTCATCAGTTTGAAGTAAACCATAAATGCGGGGCCTAGGTTTATATTTTTCACTCTGATGTAGGTAGCAATACCTAATATGCGGTGAACAAATTACTAAACACATTTACATGTGGGTGTGCTTGGCGATAATAAAGGGGGGGTGTTCTTTTTTAAAATGTTGACATTTTAATTTTTTAATCACCTATTTTTAAATTTTATTTTGTTTAAATTTAACTTTATTGCTATAACAAGGGGGCTGTGATAGCATTGGGCCAGTGACAAGTATTCTTAAAAAAGACATCAGGGGTCCATTAGACCTCCAATGTCTGCCCTCTCCTGAAGACCTGTGAGCTTGTTTTAACCCATTCATTGCACTGTCACGTCATTAGCAGCAAAGAGGGTTAAACATGAATGTGGCATTCATCCCGCTCTAGCAAGTTGCCTCCTTGCGATTAGTTCTTTTCTTTTTTTTGTCATTTTTTTGTACTGCCTGTAAACAATTCGGTTTTGCACATGGGATCAGATTTGAGAGTAAATTGCAATAGTAAAATATGCGGTAAGAAACAAGTGAGCAGAATGTTTGAACCCTAGAAGGAAAAAAAAAAGCTGCTGAGAATTTCCAGGCACACTACAGGATCTCTGCGTAATCCATTCAGTAACATACCACACTGGAAAAAAATTATCTGGGCAAGATCTGAACTCAATAAATCAGCCGCCGTAACAGACTATTACTGTATCTTTTTTCACATCTGACAAAAAGAACTACCCATGTATAGCCAGCATATTTCTACGAATTTGTTACATTTTTAATGCTTACGCTCAGCCCCCTCCCCTAGTAATACGACTTTCAGTGTGATCTGCCCTTCTGTAACACAACCTGGACAAAATGCATTTGTTATAGATTATTGATTGTAAGCTCATGTGGCAAAATAGTCCTCTACATGCTATGTCTTGTGGCAGACAAAATAGCAGCAAAGCCTTTGGGAACTTTTTGCTCAGCAAAGTAATCTCCCGGTACAGCGCACAAATCTAGCTGAGAGTCGATGCTGTGAGTGTCTGGTTATAATTGTGTCAGCTACTGTTTGTAGTGGCCTCCTTTTAAAGAGCAAAGGGAGGGCAGGGAAATGAAAAGGCCAATCGCAGTAATGCCCTGTTTGCATTATTAGGTAAATCCACAGCAACCAGCAGGTGGGTGAGATTCAGCTGTAGAAGGACGTAAGTCCACAGGGCTGCTTATTAATTTAAGTCAGGAGGTAGGTGGGGTTCCCCCAACACTGGATCCAGATACAAGCGCTACCAGGAGGGACTCTATGTAATGTGATGGAAGTGGGGCTGGAATGTGTGACTAGGGCCAGGCCATAGATTATGCAATTTTCCACCACGGGTGGAAGGAAAAAAAATGTTCATTTCCTACATGAACAAAATCAGTGTAGATGGG
Source organism: Aquarana catesbeiana (assembly GCF_042186555.1). Classification (NCBI taxonomy): domain Eukaryota; kingdom Metazoa; phylum Chordata; class Amphibia; order Anura; family Ranidae; genus Aquarana; species Aquarana catesbeiana. The sequence continues at coordinate 99,058,281 of NC_133336.1, read as the reverse complement.
GCAATCCCTCCCACAGCACGAATGTGGTCTTCCGACTGAACACAACGATTAATGTTGCCGGCTATAGCTGGTGGCACTAATTGGTAGTAAAAAACCCGACAGGCTGGTTGAACACAAGTTGATTGATAGACTTGTGACAGATATTCTTACCACTGGATCAGGAAACGCAATCCACCATGCTCAACCAATAACTCAGGGAAACATGAAAGATGTCCCTGCAATGAAACAACATGATTTACCACATAACTGTAGTATGTTTCACACCATTAATAGTCAAGAAATATATATGTGCAAGACATATGTCCCTCTTTGACACCATATACTTTTTGACTTCAAATAATATCCACTTGCCGACCAGCCCGGTCATTATACTGCGGCAGGTAGGCACGATCCCGCGAACGGTCGTAGTTGTACCTCGGCTTGCGGGATCGGGGGATAGCAGGCGCCCGCTTGCCGCCGCACAGCGGGGGTGCCGATGCTCGTGACCGACGGTCGCAACGATCGCCGGCCACGAGCGATCCCGAACACAAGGGACAGAACATTGAAGTGTGTGTGTAAACACACAAATCCGTGTTTTGTTCTGAGAGGAATGACAGATCGTGTGTTCCTATTAGCTAGGAAACACAATCTGTCACTTCCTCTAGTCAGTCCACTCCCCCTTCAGTTAGAATCACCTCCCAGGGAACATAGTTGTCCCCTTGATCGCCCCCTAGCGTTAACCCCTTTACTGCCAGTGACATTTTTAAAGTAATCAATGCATTTTTATAGCACTGATCACTGTATAAATGCCAATGGTCCCAAAAATGTGTCAAAATTGTCCAATTTTTCCGCCATAATGTCGCAGTCATGATAAAAATCGCAGATCGCCGCCATTACTAGTAAAAAAAAAAATAATAATAATAAAAATGCTATAAATCTATCCCCTATTTTGTAGACGCTATAACTTTTGCGCAAAGCAATCAATATACACTTATTGCGATTTTTTTTTTTTTTTTTTACCAAAAATATGTAGAAGAATACATATCTGCCTAAACTGAGAAAAAAATTTGCTTTTTTTTAAAAAAAAAATGGGGACATTTATTACAGCAAAAAGTACAAAATATTAAAACAAAATACCATCGCACGACCACGCAATTGTCAGTTAAAGTGAAGCAGTGCCGAATCGCAAAAAATGGCCCGGCCATTCTGCAACCAAATCTTCCGGGGCTGAAGTGGATAGACTAAGACCTCATTCACACTGGCATACTTAAGTGTACGGCCATGTGGGAGCTGTGTTTGCCTACACAGGAATGAGCAGGCGTTCCATGCATTCCGTACAGGCAGCCCCATTCATGTCAACTGGGATGCAGCAGATGCATGGACACAGCCGCTACTGGCAATCTGACAACCGTGCAGGCGTGCAGTTCCAAATGCACACTGTCTGCGTTCAATGCCATACACCCGCATGGCTATCAAATTTGGAGCAGCAGCTGTGGCCATTCTGCTGCTATGTCCCACTTGGCCTGAATGGAACTGCCTCCACAGGGATGTATGGAAAACCTCTGCATCTCCAAGCAGGTAAACACGGACGTTGCATGGGCATACTCTAAAATACACCTGTGTGAACAAGGCTCACTTGTCAATTGTGAACAAGGCCTTATTGGAAAACCTTTATCTGTGTTCGTATGCTTGGGCTCTATTTGTATTGGTACTTGCTTTGCATTTAGTTCAGAACACTACACTATAAGAACTAACCCAGAGATGAACTTATGCTTTATTGAAATTTAGAGAGTCAGAGCTAAGCTAAACAGACAAATCCTATTGCTTGCCAAGACAGGCATTAGAAGCTAAAACAGAATCCAGCATCTAGTTTATTTGAGTGGCATTCCTCCCATGATTCAAGCACTATAACCAACTGAATTCAGCTCAGTTTACTCTTGGACACCCAGCATTGGAGGGTGCACTATGCAACCATACATTTTTTTTTTAATTTTGTTCAACCAGCGGGTTGATCAAAAAAAAATTACTTAATTCCCCCATCCACACATTCGAGGTTACAGGGTAATTCTTTCTGTTTTGCCTTTGTATTCTGGCAGCGGGGATAGCTAACAGAGCTGATCGAGTGGTAATTTTCCAACAGGATGGTTGTACAAAAGTCAATTATTACATTGACTGCCATGCAACCACAGTTCCCATGCATGGATCAAATTTTGGCTGGTCCCCATTGAACAGGCTGAATTTCAAAGTCAAAATTTCTCTCTAAAAACCCACTTTTACCTTTTCTGTCAACAGGCTCTTTCAATAGTTCAAATGACAGACTGCACCTAGTAACATAAATATTTTATCCAGTCACTGGATAAGGGAATGAGTGTAGGTCTACACTAGTACAGTAAAGGGCCATATAATGTCTAACAGAATGGCAGCATTTGTGAACAACCCCGTGAAATTGGTCCTCCTACTGCTGCTGTGGTATTGACCTCACATGCCTGATCCAATTGCCCAGCACCCATAAATGCTATCCAAGTGGCAGAAGGCGAGAGAAGGTGGTGTATTCCATTCTTCTTTATAGCAGGGAGAGTAAGATCTACTTTATTTGCTCTAAAGATAACGGAAAAGCAAACTTGCATAGCTAAATTGACACTGTTGGTAAGAAAGAAAAACTCCTCCACTTTATGATAAGGGGAATATTTCTAAAGCAATGCCTCTGACATCCACCAAACATTCACTGTGAAATGTTCAGGTGCCTGTAATTTAAAAACTAACTCAAATGTTATTGAGAAAAAACTTTCCCCTTTGGGTGATCTGTGTACATTGCCAGGATTTTAGCAAACTTTGTTGCAGATTCCTACCTTTTCTTTATTTTGAAGAAAGAACTGTTTTGTCTATGTCCATGTGCTGAATGAATATGTATTGGAGTGGTTTTATAATTATCAGTCAGCTGCTGCACTTGCAGGGCACAAAAAAAAAATTGTCAGGGTCTGCATCCCTTTAGATATGATTTCCCTTTTGGAGTATCTCACCAAAAATGACATTTATGTTGCAGGGGATACGCAAAATCTGACTTGTGTCTTAGTGTCGATTTCTGGGAAAATCAGTGTGCCGATCACACAAGCAGGAAATTACACATCTGCCTGCAGGCTGCCATATTACATTGCATTTTGCAGAAAATTACAGTGCTGCAGATTGAAAGGGAAAGGTTTTTAATAACATTCAATTATATTATGACTTGTGTTGCAATTGTTTATGCAAGCATTTTTCAACCAGGGTGTCCAGGCACCCTGGGGTGTCTTGAGGTTTCTTCATGGGTGGGTTGGCAAAATGCCTAAAAATTTTATACAAGCCAGTGTGTGGATGAAGGCTGCCTTTTTAGTTTCACCAATTCACAGGTTTTCATTGTGCACCATTACAACCTTCTGGCTACCAGCATCCCAATGGCCAACGGCATCATCAGTTGATGAAGAGGATGTCAGTCACCTGCATTGTATCTTTGTTTGACCCTCCCCTGCCCCTCTCCATCAGCTCTATGGTCACATTAGCTGAGTGATGGAGAAAAACTAAGGGAGACGAGAAACATTGGCATACTAGTCAGTACTAGTTTGCAAAAGTGTATTTGCTTTGTAAGAAAAAAATCACCTCTAATGTTGGGTGTCCTACTTGGACTTGTGGATGTTGCTGCATTATGTAAAACTATTAGAATAGCTTTTACATTTTAGAATGGGGTGCCTCGAGACTGTCCATAATTTTTAAAGGGTACTTCAAGACAGTCCATAATTTTTAAAGAGTGCCTCGAGAGTAACCATAATTTTTAAAGGGTGCCTTGACTGAAAAAAGGTTGAGAAACCCTGGTATACACTATATCATTTTTTTTCATTTGCTAATTTTGTTTCCCACGGAAGTGGAGTTACCCTTCAAATGGCAGTGATTGACACCAGTGAATGTCACTCACTACTTTATAAAAATACAAAATGAAAATTATATATATATAGAGAGAGAGAGAGAGAGAGAGAGAGAATGATTTAACATTGATGTACTGTACATGCATAGGGAACATTTACTTAATGTATTTGTGTTGGCTGCTGGAGTGTGAATATTAAATAGGCGACATGTGAAAGTTTTAATTACAGATACTACCATGTACGCCTTTCTGTACAGGCACTAATTAGGTAAGTCTGGTGAGAACCAGACACATAGTTTGCTGATAATTTCTGTGATTCAGAATTTCCTCCTCTATTGACTGATGTTGTGATTATTGTATTACTGTGAAACATGCAGTCTGCTGTCACACTTCTGGACATATGTGCGAGACTTAATGAATACACATACACAGCTCCATACAACTTACCACAAGCAGGGAAGAAGGAATTATTTCTGCTTCAAAATCTGCCTCCTTCTCTTGTAAATTGTATAACCCGATTTCCCTCCTCCTGTCACTTGCTGATTGATCTATTTTCTATTGGGCGTATTTAAAGTACAATTTGTGATACTTTCTGCTCTGAAAAAGTGGAAATTGGAGAGGACACGGGCAATTTACAGTTGTCTCAATTGGGTCAGACTTTATTAGACATTAGCAAAGGAAATAACATCAATACGTACGGAAAAACATCTTCAATCATCCCTTTAAACAGGCTGCACATAAAAGAACCGCTTTGTTATACTGTTAACACAGAGCGTTGTTCTCTTTCATTATTAATGTTATCTTGATTCCGGAAGGAATTATTGTAGTGTGTTAATATTTCACATTATGTGATATGATAACATGTTTTGTACTCAAGCTCTTTATATAAAGAACAGCTTTTGAAATGAAATAGCCCAAACCAGAAGAAATGCTGTAAAATGGTTCAGTGTAAAACAAGCCTACATGTGACCTCACAGACAGAAAAGCACTGGAGTGGGGGTCAGAGTGACTTGTGCACAGTCTACCTGGTGGCATGGGAGAGTTCCAGCCTCCTGCTGCGTGCACGTCTCCATGGAAAGGCTGCTCAATCATACAACACCTAACAGACCTCGTATCAGCTGCTCGTCCCTGCAACGTTCGTAAGCTGCTGTCCATCAGGAAAAGTAATTAGTGGGTTTATTATGTATGGAAGCAGCAGCCTATCACCGAATCCTCACATTGAATAGCTTTTGTAATGCACTTGTCTGTGCCTTCCGCCTGGTGCTGTCCACGCTGCTGCTTTTCAGGGATTTGCCCATGTATACTCTGCACTTCCAAGAAAGAAAGGAAACAAGAGGAAGCACATCATCTGTGCCTGAGAGCTACCTCCAGCGCCAGGGTAGGCAACCTTAAAGAATGTGGGAAAAGTTCAAGAAGAACTGTGCTCACACATCTGACAATGACATCAATCTTGTGACAAATGCATTTTCTCCTTATGACCAATTTCGTGCTAGAACTGCTGGCTCTACATTTTATCCACAGTGACCTGCTATTTAGTTAGTAAGCCAGAAGTAAGGAAAACCAGAGGAGGGAAGCTGCACATTCCAGGAGCATTATGTGTTTAATGAAATTTTAATGTGTCCTGAACGTGATGATGTGGGGTCAGTGCTTATCCTTTTGATCACAATAAAACAAACAGATCTGGATTTTCTTATAAAAGACAATGGATTTAAGACTCTGCTGACAGCAAGAAAACCTTTTACACAGGATTCTTGACAGGCAACTCTGGAAGCAAAAAAAAAGACAATTAACAAAACCTTAAACCAGGCAGAGAATGTGCAACTACAAGGAGTGGGATGCTGAGAAACAAGAAAGAGAGTGAATGTGCAGGAGCCATTGTGAGAACTCACCGCTTACCTGCAACATCGCTGCACCGGCTGTCAGGAACAAGACAAATGAACTGCATTCCGCATCCTTTAGGGTAAGTTTGATTTTTATACTTTGACGGGTGCGTTTTGGATGAGCCTGGGGCCATGGAAACAGAAAACCTGCACTTGCTTGCTTTCAAAGCAATTTACTATAAATGTGATGCTAACTTATTCAGCTTATTTAGGCATGTGAATAGCTTCCAGCCTATTGGATTTGCTAAACTGCACAAAGTAAGCACAGACTGTTCCCTAAACAATTTTTGTCTCACTAAGATATACACAAAATCAAATTGTGTGTTGTAATAAAAACTTGGAACACAGACCCTGCTGGTGTTCTGAGCTTATGAGTTTATTTCTACTTGTGTGTTGTGATTGAAAGCATTTTATGGGCTTTATGTATTTAACTGATGTCTGAATAATCCTGACATCTAAAGAGATCTAGCAAGAAGAAGAATTTTAGTATTTTAGTATTATATGTTGTATATTGATAGCTTGCACCCAGTATTATTTGTTTGCCCGTGGGACTTTAAATAAAGCACATCACCAACATACAAATTCATTAGACGTATTTATTAAAAAGTCCAATGGGCACACAAGTAATGCAGGGTACCCATTAACCAGGGATGGTGGCACATCAGATCACAACCAAATTTTTGTAGTGTATTGATAGCTTGTTGTAGAAAAAAATAAGTGGTGTCTGGAGGTTCAGGTGTAATAAATGAATGCACAGTGTTTATTTACTAAAATCTCAGGGACAGTGGGGTTGATTTACGAGAATTGTGGGAAAGCAAAATATGGTGCTGCATAGAAACCAGTCAGCACCCAGCTTTTATTGTCAAAGCTTAATCGAACAAGCTGAAGTTAGAAGCTGATTGGCTACCATGTACAGCTGCACCAGATGTGGCAGTCTTTAGTTTTAGTAAATCAACCCCAATGCATTTGAAAAAATGGAGTTTGCTGATGCACGGTTCTAATGATAGAGCGTATAATTACCTTAAAATAAAATGAGTAAAGCACTAATACTTAGTGACAAGCTCCCAGAGGAATGTGTTAAATGCGACGTCTTTCATTTAGAAGCTGGTGTAGCTGCGAGCTGGGGGAGAACACAAGCAGCAGACAGAAAGCCGGTGAGCGGTGTGCTTTACTCAATCTGAAAGCCGGGTTTTATGCTTTTGGCGTGACAACCAGAGACTTTCCTTCCCCCATTTAAAATTTTAATGAAGACGTTAAAAGCATCCAAGCAGAGGCTGCCAGGTCTCGAATGATGCCATTCATACAGATGTGTGACACTGCACCCAGGCAAAGCTTAGAATCTGACCCCAGTGGAACATCCCAGGGGAACATGCTTGTGACGTTACAATGATCCAAATGCTAAGGAGCTTCGTGTGCAGCTACCGTGTGCATATTCTATGTGCACTTAAACATAAGGAATGAATCAAGTCCCCTCACAAGGGGCAAAATAATATTATGAACATTGATTGTTTTGCTGCAGCATAACTAAACATACACAGTTTATTTATGGAAACATACCGACATACTATTGTCCTAGATAGATATTACCAAGGGATTTATCTTTTTTTTTTTTTTTTTTTTTTCATTAATTTCACATTAAATAAAATCTACTTTTGAATGTTTAAATGAAAGATGTAATTATGTAAAAAAGAATCCCTGGGGTGTGTAAAGATGTTCTTTGTTTAATATTGACAAATGCATTATATCAATCAGATAAATAAGTAGAAGTGCTGTGACAATAACATCACGGATATTGATGTGCACTAGGGTAAGGCTGGGAAAAGGAGGAGATGTCACTACTGACAGCTTGTAGGTAGTGCCACCACTGACAGTTTTGGTGTGAGGAGTGATATGCTTCTCTATTCTAATGGAAATCCCTGCTATTTCTGTCTGGAGGATCAAATAGGTTAGTGGTTTTCAATATAGGTCAAAGTAACCATCTGTGCTTGAGGTGATACCAGGAGGACAATGAAGTTCGGATTTGAAAACTGATTTAAAAGGAGGGGTCAAGTTTAGTATGAGGGGAAATTCTAGTTGCTTGTATTAGGCAATTAATTTGAAGGATCAGTACATGAGACCAGCACTATGCCTCGGAGGATTATGCTACAATATATTGTGCCACTTAAACTTTTTAGCTGGGCTTTAAGCATCAATGCAATCTTTCAGATTTTCCAAGAATAAGCTATTTGTATTGTGAAGGGTTTCCAGGGATTCTGGCAGGCCTAGTTTCTGATATATATTAATGTCATTTGTGAGGTCATTATAACAAGCCTGGCCTCACAAACCATTTAAGAGTGAGTTTATGTCACACAATTGCATGAGGGTATACATCCAAATTCAAACTGTGAATACTCTGGAGCACTTTTGTAAAATTATTTATTGCAATAAAAAACTACTAATTGCATACACCTGTACAAGCGCAACACCAACACTTAGATGATATAAACGTGATCTAACACAGCAAATTCAGAATCCAGAGGACCTGGATCTATAATTATATTTCAGTTCAGAGACATATCCCTTTCATGGCTGCATGCTATTTACACTTCAGCATTTTTTAACTCAATTAGGCATTAAAGGATATACATTGTAAATGTATGTACTGAACCTGCTGCTGTGATGACTACAGGTTAATCATTTAGCTGTCAATCTTCTCTGTCAGCATAGTAGGAGTTAATAGGCATCTTCTTGGAAAGTCATGGTAAAGTGTCTGAACTGCATGTTTTTCTAATGTCAAAAATAGATTATTTTTCCTGCATTGCCTGTTTACCAGGAGAACGATTTATTCTAACTCCTGATAACATGTTTAGAAAAGAAATTATTCCATCCTGATTAGCTGTTTTTATGGTAGCAGATGGCTTGTTGAATGCTGCGGAGTCCACTTTACAGGGACTTCTGAATTCCATAGACATTTCCCTGTTTTATGGATAAATGTCTACCAAAGAGAAGATTAAAGGTCATAAAAAGGATGAGGTTAGACCTGAAAAGTCACTGAAACACAGTGGTGATGATATCTGAAAACAGGAGCAAACTCAATGGTTCTGATTGCGGCATCCAATCAAGGTTTTTTCTCATACCTGTACAGCTACGACATGAGCTGAAACTGGTTTTCATATGCAAAAACGCCTGTCTCCTTTACTAAATGATACAGCATACCTTAAAGCACAACTAAAGTACTGCTGTGACAAAACTGCAAGGACCTGGGTACGTTTTATCAAACAAGACATGTATAGTCTCTTTTCTTTTCCTATGTACAATGCACTGTATGGCTGACATCCAAGCTTGTTCTTGACATGCCAAGAATAGAGCCATGTGCAGGGGGCAATGTGGCTCTTGTGTGCATACCAAGGATTTACATATTTATTTGCTGTCCAATGGCCAAAGGACCAAGAAGAAAAAGCAGGGGTGGTGTAGACAGAGCAGGAACTAGGTGTTGGACCTTTGACCACTGGAAGAAGGGGGGGGGCCACCCAAATAGGTAAGTGTGCCTTATTGTGCAAGTATGGTAAGAGCCCACCCATCCCATGCAGAATTTGGCTCCACCCTGAGTCACTTTGGCCTAGTTTTATGAAGATGTAATCAAGTGTCCTGCATTGATTGCAACCTGTGTACAAATGATGAGTCTCAAAATATGGCTTCAGTACATGAGGATGCTTCTCGTGGCCTCCACATATCTCGGTTTACATTTTGGAGCAGTGTGGCTCACTAATGCCCTCGTCAGATACATACATGATATTAAACTGTTTGAAGCTCTCAGTGTAATCAGGGCATAGTTGCTGCAGCCCCTAAAACTTAGAATCCCACCAATAGCAAAATAGAAGAGGCCTCTATCAAAAAACCAAAGCCTCACTTTGACCCTCTATGGGGTTTAAAGTGAGTCTGTGGCCAGCTAACAAGAATTAAAAAACATCCCTTTGAGAAGAAGACTTTTAATACCAAAGCAAAGACTCTTCAGCCCAGATAGGAAGGATAACTAGCCACAAATTTGTGGCACTGTTGAATTCTAAGTCTTGTTAACATGCTTCACATTTTCAAGTTGTACACTTGCAGAGCACTTGAAGCACAAGTTCTAGTTGACACTTTTCCAATTTGTGTGGCAAGTAGCAAAATTGCAGAGGTGAGTCTACAGCAAGTGCAGTGAACCCTGTGGTGGGGTGACTATTGCACAACATAACTGAACCAGAACTTGCAGCAGACTTGCAGAATGTTTGCAAAGAAAGTTGATCTGGACTCATGCAATGCAGACTTGCTGCAATTCTGCAACAAACTTGTAAAGCCTGGCAAGTCTAGCAATAGCTTAGCAAGTCATTTTAAAACTTGCAGCACAATTGCTTGATATCTGGGAGCATTCACACTTCCCAGGGTATAGGACGCCGTGTCCCCCTGTGATTCTTTGCCCTTGACAACACTATTTCTGTAGTGATGCAGGGGTCTGCAGGAGAAACTACACAGCGCATGTAGGGGGCCCTGGCATGCGACACACCTGGAAGTGTTGGATGCAGAATATTCCTCACTATACACAATACGCTATGTGGGTGACCCTGTCAGCCGTCTCCCACCCAAAGGAGTCAGGTAGAAATTTTCCAGCCAAAAAAGCAAACAACAATAATTAGAAGCACCCGATATTTGGGTATTCTGACAGACGCTGGCTGCGGCACTGCTACAAACAACAGTGGGCAGTTGATGTAGACAATAAAGTAAACAGCATGGCTCCCAATCCATAGACAGCTTCCATTTGCTTTGCCAAATAAAAACAATCAGCATCCTAGATTAGTTATTACTCTGTTCTCATTACTATAGACAGCAAGTTGAAGGGATCTTTCGTGTTAGCAGTCATTTTATCAGACAGCATTTGTCTTAGTTCATGAAGAAGCAAGTATCTTAATAGCTTGCTAGAATGTTTGAGGAACAATTGCATTTGATTCTGCCGGAAGATATAGGTCTGGTTTTAGACAAATTTTAACAAAATAACCCTGGTCAAGAAGAAAACTATCTATGTCATAATCGTCTATTACCCTTTAGTCAATAAACGATTTATAAAATAATAAAAAGTCTGCTTTTACATCTTACTACATTACAATAAGATAAGACTGTACAAAAGAATAAGGCATACTGGGATCATAGCAAAGTGCTTCAGGTCCAATATGATTCACTTCCCAGGGGTAAGCTGGAATCTTATAATATACATTGTACTGTCGTATCACACCAGGCTAAAGCAGTGACATCTGAAATCAGTTTTAACATTTATCCCCTAGAGGTGCTATTATTTGCAGTAGGTGTTCCACTGACATCTCTGTGGCTGGCTTTCTTTCCTGGCATGCTGATGGCTTCACATTATGAGAACATGGACTAGAGCAAGTCACAAACACAGTTCGTACCAACTCTCCTACTGTCACATGCAATTTTCCTTGTTTGTGGTGAAAGCTATTGATGTGTGTGAGGAAATTCAACTCAACAAGTCTACCTGTCATTTAACCCCACCATTTAACAAGCTGTCGCTGTGGTACCATGTATGAGTTCTACATAGAATCAAAAAATAATAATAAAGCTACTAGTGCCTTGAGATATTTGCCTGATTTTGCTTAGAAACCGTGTCGTGGAGTTAAAAGTCCAACTGAACTTTCTAGAAAAAATAAACTCAGGGTGATGAAAAAGATCAACTTATTATGGCTGAAAGCTGTAATAGTACCAAAACTAAAAATGTAATACATTGCAGCTTACCAATCATTAGATGTGGTGGCTGCCTTAGTTATTAGTTAGTTATTTTTTCAGGCTTTTTACCCTCTGTTTTTGCCCGGGGATCTGGCCAGTAACACACCACCTGTATTTGAGTGCCCCCACTCTGGATGAAGGAGCACAGGGGCACCTTTGGACAGCAGCATTGTCAGTCTGGGGGGAGGGGAGTGTTAGATGTAATAGCAGATTTAAATACACAAAAAAAATGAGACTGAACTCCAGCTTATACTTTATAAGCAGTTACAGCAACAGTGTTAATTCTTTTGGAAAAAAGGATTTACATAAATAAACAAAAGCTGATCATTGTAGGCACCCCTGTCACTGTTACATAGTTACATAGTTACATAGTTAGTCAGGTTGAAAAAAGACACAAGTCCATCCAGTTCAACCATAAAAAAAAACAAAAAAAATATCGTACAATCCAATATACCCAATTCTATACCCACAGTTGATCCAGAGGAAGGCAAAAAAACCCAGCAGAGCATGCTCCAATTTGCTACAGTAGGGGAAAAAATTCCTTCCTGATCCCCCAAGAGGCAATCTGATTTTCCCTGGATCAACTTTACCTATAAATGCTAGTACCCTTTCTTAAAGCAATCTACTGAGCTGGCCAGAACCACCTCTGGTGGGTGTCTATTCCACATTTTCACAGCTTACTGTGAAGAAACCTTTCCGTATTTGGAGATGAAATCTCTTTTCCTCCAGTCGTGAAGAGTGCCCCCTTGTCCTCTGTGTTGACCGTAAAGTGAATAACTCAACACCAAGTTCACTATATGGACCCCTTATATATTTGAACATGTTGATCATATCCCCCCTTATTCTCCTCTTCTCAAGAGAGAATAAATTCAGTTCCTCTAATCTTTCCTCATAGCTGAGCTCCTCCATGCCTTTTATCAGTTTGGTTGCCCTTCTCTGCACTTTCTCTAGTTCCCCGATATCCTTTTTGAGAACTGGTGCCCAAAACTGAACTGCATATTCCAGATGAGGTTTTACTAATGATTTTAACAGGGGCAAAATTATATCTCTCTCTCTCTGGAGTCCATACCTCTCTTAATACAAGAAAGGACTTTGCTTGCTTTGGAAATCGCAGCTTGGCATTGCATGCTATTATTGAGCTTATGATCTACCAAAACCCCCAGATCCTTCTCCACTACTAATTCCCCCAGTTGTACTCCCCCTGGTATGTATGATGCATGCATATTCTTAGCCCCCAAGTGCATTACTTTACATTTCTCAACATTAAACCTTATCTGCCACATAGACGCTCAATCAGACAGTGCATTGAGGTCGGCTTGTAAATTGGAAACATCCTGTAAGGACGTTATTCCATTGCATAGCTTGGTGTCATCTGCAAAGACAGAAATGTTACTTTTGATCCCAGACCCAATATCATTTATAAAGATTTTAAAGAGTAAGGGTCCCAGCACTGAACCTTGGGGTACACCACTGATAACCTTAGACCATTCAGAGTAAGAATCATTAACCACTAATCTCTGAATTCTGTCTTTTAGCCAGTTTTCTATCCATTTACAAACTGATATTTCCAAGCCTGTAGACTTTAACTTACACATGAGCCGTGTGTGCGGAACTGTATCGAACGCTTTCGCAAAATCCAAGTATACCATGTCCACAGCCACTCCTGTGTCCAAGGTTTTACTTACCTCTTCATAAAAAGAAATCAGGTTTGTCTGACAACTTCTGTCTTTCATGAATCCATGCTGTCTGTTGCTTAAAATGTTTTTTTTTTCCAGCAAGAACTCGTCTATGTGGTCTTGTCTGTTAAATGATTTGTCTCAATTCCCTAACTGCTGTATCTGCAGGACAGCAGACCTACTGGGCAGATCACCAGGTAAAAACGAAAGAAAGAAAAAAAAACAAAACAAAAAACGAATGCAGCCATCTAAGAAGTAATATCAAGTGGCTTTGCAAAGTCCTTTGGCCAGGGCTACAGGACATTGTGTGAGATCAGAAATCTAGCAATCTTGCTGCAGACGTCCCACCCAAGCGGAGTCAAAGTTAGGGCTCTCGAATCAGCACAGCTTATGCCCCCTGTTGACTAGAGAGATCTAGATCTGACTCAGTGGGGTGGCAGGTAGGTTCCCTGTAGAGAGAGTGTCCCTCTTACATAGAGCACTGCGGCCCAGCTCTGCAGCCTGCAGCACGGCCAAAGGATTTTTCAAAAATTTGGAAATTATTTCCATAACCTTAAAGGTAAGGTTATGTTTAACCATTAATTTTTTTCTGAAAGGTGCAGTTGGCCATTAAATGATTGGTATACTTGTTCAGCAGTTAAAAGACAATTCTAGCTTGTATCATTGTTAATTAAAAAAGTGCCATGACTGCCACTTTGTTAAAGCTGAACTCCATGCAAACGACTAAATACTGGTCTTGTCCTTCCCATGGCTTGTGACTGGACAGTGAAAGTAGACAAAGTACACTGGTGAGTTCCTCTCTCTGTCACTCCATGCTCTCCTCCTAACAACATGGTCCTTGTTAGCACATGATAATTGCAGCAAAACTGACTAGGTCCTTATTCTACTTCTTGCTCTCCCAGTCTTCTGTGCATTGTAAGGGCTGACACCAAGTCAAGTTCGGGTACTTGCACTACTTGTATGTAAAATTGCATTTATTGAAGTATTAAAGGATACAAAGCTGCACTAATTTGTGCATTTTATATTTGTCTCCAGTTCGGTATTAAGTAATAAAATAATGACAAGATATAGGACTAGCAAAATGACCACTTGTTTGCTGTAGACCTTACTTCAAGCTTACTTTAGTCTGGCCATTAATGCCTCTCATGATCTTCTTTGTCTGGAAGCATGAGCTGTTTAGAAGCTATAAAAGTCACTGCTGGCTAGCGCACTGATTGGTTAATGATCTGTGAGAGATCATTAAATGATCACTGAATGGTAACAAGTTTAGCAGCAATGGGGGTCAGGTTTAATGATGCTCAATAAGTCTGTCTCAAGCTACCTACCTACAACCATGCAAGAAAAAGACAAACTTATTAATGTCATAACAACTTGAAAACTTGAGCTGCAAATATCCAGATGCTATGTGATTCATTACTGAATCCCTAAAGAACTTAACGTATACTGTAAGTATTAACAGGTTTGCTAAGCACTGTCTGGCAGATTATTGCCACAGTAATAAGGCCATCATGTAATAGGTATAGAGAGGAAACACTCTTAAATCCAGCAACCCGTAGCAACCAATAATACATAAAAATTGTTTTGTTTTAATAAAATTGTGACCGGATTTTAAAGCGGCATTAAAGCTTAATTTCTTTATATTAAAATATCAAACATGTTCTGTTTCCTTCTCTGTGCAATGCTTTTGCACAATACAACAGAAAAGCAACAGTATAGGTAATCCAAAGGATCAGAATGGAAAATAACTTTCAGCCTTGCTGCCCTCCAGGATAGGGATACCCTAGTAATAGACAAAAACAAAAACAAGGAGGCTCTGATGAAGAAGGTTTAGCCTTCGAAACATGTTAGTCAGTAGCGGTTCGTACGTCCCCCTCTCCAGGACTCGGAGACTGCTTTCAGTGGACAGACTGCTATATGTCAAAGACTGTTACAAGTACGATTTTCTTTCTACCTTTGTGAGTAGTTTTTATTTATGCTTTTTGAATAAATGTACTAAAGGATAATGCACTAGGCTGGTGCGCCCTCTTTTCTTTGTTTATGCTTTTGCACAGAGCAGCCCTGATCCTTTTCTTCTGAGGTCCCCCACCAGCACTCCAGGCTTCTCCTCTTCAGCAAGTGCCCCCATGGAAACCCTTTTTTGACACAGAGCAGGTGGCTAAGGCCTGGCTCACTCGGCACAGCATTTGATTGACAGAAGCAGGAACCAATGGCTCCCGCTGCTATCAATCTGCCCAGGGACGAGGGAGACAGCAGCTGCTCTCGTGCACATTGCTGGATCTGTTGTGAAAGGTTAATATAGAGCAACAGCCAATGTATCTTGCCAAAAACAACAATTGGGGTTCTTTAAGAAAGGTATGGGTGTGTAGGGTTTGCCACTGGGGGCCTGAGATCTACACAGCTCTTCCACAGAGCACAGCCCTGTATAGCAGAATAGGAAACCCATTTTTTTTATTGACATTGAACAGTACATTAGTGTGATGGTCATTGGGAAGAATCTCCTTACATTTGTGGTCATTGGGATGAATTCCCCCATTACAAATAGCTAAAAGATCATTGGTGTCAGTGCTTGCTCACTGCTCAAGGAACCTCTAGCAATCCCAGGAGGAACCCTAGGATTACATGGAACCTTGGTTGAGAAAGGCTGCATTACAGTCTAAACTAAACTAAAGCCAAAGCATTTCTTTTTAGTTTTGCGTGTAAAAGGGTTGCAATCCTATCCGGTTTATATTGCTTTCTATGACCCTGCTGAGAAGATTAAGGCCCGCCACACACAGGGTTGGGTTGCAGGAAAGAAATATGCTTGATTCCCCCATCAACACAGACAGGAAAATCCCTCCTGCCGAGCCATTGTCTACTTGTGGCGGGGAGAGGGAGCCGTCCCCACCGGGAGAAGACAGTGGTTATTCCTAGCTGCTATAGCAGCCACCAGTGATAAGCGCATGTAAAACCCAGCAGGTTGGTTGTACCCAAGTTGATCAATCCATCAAATTGGTACATTCAGCCTGCCCATACATGATCCAAATCATTCCGCTGAACTGGCCGGGAATCGAAATGTGCATGGCCTGCCTTTCTCTCTGTATTTGTCCTGGTGTCCATTTCCAGAAAAGAAAGTGAAAGGAAATCTAATATTTTACCAAAATAGGAATAGAGGTGAAATCTTATAATGTGGACACCTCTTCTACTGGTAACTGTCTTAAGAGGGGATTTCTCCTTACTTTAGAGAGATTTCCTCTTATTTCATGTTGAAACTCACAGTGGTTGTTACAATTCCTTAGTCTATTTACCCCGCTCCCCCCACAAAAAGGCGAAGGTATAATAGAAGAACTGAAGTACACAGTCCAGAAATATTCATTAACTTTTCATTATTACTACTATATATTAATTATATATATATATATATATATATATATATATATATATATATATATATATATATATATATATATATATATATAATTTTTTTTTTTTGCAAAAGTACTTATTGCAGAATGTCTTTGGGTCACAGGAACTTTAAATGTTATTTATATTACGTACAAGTAGAACATCACTGGATCTAGGGAGCAGTATGGTTGCTCAGCAGCAGTGTTTTGGTTCTGGGTTTAATCTTTACCAGGTTGCTCACTACTACATTACCCAGAGTTTGCAAATATGAATATCCCTGTGTTTGTGTCGGTTTAATCTACGTGCTCTTGATTCCCATCTCAAACAAAAGAAACGAGACATGTAATGAGAATATAAAGTCTTTCCATATGTATTTAAATGTCTTGTCAAAGAGATTAGCTGATTCAGGTATGCACATTATTTAATAACCTTGTTTTTTTGTGTAGTTCTTTTTTGTACATTCTTTTTTGTACATTTGTACATATAATAAATCAATATCTATGCAGGTTCATCCTCCTGCAATGTTGTACTGCACAATGGTCAGCATGACTGCTATTTCTCACAATGCATGTATATGAGTTTATTTAATGTAGCACCCCCCTAGGTAGGTGCTAGAAGAGAGTATAGTTTTTGATCTTTTTGCTTACTATGAAGATGGACAGGTAAAACCAAAGGTGTAAATAGAATCTTCAGGGCCACGGTGCAAGAAACTATGAAGGGCCCCCGACCCCCCCCCTTACATCACAGTCCGTAGCGTTTCCCTATAAATCTCAGTCTGTAGCTTTCCCCCTTACATCACAGCTCTCCCTTACATCATGGTCTGTAGCATTCCCCTTTACGTCAGAGTTACTCCTTACATCAGACTCCATAATTCCCCTTTACATCACAGTCCACAAAGTTCTCTCTTACATCAGAGTCCGCAGGGTTCCCCCTTACATTGTATCCTGATGAAAAGGAGAACTCTGTGGATCCTGATGTAAAGGGGAAATCTAATGTAAAGGGAAATGTGGCAGACCATGATGTAATGGGGAACACTGTAGACTCTGATGTAAGGGGTGCTCTGGTGACCTTGGTTCCTCTTACATTATGGTCCGCAGCGGTCCCCTTTACATCAGAGTTCCCCTTTACATGAGAGTCTGCGGGGTTCCCCTTTATAATGTAAGGTAGAACTCTGCAGACCCTGATGTAAAAGGGGGACTCTGACGTTAAGGGGAATTCTGCAGACCATGATGTAAGGGGGAATGCTGTGGACTCTAGTGTAAAGGGAAACTCTGTAAGGTGGCCCCTCCCATTACATCAGAGTCTACAGCGTTCCTTTTTACATCATGGCCCACAGTAATCCCTTTTACATCACAGTTCCCCTTTACATCACAGTTCCCCTTTACTTCAAGGTCTTCAGAGTTCTCCCATGCACTGGGAGGGGAATCCTGCAGACTTTATTGTAAAGGGTATGATGTGGAAGGGGGACTCTGGTGACCACAGTGACCCCCCCCCCCATAGACTCTGTGTGGCCTGGCTGGAGCTGTCAAACTGACCACACCCCATCCATTGCTCGGGTGTAGGACAGGTTCTATCAGTCCTTGGCTTTGATCTATCATCTTCTTCTTTTCTCCTCCTGGCTCTCCCACTTCCCCTTTTCATATCATCCGCCCATTCAGTGTGGTTTGTCATCTCATTCACAAATAACATTTTTCCTATATTTGTGGTTTGGGGCGCCATATTGTTGAAAACCGACTCCACTTTGTGTATATGGGCAGACTTTAACAAAATGGTGCCGGCACTGGAGTCATTGTCTTGGCAGAGGGGCCGGGCTCCTGCTGATGGAAAGCTGAGGGAGAGATGTTCCGTCCAGGCCCACTGGAGTATGGCTCTGAAGACGTTCTGCGTTCTGCGACCATCCCGCCTCCTAGTCTGTCCAGACCCAAGCACTATTTGGCCGACGTAGGGCCCCCCACAGTGGCGGAATGCCAGGGTCCGTTCGCGAGAGTGACTGCTGCAACCCTGGTAGTTCGTCCACTGGGTAAAACTTAGAGTGCTGTCTGCCTACCAGGGAGCAGGATCTATTGGTTAGGTCTGCTCATTGTACTCAGATGCAGCTCAGCTTGTTCTGACTGTCCCCACCTGGTCCAATAGGGAGGCATATTGGACAGTGGGAGGGGACCTGACAAGTGAGTGCACAGGTTTTGTTACAGCCCTGGCAATTGGCAGAAGGAAAGTTCTGTATTGCATTGTGGGATACTGTATATAAGGCCAAAGTACATGTGCTCAGGGGAGTTGAGCCGGGGAAAAGAGCCCAGGAGGGGCTGCAGAGATGACTGGAAGGGAGACACCAGGAAGGATCTGATTCTGCTTACTGTGAGTATAGATCTGTGTCTTTGGGGCCTGTCAAGTGAGGATCGCCCCCTTCAGCTAGAAGAATCAGTGGACGAGTGTCAGTAAAGGGGATGCTAGAGAATGTCCTAAAGATAATGTAGTGCATCAAGTCTGCTGCTAGTGAGAGCAAGAAGACTTAACCCTTCCGTGCATGTGCTGTATGGTTCAAGCAGTATGTCTGTTTTCAGAGATAATCCGGCAACGCCAAGTGAGAGTTGTCCTCATCTATTGTGAATAGTTCTAGTTAGAGTATCCCGCTCATCCCTTCTCCCATCCAAGTTCCAAATAGAATACAAAAACCTAAATACCTTGCATTGGTCTTTGAGTAAAGAGCAAACGGGAGTAAGGGTGGAACAAGTAGGAGCTCTCAGCAACTAAGCTGGAACCCCTAGCAACATAGTGGGAAACCCTCAGCACCTAAGTGGGAACCTTCAGCATCTAAGTGGGAACCCTCTGCACCTAAGTGGGAATCATTGTTAACCAGCTGCAGGTAACCAAGGAGAGACCTATGAAGTCAACACTCAGCAAGCCCTATGGGGACAGTCCTACATTAGCAAGGAAAGTAAGTGAGGAGGATTCAAATAAAAAGCCTCATCTAGTGATAAATTTACAAATATTAATATTTAATATAATAGGAAATATATTGGAGAACAAGCTTGCAGAAGTGTACCTGTTACATAAAAAATTATTTAAGGTAAGCAGTACAATACTAATATATGGTCATTCAGAGAGCACTACACTGGCGCTGTGCAATTGGCAGCCTGAGAGATCTTTTACAGCTCACAAGACATCAGTTCAATATAGAGTGGCAGCTGGGTGCTGAGTGCTAAAATGCTCTCTTCGTTCCAGCACTGCCTGTCGAGTGTAGTGAGCTCCTGCTCAACAGGTATTATAGTTTAGACCAGAGGGAACAAAAAAAAAATGTGTTCAGATAACAAACCATTGAACATTAATGCTGTCATTTACTATAATAGCCATGGACACTGGTGAAGAGGGCAGGGAGGATGTTATTTTACCCTCTGACAATGAAAGAAGGATGAGGTTTTTATTCTACCTACTACTTCCCAGTGAAAGGGGAGTATGCACTAACACTAATGAAAGGAGGTTATTATTGTACCCACTGACACCAGTGAAGGGGAGAGGGGGGTTAATATTGTTCTCTCTGACGCAGTGAATTGGAGGTTATTATTGCTGCTACAGTCACTGACACCAATGAAGGTTGTTTTATTATTGCTACCATTGACAACAGTGCTGAGTGTTACCGCTGCCCCTGACCCCAGCAAGGAGGGTTTATTATTGCTACCCTGAGCTGAATGCCCTTCATCAGAAACCCCTGCACAGATGTGCCTGTGGTGGCACATCACTTCAATATAGGCTGGTAAGAGACAGGGACACAATATCAGCATGCATGTAAGCATACTGACACTATGAAAAAAAGGGACACAATATCAGCATGCATGTAAGCATACTGACACTATGAAAAAAAGGTTGACCCTCCATTTGCTTTGGTAATACAAATGTGGCCCTTAGGCCCTTTTAATTTGGACATCACTGAACTATATATTTATTAATATTATTAAATTATATCATTATATAATGATATAGGTAAGGTAAGCACTGGGTTACCTACCAGACGACCAAAAGCCACACTTCAGGTCTATTTATGTTGTAAGTCTTGTCGTGTGTTTATGTGATCCACATCTGTCTCAGTCTTAGCGCCACCACCATAAATATATGTGTATATACACAGTTGTGCTCATAAGTTTACATATCCTGGCAGAATTTTTGATTTCTTGGCCATTTTTCAGAGAATATGAATGATAACACAAAAACTTTTCTTTCACTCATGGTTAGTGTTTGGCTGAAGCTATTTATTATCAATCAACTGTGTTTATTCTTTTTAAATCATAATGGCAACAGAAACTACCCAAATGACCCTGATCAAAAACCCCAGTTCTTAATACCGTGTATTGCCCTCTTTAACATCAATGATAGCTTGAAATCTTTTGTGGTATTTGTGGATGAGGCTCTTTATCTTCTCTTTTGGGCTGTCTTGCATGAACTACACGTTTGAGATCTCCTCAGAGTGGCTCAATGATATTGAGGTCAGGAGACTGAGATGGCCACTCCAGAACCTTCACTTTATTCTGCTGTAGCCAATGACAAGTCGATGCAGCCTTGTGTTTTGGATCATTATCATCATGTTGGTATGACCAATTACGTCCCATGCGCAGCTTCCTGGCTGATGAATGCAAACGTTCCTCCAGTATTTTTGGATAACATACTGAATTCATCTTGCCATCAATTTTGACCAAATTTCCTGTGCCTTTGTAGATCACACATCCCCAAAACATCAGCAATCCACCTCCGTGTTTCACAGTAGGAATGGTGTACCTTTCATCATAGGCCTTGTTGACTCCTCTTCAAATGTAGCGTTTATGGTTGTGGCCAAAAAGCTAAATTTTGGTCTCATCACTCCAAATGATTTTGTGCCAGAAAGTTTGAGGCTTGTCTCTGTGCTATTTGGCGTATTGTAAGCGGGATACTTTGTGGCACTTGCGTAGTAATGAGTAATGAGTAACTCAACCATGCAGCCCATCTTCAAGTGCCTCCTTATTGTGCATCTTGAAACAGCTACACCACATGTTTTCAGAGAGTCCTGTATTTCACCTGAAGTTATTTGTGGATTTTTCTTTGCATCCCGAACAATTTTCCTGGAAGTTGTGGCTGAAATCT
The DNA here is from genome assembly GCF_042186555.1 of Aquarana catesbeiana. Taxonomy (NCBI): domain Eukaryota; kingdom Metazoa; phylum Chordata; class Amphibia; order Anura; family Ranidae; genus Aquarana; species Aquarana catesbeiana. The sequence goes on along the minus strand of NC_133336.1, from coordinate 99,036,610 downwards.
TAGTTGGTCTACCTGACCGTGGTTTGGTTTCAAAAGAACCCCTCATTTTCCACTTCTTTATTAGAGTTTGAACACTGCTGATTGGCATTCTCAATTCCTTGGATATCTTTTCATATCCCTTTCCTGTTTTATACAGTTTAACTACCTTTTCCCACAGATCCTTTGACAATTCTTTTGCTTTCCCCACGACTCTGAATCCAGAAACGTCAGTGCAGCACTGGATGAAAGATGCAAGGGTCTGTCAGGAGTCCAGAAACACATTGACCTTTTATACACACAAACTAATTATAAGCAAACAGATCACAGGTAAGGATGGTTACCTTTAATAGCCATTCATACCCCTTTGTGTCAACTTGTGTGCATGTTATCAGGCCAAAATCACCAGGGTATGTAAACTTTTGATCAGGGTAATTTGGGTAGTTTCTGTTGTGATTATGATTTTAAAAGATTAAACACAGTTGATTAATAATAAATGGCTTCAGCCAAACACTAACCATGAATTAAAGAAATGTTTTTGTGTTATTCATATTCTCTGAAAAATGGCCAAGAAATCGTAAATTCTTTTTTACATTTTTTATCCATAAGGGTGGAGTCTAGATCCAGACCCCCCCATGCAGAAATCTACTTCTGCAGAGAGAGGCTAGACATAGCTGCAGCAGCTCTGCCTTAGCCTATGTATTGGAAGGATGTATTGTGATGTCACTGCATTAGGGCCCATTCAAACCATTTCTGTATGTTGGGCAGCTTTGCCCTACACATAGGCAAGGCAATTTGCCCTGTGTTCTTTTGTTTCAGTTCACACCAAAATACTGAATTGGTTTGAGCTGAAAAAAGTAAGACAAGATTATTTTTTACACAGTACAGTGTGTTTGTGATGCATTGCAGTGCATACAGTTGAATGAAAAGTATTTTTGTGACATTTCAGTAAAGTTTTAAGAAACAAAAAGGTAAACAGGCTCCTTAACTGCTAAGTGCACACCAGCAGCAGCGCATTATACAGAGCATGCGTGTCCGATGTGTGAATGCATTTTTAAAGTATATTTAAAGCCATTATGTATCTGAAACAAATTCTGCCTAATAGCCCTAATTTAAGCTGTAATCATTGAGCAAAAACCCTTGAAAGTATGTATGTGAATTTTTGCAAAATCGTGAACATTCCCCAAAAGTTCAAATTCCACAATAAAGTCCTTTCATAGAAAATTTGTGATGATGTTTCCCAGATGACGTCATTACGATAAAATCCATTGGGCAGAGCTTAACATTCCCTGGGTGGACTTCTGTGTTGCAAGCTGCAAAAATCTGTATATTTGAAGCCTTTGTCATATGGACTTTAAACTTCTTTATTGATGTCATGATTCTTGTTTATACAAGGGGCTGCTCTTATGCACCATGTGAGTGTATATTTTAAAATAAAATCTGCTACAGTGAGCACTAGGTCTGTTTTTGATTCTATGAGAGCCTGAGCTTGAGGCACTTGTCTGGAAAGGCTTATTTGCTGATCAATCAGAGAAGCTCCATTTTTGGTTATTCCTGATGGCAGGAGCAAGTGGAGAGTGTTTTCTGGTGTTCGATCCATCCAAATATGCTTATCTTGGTCCTGATTGATACAACAGGTGCATATACTTTGTAGTGGGCGTCAGTTTGGAGGTGAGTATATTCCCCTCTGGGAGGTTAGTAGAAGTTGTTCCCTTACTAATGCACATCATCAGGAGATTTTCAAGAAAGGACGTTATTTTGCAATTTGAATTTGGGGACTGTTCACTATTTTACAGAAATGCATTTTGAGTTTCCACTTCAAATGTATCAGTTGTTTCATGTTTAAAAACCTTTGAGAAAGCCCACTGGGCGCAACGCAATGGGTGGTGACGTCATCATGTTGGGTGGAGTATGAACGCCTTATTTAATAGTGTCACGTGATATGCTTCTTACCTTCTTCTGTGAGTGCTATTCTTATTTTATAATAAAAAAGGATGAACGATCTACCCTATTGGGTCTTCTACCTACTTCCTATATACTGTATGTATCTTCTAGTACTGAGCATTTGGTGATCGGGATATCGAATGGAGCAGTGTTCCCTGTATTAATGAAGTGCATTTAACCTCCTGTAGTATAGTGAGGTCCTACAGAGAAGGTGAGAGGACACCCATGAGGTGGGGGGAAGGGCACTGTGATGTGTTTGTTGAGGTGAAGATCATCTTGTGAGAAGATATTTATATACTCCTTTTGGGACTACGCATTCACTGGATGGTATATAGGACTCTTATACCAACTTTTTATCACATTTACTCTATATTATTTGGATATTATATATATTTATTTTTATCCCATTTTTGTATGATTATTGATAACTATTATGCATTAATATATAAGGTTGGAAATTGTTTATGATTATTTGAAGTTGCAAGGTAGCGCTGCACTACTTAAGGGTTTTATATACAGTATGTATCGTTGCATTTTAGCACAGGTTGGTGTATGCAATTTTTGGTGATATCTGCTTCCTTTATTATCTGATATTACTATATAGTTTATTTTGTATATGATTTAGATTATTTTGGTTTGAGTACCCCCTGTAGGAATTATTTTGTCGATAAGCGTGTTTTTTGTTTTGTTTTTGTTTTTTGGGGTATATGTTTCATGTTTATATTGTAGATCATGATTCTTTATCGTTTATAATCAGTGAAGCACAAATTCACATACGTTGTACATCTTCACCGAAATATTTGAGAAGTATTAACTTGTTAAAATAATTTTCTAAAGCAATTTTCATTATTTTTAAAGAATGCCTGGTGAACCTGGCATAAGCAGGCATTTCCAGTTACAGCGTAACATTCTGTTTATGCCTCCTAATTATATTACTGTGTTGTCATCCTGTCACACGCTTTCCCGTTGGAGACTACAGTACAAGCGACCATGTCGATGCACATTGCACAAACATGTTCCTCTGTTCTTACCAGGAAAAATGCCTTGTAGTCACCACTGGAGTGCATGTATGTAGACAGGAAATTTCTGCAAAAAGACTGCAGAAGATCAGAAGAGCTGACTTGCAAAAAATAAGAAAAAAAGGTGAAAATAATAATGTATTTATTGAAAAAAAGCAATTGTTTATTTGTTTATTGTATACAGTGCTTTAGTAAACTAAATGTAATTCAGTTAGGGTTTAAGTGTACTCTAAGTACAAGGCTCTGTCTACTTCACATATAACTGACTAATAAGAACCACTACCGTTTCTATTTTTTTTTTTTTTTTTTTTAAAGAAAAAAAAAACATAAAACAAGCGCTAAATATTTGTTATAGGAAAGATTAAGAGGTTTAATATTTTAAATCTATTTTCAGCTCTGTTGTCGGTAACATGATGTTGACCCAGGAGTGAATGATTAAATGTCATCCGAGGGATTGATAATGCACTCCAAATATGGATATTTTTAATGTGCTGCAGTTTCACAAAACTAAAACAATATCTGCTTAAAAATGAAAAATGTATAATGTACAATAGTACTGTAATTTGTTTAAAATGACGTACACAAATAGAACCCAGGCTGCAACACTAAACCTTTTTTTTTTTTTTTTTTTAAATAAACTGTAAAAAAAATTATTCTTTACAGTTATTAGATTTTATTGGTTTTGGTAATAAGAATATCTTACCTAATTGAGCTTCATGCTATTTGAGGATATTGGCATGCTAGCCACCAGGGAAAAGATAATGCATGACATTTAAAGAATGTTCCTCTCATAAAGAATGCAGATGAATTTATCTTTGCTCTATACTCTATGTTCTTGGTGGTTTTATTAATTAAGTAGGTCCAGGTCTTTTATTGCACAGCTGAGGAATGATTAGAGAAAATAGTCAGGTACTTTGAGGAATTTCTTGATGCTTTACACTGACCTCCCACTTGATCAGGCCACCAAACATGATTATTACCCGCACTCATCTAGTCTAGCAAGTCTACAATCTACTTATTTATGTGACTTTCTAGGAATTGGCAATGGTTTATTATCAGCTGCATGGTGCTTTCTAATTCAGCAAAGGAAGGCTGATGAACCTTGTCTGAACAAAAAGAAGCACCAGCATGTCTAAAAAATCTAGCTTAACCTGTCATGAGAGAAATATCTATGCTTTCAATCCCATCAAGATAGAGCCTTTGCCAGCGACTGTCGGGATGGTGCCTTCACCAGTGTAGACTCTTTTACCACACTGCACAGGGTACATAACGTAGATGTACCTGAAATGTGTTGGCCAACAGCAGGTTCCCAGGAAGCACACAGGAACTGGAAAGAGTTGGAAAATGGAACGGTAGAATGTAGCCCTTCCTAGATCAGCACCTCGCCAAGGAGCTTGAGGATTATCCCAAGGATGTGCAGGTGAAGCAAGATCCCCCAAGGCGAAAAGTCTAAGGGCTCATTTACACTTGCTTTGACTTCAACACACATTAAAGTATCTACTACTTCAGCATGCTTTTTTGATGTGCTTTTGATGCTTCTGCGATGCTTTAATGATGCGTCAATGATGCTTCGGTGGTGGCCGAAGCATCATCGAAGCACCACCAAAGCATCGCAGATGCATCAAAAACACATAAAGAAAGCATGTTGAAGTGGTAGGCTCTTTAATGTGTGTTAAAGTAGCAGTGTAAATGAACCCTCAGGGTCATCTCATTTGCACCAGGGACCCCTTTATGAGGATTTGGACTTGGCACCCCTGTGTTCAGTTTGCAAGGTATATAGATCACAATTTTACTATATAGAATCAGACCTGAGCAGACAGGAATACTGTGAATCACACCAAATCAGTCAGTAACCAGAGCACTGAACAGAGATCAGACCAAGCACATAACCAGAAACAAGCAAAGGTCAAGGCAGGTAGCGGACACGGATCACCAGGCTTCAAAGCCTGTACATGGACATTAAATAATAAGGGTAAAGGCAAAGGTTACTAGCAGAACCCACTGCAGAGAAACAGGGCATGGCAGCTAACTACAAGAAGCATTTCTTCGTCAGTGAGCTGAGAGCTGCACCGGGTTTAAATTGTCTGCATGGGAGGGAAGCACTACACTGACTGGCAACAGGCAGAGGAGGGCGGCTTTGCTGATTGGCCATTTTTTTACACCCCAGGTAAAACCTAGAAGTGTGAGCGGCTATGAGCCATAGAGCCAGATGTGATACTGGAACGCAGGCGAAAGGGCAAGTGCATTGTGGGAATAGTGCTGGCACAGACATATTCTGAACTGCAACTTTCTTTGCTCACATGCTGATCCTCCAAACTCACTACTTCGTTGTCAGCAACCCAAAACACAAGGCTCCTGGAACCAAGAACTGGAGTGAATAGTGTAGCTACCCAGTGTTTGACTTATAAGTAAAGTTAACAACTTCACTTTACTTATTACCTACCCCCTAAAACAAACTTAGCCCTTAACCTGTCAGTCAACACCCAAACCAAACCACTTAAAGTATGTATTATATTGCAGCTTACCATTTCTTAGATGGGATGGCTGCACTCATTTTTTTCTATTCTCACCTGGTGGTCTGGCCAGGAAATCAGTTGTTTTTCAAAACAAGCTCTCCAGCAGTAAGTATCAGTTACAGAGATGAGAGAAACCATTTAACACACAGGGGTGCCTGTGTGGTAAGTTTTCATTTATTTATGTAAAACCTTTTTTCCTGAAAGAAAAAAAAAAAACGCAGGAAAAAAAATATACAGTAAAGCATGCTTTACTGTATATACAGACTGATTTTACTCCCACTCACTACCACCAGAATAATCTTTTTAAATTTGTTTGAAAATATAGAGCACAAGAGTATAGCACGGAAGTATAGATGTAGAACCCTGTAGTTTTGGCAGGGAGCTCTTCACAAATTTACTTGCCAGTAGTATTTACCCTGGTTGATTGATAGAGATCTATTGATTTCTCCCTAAGTTTGGCCTTGTTGCACTTTTCTCTTCTAACACTATATGGCCGGGTCCTTGGTGGTACTAAATATGAGAAGGTCAGGTTAAGGGTATATGGGGTATCTCAGCCAATGGACAGGGGTTTTCTTGAATCCCTTGGCCTTCTGGGAGAGCCTATATATTCAGGTGGATTCAGGTGATCTATGTTCTGTGCCACCTAGACGGCTGTCTGGGTGGACGTGTGTCGTGTGCCCCGGGCTCCTAGGCTGTGTGAGGGCCTATCCAGAAGTAAGAGAGCATTGCAGGGTTGGGACTGCGGCTTGCAGTCCAACCAGAAGTGATGGTTCTGCCGGCCGGAGAACCTGTCAGTGATTGGAGGTAGAAGGGAAGCTGTCACCACAAAGGGGCCAACCACCTTATTACCAGGGACCACAGTGAGTAACTGAAGCCAGTACCGGAGCAACATTCTCACCGAACGGGCACGGTGGAGAATCTTCAGGCGGTGATCAAGTCAGGGAACCAACCAGCGGAGGTGATGCTTGCATAGCAGCCTTTTGTGTCAAGCTAGGGACTGAGTCGGTCAGGAGGGGTGAAGCTTGAGAAGTATCTGGAGTGCCAAGCTAGGGACCCAGCAAGGAAGCGGGGGTGACGCTTGAGGAGGATACCACCGCAAAGATTGGAGGAGCTCAAGGGATTCCGAGTCAGTGAATCAGAGGGTCTAGTAAGAGACCGGGAGCTCAGTGTTGAAGAACTACAAGAGGCAGTTGTAGTGGGGCTGAAGGAACTGTTACGTTTGAGTTAGGGACTGTTAAAGACTGTTGCCATAGGAGACAGCATTCCTGCATGTGCAGATGTGGCACCTTGCTGGGGCCTTTCCCTGCATGGCTCTCCTCCTATTGAAGTCTCAGAGTCTGCCAATTGAATTTACAACTACTTAAGGGTATACCCTCTTTCCCCCAAAAATACAAAAAGGACTGCTAAGAGAAATTAAACCTCTTTTACATCCAAGAAGTGTCTGGCGCCCAATAACTTTGTCCGCCTTGCACCCACTATGCCTCACAACCCACCACATACAGAGGGATGTCAGCTATCTTTGGCCTAGAAAGTTCTCATTAGACTGGACGAGGCCAGAGACCTTGCTACATAGACAAGACAGCAAAATTTAGTGGGCATCCCATGGATACACAATGGTGAAATTTCTCTCTGCTTTTTGACAATTCTGACAACACTACATGTTAGCCAATTACTGGCCAACTAGAAAGTAATATCCAGGAAATCATGATATTAGCTCTTTTCCAATACATATTAAAAAGAAGAAGAGTTACAATAAGGTAAATGCAAGTAAAGATCATTTTTTATGCACACTTTCAAGCATTTTTATATGCCCAGTGTCTTGCATGCAAGTCAGTGCACATAGGCTGCAGACTTTTGAATATACTGCAGGATTGTGACTGTAACTGCTAAAATTCAACTCCATCAAAAATCTTTGCCTCCTTTTTTAAATTGATGTCTGTGTACCTGTAAAGAACATTTCTCTTCACATCCTGTCCCACACTAGAGGTAAGAGAAATTTCTACAATGGTTATACAAACAGCTGACAGGAATTCTAACCCTTTCCCACACTAGTATAAAAATGTGCTTTTATTGCTCTCTGTGTCCATGTTAGAGAAATTTCCCTAACTTTTTGTCCTTCTGTAGGTTTTTTTTTTTGAAAAATGTTTATTGGGTTTTACAGCATACAATAGTATACAACTGAGTATAACAATGGCTATCAAGCATTTACAATCAAAATCTTTAGACAACAAGAAATTCTTGTATCAAATAAAATAAAATAAAGAAAGGGGGGGAGGGTAGAGAAAGGGGAGGTCAAGGAAATTCACATTTACCATCTTGTCAACACTATTGAGCATAACTTCGCTCGGAACATGGAATCTTAACATCTAAATACCTTCAGGAGTGGAGGCAGCGTCTGTATATACCTGGCTGGGCATGAGATATATTGGTCAGGAAATATTAATTAACCTGAGTAATCTTACTATGAAAAGGAGAAAATAATAAATGTGGAAGAGTGGATGTTAAGGAGCAAAGTGGATTTGTGGGTATCTTACGGCGGCTTAAAGGTAAAGGAATCCGGGGTGGGGGGTATTTTGAGGCAACCAAGTGAGTTGGTGAGATCTCTTGTTAAGTACCATTTCGTGAATGGGTACATTATATCCATTAGTGCCTGTGGAGCAAATGTAGTTCGATGTATTTTCTCCATCTCTTAAAAAAACGTGAAGTTGATCGAAAATTAAGGGTGATGGTATCTAGTCTCTCCAGATGGAAGAGTGAGGCCAAGGCTTTTTTAAACACTGGTAGAGTAGGTGGAATCGCTGAGATCCAGTGAGACATAATAGTTCTGCGAGCCACTAGAAGACACAGGTGAGCCCATTGTGGAATATTTTGCGATGAGGGTGAAGGGGGTATACTAAACAGGCAGAAGAGACAGTCCTTAGTCAACTGGGTTTTGTGGACCTCGTTAATGTATGTTATCATCTTATTCCAATAAGTATCAATCTTGGTACAGTCCCAGAGACGATGTAGCAAGGTGGGGCGAGGTAGGGTACACCAGGAACATTGCGCTTGGGTGGGGTCCGCCTTGTTGAAGCGAAATGGAAAATAGGCCCTGTGAATAATCTTGAATTGTGTTTCCCTCCATGTTTCGGAAGTGGTAAGATTGCGGATAGTTTTGTATCCCTCAAGGATCTTTTCTGGCAGAGTCTCGTCTCCCAATATATGTGACCATTTTTGAAAAGGTTTGGGACCATATTTTCGTGTTTGATGTTATATGAGACAGGAGTAAATATTAGAGATAGAGTAATTATTGCTTTTAAGAAGAGTGTCAATACAGGATGTTTCGAGTGGATTGGAGTTAGGACCAGAACATGATTTGAGATAATTAATGAGTTGGTGATGGAAAAAAACATGAGTTGGTGGTAGTGAGTATTCCCGCATCAGGGTTTGAAAGGGTTTAAATTCGCCAGGCTTGTTGAGATAAAAGGACGAGACAGTAGTAAGACCTTTAAGTTTCCATTGGCCAAAAGCTTTATGGATGATAGATGGAAGGAACATAGGGTTGCCTTGGATTTTGAGGATGCTGGATGGCAGTTTAAGCAGCTTTCTTACTTCTCTCCAGGCAATGACTGTATCCTTAATAAGTACACTAGTTTTGAGGTGGGGGGGTAAAGCATTGGGATTGGAGTGGAGGATGCCCGAAAGGTCATATGGGTACACCATAGCCTCTTCTAGGGAGAGGTTAGAATATTTAGAACCTCCAGTTAACCAATCTAGGCCCTGCCTAAGTAAACACGCCAGGTTGTAGAAACGCATGTTGGGCAGTCCCGCTCCGCCCTCGCCCTTCGGGAGACACAGTTTCTGCAGCGCTATGCGGGGTTTCTTGCGGGACCATATGAAAGCAGTTAGGGCTTTCTGAAGTTTTTGGATATCCGAGTGTTTTAGTAAAAGAGGTATGGTCTGCATTGGGTAAAGCAAGCGTGCAAAAGATACCATTTTAAAAAGGTGGCATCTCCCAAACAGTGAGAGAGGTAGGGTCCCCCAAGCCTCCAACTCCTTTACAATTTTGGTTATTAAAGGGGGGTAGTTTAGTGAATATATAGAGGATGGTTCATGCCCTTTTTTGATACCTAGGTATGTGATATGTTGGTTGGCTATGGCTAGCGGTGATAGGTGTTTCCATTTAATGGAAAGATGGGGATGTAATGGTAGGATCTCACTCTTGTCAAAATTAATTCTGAATCCCGAGCAAAGTCTGAAGTCTGTGAAAAGTTGTTTGAGTCTGTCAAAGTCTGCTACGGGGTCAGTGGAGAATAATAGTATGTCATCTGCAAACAGTGCCAAGCGGAGAGTGTGGTTATTTAGAGTGATGCCACTAATTCCATCAACTGAGTTTAATATTCTAGATAGGGGTTCGATCGCCAAGTTGAACAAGAGTGGGGACAGGGGGCAACCCTGTCTCGTTCCTTTTGTTAATGGGATCGTGTCAGAAATAAAATCAGGGGTGACAAGACGTGCGGTAGGGGATGCGTACATTTGTAGAAGAAATCGCATAATTTGGCCTGAAAATCCAAACTGTGTCATCACTCTAAAAAGCCAGGAGAAACTGATATTGTCAAAGGCTTTTTCCGCGTCTAGGGACATAATGGCAACGTCTTGGTCAGGGTGAGTTTTAGCATATTCCAGAGCCATTAATACTTTGCGAATGTTTAGGGTAGCTGATCTCCCCGAAACAAAGCCAGATTGGGCTGGGTGTAATAAAGATGGTAGTAGGAGAGCTAGACGCGACGCAATTATTTTGGATAGGATTTTGACATCGACGTTAATTAACGAAATCGGTCGGTAAGATCCCGGTAGGAGGGGATCTTTCCCTTTCTTAGAAATCAGTTTGATGTGGGCCTGTGTCCCCATAGGAAGATAGGGCCCTCCGTCCCACATGGCTGCGTATACATGTTTTAAGGTATCGGGAATAAATTCCCGGGTAATTTTATAAAATTCTGCAATGTATCCGTCGGGTCCTGGGGCTTTGGCCGAGGCCATGGATTTAATCGTAAGTCGGATGTCATCTACAGTGATGGGGACATTAAGTGTCTCCAATTGTGTGTGGTGAAGTTTAGGTAAGCGTATTTTGTCAAGCAGAGAGTCAGTAGTAGGTAGGTCAGTCGGGTCAGCTTTATATAGATTAGTGTAGTACTCCGCAAGTAAGTTGCTAATCTCAGTGGGAGAGGTGACTAGAGAGCCTGTCGCATCTCTAAGAGCAGAGATACGGGTAGGATGTCTAGGTCCTGAGCACAACTTGGCCAGGAGCCTGCCAGCCTTGTTGCCGAATCTATGGAAATGTAACTTAGAGTACGACGTTTTGGCCACTTCATGTTGTTCTGTCCAAAGGTCAAAGGTGCTTTTAGCCTGTCTCCATTCTTGTATGTTGTCTATGGTACGGTTTAACGTGAGCCGTTCATGAGCCAAGCGTAGAGCTTCGCTTGACTGACTATACTGTTGTCTGGTTCGTTTTTTAAACTGGGCGGTGTATGAAATTATTTTACCCCGTAAGAAGGCCTTACCCGCTTCCCAAAAGAGGTTAGGGTCAGTGATGTGGGCCCCATTAGTGGATATGTAGTCCTCCCAGGCACCATATAGTGTATGTTGGAAGTCTTCATTATCTGCTAGATAAGAGGGGAAGCGCCAAGTAGGGGAGGGGGATGTACGAGTCGTTTGGGATAGGTGTACAACGATAGGGCTGTGGTCTGAGATCACTGCGTCTTGTATGTCTGGGGCATTAATTGAGGAGATTATAGCTGGGGAGGCAAAAAAGTAATCTATTCGTGAAAACGTATTGTGTGGGGGCGAAAAAAAAGTGTATTCCCGATCCGTCGGGTGCATTAATCGCCATACGTCCACAAATTGCATGGAGGCGACGAATTGTGCCAGGAGAGTAGATGCAGATAATGGGGGGATATGTGTATGTGGTCTATGTGTTGAGGGGCCTGTGCGGTCAGACAGCGTGGACATGACTGAATTAAAATCCCCACCCATCAAGTGTAGTGTCTCCGGGGTAGTTAGCACCCATTTCACCAACTCCTGGAAGAAGGAGGCGTCAGGCGAGTTAGGGGCATAGATGTTGGTGAGTGCCACAGATTTATCATCTAGAGTCAGATGCAGGGTTATTTTCCTGCCTTCCGAGTCAACTGTAATGTCTCTAACAGTGTGTTGTAGATTTTTGTGCAGAAGGATAGCGACACCCGCTTTACGGCCTACTGCCGGTGAACCATAGACAGAACCCACCCACATTTTACGGAGACGTTGCAGATCGTCTGCGGCCAGATGTGTCTCCTGGAGTAGAGCCACATCAGTCCGGAGACGCCGCAGGTGTCTGAGGATGGACATGCGTTTGTTTGGAGAACGCAGCCCTTAACATTCCACGAAACAAACTTTAGGTGACTCCCATCCGTAGATTGTGACATGACTGGTAATTAAAAGTGTTTTGATTTAGGGGTTTGTAAAGGAACCCCTTGGTGGGTATAGTATCTATCTTTTGGGAGTCACCAAAGTGCCGCAGAACTCTTGAAGACATATGAACTAGGTTGGCAAACATGAATTTCAACTTATCTAAGCAACAGTAAGTTATAAACATTAACAAGGCAGAGTATTGGGTAAGGAAAAACAGAACGTGCAATGTGGACTTCTCTTTTTTCCACATGAGGTTCACCTATCTAACATAGCTCCCGCCAGCTACTAGCTCCTCACGTAGGGGCAGGGTACGGGCTACAGGGGGTGGGGGGAGGGAGGGGGTGAGGGGAAGGAGTAGGGGAATGGGAAGGGGGGGAAGTGGGTATAGGATATGAGGGGAGGGTAGTCTGGGGGGGATTACCATGAGGAAGCAGTGGCGATTTAAACAAGCAAATAATAAGGTAGGCTAAGGACAGGGGAAGGCCCCTCTCCAGAGACTAAGCTAAACAAGTACAAACTATACAAACATTACAGGTGCCCCTGAAGAGGAAGGTCCCCCAGATAGTGGGAGGCCACCCCAGTTACTAGGATGCAGGACCATACAACTATAAGTGTAAAACTTTTAGCAACAGGCTGGTAAAGGTAGTGCTCCATAAAGAGCAGGCATGGTAATTCTGAGGGGCAAGGAGAGTACCTATGCCCCAAAGGCCAAAAGAAAAACAAGGGAGGGTAATACTACCCGTTAGTAGATGTAAAGGTGAGAAGGGTGGTGCTGTGGAGTCCTTCAGCGATTCCCAGAGCGGTCCTCTTGGTTGGTGAAACGACTGCGTTTGTATGGAGGTTTGGTCGGGCTTCAGGGATGCTTAGGAGGTGCATTTGCGTAGGGTGAAGACAATGACGGTGAGCCCTCTGTAGCGGTACTGTGTTCCATTTCGGTACTTCTATTGGCTAAGTAGGTTTTCGCCTCTTCAGGTGAGTTAAAGGTGAGTTGTTCCCCTTCAGGAGTTTGCACGCGGAGGACAGCTGGATAAGCTAAGGAGAATCGGATTTGATTATGATGCAGAGTGGAGCATATCGAGGAGAACGCTTTGCGTTGTTTCATTACCTCTATGGAATAGTCCGCAAAGAGCAGTAGTTTTGCGCCATCCACCACTAGTGAGTGCGTGCGATGAAATTTTTGCATTATAGCGTTTTTGTCAGCATAGTTCAAGTATTTCACTATTACATGGCGAGGTTTAGCGCGCGTGTCTGAGTATTGACCCATACGGTGCGCACGCTCAACAGTGCAGGGTATGCGGAGGCCCAGTTGCTCTGGGATGGTTTTTGCGCATATATTTGTAAGGTGGGAGGCTGGGATCGATTCTGGCAAGCCGATTATGCGCAAGTTGTTTCTTCTTGAACGATTTTCCAAATCGTCCAGCTTGTCCCATATGTCCTTGTGTGAAGCATTGATGCGTGCAAGTTCTGCAGATGATGCTGTGCAGTCATCTTCAAGTAAGGATATCCGCTCCTCCACCTGGGTGATGCGTTGGGCCTGAGCCTGGAGCTCTATATGCAGGTGCTCCAGCCCTCTGTGTACTGCTGCGTCCACAGTGGCTGTCAGGGATGGTCCCAGTAGTGTCACCACAGCCTGGGCAATGTTGGCAGGGGATGTGGGATCCGTTCCTGTCACAGCAGAAGCAGGGGGAGGCTGTGGCTGCATCTGAGGCAGCTCTGCTGTGCCCGGAGCGGCCACCATCTTGGCTGTGTCGGCCGCTGTGTCTCCCGCCGGAGGTGCCGTGGAGGAGGACAGCGCCCGTGCATAGGATTGCTCCACAAAGCGATCCATGTCTGCCTGGTGAGGAGCGGAGGTGATAGGGGTTCCCCCCAGAGCTGTGGCTGGGTTATATGCTGGTTTGGTGAGGAGCTGTGCGGGAGCTGAAGCCGCTCACCTCCTCCTCATGTGGCGCCGGAACCGGAAGCCCTTCTGTAGGTTTTAACCCCTTGTCTTTCAAGGTAAATGTCTTGGTATTCAATCGGTTAAAATAAACCATGGCTGCTGCAACTGTGTGCATGGTATTGATTTTTTTCAACCGCTGATCGACTTTCCAGTAAAAGTGGTCACTTTTAAGATACCAGAAATGTGACGCACCCCCTCCCTCCCACTACTGATGCCCACAGTGGATCCGGGGCTCTCTATTCAGCAGAACTGAGAGCAGGAGGAGCTTGTGGAACATCCATTCCCTGATCTCCTCTGTGATTAATGAACATGGAAGCTATGTGTAATATGTAATTTCTGGGTTCAGAACTGTCATTTTCCGGCTACGGTAGCCGGGGAAGCAGATGACTAAACATGATCTGTGCTTGATTAGCAGCAGTGGAGGGTAAGGGAGATGTTAACCTCTGATTTCTCCATAAAGAAGACCTGTCACCTGCCCCTGCTAATATGGGAAGGGGGGCGTGGCCCCATTGTGAAATAAAAGATCATTTAAAAAAGTGTTAAAGAATAATATTAAAATAAACGTAAAGTAGAACTATAGGCAAAACTTTTTTCACTTTGGATAGAGCAATGGAGGGTTATAATGTCAATTTTTTTGTTCACTATCTGTGTCCCATTTAGGAGATTGCCATTCTCTGCCTTCCTAGCCAAACAGGAAGTGAGAGGAAATCCCTGCAAATTAAGAGAATCCCCTGGGGACCCCCAGGTGACCAGAACTGGTTTCTCTATTGGAAGATTTCCCTCTATTTTCTGGAGACAACCCAACCTGAAACATGAAGAAAGGTTGAAAAATACTGCTCTAAATTGATAAATCTGTAAAGAATGTTAAAGCATAGCCTATGGACAAAATTGGGTACTATCAGGGCTTTTTTCTCAGACAATAGGCACAGGAACTCCCCCTTTCCGAGTCACTCCTTTTCTCCGCCCCTACCCACCTCTCAGTACTGACAATATACAACCCCTGGCAAAAATTATGGAATCGCCAGTCCCTGAGGATGTTCCTTCAGTTGTTTATTGTTGTAGAAAAAAAAGCAGATAACAGACATGGCCAAAAACTAAAGGCATTTCAAATGGCAACTTTCTGGCTTTAAGAAACACTAACAGTTAGATTTATAGAACAAGCACAGGGAATAAATTATGGAATCACTCAATTCTGAGGAAAAAATTATAGAATCACCCTGTAAATTTTCATTACAAACACTAACACCTGCATCAGATTAAATCTGCTTGTTAGTATGTAGGTAAAAAGGAGTGATCACACCTTGGAGAGCTGTTGCAACAAGTGGACTGACATGAAGCATGGCTCCAACACCAGAGATGTCAATTGAAAAAAGGAGAGGATTATCAAACTCCTTAAAGAGGGTAAATCATCACGCAGTGTTGCAAAAGATGTTGGTTGCTCACAGTCGGCTGTGTCTAAAACATGGACCAAATACAAACAACATGGGAAGGTGGTTAAAGGCAAGCATACTGGTAGACCAAGGAAGACATCAAAGCGTCAAGCCAGAAAACTTAAAGCAATATGCCTTGAAAACAGAAAATGTACAACAAAACAAATGAGGAACAAATGGGAGGAAACTGGAGTCAACATCTGTGACCGAACTGTAAGAAACCACCTAAAGGAAATGGGATTTACATACAGAAAAGCTAAAAGAAAGCCATCTCTAACACCTAAACACAAAAAAACAAGGTTACAATGGGCTAAGGAAAGGCAATCGTGGACTGTGAATGATTGGATTTCTGTCTTGACGCTTTGATGTCTTCCTTGGTCTACCAGGTTTTCCCGCTGAAAAAAAGCGAGTATGGCTTCACATATCATTCAATTAAATATGGTAAGGAAGTACCATCATCCAGATTAACATATATAATTGGGGAGGGTGGGGATGTGGGGGTAGTTGCCAAGGCTAACCCATATACATAGACATCCAAAGAAATTGAATGGACTTTCTTGGTACTGATATGACAACAAGATTAATTTGATAAAATACACATTTTATTCTATAACAATGTACAAACAATATATTAAAAAAAGGGGAATGTATACGGGGGGGACACAGGGAACTGGATATAGGGGAGATAAGGAAGGGAGAAAAGGTAGGAAAGAGTAGAAGAAAAGAAAAAGAGTAAGACCGATACCCAAGGGGGAAAGGAAAAGTAGAGACGCCACAGAGATTAAGATAGAAAAATAACACCACACAGCATACTAAATAGGAATCTCACCAAACTGGATTATGTTAATAAAGGAAATTGCTGGGGCTGAGTGTTATAAAAGGCGGAAGGGCTTGAATACAAAGGTTCATCGCCCTGGGTAGCTATCCAGTTAAGCAGGAGCCACTGAATATTATAGACATAAATAACTGGTCAGTGTACAGGTCCCTTCAATGGAGAAGCTGGCTGCAGGGGAAACAAACGGGGATGGCTAGATGTGAGGGCGGTCAAAAGGCAAGGGAGGGAGGGGAGAGGAATGGGGATAGAAATAGGGGACAAAGGGAACTGGAGAGCACTAAATGGGAATACCAGCTGGGACACTGCATTGACAGGGTAGCAGCTTACCTTAGGAAACTTCCGCCCGTACAACGGCCCCGTATGAAGAGATGCTGCCGCTCGTCTAACGGTCCGAAGGAACTGCTATAAGAGCTCCCCAACCCTGCGAACGGCGTGCACTGACGTTCACGGGGTTGGGGAGCTTTTATAGCGGCCCTTTCAGACCGTTAGACGAGCGACAGCATCTCTTCATGCGGGGCTCTTTCCTACTTTTTCTCCCTTCCTTATCTCCCCTATCTCCAGTTCCCTGTGTTCCCCCCTTCCCCCATCCCTGCCCTTCCCCCCCCCTCCCTTGTCCCCCCCCTCCTGCCCCCCCCCTCCTCTCCCACCCCTTTTCCCCTTGTCATCCCCTTTCCCCCCTTCCCTCCCTCCCTTCCCTCCCTCTTCCCCCCTCCTTTTCCTTCTCCTGTTTTCCTCTCCCTTCCCTTTCTTCTTTCTTCCTTTCTTTTCTTTGACCACATATGCACAATTTATTGGTTTCCTTATTACCACATCTTATCACTGATTAGTACCTTCATGTTCATTTTCATGTTCATTATTATTTATAATCTATATCCTGTATATTGATGTTGATTATCCATCATTCTAACTAGAGATGGTCTTTTGCACTCCCCCTTGTCCGCCGTGGGGGGGAATTTTTGGGATTCTGTCGTTAGCCGCGTCCTGGTCCATCAGCGTGAGCAGATCCTCTTGCACTTATATATTTTTTGTCATGCCTTGCAATTGTTGTTTCTCCTTGCATTGTTCTTAATATATTGTTTTCCCATAGACCATCTATCCTCCTGAAGAAGCGGTTATACCGCAAAATCGGTAGAGGAATATCTATACCCCACCTCAACAGAAACTGTACCGGGGAAACCTACTATTAGTTAGTTTTCTGTGGTGTATATTATATTTTATATTTTGTTTTGTATACATTCCCCTTCTTTTAATATATTGTTTGTACATTGTTACAGAATAAAATGTGTATTTTATCAAATAATCTTGTTGTCATATCAATACCGAGAAAGTCCATTCAATTTCTTTGGGTGTCTATGTGTATGGGTTAGCCTTGGTAACTACCCCCACATCCCCACCCTCCCCAATTATAAGTGGACAGTCAGAGATAATGTACAGGGATGCAGGATAGTGCACAGTCAGAGATAAGGTACAGGGATGCAGGACAGTGGAAAGTCAGAGATAAGGTACAGGGATGCAGGATAGTGCACAGTCAGAGATATGATACAGAGTTATTCTTTTTTGCCCTTGTGTATATCTTAAAATAATTAGAGGACAGAGAAACTGCTATAATATGTATAATATTAAATTTCAAACTCTCATAAAATTACTGGAAAATTATCTTTCAAGTGATCTCTAAGAATGTCAATATCAGATTAATGATAAAATATATGTTTAATTATCTCTTTGTCCTCATGAATCTTTGTAGATACTGGGGTTTCCAAAAGATGTTTGCTGCCATATATGGTTCACTACTAAAAGATTAGAAACACTCCTTCAATCATTATGCAAATCTTCCAAAACCCATTATGCAAATCACATAACATAATGTCACTACCTCCGCTCCATTCATTCCTAATTACAATTTTTAAAGGATGATTAAATTCCTGAGATATCTAAAATCAAGAGGTATGCTTGAAAGCTTCACGTCTGCCCAAACAGGTGCATATTTGAGAACAGGGATGTACAAGCACACTGATTAAAAGAGATAAATGAATAAAATAAAGAACCTGGTATCTGAACCAGTTATCATTAATTTGCTTACCAAAAGCAAATGTAACAATAACAACCAAGAAGCCCAAGAGTAATGCTATCATTCCCCCATGATGTAGTACAAAGTGGTTAATTGATACCACCAAGCTCCAGTTGACTGATTTGCTCTGTTCTCCTAATTGCTCCCTAATCCACAGCATAGCTTTTATTAACTGGAAATCCTTCTAATTGGTGGGATGTGACCAGTGGCAGAGTTTTCCCACATCAGATCCCTACTGATGAAATATATGCATGGTGGCCATTTTTATTTTTCCCGTCGCCAGTGATGGCGCTGGGAATGATGTAAAACAAACCCAAAGAAAATTCCCAGCTCAACTTGCCAGCCAGTCTGCAACCAACTGAATTAGCCTATCTCAAAGTCTACATTAAAAACCGAGGTTTAGTTTGCACACATTTGCAAATACATGCGTAAGCTTCAGAAGTGCGACAAGGCACCCCAGTATTATCTGTAGTCCTAACTCTATACATTCTTGAGAGCCTCCATAGTAGAAGCACATGCATAATAATGGATAGGCAGAGGGTAGGTGAGCTGTGCCCACCCCTCCTTAAAGGCATGGGTACCCAGTTCGCCCCTGTGCCTTTAAGGGGGGTGGGCTCCTTCCAGGCTCACCTGCCCTCTACCTATCCATTATAATGCATATGCTTCTACTATGGAGGCTTTAAAAAATGTATAGCGTTTGGACTGAAGATAATACTGGGATGCCTTGTTGTGGCTTCTGCAGCTTACGCATGTATTTGAAAATGTTTGCAAACTAAATCCCTGTTTTTACTGCAAACTGTTATGCCGCGTACACACGTTCGGAATTTCCGACAACAAATGTTCGCTGTGAGCTTGTTGTCGGAAATTCTGACCGTGTG
Organism: Aquarana catesbeiana; assembly: GCF_042186555.1. Taxonomy (NCBI): domain Eukaryota; kingdom Metazoa; phylum Chordata; class Amphibia; order Anura; family Ranidae; genus Aquarana; species Aquarana catesbeiana. Next base: position 99,017,579 of record NC_133336.1, on the reverse strand, counting down.
TAGGCTCCATCTGACATTTGTTGTCGGAATTTCGGACAAATAAAATTTGAGAGCTGGTTCTCAAATTTTCCGATAACAAAATCCGTTGTCGGAAATTCCGATCGTGTGTACACAATTCTAACGCACAAAATTCCACGCATGCTCAGAATTAAGCAGAAGAGCCTCACTGGCTATTGAACTTAATTTCTCTCGGCTCGTAGTACGTGTTGTACGTCACCGCGTTCTTGACGTTCGGAATTACTGATAACATTTGTGCGATTGTGTGTATGCAAGACAAGTTTGAGCCAACAACCGTCAGAAATAAATCCAGGATTTTGTTGTCGGAATGTCCGATTGTGTGTACGCGGCATTAGACAGGATAATTTGGTTGGCTACAGGTTTGCTAACAAGTTGAGCTGGGAATTTTCTTTGTTTTTTTTACATGCGTTTCCTTTCCATGTGCTCCCTGCTGTGAAGGACAGTTATAGGCGGGGGCAGTGGCCATTTGTTTGTACGATTGAAATGATGGTCTTGTGCAGTCAATTGTTGGACTATTTTAGAGGGGTGGGAGACATGGAGTACAATGTGGATAACACTCAGGACAAAGCAACAAATTTGTGTACTAAAGAGATGTGGCCCATATCTCTGAAGCAGTATGAATTAATTTTGATTTCCCCGATCACTATACATACTTGGAGTCACTATAGTTTTTAAAAAAGTTATCCCTCAATTTTTTCAGCTTTGAACCTTTGCTCCTTGCTGGGCATTTAACTTACATTTCGTCAACTGCCATAACATGCATAAGAAGTGGCTTCCCTTTTTTTGAGGCTTTAAAATGGCCCATGTCATTCATTAATGAAGTAAAATGTTACATTATATACGATATATTTGTTTAAGAATTTGAGAGATGTACACATATACTGGGGATAGTTTGACTCTCACCTTATGTCTCAGAGAGTTTAACTATACAAGTAGAGTTCTTAAAATCAGTCCTGCTGGGCCTCTTTGAAGCTTTAGCCCCCGTTCATACCAGTGAGGCTTTGAAACTACTTCAGCGTGATTTCAAAACCGCACATCAGTGCGATTTGCACTGCTGATTTCATTGCGGCTTGTGACTTCTTTTAATAGAAGTCTGTCACAGGCAAGTCACAATGAAATCAGCAAAAAGTAGTGCACAAAATTTTAATAATCGCTGCGACATGAGTCGTGGCGATATGAGTGGTTTTATTGCCGGCAATGGGGTTCAACATGTCATGTGATTTAAAACTGTCAAATCGCATCACAAGTTGCACCGGTGTGAACAGAGGCTTAATCTGCCTAAATGTTTCTATCTAAATGCCCACCTTTACTTCTCCAAAATACTGTATGTGATATCAGTGATTATATCTGGGGTGCTCCCTAGGATGCTCTTGGGGTTGGGGTTACATGAGCCCTCATCCCCTCTGTATTTGTCCTCACCTTTCTGACCACAGAGGGATTGACATCTTGTTTTGCTCTCCACCTCTTACTGAGGTGGGGGATACTTCTAGGCAACATACGATAGTGGTGTGCTATTAAGGTTATATCCTGAAGAAATGGAATAGACTTAATCCGAGAAACACTCTATAGTGAGCTATATGATGTACACATCTAGTACTTCTATCTAAAACTTCTTTTTATTTTACTGTCTTCGAAATGCTGTACTAAAAAGTTACATTGTTTTTTAATATAATTTATAACCCTTTGATGCCTCAAAAGTCCTGTCTCTTAGGCCCCTTTCACACCAGCGGACCAAAAAAAGGACAGACGGACTCGGTTAGACCACCCATTGTTCTCTATGGAGCGGAGACATGTGTCCGATGGCATCCGGTTCGCTAAAAACAGACGGATAGAGATACAGTCGCCATCTGTCTGGTGGATCAATCGGATGACAGTTGGATGGAAACAGACTGGCAGTCCGTTTCCAACCGACTGCCCCATAGAGAAAAGTGGGCTGTGTCCACTCTGCATAGCTTGACAGATTCCACTCCATCTGAAAGGGGCCTTAAAAAAATCCTATAGTAAAGGGATTACTTAGTAAAGAGACAGGGCATTATCACCCTATGACAAGAAGTGCCCAAACAAGGACCTTCATTGCAGGATCACCAGGTAATATTTTATTGAAAACTGAAGATTTAAATACACTATATTACCAAAACTATTAGGACGCCTGCCTTTACACGCACATGAACTTTAATGGCATCCCAGTCTTAGTCCGTAGGGTTCAATATTGAGTTGGCCCACCTTTTGCAGCTATAACAGCTTTAACTCTTCTGGGAAGGCTGTCCACAAGGTTTAGGAGTGTGTCTATGGGAATGTTTGACCATTCTTCTAGAAGCGCATTTGTGAGGTCAGGCACTGATGTGGACGAGAAGGCCGGCTCACAGTCTCTGCTCTAATTTATCCCAAAAGTGTTCTGTCGGGTTGAGGTCAGGACTCTGTGCAGGCCAGTCAAGTTCCCCCACCTCAAACTCACTCATCCATGTCTTTATGGAACTTGTTTTGTGCACTGGTCCAAATCATTCAGTGGTGGGGGGATTATGGTGTGGGGTTGTGTTTCAGGGGTTTGGCTTGACCCCCTAGTTTCAGTGAAGGGAACTTTTAAGGCATCAGCATACTAAGGCATTTTGGACAATTTCATGCTCCCAACTTTGTTTGGAGATGATCCCTTTCTGTTCCAACATGACTGAGCACCAGTGCACAAAGCAAGGTCCATAAAGACATGGATGAGCGAGTTTGGGATGAAGGAACTTGACTGACCCACAACCCGACAGAACACCTTTTAGATGAATTAGAGCGGAGACTACGAGCCAGACCTTCTCGTCCACATCAGTGCCTGACTTCACAAATGCCTGACTTCACAAAATGGTCAAACATTCCCATAGACACACTCCTAAACCTTGTGGACAGCCTTCCCAGAAGAGTTGAAGCTGTTATAGCTGCAAAGGCTGGGCCAACTCAATATTGAACCCTATGGACTAAGACTGGGATGCTATTAAAGTTCATGTGTATGTAAAGGTATGTGTCCCAATACTTTTGGTAATATAGTGTATATAAAAGCACAAAAATTTTGTTAGTTTATGCTTGTTTCTTGAGCATTCTATAAGGGCAAATCATAATTCGCACCAAAAAATGTGGTTGCATACGATAAGCATGAAAAGAGTCTAAGATTTACACTTGTCTATAGCAAAAAGGCACTAGATTTAGAATATTAAATTATTGCATTACTATGATATTTCAAATATCAGTTTGCAGATTTGAAGAAACATGAATCGAGCTTTGCATGTATTTGTATGGGTTATTGGTCATACCTAAGTCCTAAGAATAGTTATAATGTACAGTAAGTAATTACATTATATCTTTTGTGATTGTGGCAACAATCAGCCACTGTACTAAATCATTTTGACAATAAAGGGGCAGGTCTACTTTTAATGTGGTTGAGCTAACAAAGACAGGGAAACTTCCTTGGGCCGTCAGTAGCCACATTTCTTTTCTGCATATCTTCATATCTGCACAGAATTGTACAGATAATATAAACGAGTATGGTATATGTTAATCAAGAAAATGAATTCAGATTAAAGAACCATCACAGCATTAAGTAATGGTAGTTCAAAGATTAATTAAACGAGGTATAATTTAGAAGATTATTATACTTCAATATTTACATTCTGTTTAAATATTCATGTTACTGCTGTTATCCTTAGCTGTTACAGTTCCTTTAAGTTATAAGCAATAAAAAAGCGGAGCACAAAACACGCAATTTCCCTTGTCAATGCCAAAAGCTAGAAAAGATCTCTCATTTATTTTCAAAATTAGGTTACAGCCCCCGAGTTACTGCATTAAGGAAAGTATGTAGGAAGAATTTAAAGATTGGCAGGTGATACTTATCTTTCATAAAGAAAGTCAGAGGAACTCAGTGTTCTTTCACTAGCTATAATATGAATAGTAGTCTTTAAACTTAAGGTTAAAGTGTGATTGTAAGCTGGCAATTCATTAGGCTGTTACAGCACCTTCTGATGTCTCCATGTAGGTATTTGCCGGTTAACCACTGACACAGACACAGAAAACTTGAAATAGTCCTATAGACACTTGTTGCTTGCTCTTACCTCATTGTATTCATAGAATTTAATAAAATCCTATCTTAGTAGCAGGACATAAGTCTCTAATAGGAAATAAATCAAAAACTGCTGTCATGTATTCAACCCTTTCGCTGCGAGAGAGATTGTTTTTTTTTACACACATTAAAATGTTCATTTTAGGCTAAAAGACACATTAAAATGCTCATTTTAAGCAGAATGTTAGTTAAAACCCCCAAACAGCACATATATTTGAAAGTAGGGACCCTGGAAAATAAAATGTTGGTAGTAACAATTTTTGATGCCACGTGATATTAGTGAAACTATTTATCAAGTGCAAATTTACAGTAAAAATTACAGTATACCAATTTAAGTGCAAACAAATACAATATATTAGCCAATTATTTGGTGAAATGTAAAATACAAGGTTGTGCCGAAGAAATAGATATCCAACTTGGGAACCTTTAAAATTGTGCAAGCCTGTGAAATGGCAACAAACATCAGTACCCAAAACTTACCATAGGGAACATTTTAAAGGCTTATCAGTTTAGAGTTAACCATGAAAAATAGCCCTAAAACTGCTGTTCTCACTGTGGCAATTTCGTTCATAGGCACCCTGCATTGTAAATGTATGTATTTATGTATGTAGGCAAGCTTAAATGTCTTTAGGTTTCTTTTAAGTGATTGAGTGTGCCTTTAATTATTTATACTTTTTTTCACATAACATAGGGAACTCCTATACTATAGCGCATATATAGTGACAAGTTCTCTTAATTGACACATCAGGGGTAGACAGACCCCTGATGTTTCCCTTGCCCTTCACAAAAGCTAACAGAACACAAAACCCTTTTTACTTCCATGGTAGATCAGGACAAAGAGTTTAAGGGGATTTTTGCGGTACCAAAAAGAGTCCAAGAGGACGTCCTCTTGGACTCTTTTTGGCACCGCAAAAAATCCCCTTAACCTCTTTGTCCTGATCTACCTACATTTGGGATGAGGTGCCTGTTCGAGTGGGTGTTTTACCGTTAATCAGACCAACCTTGTGTTCTTTTTTACTTCCATGTACTTACTACCTAGGGGAGAGTAGTAGTATGTTCACAGGTGGAATAGCAGAGCCCAGGAAATATGCCAGGAGGGTGGTGTTGCAGGTTCCAGTGGTCAATGGAAGCTGACAGTAATGTTGTCATGTTTACATGCAATGAGTGTATGTAAAACCTTCTGCTGCTACTGATGTATGGCATATGCCATAGTCAGTGAAATGATTAAAGATGATATTTAAAGTGGATGTAAACCCTTTCTAACAATGTTCACAAGCAGCATGGTACCTTAAATACAAGTGCAAACACCATGTCTGCTTTCCTCCAACATTCCTCATTAGAGTGCAAGGTGCCTTCAAAAACTGTACCTGGAACAATTCAGTGGGTTTTATAGACACTTCCTATGCCCCTTGGGGTACCGGCTGCTAGAGAATTTTATTTCCTATAAGCAATGGCATTAAAGAGAAAAGCAGAGGACACAATGTCGATGTAGGTGATCCCAGTATGATATCTTTAAGCCCAAATTTACATGCAGTGCTGACCACACACTGCTTACCATTTCAATGGAGCAATGTCAGCATGTGCAAGGAAGCTAAGGCACGGTCGTCTGTATTGGTGGCAGAATCACCAGGTATCTTTTATTACTTTTAGCAGTCTGACAATAAAATAAAAGGGCACAATAGGGTGGATTTACTAAAGGTAAATAGACTATGAATTTTGCAAGTGTGGTTGCTCCAGAGTTTTGTAAATGAGGTGAATCTTCACTTTACAATAAATACCAAAGCACAAGCAAGGAAAATAAAATTAAAAAATTGCATTTTTGCTTGCACATGAGCGAATGATGGAAGTCAGAGGAGCTTCCCCACATTTACTAAGCTCTGGAGCAACTGCACTTGCAAATGGCACAGTCTATTTGCCTTTAGTAAATCAACCCCAATGTGCATGTGTGGGCAAGTTCTGCTAGATCGGCGCCACGATATCCACGTGGGGCGTGTGACGTCACTTGTTGGTGCCACCGCACTGACGCAGTGATTACCATCTACGTGCTTCCAGTGAGGGAACCCTGCACCAATCGCTGAGCAATTAGTCAGCTCAGGTGTGGACGCTGTCCCTCCCAGTACGCACGCACGTGGCGTTGGCGGCATGTACACATACACCCCAGTCGGAGCAGACTGTCTTTGTGGCCATTCTCCTCCTGGGATCTCTTGCGTATCAGCTGATTTTCCACTGGTATCGCATGAATGCAGCCCATGGGTAAGTGTTCCCCATTTTCATTCCAGCTCACCTCGGTTCCTATGCCACATTTTTTACACAAAATATATATATTTTTGTTTTCGGTTTTGTTTTGTTTTTTGGCATTAGTATGCACATTTCTAGGTAATTGACCATCGCGCCCCACACACAGATTGGTTATTTATTTAAATTCCCCTTTCATTGTCACCTCTCATGGTACCACATTGGGGTTAATATTCCATATTAGCCTATTCTTATCACATACATACACCATTATTACTCACATGGAACCCCATAGGGTTCACTTTTCACACATCACGTTTAATTAATCAAATTGTCTAATCCAATCACTTATACTTACCACATTATTTGTTTCTAGATAATTTTGTGTGATGAGCCACACACCATCACCTTTTGTCACATGGACACCATCCACACACCCATGCACTTCCCCATACCACCTGATAGCTGCAACCTGTGTACATGCCGCCTCAGCCCCCGCGGCGAGGTCTGTACTTCCTGCGCACCCTGTGCCAAGTTGCCACATGCCGCTGTCCCTGTCCGCCTTGGTAAGTGCGCTTGGATAATAATTTATATTGAAACATCTTCCATTTATATCCTTCTCTTACCAGAGTTGGTTTACTAATTTGTATATTCTACAGGTAATTATCACATCTGCTCCTGATGAGTGAACGTATTCACGAAACGCGTTGAGCTATAAACCAATCTTGATGCCATACTCTTATGATTAATCATGTTTTAACCTATTTAACCTATTTATCATGTGGTCACGAATGCAGTTCTCGGGCATGCCACTCTTGGCAATTGTAGGCCATGCCATTATGTTATGTGCAATATCTTACTATCCATGATTTGTGTACATTGATATGTATTTCCTATCCATTATGTTACATTCTGTGCATATCCAATTTATGTATATATATATAATTACCTTCTGTTACAATTATGTTACGAATAAAAGTCTTTTACCCACACCTCCGTATTCCAACTGCTTCAGTTAAAGTCCCAATTTCCCTTGATATGTACTCGAATAGGGATGGAGGCACTAACCCATGCCTCGTATAGTAAGTCCCAAACCTCCCCCTCTTTTACAGTTCTTCTAGATATAGGGGTTGATTTAAGTGCACTTGCTCCTTAGTAAATAGGGTGAAGTTTCACTTTGAAAAGAATACCCAATCACATGCAAGGAAAATAAAAAACAGTATTTTTGTTTGTACATGACTGGATGATAGAAACCAGCAGGGCTTTCCCTCATTTCAGTGCTTCCCCTCAGATCTAGAGCAAATGCTCTTAAGGTGCACGTCAAAGTGCACTTGCAGTGCACAGTATATTTACCTTTATTGAATCAACCTCATAGAATTTAGAGTATAAGGTAGTGCCTCAAACTAAAAGGTAGACAGAGATAGGGGCAGGTACCATCATCCTTGGACTTGGAATAATGAAAAATGGGTGTGTCTGGGGCTACTCCAAAAATTGCCCCACGGCAATCTCAGTACCCAGGGATTTTAGTAAATATAAAAGTATTAATTTATTGAAAAAGGACAAACATGAAGGACATTCGATACAACAATATATAAAATAGCTATTGCATACTGTTACAAGCGATACAAACAAGGAGCAGATAAACCCCACTTGTATATGGGGAGAAAAAATGTAGGTCCAAACGTGATCCTCTACATGTTTCACGACAGCGGTCGCTTCTTCAGGTGGAGTTGACCATAAACATCTATAGAGAAATACAATCTTATAGTTATATAATCACAAGTAGTGGAAAAACAAAGAATACAATTTACATAAATACAAGTAGTAAGATAATTTTGGAGTGTTGTAGTCAGGCATGGCTTACCAGTGGGAACCCAAAAGAGTTTAGGTTTTTATCACAAATACACTTTAAATAGTGTATATAAACACAACATCAGCTTGAAGTTATGTTGATGGTCTTTCTGGGATTAATACCAAAAGAGATAAGGAGCTAAAATAATTACCTTTGCTGGAGAAAATGTTGCTCCAGGCTTACTCCACTGCTGGTCATGTCACCAAAAGTGTAGGCATTTGAACATAAGATCTCAGACCATTTAAAATAAAACTTTCTGATGTCACAATCACATGTCTTTACTGTATTGCATAAATGGTTTTGTAGACCCCGTGGCTATCTCTATAGCAGTAAAGCAGTAAGTCATAATTTTTGCTTAAAAAAAAAAGAAAAGAAAAAAAAAGCTGAAATAGTTATCAACTGTGGCATAAGCCACAAAGAGTGGGAATGGAACAGAACAGGAATAAAGAAAACCTGATTCAACAAACACAAATTACATTTTCACATACGCATATGATTGCATACCAAATCATTAAAGCTGATCTCCAGGTTTCCTGTAACTTTAAATAGTTTGTTTGGACCAAGTTGGTCCAAATGAACGATTTCCTTCACTAAGTGCTACATTGGCTCTAAGTGCTATATGAATTGTATGTAGCTGAAGCTACATACAGTACACAGAACTGGGTTCTGGCTGTGAGACAGAGATTATCTGTCTCATACCAGGAACAAAACAAAGCTGGTCTGAGTGGCACTCAGCCATTCATAGGCAGCTCTGTATTCTGTGAATAAAGATAGAGATTGTGATGCCATCAGCCCACCTCTTCCCACCAGCCAATCAGAGAAAGCTTTGTATTCATTCACAGAATACAAAGCTGCCTATAAATGGTTCAGGGTCACTCAGACCAGCTTTTTTTTGTTCTGGGTGTAAGACGGGAGGTCTCTGTCTCACAGCCAGAACCCAGCACTGTGTACTGTATGTAGCTGAATCTACATACAGCGCTTACAGTCAATCCAGCACTTAGTGAAGAAAATATTTTTTTTGGACCAGCTTGGTTCAAATGAACTATTTAAAGTGATAGAACACCTGGTTGCTAAAAACAAAGGGCTTTAACTTCCAGGACAGTGTTTCTCAACCTTTTTTTAGTCAAGGCACCCTTTAAAATTATGGACAATCTCAAGGCACGCTCTAAAAGTATGGACAGTCTTAAGGGACCCCTCAAGGGACTACTGGCTAGTAGTCCAATGTTATACTTCCCCCTCAGTGCTTTTCCATCACTCAGCTAATGTGACCCCAGCACTGACAGAGAGGGGTAGGGGAGGGTTATTTGTTATTAGGACACCGGTGGCTAGAAGCTCGTAATGGTGCACAATGAAAACCTGTGGCTTTGTGTAACTAAAAGGTGGGCTTCATCCATCTGCTGGCTTGTATACAATTTTGAGGCAATTTTTAGGCATTTTGCCAATGCACCCCTGAAGAAACCTCAAGGCACCCCTGGGTGCCTGGGCACTCTGGTTGAAAAAGGCTGCTCTAGGGCACTGAGTCCTGAAAGAAGTAAGAGAAGTTCAATCGAGGTGTAAGGCATTGCATTCACATCAGCTGTGCTTGTGACCTGCAGTGTCACATAAAATAATCATAATAAAAAAATGCTACATGGTGTAAAAATCCAGTAGACTTGTATAAATCTGGAAAGGGTTACAAAACCATTTTTTGTATTTGGATCTCCATCAGCCAATAACCATGCATGCAATTTACAAACTGTAAACATTCATTAGTATTGCTAATCTCTAGGAATGTAAATCCCACAAATCAGCACAAAGGAAGACTGCACAAATATCAAAAAAGTAACATCTCACTGGGTAAAATTTAAAGTTCTCTTAAGGCACAAAAAAGTCAGTGCTACTACCCATACATCACGTAGAAAGCAGAGATCCCAGGTGCTCGATCCACAGTCGCTGGCTGAGCAGGTAAATGAAGAAAAGATGATCCGCACTCCGGTGATTGCTCTTAAGAAGTATAATATTTATTGACAAGCCACAGTGACCAAACGCAAATAAGAACAGTTGACGCGTTTCAGCCTATAAGGCCTTAGTCATAACCTTTTGCATTTTGAATTAAAAGGTAACTAAAGGCAAAACTTTTTTTTTTTAGTTTTGGATAGAGTGAAGAGGGATTAGAACGCCTGTCAGTTTTTATTGTTGCCTGTGCCCCCAATTAGGGAGATTCACGTTCTCTATTTGTCCTGTTTACCATTATCATTAAAAGTGAAAGTAAAATCCTAAATTTTGGGTTGACATTAGACCACTAATAAAGGGAAATATCAGGGCCTGTTATGGTGGCCACCAGCAGGTGTATCCCAACAGCCATCAGATCCCTGTAGATAAGATCTAATGCTGGCTACTAGGAAGGTATTTAGCTCTCCGTAAGTTCAGTGTTTTGCCTGAAGTATAGCAGAGCGATAACTCCGGAGGAGTAGCAGAGTGTGTTTTGAGGTGTAAGTATTCTTATGCTGTGTGTGAGAAATAACTTGTTAAAAATAAAATTTTGTGAATACAGATTTTATTTACTTTCACTTAATTTTATTTACTTTGCATTTTCCAAAGAATTGTGGGAAAGAATTACAACTTCAAAAAACTAAACATGCCTCTTACTATATACCTTGGACTGTCTACTTTCCAAAAAGTCACATGGGGGTGTTTGTACTGACTTGGCATTTTAGGGCCTCAAGAAATTAGATCAGTACATCAGTACATCAGGATTGATTAATTTTCATATATATATATATATATATATATATATATATATATATATATATATATATATATATATACACCATACAAATTTATATACACCAGTTTGTAGACTCTATAACTTGCACACAGACTAATTCATATATACTGATTTGGGTTACTTTTACCTAAGAAATGTAGCAGAACACATTTTTGGGCTAAACTTATAAAGATAGATCATTTATTTTCAAAATGTTATAACAAAAACTAAGAAGAAATGTGATTTGGGTACAGTGTTAGCTGCCTGAGTAACTGTCATTCAAAGTGTGACAGCACTGAAAACTGAAAAGTGGCCTGGGCAGGAAGGGAATGAAAGCATCTAGTATTGAGGTGGTTAAGTACCTTACAGATGCACGATTGATAAAGCAGTTTAGCCGAGGTGCCTGCCAACATGAAACCAAAGGCAGCATATTTTCTTTTGTGGGTAGTCCTTCACCTGGGACTCACACACTAGACAGTTGTTGTATCCTTATTAATAGTCACATTAATTACAAAAAACAAAGGATAGATCATAGAATTGATTGTTTCAAAAGACCATTCAATTGAAATTGATTGTTCTTTAAAGAAAAGGTTGATTTGGCTATCTTTCACTGGATTTTCCACTAGGGCCAACTGACCAAATCAACTCATTCGTTTAATCAACACATAAAAGAGTTTTTATTTAATGTATCGGTCTTTTATACGATCAGTCATATCAGTAAATTTGTATTTTACAAAGGTGATTCAACATTTATTTATACAGAAAAATCTGTCTTTGTATTGCACATTATACTTCATGCAATATTTCCAACGTGGCATTGGAATGCTTTGCTGGGGTTTCTTGCCTACCTCTGGATCAACTGTTGGTATAGGATTGTGTATATGGGATTGTATGATATAGTATTTTTTTTCTTTTTCCCTTTTAAAGGCTGAACGAAATGAACTTGTGTCTTTTTTTTCAACCTGACTAACTATGTGGCAGATTAAATATATTACTGGGTACAGCAGCATATGCATCTGACATTGATGAACCAATAATATCATTTGTGAAGATAAGAAGAGTGCTATGGGAACAGAAATCTTACTGTGTAAAAGTAATTTGTGTAAGGAGGAAATAATCTGTCAAGATTACGACCAGAAGCTTTGGTAATTGTTACAAGAATGACCTATTCATGATTACAGATGGTGTGGCTGTGATCATTTTTAATTGTAATCCCTTTAAAATTGTGTAAGTGACTATACAAGAAACAGCATACAGTAAAAATACACAAATATTCCAATCTGTATGGCTAGCATAAGACGAGTGTTCACCATTTCACAATGGCAGTTATCGGTGTATGGAAAATGATGCTGTAGAAAATGTCAATATGTTTGCACATACATATCTCACGTGTACCATTCACTAACGTAGTCTTGAGTGTGTCACTGCTGATGTGAAGGAAAAGCAATAAGTCTTCTCATTGTATTCATAATAGTTGATTAAGAATAAAGTGATGATTATTCACGGTCAACCATCAAGAAAAACACATAAAGCAACTTCGGGAAAGCAAAGCAATGTGTGTTACCATGGAGACCAGCAGTCATGTTTCTCACCATGAACATCATGGGTAACACAAGATCCCAATGAAACAAACATTTCTTAAAAAAAAAAAAAAAAAATTCTCTAATGTGAAATTATTTACTTCTACAAGATCAAAAAATCACCTTGTCCACAGATCAGCAGGCAAATAACCTTAATTGGATATATGGTATTTATTTTCAAGAATATATGTAAATGTGAGAAGGTTAATGTAAATAATGTGTTAACATCTTGAAAACATTCAAGTAGCCACTAGATGGAGAACAAAACCTTTATGTGAAAGAGGAACGTGAAAATAGTGCAGAACACACTTTAAACTTTTTTTTTTCCAGGTAAGCTTTAGACTACAAAAGGAATGCAAGTGACAGATTCTATTTAGCTTGTGATAGATGTATATTTATATGATCAGTAAGAATAGGAAACATGAAAAATATAATCTAATAATCTCCAAACTCTTGAACTCATATGTAAAATTTTTCCCCAGCAAAATTGTTTCCGCAGCTCCTCCTTTTGCTGCACCATTGCACATAACATAACATATATGAATTGCATAGTGTTACCCGTTTACTATATTTGAGATTTAATATCTCTCAGATATGGTTTGGTTTAAATGAGAGTTCTATGACCATGAGTGAAAGCTTTAACACAATAACAAAAATGTAATGGTATATAGCAGTGTTTCTCAACTCCAGTCCTCAAGGCGCCCCAACAGGTCATGTTTTCAGGCCTTCCATTATCATTATTTTGCACAGGTGATTTGATCAATTTCACTGCCTTAGTAATTACCACAGCTGTTTCATCTGAGGGAAATCCTGAAAACGTGACCTGTTGGGGCGCCTTGAGGACTGGAGTTGAGAAACACTGGTATATAGTAAAGTAGGCCTAGACTAATACATAGCAATCTATCTAATTGTACAGGAAAAGAGTAAAAATCATGGCTTACATGAAGGAATACCGAGTATATTCCTTAAAACATTCATCTACAAACAGTAGCACGGAAAATACATAAGACCAATATATTTAGAAACAAGTACAAGGGAGATTTCCCATATTTACTATTCCCATAGAGGTTCTATTCATGTGACTGCTCTGCCATAGAGTGTGTGTTTCCCTCTCATCTAGTCTGTGTATATCATTACAGGCTGGAGCCTCATTGGTTGGCAGGGCGTGACTCTGATTGGTGGGCTTCCCTATTCCTAGTTCAGAATTGGTTACATCTCCAATCCCTATACTTTGCATAAATCAGCCCCCTTTAACGCAAATCTTTGGCACCGACTATTTTGAGTGGGAGACTTAACTTGTAGGTACATGACCTTCAGGAAAGTTAAGTATTGGTGACGGTTGACCCTCATTGCATATCTAAACATGGGATCCTTTAAAGTGAGTATGTGTAGAACAATGAGGTTTGGGTCCCATTGTTTGTATACACAAGCTTAGGCACCGAATCGTGTGTCTAACAGACACTTCTGTGAAGCTTTTTGCACGCCCTTCATAGATACAAGCTAAATTAAATATATTCATAATTACAATATTTTACAGCTATTAATGGAGATTTCACATAAACGCAACAATAGTTTAGCCTTAGGTAAGCTGTGCATTAGTCTGAGCTCTCCATGGTGACAATCCTTCATTCTATAACCTACGACATATGAAATGTTTTCTATTATTTCTACTTTCTATAAAGTTTCCTTGGTCTATTATAGTGGTATTGAAGCAGCCTAGGGTATTATCTTTTTATGTGCAAATCATAATATTAATAATTGGTTAAATTATATGGACTTTATCTTTTTTTTTAACCTGACTAGTAAGTATGTAATTGGCAAAACTTTCCCTTTTTGATCACATTCCCTCTGTTCTCAGCTGCATAAGAGCTGGTGGAGGAGAAGCAGCATCACACTGAGCTTGCCAGTAAATGGCTGTGCAGTGAGGGGTGTCAGGACAAGTCTGATCATCGGAGGAGAGTTCCCAGCATAGCTAGAAAACTGACATCGGTGTGCTCTCCTGCTTAGTGTGGTCAGTTTTTAATAAGAAAGCAGAGGGACTGGCAGGAACACCAGGGGTTTCACATAAAGGAAACAATACAAAAAGAACCGGATACTTTTTCACACAAGTACATGGTACTGCAGGCACATATCAGGAATATAAAGCGTTGGGGTAACAAATGCTTTAAGCCTGCTGTTTAGGGATTTGGGAAATAAAGTGTAAGTCATCAAAAGTAACAAAAGCATAATCATTTGCTCTCTATGCTAGACCTGCTTGCTAGTATTTCTGGATACTTAAAGTATTACTAAAACCAGGACCCTGCATTCACTATATCTGGTCTCCCACAGTACACAGAACATGGAAATAAAACTGAAAATACCTTTTCTCATCAGCAGTATATAGCAGTCTTGTGACTTCTATCAGTGTCCAACCAAGTACTGGTTAAAGCTTTTAAGAGGAGTTTTCATTCTCTTTTGACTGACCTTTGAGGCTGCAGGACCCCTGACCCTCTGTCTGGACAGTGATGATTGGTCCTGTGCTGATCACATGCACCCTCCCAAAAAAAAAAAAAACTTTCTAGCAATACACATCAAGCTGACCATGTACAGAGTGCCCCCAAGGCTCTGTACTATCAGGAGATGGATTGTTGACTGTGGAAGATGGAGAGGATCTGTGCATACAGGATCAAACAGCCTTTTTTTTAGACAATGTGCAGTATTAACCCCTTAGGTTCCACATTGAGTATACCAAGCACACTTTACTGCATATACAGACGGACTTTACTGTTGTGGGTTTAGTAACACTTTAAATGTTTGACACATTGCACATGCTACATTCAGTTTCTAAGATGTGCCCAGTGATCAGAAAGTTTTCCAACATTCATGACTAAGATGAGAAATTTTGATCTTCATTTAATAATTTGGCACATAAGGCAATGTTGAATCAAGACGATTGGAAACCAAAGAAGCCCTAGTTTGAGATAATCTAAAAGCATAAAAGTGGATCTTTACCCCCCAAATCTAAGATCCTTCCTCTCCACCCCTCCTCCGCTCTGCTACATCAATATATTTTTTAACTGAAAATGGTTTGGTCCCGCTTCCTGTACATGTCACTTGCCTAGACAAATGACATGCACTGTGCTCCCTGTGTCTAATGGGATGTGCATGTCATATATCTCAGGAGGCCTAGTCTTTTATTCACAAAGAAGGAGGGGCACGACTAGAGGCCTGTCACCGGGGGGCCAACCGACCCAAGGACGTCACACAACAGCATGACAGCGCAAGACCCGAGCAGCGAGCAAATTAGCAGGACAATGCTGGGTCTGCTGGGTGCGTGAGTATCTGAAATGTGGAGACATTGCAACAAGATAAGCAGGGCTTAAACAAAAAAGGGGGGAGAAGGTAAAGAATCTCTAAGTATTATTACTTTTTACTGGGGATGTGTACAAAATGTGTCTGAGCAGAACAACAGAAAAATAAATGCCTCCAATTGGGGACCTTTCTGTTCTTCTTAGGCTTTACCATAAAGAATATATTTATAAAGCAGTGAATATGATATTCCCCAAAAACTCACCACAGGTGTATCTTCCCGATACATGAATTTTAAATGACAGTGATTGATTTACTTACAATATTGTTTTCAGAATGTCACATTCCCTGCTTTATAACTATACTGTATGTGGAGTTGGTGGTATCACAGAGCAGGTTGGATCTCTCTGCTTTTTCAAGTTCCGAATATAATACAGAGACATTAAATAGAACCTATGAGAGTACAAATATTGGAGCTGCCATTGCTGTGTATAAAGTACTAAGGTTGTTATCTTTAGCCATGGTTTACTCACGAGTCTCTGGCCTGCAAGAAATGTATTCAAGTTAGAGTCATAACTGACATCATACTTATTCCTGGTCAGTTTCTCAGTCAGAAGTCATGTCAGAGTCGGAACAACTGCCCCGAAACTTGATCTTTTGAACAGGTCAGCAATTATTGCTTCTACATATCAATCTTAGCCAGTTCCCAACAAAACAACTCTGTGACTGGGAAGTACTGTAAATTGTAATAAGCCATTGGTATAGTTGAAGATGAGGTTCTTATTTACTTCTAAACAGCAACTCTATTACATTAACTGTTTGATCACACCCTGAACCAATGACCCTTCACAGCCTAACCCATGACTGTGGCAAAGTAACAGCTCTTTCTGATATCCAAAACTAAGCACTGAAAAAATGGAGGCATGTTGCACAATGTAATGTTACATGAATTACAAAATCAGGAATCCAACATGCATTTTATTAGAGGCACTTTGCTAGTAAAATGTGTAGCACTAAATGCATATATACCCTCAATGGCCAGCAGCGGTGGCTGGTGGGTTTTTTTTTTGGGGGGGGGGCGGCAAACAACCACCCCCCCCCGGGCCGTGGCTGGCATCAAAACCCGCATGCTGTCTGCCGATCAGTCTGGCACTTACCCCATCTAGGTGGCGGGTGGCAGGCGACAGACAATAAGCAGCTGGCAGCGGCTCCTACGTCCTCTTCTCCATAATGGCGACCCCCTCCCCTCGCCTTTCGCCACCTTTTTGGCCAGCTTACCATAGAGATGACCGAGGACCAGATCAGCTCTATGGTCTAAGAAATTGGAAGTGACAAGTAGTGTGTAACTTCCTGTTTTGGTCTAATGTAAACAGGCCATTACAGGCCTGTAAAAGCATCTGCTCAAACCAATCTCAATTTGATCGGATTCTTTTAAGGGCAGAGGAGAGATCTGGGGTCTAATAGACCTCAGATGTGTTAGTAAAGAGCACCTGTTACTGCCCATGCTATTACCAGGGATGTTGTTCATTTCTGGTAATAGCAATAAAGTTGATCAACAAAACATTTAGACCCTCTTTATACTGAAGACTGCGCTAGCGGTAAAGCGGCGGTTGTTTTAGTGGCCCTTTAACAGTGCTGTGCAGGCAGGAGCAAGTTGCTTTTAACCCCAAAGAAGGGGTTAACAAGGGGTTAAAAGCGCCCAAAAAGCACTGCTGCGCTTTGCAGGCGCTTCGGCAGCACTGCCCATTGATTTCAATTGCAGGGGCGGTTCAGGAGCGGTGTATACACCGCTTCTGCATCGCCCCAAAGATGCTGCTTGCAGGACTTTTTTTTCCATACTGCAAGCGCACCACCCCAGTGTAAAAGCACTCGGGCTTTCACACTGGAGAGGCATGAGAGGCAGTTTACAGGCGCTTTACAGGTGCTATTTTTAGCGCTAAAATACCTGTAAAGCACCTTCAGTGTGAAAGGGGCCTGAAAGAAATGTTTTTTTAAATAAAATAAATAATAAAATTAAAACATTGTAAAGTGCCCTGTTCCTCTGTGCTTGCACACAAAGGTGAACGCATATGTAGGTCGTGCACACATATGTAAACAGTGTTCGCACCACACACGTGAGGTATCGCTGCAAATATAAGAAGCGAGAGCAAAAATTCTAGCACCAGACCTTCTGTGTAACTCAAAACTAGTAATCTGTAAAGGCTTACAAAGCGTAGTCTGTGGAGATTTTTAAGTACTGTAGCTTGGCGCTGTTCCTTGAGCGTGCACACTTTTATGCCCCGTACACACGGTCGGACTTTGTTCGGACATTCCGACAACAAAATCCTAGGATTTTTTCCGACGGATGTTGGCTCAAACTTGTCTTGCATACACACGGTCACACAAAGTTGTCGGAAAATCCGATCGTTCTAAACGCGGTGACGTAAAACATGTACGTCGGGACTATAAACGGGGCAGTGGCCAATAGCTTTCATCTCTTTATTTATTCTGAGCATGCGTGGCACTTTGTCCATCGGATTTGTGTACACACGATCGGAATTTCCGACAACGGATTTTGTTGTCGGAAAATTTTATATCCTGCTCTCAAACTTTGTGTGTCGGAAAATCCGATGGAAAATGTGTGATGGAGCCTACACACGGTCGGAATTTCCGACAACAAGGTCCTATCACACATTTTCCGTCGGAAAATCCGACCGTGTGTACGGGGCATAAGAGTGTGAGATGTTAGGTATCTATTTACCCAGCATATCATCATCTTTTATAGTTTACAAAACAATCTGGTGTTATATTGTGTTTTTGGGTATTAAAATTAATAAACATGTACTTTTTCCAAGAAATCTGAATTTTAAAAACCACTGTGCAAATACCATGTGATATTAAAAAGATTGAAACACCTACCATTTTATTCTCTAGGGCCTTTGTTTAAAAAATATATACAGTATAATGTTTGGGAGTTCTAAGTAATTTTCTAGCAAAAAATTTTAGAGGTGTTAGAATTGCCCAGATGTTGAAGTGGTTAAGGCTTCTTTTGCATATTAGATAATATAGAAAATTTATGCCAGCATTTTAACACCTATTGGGTACTGCTTGTTAGTTGCCCCACACTTATCTTGAACAATAAATAATCACACAGCTTGATCAAAAGTGAGAATAGAGTATGATCTTTCTAATGTAAAGTCTCACACTGTGCTCCCTTTGAAAGTTTAATAGCATAAACCAAGTGCTTTAAATGATCATATGTATGAATAGGAATTGTTAAGGCATATGAAATGACGCAGAACAACTGCTCATAATGACTGTATTTCTTCAAGGTATTGCTGTAGTCCTGCTTATGTTGAATGTAAAATGTTTTGCAGGCATTTCCATTGACACCTTCTGTAGTAATATTTTCAACATTATCTACCGACTGCCAATTTTGTCCTTTTCTTTGGAGTACTTCAAAAAAGTTACATAAACAGTGATAATATGTTGGCGTAAGACCTCAAGAATTGTGGTGCCTGGCACCTACATAGGGTGGACTCTATTGAGATCAGCAGGGGACCTGTCCATCGATCCCCTGCTGATCTGAGCAAAGCAGACGAATGACAGGTCCATGTCAAATGCAATGTAAAAAAATGCATTTGGGTGGCAAAAATATAAATGCAATCTATACACTGGGGGAGAACCTCTGGGGGAATCTAGGATGGAAAAGGACCTGGGGACTCCTAGTAGATGATAGGCTCAGCAATGGCATGCAATGCCAAACTGCTGCTAACAAAGCAAACAGAATATTGGCATGCATTAAAAGGGGGATCAACGCAAGAGATAAAACGATAATTCTCCCGCTCTACAAGATTCTATTCCAGCCGCACCTAGAGTATGCTGTCCAGTTCTGGGCACCAGTCCTCAGGAAGGATGTACTGGAAATGGAGCGAGTGCAAAGAAGGCCAACAAAGCTAATAAAGGGTCTGGAGGATATTAGTTATGAGGAAAGGTTGCGAGCACTGAACTTATTCTCTCTGGAGAAGAGACGCTTGAGGGAGATATGATTTCAATTTTTAAATATCGTACTGGTGACCCCACAATAGGGTTAAAACTTTTTCGTGGAAGGGAGTCTAACAAGACACGTGGCCATTCATTAAAATTAGAAGAAAAGAGGTTTAACCTTAAGCTTCATAGAGGGTTCTTTACTGTAAGAGCGGCAAGGATGTGCAATTCCCTTCCACAGGTGGTGGTCTCAGCGGGAAGCATCGATAGTTTCAAAAAACTATTAGATACGCACCTGAACGACCACAACATACAGGGGTATACAATGTGATACTGACATATAATCACACACATAGGTTGGACTTGATGGACTTGTGTCTTTTTCCAACCTCACCTACTATGTAACTATGTCTGCTCAGTTTATGCAGAGTGGACAGGGACAGAGCCCACTGTGCCCTATGGGTGACTGCTCTCAGATCTGATCAGCCTAGATGGAGGGGGGATGGATCCCCTTTTGTTTTATTTTTTTTAGCGGACCAGATCTGATTGGTGGTAGACGTGTGTAAATGGACATAAGTTGGTCGATAGGTGTGAATGGAGGGTCTGATCGGATCTGCCTGAAAAACTGACAGGCAGACCCGATCTAGGGTTGCCACCTCATCCCTTTAAACTTGAACACATATTAATTACACAATTACACAGGGAGAGGAAATTAAAGGTGAAGAGCTGCTGGTTGAGCAGAAAACGAGCGACAAAAGGCTCGTAAAATGCTCAAGTCAGACGTTTCTATCGAAGTCTATGAGGCCAAAAACGCTTATAATCTGCCAAAATGTACTTTTTTGAGCAACAGGCATTTTGCTTCAGATGACAGAATGCTCATATGTGAACAGAGGCCAATAAAATAAATGGGATTTGGCTTGTTGAACATTTTAGAGCTACAAGCTTCAAGTAGAAAATTGCTCAGGTGTGAACGGGGCCTTAGGCTTCATGCACACAGGCCTACTGTGTTTATGCAAAAGAAATTGATCCATTAAGTATAAACAGGCTTATATTTCCAGATCCATTTTCCTGTGCCTAGATGTACTTGCATTTAGCTGCAGAAAACCTGGCTAAACGGTCCAGGGATGCACAATATTCTTGTTTGTGTAAACACAGCTAGGCTGAATGCACCTAGATATAGCTGACCATCTAGGTGTGAATTTAGCTGCAGAAAAGCATTACATGCTTCCAGATGCATTTAAAAATGAGCTCTAAATGAATCGGGACATATGTATTTGGATGTCCATGTACATGGGACCTAAGGAGAATCTAAAATATGGAGCCTACATATAATGTTTCAAGTACATTTTTCTAGCCACTGGTGTCAATGCCTTTATTGTGTTGTATCTGTGATACTTGGAAAGATAAGTCCAAAGCCTGAGGGTAGAGACATTACAGTGGCCACTGAAGAATATTAATAGACATATAGTAACTATCTCCAGTTCCTTTGCAGTACTATGGGTTAAGGCCTTAGTAGCGTAATCTCTGCAATCAGTCAAAGGACCGGTAATACTGATGTGCTTACTGGGGTCAATTGGGTGTGGGGTCATAGATGAACTGTCTTAAGCCCCTTTCACTTGAACTTAAAAAAGGATTCCCTGTAGCCGCACATCGGTGCTGGCCCTAATATGAGTGTATGAGTGGCAACCTCAGCCTGGACTCTGGCCAGGCCATGCCCTCAGCACATTTTTGCTCCGCCCCTTGAAGCTTAGTCACTCAGATGTTCAGAGGACTGACAGGTGTGAATGGGTGTTGCACTTAGAATTGTGTGTGAAAAAAGCTAATATTGTAATCAAAATAAAATAAACGAACTGGCCAAAAAGCTAATTCTCCCACCCATTTAGGAACATATTGAAAGGAATATACTAAAAAAGGGGGAAGATAATTGAAAAAATTAATGTCACTGTAAGTGAAAAATAAATAGAATCTCCAAGAAGAAATAGAACACTCTGAGATAGAATAAAGTAATCATGAGTAAAGCAGGTTTATGTCTAATTGTGTATTTAATATTGGGATGAAGATGAAATTGTATGTGAACTATTTATAGTAGTGAGTGATGTCCCACGTATGGTTTAAGCCTTTAGGGATTTGAGTGCCCATTCTAAAATGGGCAGTACACCAGTACATTTTGTTCACATCTTAGAGCCTCAGACGACTTGACCACTTTATTTTATTTTGCGTGGGAGCTCCATCCCCATGACTAAGCTCTGAGGGGTGGAGCGAAACATGCTGGGGGCCTGGCCTGGCCTGAGTCCAGGCTGAGGTTGCCACCCATACACTCATCTTAGGGACAGCATTGATGCGAATCCCTTTCTAACCTCAAGTAATTGCAGGATCTGGGATGAGCTCCCCCTCATGCCACCACTCCCAGCGGCGGAAGCTCAGGATTCATATCCTACTCCAGAGAGCCTGAGCGACATACCAAGTAATGTCAGGTCATAGTGCATGTCCAGTGAGCCAGCCTGGCTCTGTGGGTTCTGTTTATACCTACTTGAGACTTAGATCTGTGTCTTATCACCGCCAGATCCCTTTTGTATATGCACTGTTTATACATCAGGGACTTTTCCTCCCAACTCTTGTGTGATTTATTGGCTCATTAAACCATCCACTTCACAGTTGCTATCAGTTGCTATCAGTTCAGCCGGCTTTCCGGGATTAACCACTCAATGTGGATTCCCGGCTCTAGCGTTACCTTCATTACCTTGAAATACATTGTAGTATTGTGTTAGTTATGTTACTTGGACCCAAAGTAGAGTTTTCATGTATTGGCTTTGTGTTTTTTGTTTTTTTGTTTTTTGTTTACTCCTTGCTACATATCTGATTCCCGGTGATTAACCATCTGACATGAATTCCGGGCCCCAGTGTCATCTTCACTAATTTGAAACATACTGTAATATTCTGTTAGCTATTTTACTCAGACACAAGGCAAAGCATCCATGTATTTGTTTTTCTTTGTCTTTTATTTACTTTTTGCTACATACAGTATCTGACACTTCATATCGAGATGTGTTTCATTAATTTGCTATTTCACTGAATCTACAACACAACATTCAAGGACTCACTAAACACAGTCCCTTGTCATTCCTCCCAGCGACTTACACACACTTGTGGCACGTTTTATGAAACGTAGCGGCCATCCACAATAGAGTCTTCACTAACTGACAAGATAAGCAGCAGTGTAAAATCAAACAGAAGCCTCCTGAAACCTTTTTGGCTTAGTACTTGAAATACTCACATTGATTATGTGCCTTAAACTTGCAAACCAGCGTTTATCTTCTAACCCCCCTTATCAATTTCATACAGCATAACATCCATCATAGGCGTGCGCAGGGGGTGTGCCGGATGTGCCTAGGCACACCCTAATCACCCCTTGCAGCGCAGATTCTCCCTGCTGATATTTCACCAAACAAAAAAACAGAAATAATCTCCTGCGATTTGGTGTATAGTCTCTAATACGTGGTGTGACCAACTCTTTACATTCAAGCAATGCCTATAGTCTTGCAGCCCTCCTCAGAATAATGCGTATTCTTGTAACTGAAAAAAAAAGGAAAAAAGGAGGGTGCACCGACCTTGTGCATTATCAATGGCAAATTTTTAGTTAAAGCATAAAAACAATGTTTATACTCACAAACGAGCAAGAAGTTAAGGCTTGTCAAATAGTGTAACAGCGTCTCTGAACACCAGCAAACCGGACCTGATGTTGTAGAGATCAGACGATATCCTAAATGGCTGACACGTTTTCCTCAGAGCCTAGACGGACAGTGACTTGTCTCTCGCAGGTACTTCTATATATATCCACATGCCCATGCACCAAACGACACCCACCCAATTAGGACACACCTATCTTCACGGGCTGACTCCACCCAGTGGATCAGTAAAAGTACATTCCTTTCTTCTGATAAGGCGGGGTAGGTTAGGAGTAATAAGATTCTCTGGTCTGATGAGACCAAGATAGAACTTTTTGGCCTTAATTCTAAGCGGTATGTGTGGAGAAAACCAGGCACTGCTCATCACCTGTCCAATACAGTCCCAACAGTGAAGCATGGTGGTGGCAGCATCATGCTGAGGGGGTGTTTTTCAGCTGCAGGGACAGGACGACTAGTTGCAATCAAGGGAAAGATGAATGCAGCCAATTACAGGGATATCCTGGATGAAAAACCTTCTGCAGAGTGCTCAGGACCTCAGACTGGGCCAAAGATTTACCTTCCAACAAGACAATGACCCTAAGCACACAGCTAAAATAATGAAGGAGTGGCTTCACAACAACTCCGTGACTGTTCTTGAATGGCCCAGCCAGAGCCCTGACTTAAACCCAATTGAGCATCTCTGGAGAGATCTAAAAATGGCTGTCCACCAATGTTTACCATCCAACCTGACAGAACTGGAGAGGATCTGCAAGGAGGAATGGCAGAGGATCCCCAAATCCAGGTGTGATAAATTTGTTGCATCTTTCCCAAAAAGACTCATGGCTGTATTAGATCAAAAGGGTGCTTCTTCTAAAAACTGAGCAAAGGGTCTGAATACTTAGGACCATGTGATATTTCAGTTTTTCTTTTTTAATCAATCTGCAAAAATGTCAACAATTCTGTGTTTTTCTGTCAATATGGGGTGCTGTGTGTACATTGATGAAGAAAAACTGAACTTAAATGATTTTAGCAAATGGCTGCAATATGACAAAGAGTGAAAAATTTAAGGGGGTCTGAATACTTTCCGTCCCCACTGTATATATATATATATATATATATATATATATATATATATATATATATATATATATATATAGATATATAGATATATATATTATTGTAAGTAGGGGATTGGCGCTGTCCAACTGTAATGATAATTATAGATGAAAATTATAAGTGAGGAAAGTGTTTGCTCAACGTATATATCCCAAGTATTCGTGTCACAAAAATTTTTTTTAAATATTGTTGTGCATATAACAAAATATGTGCAAAAACTGAAGTGTATCAAGCATACATAATCCGCCTATGCGGTACACTACGGTAAAGTGCAGCGTGCTCCTAAAAAGTGCGTGCAAAAAATGTTTTCTATTCAATGGTTATATATGTACCTGCATCTTATAAAATAATAAAAGAAACAAGATGTAAACCCAATAATGATAATCAAAGCAAACGATTGTGTGGCAAATAAAACATGAAAAAAATTGAAACAAATAAAAAATATATATATAGAAATATATATATATATATATATATAAAACATATATATAAAAATATATATAAAAAACCCCAGCAAGTGTGCTTAAAAAATACAATAACAACAATCAAAGCAATTCCTTAAGGAGAAAATGTGAAAAAAAGTTTTTTTACAGCTTATGTGCATAAAAATCAAAAAATAAATGTCCACAAAAAAATCCTAAAAAATGTCCTTCTATTAAAGAAAAATGTGGTGGCAGCATTTATCCTGTCCTTCCCTGCACCCCCGCTTGTGTTTGCACTCACCGGACTCCCTAACCCCTGCAGGGGTAAAGGGCATATGTAGACAATCCTGTGATATCGGAACCGGGAAGTGATCCTCCGTCCAGGGGTGCTTTATCCTGTTCTGGCGTAATGTAATCCCCAGTAAAAGGCATCCATATGAAGTGAGGAAAGAAAACACTTCATAGCGTGAATCCGTAGATATTAAAGTTTATTGGTAAGAATCCATAGTAAAAAACTTTTTAAAACCAATCTATAAAAACGTTGGAGCTGACAATGCTCCAATAACAATCCAAACAGCCGGTTCACAGCTGCGGGGCAGCGTGGTGTAGCGTGCATTCCACCGCCTGACAGCGAGAACCGGAAGTAACACAGGCTGGAACAGAGAGGTGCTGACGTGTGCGTATCACGAGGCCACGCCTTGCCCGTTTCGTCATCAAGACATCATCTGAGGCGCGGCCATCTTGGTACTCCTGCAGGGGTTAGGAAATCCAGTGAGTGCAAACACAAGCGGGGGTGCAGGGAAGGACGGGATAAATGCTGCCACCTCATTTTTCTTTAATAGAAGGACATTTTTTAGGATTTTTTTGTGGACATTTATTTTTTGATTTTTATGCACATAAGCTGTAAAAAAACTTTTTTTCCCATTTTCTCCTTAAGGAATTGCTTTGATTGTTGTTATTGTATTTTTTAAGCACACTTGCTGGGGTTTTTTATATATATTTTTATATATATGTTTTTTATATATATATATATTTCTATATATATATATTTTTTTTTTTCAATTTTTTTCATGTTTTATTTGTCACACAATCGTTTGCTTTGATTATCATTATTGGGTTTACATCTTGTTTCTTTTATTATTTTATAAGACACAGGTACCTTTTCTACACATATATAACCATTGAATAGAAAAAAATTTTTGCACGCACTTTTTAGGAGCACGCTGCACTTTACCATAGTGTACCACATAGGCGGATTATGTATGCTTGATACACTTCAGTTTTTGCACATATTTTGTTATATGCACAACAATATTTAAAAAAATTTTTTGTGACACGAATACTTGGGATATATACGTTGAGCAAACACTTTCCTCACTTATAATTTTCATCTATAATTATCATTACAGTTGGACAGCACCAATCCCCTACTTACAATAATTTTTTACGTTTTGGATTTTACCTTGGTGATTTCCATTATAGGGGGGCAGCAGTCTCCTTCCTATATTTTATACTCCTGAGCGTGGAACTACTGTCATTCATATATATATATATATATATATATATATATACATGTCTATATGATTTTATTGATTTAATTTTTTTTATTGAGTATATACTTGAGCCTCCCCAGAAGAGTGGGGAAGTCCACTATGGTAAAGGTGAAACTATTTAAACTTTTTAATTGATTTTAATTATTCAAATTGAATTTTAATTGATGTTAATTGCAATTAGCGGCTTTTATGGAGCCGGCTATTGGTTCTACCCACTGTGCAGCTAGTAGGTCCTCTGTATATATCCACGTGCCATATATGCCCATTGTGAGACCATTATATATTGCTATAGCCATGCATTTAATTTTCAATATGGCTGCACCAAAGGGCCCCTTTAAAATCTTGGATTAGGCCACTAGAGGGGGAGATATCAGATTCACAGGGGTTTAGCTGTGTGCGCATGCGAGGATGCGCGCGCACACATCGCTATTGAACCTAAAACAGCGGAGACAACTCTGGGTGGAAACTGCATCACGAATGGCTGTAAGTGGTGGGTGGAACGCATACACACCCACGCTTCCTGGCCGCGTCTCCTGCGTACTTGGTATTGGTCGAATGTGTGCGCAGGAGCGGAAGCAACGCCTTGGTTTGCCGGAAGTTGTGGGTGGAACGCAAATACACCCACACTTCCTGGAGACGAAAACGGCGTGTGCTTCATCCATTGTTGGTGCCGGTTCTTCTCATCATGCACTTTACAGGCTATTTACCATCCACCACCCGGTATGATCCTCCCAACACCCCTCCTTGGAAAGATACACTGGGATCGTGAAGTGAAGGTAGGATGCGGTTGACACAGTGACACTATTGGTTACCTTTGTGTAGGGGGGTGGGGGAGATATAACCTTACTAACCCCAGTTTGTAACACATGCTAGAATATCTGAGGGGTTTATGTACATGTTAGAATATCTGATGGGGGGTTATGTACTCCTAACTCACCCCACCTTATCAGAAGATAGGAATGTACTTTTACTGATCCACTGGGAGGAGTTAGCCCATGCAGATAGGTGTGTCCTAATTGGGTGGGTGTCGTTTGGTGCATGGGCACGTGGATATATATAGAAGTACCTGCGAGAGACGAGTCACTGTCCGTCTAGGCTCTGAGGAAAAGGGTACGCCCTTGAAACGTGTCAGCCATTTAGGATATCGTCTGATTACCACAACATCAGGTCTGGTTTGCTGGTGTTCAGAGACGCTGTTACATTATTTGACAAGCCTTAATTTGCTCGTTTGTGAGTATAAACATTGTTTTTATGCTTTAAATGCTTTAAATACAAATTTGCCATTGGTAATGCACATTGCACAAGGTTGGTACGCCCTCCTTTTTTCCTGATATTTCACCAAAGCCTTCCAATGGGACTCTTAACAAAATTGTAAAAAAATAATACAAAAATAGAATAATAAAGATAAAAAGCTACTGACACCATCCACTGCCTTACTGACTCTGTCTATGTTTTAATACATGTCAAAATGTTTTTTACATTTATTTATAAGAGTGCGTGTGTGTATATATATATATATATATATATATATATATATATATATATATATATATATATATATATATATATATATATATATATATATATATATATATATATAGAAAAGAGTCCAAAGGATTGTGGCACTTAAAAACTTAAAAAATTGTTTTGGGCTTACATGCTCACGCCCTTCCTCAGATCAGAATACATCTAACATTTTGATCACAGGCATTGCAATTTAACATTTTTCCAAAAAAGCCACAGATGGAATCAATCTATGGTTAATTGCTCATTAGTACAATTGTATTCCTTCCTTCGTTTATTAGTCATTTCACACCACTGACACACAAATGGTTAACCATGCAGAAACTCATATTATTTACTCAGGAACCATCACATTGTTATTCTGTAGAAAAAAAAAAAAAATATATATATATATATATATATATATATATATATATATATATATATATATATATATATATATATATATATATATATATATATATATATATAAAGACATCATTATCTAAATATTCAAAAGGATATTGTAAAATACCTTTATAGATAATGTATTATAAATCATACAAGTAAATAAAGATCCAGATCTGTATTTAAACCTTTTGGAGTAATAGTATTAAGAAAATGTATCCAATGAGCCTCACGTTTTGTTAAAATTAGTTCACGATCCCCTCCTCTCATATTTTTATTAATACCTTCCAACACCATGTATTTTAACTGGGAAGTTGTATGCCCCTTCTCTATAAAGTGTCTAGCTAGTGGTAATTGTATTAATTTATCTCTAATTGAATATTTATGTCTGGCTATACGATCTTTAAACTTTTGGGTTGTTTCTCCAATATATAATAATCCACATGGGCATTTTAAGGCATAAATAACGTATGATGATTGGCAGGTGTAATGGCTCTTGATTGGAATATCAAAGCCATTATGTGGATGTGATATTCTTTTTCCCTTTATCATGGAATTACATTGGATACATGATAGACATGAATTTTTTTAGTCCCAGAAAAGTTACCCTGGGAATAAGAGGGGAAAACTGATCGGATCTTACTAATATATATATATATATATATATATATATATATATATATATATATATATATATATATATACACACACACACATACGCACGCATGTGTGTTTGAGCTTTGGGGTGCACACTCTAATGCTATAGGCTGTACACAACTATGACACACTGGCTTAAATTGGGAATCCTTTTACTGACAACCTCAACATATCTATAAGGCTATTGAAGCTGATTTAGACTCATCCACACTATTACACAATTTTTGGATATAAATACCCTGAGCTCCAATCCTACTTACCATCTCTCAACACATTATTATTACTATTTCTATTTTGTTTGTTTGTATTATATACATACATTCTCTAACAAGGCCTGTTTCAGACCTGAGATCAAAGTTAAGCCATGGCACAGTCTCCTCCCTTGCCACTCAGAATAAACACTCATACAGACTCAGAGACAGAACAAATACAAGCAGTTCAGTCTTTTGTACAGAACAGCCAACATTTTTAAAGAAAGAAATTAGTAGGGTCAAGACACTCTTCCTTAAGAACACCATCAGCTACTACCTGTATTCCCTAAATGGTCAGTTTTTCTGACACTGAAGGAGAAACCTCTGCTCCTTCAACCTCAACTTCAACAACAAGTCTTCAAGAGAAAAAAATAAAAAATACAAAGATACTTTCCCAGATGACAGCGACCCTAGCTTACCAAAAAGTCGGGAACCCCAAAGGGAAAGGGCGGCCACAGCAATCCAAACAAAAGAAAAAAATAAGGAGGGGCAAGAAACTTTGCCACTCTGGTTTGATCATCTCTCTTGACATTTCTAATGTCCTGAACCTTTCCATCCAGACATTTTCCAAATAAACCCTAAATGTTCTACCCCAAGGTCTCAACTTTGCATCAACCACCAATTTTGATTTATTCTCCACCCTAGTTGATGTGAACAATTTTGCTTGTCAACTTACCCTCAAGAAACATTTTTTAAACACAGACTCAGAATCTTCCTCTTCTTGAACACTTTCCCCACACAGCTGTTCACCACCCTCCACTGAATTTGACTTTCAAGACTTTTGCCTTATTCACGACATGAGTACACTGGACACCTCTGGATATTCAGGGATTCGAATTAATGACAAAGTCAAACAACCAGATCACCTTACTTCCCCCTCCCATTCCAAGTCAGACTTCTACCCCATACAAACCAGGGATTAATGGGGTGTACACACGGTCTGACTTTTCGGCTACAAAAGCCGGATGGACGCCGACGGACCTAATCCGGCGGACAATCCGATCGTGTGTGGGCTTCCCCGGACTTTCAGCGGACTTTTCCAGTCGCAAATCTGACAGACTTTAGATTTGGAACTTACTTCAAATCTTTACGTCGTAACTCCGCCGGACCCAGAAATCCGCTCGACTGTATGCTAGTCCGACGGACAAAAACCCACGCTAGGGCAGCTATTGGCTACTGGCTATCAACTTCCTTATTTTAGTCTGGTCGTATGTCATCAGGTACGAATCCGTCGGACTTTTGTGTGATCGTATGTAGGCAAGTCCGTTCATTAGAAAGTCCGCCGCAAGTCCGTTGAAAGTTTGTCGGACGGGCTGTCGGACTTATGTAGCCGAAAAGTCTGACCGTGTGTACGCCCCATAACAACTAGACACCTTCCAAAAGTTGGTAGAACACGATCCCATGGCCCTTGCCAAGTCCATCAACAGCACACCTAAACACTGCCAAAACCTCACAAAACGAGACAGAGAACTTTTGAAAATGATACAAGATGACCCCACCCCAGTATCGTTATAAAAAACTTTGACAAGGAAAGGGCGGTGGTTATACTTGATTCCCAGGATTACCTCAATGAGGCAGTTAGACAACTTTCTGTTGAAAGTTTAGGACACAGATACCTATACTTGCATACCTTCAGATTCCACCCAGAATTAAAACAACACTAACAATTCATAGTAGATGAAGCAATATCCATTGAAATCCTGAACCATTCAGAAGCCAGAAACTTAATACCTTTCGACCCTGTGAAACCAATATTCCGTCATTTACCCAAAACACACAAAAATGATGTTCCTATTCAGGGTACACCTATTGTGGCAAGTATTGGCTCCTGGGAGAACCATTAGGGAATCTAATTGACATCCTATTACAACCGCTAGTGTCTAGAATATCCTCTCTTCTGCGAGATACGAAACACACTATACAAGTCCTCGAGGGCTTTCCATGGAGCAACAACAACAAGTGGATTGTGTGTGATGTAAGATCTTTATACTCATGTATACCCCATGATCTAGGCCTACAATCACTCAAACACCAGTTCCACCCAAAAGTGAAATTTCCGCTCATTTGTCTCCTCTCCCCCTCTGCCACAATTGGCACCTTTCGGGGGGGAGGGGGGACAGGATACCTGTCTTCGATGGGTATTCTGTTCCCACTTCTGGGAGTTCGCGCCGGGGCCCATGATTTTACCACGGGGCTCCCTCCTCCTCCCCCTGTCGCCGGCACAGTAGGAGAGAGGAGCGGGGCCTTGCGAATGCGCAGTAGGGTTACCGGCGTGAAGCCGTAAGGCTACACTGCCATGTTCCCTTACCCACAATGGCGGTGGCAGCACCTGACAGCCGATGGAAACATTAGCTGCAGTGCTGACATCGCTGGACTCCAGGACAGGTAAGTGTCCTATTATTAAAAGCCAGAAGCTGCAGTATGTGTAGCTGCTGGCTTTTAAATGTATTTTTTTTGGCGGACCTCCGCTTTAAATGGTTCATTTTGGAAGGGGTTTCCTATCTCTTACTCCATAACTACTTCCTCTTCAACGGAAAATGGTATATGAGCCTCCATGGGAGCAAGATTCTCACCCATCTATGTCAATCTATACATGGGTTGGTGGGAAGAACAATACATCTACAACGCACACAACCCCCATAAAGACCACAAAAAGATGAAACTGTTCCAATTTGATGTATTATGATAAAGAAGCCCAGTAATTGGTACAAAGAATTTGTGAACAGGGCTACCGTAGATCACAAGTTAAAAAAGTCCGTCTTCAAGTAGGGAATCTAAATAGGACTAATCTTCTAATCAACCAATCTCCACAACAGACCAGACCATCTGACCTACCTGTGTTCTCTACCTACTATAGTTCACAATTTAAAGATACAAAATGCATCATAGCCAGACACCTCCCTGCTCTGTACAGTGATGACAACTACATGGCCATATTAGTACGAGGGGTTAGATATGTTGCTAGAAAGGCAGGCACCATAGGGAACATGGTCTCTCACAGTATGTACAATTCTAATCAAACCATACACACGTGGTTAAACACCACTTGCGGCCAACTGGGTCATCGTCATACTATAATTTCCTGTTTAAATAGTCTGTCCCTGACCATCAAACAACTGGTTAATTGTCACACTAAGTATGTAATATACAGTATGTGGTCACTTGCACCACATGCAACATCCAATACGTAGGAAGGACGACCAGACGACTTAGTGACAGAATGACAGATCACTTTTCCAATATCAGAACTAACAAGAATACTAATCTGGCTAGGCACTTTACCAACTTCACCAACAAAATGTACAAACCTTTGAAGTCTATATAGTTGAAAGGATTGATTGCCCAGCTCGTGGTGGCGACTGTTTCTCCCTTCTATGCAGAAGGGAGGTTTATTGGATTTTTAGAATGGGCACCCGAATCCCTAAAGGCTTAAACCATGAGTGGGACATCACTCACTACTATGAATTGTTCACATATAATTTCATCTTTATCCCAATTTTAAACATATTTAAACCACTTAATTTATTTTATTTTGATTACAATATTAGCTATTTTCACACACAATTCTAAGTGCAACACCCATTCGCACCTGTCAGTCCTCTGCACATCTGAGTGACGGCCGATGATGCATAAATACTCCCACACATGCGTGGGATCTCCATCCCCATGACTAAGCTCCGAGGGGTGGAGTGAAATGCATTAGGGGCGTGGCCTGGCAGGGTCCAGGCTGAGGTTGCCACTTATACACTCATCTTGGGGACAGCATGGATGTGCAGCTACAGGGAGTCCTTTTCTAACCTCAAGTGTTTGCAGGTGCTCTGGGAAGAGCTCCCTCCTGTGCCAGCACTCCCAGCTTAGGATTCATACCCCACTCCAGAGAGCCTGAGCGGCACACCAAGTAATTTCGGCTCACACTAAGCCCCTTTCACATGGGCACTATCAGGCAGCAAAATCAGGAGGCTGAGGCACGTTTTTAACTCACCTCAGCCACCCGTTAAAAACAGGCAATGGCTGCTGGAGCTTATATACATTGTAATGGCTACAAAGCTGTGCTTCATAGTGTGGCAAAAAAAAATAATATATATATATATATATATATATATATATATATATATATATATATATATATATATATGGCATGCGCCTGATCACCTGATAACTGAAAAGCAGCCACTGCTGACAAAGTGATCCACTGCATATTGAAGGTTAGCAGCTCTGCCCTTGTGAAAGAGGCTTTAATCTTCTAGCATTAAGGGCTTGTTTACACTTGCTTCAAAACATGGCTTCGGACATGCTTTTTTAAAGCTCTCTGAACACCAATCCAAGCACCTCTCATTAAGTAAAATGGTAAGCTTACAGTCCTGTTTACATCTTGCTTTTGCTTTGCTTTGCTTTGCTTTAGCTTTGCTTCAAAAATTATACATGTCGCTTTAGTGGTGCTACAGAGCATCGTCAAAGCCTCCATAGAAGTCTTTAGCTTTGCTTTTGTTTTGGAGGTATTGCAGGTATGAGATATCAACACACACACACACAGGGCATCTGCCAAGCTTCATCAAAGCTTTAAAAAAGCACCACGAAGCATTATCGAAGCACCACCAAAGCACCAACAAAGCAGCATCGAAGTACCACCGAAGCATCGCAGAAGCACCATCGAAGCATCGTAGAAGCATCAAAAAAACATCAAAAAAGCATGTTGAAGCAGTAGGCACTTTAATGTGTGTTGAACTTGAAGCGAGTGTAAATGAGCCCTGTGAACCCATGCAGGGCAAAGCAACAGGCTAATGTTCATGCTGAATGGCCATTTATAAGCATTAGCAATTTAATGTGGGAACAAGAATTAGTCACATGCTCTCCCATACTTGAAATGACTGCATTATTATCGTTGCGCATAATATCTGAAGAGAAATTAAGACAGCTAATTTCCAAAACGAAACAAGAGGTTCTTTTATTGGTCGCTTATAATTAACTAGATATTTTAAAGTGGCAGAATTGCTGAATAATAAAAAGCCAATTGTGTAATTTGGTAGAGGTGCCCCAAACACAGCCCTCCACTCACACATAACTGGGGATCTGGTGACTAGCGGGATAATGATTAAAGCAAAAGGGGATGTGAAGGAAGCACAGACCCACAAAGCACATGAAGCAGGCAGATATTTGCATTGCAGGTCCACAGGGTACAATTTACCCTCCAGCAAGGGGAACAGTGTGTTGCACAGTAGTGACATCACCAAATCTCACTTCAAATTTAATGACACTAGCAGTCAAAGGTGACAGTGCCTTATGATCTCACACTGCATCTTATGATGATCCCACACTGCAGATATACAGTTATAGGATGACTTAACAGTCATATGCCAGGAAGGTGAAAATGAAGAGAAATTGTAGATTTTCAGGGTACTGCTAACACATCAATATCAAATCTTGAGTATAGCTCCACTTTATTATATATATATAAAAGAAGGCCAGTATGGTGGCCTGAATTTATGGGAAGAGCCCGGGAGGTATTTAGGCAGCCCACTCGCCCATGCTGCTTGTCGGTTCCAGTGCGCGATTCACTACGAATCTTCAGCTCACAAATGCCGCGTACACACGGTCGGACTTTCTGACGGGAAATGTTCGATGTGAGCTTGTTGTCGGAAGGTCCGACCGTGTGTATGTTCCATCAAACATTTGATGTAGGAATTTTCGGCCACAAATGTTTGAGAGCAGGTTCTCAAATTTTCCGCCAACTTCACTTGTCGGAAAGTCCAATCGTGTGTACACAAGTCCTTCGCACAAAAGCTCACGCATGCTCAGAGTCAAGCAGAAGGAGCCACACTGGCTATTGAACTTCCTTTTTCTCGGCTCGTCGTGCATCTTGTACGTCCCGCTTTCTCACGTTAAGAATTTCCGACAACATTTGTGTGACTGTGTGTATGCAAGACAAGTTTGAGCCAACATCCTTCGGAAAAAAATCCACCTTTTTGTTGTCGGAAAATCCAATCGTGTGTACGCGGCATTAGTGTTCGTGAGTCTGTTGTTCCCGAATTCAGTGTGTTGCGGTTGCTTCATTTGTGGTTTTCGATCAAGTCTTGCTCACTGTTGCAGGCAGGATTTGTAACTATGTTTTCGTGTCATGTGCAAATCGTTGCCTTTTGTTGTGTCCCCCATATCATATGTTCAGTTCCCGCAGCAGAACTTACGAATCGTTCGAATGCTGTCCTTATCCCATCTACATGCCAAACCCAAAGTTATTTTCATGTGCGTCATGCACGACGCTACAGCACGTTTCTCTCGATTCGTATTGGATACATTGCACACCCACTACAGTCCGATTCAAAACTAGTCGCGTTGGCTGCACAACGGTTTCACATCGGACGATTTGCACACCGATTCGTACCAGTTTGTGTCTTTTTCCCTACCTAACATTCGCATTAGTCCACCTCATTTACCCTGCTAGGTAATTTTACCCTAAACTACCATTCTACCCCACAACCGATTAATTTTGTACACCATAGTCTGATTCGAATCTGTGCATCAGTGGCACAATCATTTGTATCGATTGCACTAAACACAAAGATTCGTATCAGTTCATGTCCTACCCTACAACCAATTTGTATCAGGTCCATTTTTCCATGCCCGTTACAGTCCGATTCAAGTCTAGCCATGCCGCAGTACTACGATTCGTATCGGATTCCTTTTCTCACACCATAAAGCACAACTACAACCGGTTAAAGTCACAGTTTTATTCCTACACATTCAAATTTCTGCTATCCTTTTCTTTTTTTTTTCCAATGCTATCCTTTTCTTTCTTCACCTGCCAATAAGGCCACCTTTGTTGCTACCCAGACACTTGTAATTGTTGCAACCACGTCTCCTGCAGCACAGACACTTGCAGTCTATGAAACCACATCTCCTGCAGCACAGACACTTGCAAATCATTGAGACACTTGCAATGATTGCAACCGTGTCTCCAATAACCCAGACACTTGTAACCCATTGCAACCACGTCTCCTGCAGCACATACACTTGCAAATCATTGATACACGTGCAATCGTTGCAACCACGTCTCCAGCAACCCAGACACTTGTAATCAATTGCAACCATGTCTTCTGCAGCACAGACTCTTGCAGTTATTGCAACCATGTCTCCTGCAGCACAGACACTTGCAAATCATTGAGACACTTGCAATGATTGCAACCGTGTCTCCAATAACCCAGACACTTGTAACCCATTGCAACCACGTCTCCTGCAGCACAGACACTTGCAAATCATTGTAACCACATCTACAGTAACCCCGACACTTGTAACCCATTGCAACCACTTCTCTTGCAGCACAAACACTTGCAAATCATTGAGACGCTTGCAATCATTGAAACCACGTCTCCAGCAGCACAAACATCTTGCTGCATGCATCTAAGTGCAACCACGCATACCTTTTTGCAATCATGGCAAACACGCATCTCAGCATAGACTTCTTGCAATCATTGCAAGCACAGTCCCAGTGGCACACAATCAGCCACACATTATTTAGTGACACTCAATTACCCATTCATCTCCAGTGGCATGCGAGCCAGTCATCATTTTCTTTGTCATTTCTTCCTTAGGTCAGTTGAGTTAATGTTCCATTCTGCACCAGGTTGGTTGTTATCTCCCCAAAAAACGAAATAAAAAAAAAAGAACATAGGGATCGCATCTTCACCAGGGCCAGTCGCATTGCAGGTGTGGGAGAGTTAGATTCAGATGAAAGGAAAATATATATGTTACGCTTATGTCACCCTCACTACAGGGTTTCTGGTTGACTGAGTTTGATCCATACCAGGACCTCGCTACTAGGGCGTAAGTCAGGGTGTAGTTCACAGGTTCCTCTGTCACATTATCCTGCAGAACCCTTTTACTATAAGTTTACTTCACATACACAATGTGACATGCTCATCGGGCATTAGTTACTGTGACATGTGTCTCTACGTTACACTCTGTTTTCAAAGGACGACCCTTCACCTACACAGACAAGGTCACTAATACGTTGAGTTTGCTGACAGTGCAAATGTTAGCAGGCTGAGCATACGTCACAGACTACAGACTGCAAGATTCCTACGTAGGAGGTACCAGACTTCAGCTGCTTGCCTCACTACGCCCTGGGGTTCTGGTCTACAGGTTTGTGCTCAGCACAGACAGGCACCCAAGCATCGGTTACCTGGCCAGTCACCTCCTGGCTCACTTCGGTTGCCACGCACTCTTTAGAGTTTTCTAAATTTTCACTCTACAGGGTTCTACATAATAGAACCCAGTTGGCTCCTCCCTGAGCCTGTCGTTTATTGCCCTGTACTTCTCCCTTTCCTTCTTATCTGAGTTTCCGTATCCCCGCTCCAATCACAACCTACTACTACGCCTCTTCTTAACACATGCACCCCCTTGTTTTGTCTTATAGCCAGAGCCATGTCACAGGCCGATAGTGATGACTTCACACCTGCCCCTCTGTCGCCCTCTGCGGGCTCAGAGAGCGGCAGCATTCAGTCCCTCAGGGGATGGACCATCCCCAAGCTCATAGCAGAGCTTAGACACAAGGGCATTCCCTACCCCGCTACGGCCATGAAGGCAGAGCTCTTCAGGCTCCTCTTCCTGCCGCTAGTCATTGCAGGGCCCAGCGCCCAACAGGCATTCCTGCAGTTCATCTCTGGGGCCATTTCCCAGCTGCACTTCTTGGTCTCCTCATTATTCGCAGCAGTTTCTGATGTCCAGACCAGAGCAACAGCTCTAGAGGTGCGCCCACCAATGACCCTCCCTGACCCGGTCGCGGTCCAGGTGCTAGCATCTCCTCCTGCAGGGACTACACCTACCATCGTCCCTGCTCACCATGTCCTAGCGTGCCATAGGGCACACCCTAAGGTTGGGTGTCACTTGAAGCAGTTAAACAAGTCGTGACTAAGCTGGATAGATGTCCATTGGTTGGCGTTCTACCTCTCCACTCACCCCACACCTTTACTGGCAATATTTCTGGTACACGACTTCACAGCAGTGCTCCACACCGGCCTCGTAACTCTACCCCACTCCTCTCACGAATGCAAGAACCTCCAGCCAGTGGCTATCGATAAACAGGCTATAGACTCACTGCTACAGGCTGTACTAGACAAAGGTTTCATCATTGGCCCCTTCCCACAGTCACCTTTTCAGACCTAGAGAGTCAGCCCTATTGGGCTTGTCAAAGGCAAGCTCTCCAATAAAGTTTGCTTAGTGTATGATTTGTCTGCAGTTCATTCCTCCCACACCCCGAGTCTGAATTCCCTGCTTCCTTCGAGGAATTCTCCCTCAAATTCGCATCAGTTGACAAAGCCATCCAGGCCATCATTAAAATAGGTCCCGGCGCCTGGCTGTCCAAAGCAGACATCTCATATGCTTTCAAGCTTCTGACTATCAAGCCATCCCTCTGGCGGTGGTACAGCATTAAATGGAGGGATTCTTATTACTTTGCCACCAAGTTGACCTTCGGGTCCAAAAGCAGCTTGTGGCTGTTTGATGTTTTGCCCAGTCCCTTACATGGATCCTATCGCACCAGGCCCACTGTCAGACGGTCATCCTTTACCTCAATTATTTTCTGCTCATTGGACAGCCAGACACACCCCCGTTAGACCTAGGCAGATTAAAGGTGGTGTTTAACAACCTCAACGTTCCCATAGCCAAATGTAAAGTGGAAGGCCCGGCACACTTCATCACTTTCCTAGGCATCACTCTGGACACGCGTGCTATGCAGGCCAGCCTGCCTTCCGATAAGCTAGCCCTTATCAGGACAGTCACCCTTGACTTTACCCTTTCACAAGGGTGTACTAAAAGGCAGCTGCAGTCCTTGTTAGGGATGCTCGATTTTGCCATGAGGATTATTCCTCAGGAGTGTTATTTTATTTCACGGCTCTTGATTTTCTCATTCTAGTGCAAGACCCAAATCAAGTTCTTAAACTCAACCCAGCCGCGATAGCAGACTTAGCTATGTGGGACGGGTTCCTCACAAACTGGAATGGCATATCGATGTTTATCCCGTCAGCATCAGCTTTGTCATCCCAGGTAGTCACGGATGCCGCAGCCTCCACGGGCTTTTCAGTCATTTTTGCCCGCCACTGGTTTGCCGAGCCTTCCTTCCTCTTAATCCCTGGTTTCACTCAGTTTTCGTCATTGTTCGAGCTGTATCGCATCATGGCAGCTGCCCAGGTCTGGGGCCACACCTGGACAGGACAAACGGTGGTCTTCGCTACAGACAATCAGGCCATGGCTGACATCGTCAATAAGGACAGGTCCAAATCGCTCCCCATCATGTCCATCATGTCCTTCCTGTGCAGGTTGGTGCAGTTCTCACTGCAAGCATGGTCCAGGCAAATGCAATATCGCAGCAGATGCGCGGTCTCGTTTTAAATTCATTTCATTTTTCCAACAGGAACCTGGAGCCGACCCAACGACTACTCTTGTCCCACCTTGGTCACTGCTAATGATGGACTTAATCCAAACCTTGCCAACGCAACCCAGCTCATTAACCACTCCTTGGCCTGCAACATACTGGAGGCCTATCACACTGTTTGGAACACCTACTGCAGGTTTTAGATTTTCACCCCAGAGCAGTGACAGGTGACGTTAGACACGTCCTAGCCCTCGTACTGCCACATCACCGGCTTCTGTTTGAAAGGACATCGGTCCCGTAGAGGAAGAGGCGAAGCCGCCTCATATGTGCCCACCAGTACCACCTGCCAATGCCATGAATCAGTGCCCACAGTGCCACGAATCAGTGCCCACAGTATATAAGTGCCAGCAATCAGTGCCACCTATCAGTGCCCAGAAGTGCCACCTATCAATGCCCACCAGTGGTGCCAATCAGTGCCTCATCAGTGCCACCTAGCAATGCTGCCTATCAGTGTGACCTACCAGTGACAATCAGTGCCCATCAGTGCCACCCATCAGTGCTCATCACTGCCAGCTATCAGTGCCACCTATTAGTGCCCTTCAGTGCCACCTATCAATGCCCTTCAGTGCCGCTCATCAGTGCCACCCATCAGTGCCACCTCTCAGTGCCCACCAGTGCCACCTCATCAGTGCCCACCAGTGCCACCTATTAGTGACCATCAGTACCACCTTACCAGTGCCCATCAGTGTCGCTTTATCAGTGCCCATCAATGCAGCCTATCGGTGCCCATCAGTGCAGCCTATTAGTGCCCATCAGTGCAGCCTATCAGTGCCCATCAGTGTAGCCTCATCAGCGTACATCAATGAAGGAGAAAAATTACCTGTTTACAAAATGTATTAACAAAGTATAAAACGGTTTTGTATTTTGTATTTTTTTTTATTCGGGCTTTTTAAATTTTTTTAACAAAAAATAAAAAACCCAGAGGTGATCAAATACCACCAAAAGAACGCTTTTGGTACAAATTTTATTTGGGTACAGTGTTGTATGACTGCGCAATTGTCATTCAAAGAGTGACAGCGCTAAAAGCTGAAAATTGCTCTGGGTAGGAGGGGGTTTAGGTGCCCAGTAAGCAAGTGGTTAAAGACATTTTTGAATGCTGAGAATCTTAGAAGAAAAGACAAGGTAGCATATAAGAGCAATAAATCCTGTAAACTCTGAAGCGTATGATCCGGGGAAAGGGAATAGTCCTCAGATAACTTGTTGTCTCATCTCCCTTTTTTATGTCACTCTATGCTTCAAAGCTCCCACCCGGAAGGGGAGGAAGAGAAAGAAAAAAAGAAGTTAAAGAACAATAGATATTTAATATGATTAAACTTGAATTCTTAACATACATTGTGAATGGTCTAAATACCCCGGTTAAAAGGCATAAAAACCTTAAAGAAATTCAACACTATTCTAATATATATAATAGAGGAGGATCTTAATGAGACACAATGTACAGGGATAGGTACAATTGTAGACATGCACCCACACTCACTCAGGTTGAACTGGATGGACTGGTGTCTTTATTCAACCTTACTAACTATGTAACTATGTAACTATGATACAAGCTTATTTAAACAAGGCCAAATTACCTAAATTAAGTTAGGGAAATATGTTAGATCTAGAGAGACCCATAACGCAAGAAGAAATCTCTACAGCGCTAAAGAAGACAGATGCGGGAAAGAATCCAGGGCCGGATGGATTCTCCGTAATCTACTATAAAAAATCTAAAGACCAATTAGTTACAAAATTATGTTCCTACTGGAATTCCATAGATGAAGGGACGGAAATGAGGAGAGAATCACTGTTGGCTTATATCACAGTAATACCAAAAGAAGAAAAAGATATAAAGCAATGTGCCAGTTATAGACCAATATCATCAAATTGTAAAATATTAGCCACTAGATTGAAGAGATTAATGCTGGACTGGATACATATAGACCAGGTGGGGTTCATACCTGGGAGAGTAGGAAGAGGTAACGGAGTAAGAACATTGTTACTCCTACCAAAAATAAATAGAGATGGACCCCAAGCTCTATTCCTGTCAATAGATGCTTAAAAAGCATTTGACACGGTAGAATTGGGATTCATGATGGCTACAATAGAGGGGATAGGGATCGGTCCTAATATGACTCGATGGAGTAAAACACTATATCAACATCCAACGGCAGCAGTAAAGATCAATGGGATTCTATCTCAATCTTTTGAGTTATTTAATGGTACGAGTCAGGGGTGTCCTCTTCCACCACTATTGTTTATATTGACATTGGAACCTTTATTGGCCATTATCACAAATAGTGTAGATATTAAACGAGTGAAGGTAGGAAAAGAGGAACATAACGTGGCGGCATATGCGGATGATATCTTGTTTTATGTCTCCTGTCCGAGAACAACATTATCAAATATAATGAAAGTATTGAAAGATTATGGAGAACTATCAAATGTAAAAATTAACCCCTCAAAGTCTGAAATCTTAAATATTAATATGGATAAGAAAGATGAACAACAATTACAAGAACAGTTTCCGTTTACATGGCAGAAAAAAATAAAATACTTAGGTGTAAAGTTAACAACATCTTCAAAAGACCTGTACCAAATGAATTACATACCGTTATTAAAAGAGATTAAAGAGGAAATAAAAAATATATCAGTGAGGCAATTTTCCTGGATAGGATGTATAAATATTATCAGATAGGAATCCTGCCAAAAGTTCTCTATAAATTTCAGATGCTCCCTATACAGGTGCCAAAGGTGTATTTTAAGACATTAAAGAAGATGATAAGGCAGCATACAAAAACGAGAATACAATTTGCAGTACTAAGCAAAGATAAAATACACAGAGGATTAGCTTTACCTGATTTTAAAAGATATTACAATGCAGTTTTGTTATCACGAGTTATGTATTGGACATTTAATTCACATGGGAAAAGTTGGGTTAAAATTGAAAACACGTTAAGTAATATACAATTGAATAAGTGGATATGGGGACCACAACAGTATCGTAATTTTTTGAAGGACACAAGAATTAACAATGAAAGTATTTAAGATATGGAATTTAATACAGAAGCAAAGGAAATGGGAATATAATTCACCACCAATACCACTCACAGGGACATATTATGATTAAAGGATATTATGAAAGAGGGAGAGATATACACAATCCAGGAATTAAGACACAAAAAGAAGTTACTAGTGAGAGATAAACTAAGATACCATCAGTTAAGACATTTTATAGACACTGCCACATCCAATTAGATCAGGAGAAAGTTTATTACCATTTGGAAAAACTGCGCAACTTACAGGAAACACCAAGACACGGAATGTCCCAGATTTATAAAATTCTTACGCTAATGTCTGGAGTCATTGGTACCGCCTAGCTTGGATAGGTGGGAAGCAGAACTTGGTGCAACTTGGAGTGAGCAAGAGAAAGAGAGAATGTTGAAATTAACAGATGGAACAGCAATAGATATAAACACAATAGAAACAAATTCTAAATGTCTGTCAAGATGGTATATAACACCTATCAAAGCACACAAATATCAAAAGGAAAAACACTTCTTTGCTGAAGAGGGTGTGGGAAAAGGGGAACAATGACACATATATGGTGGGAGTGTTTGAAAATACAGAAATTTTGGCAAGAAGTGATACAACAGATCCAAGAAATTACAGGAGCAGATAGGCCTAAAAATCCATATACCTATTTATTACATAATACCAAACTTACAATAAAACAATATAAGAGAACGATAATACCACATTTAAT
The DNA here is from genome assembly GCF_042186555.1 of Aquarana catesbeiana. Lineage (NCBI taxonomy): Eukaryota > Metazoa > Chordata > Amphibia > Anura > Ranidae > Aquarana > Aquarana catesbeiana. The sequence goes on along the minus strand of NC_133336.1, from coordinate 98,974,055 downwards.
AAATGCAGCTAAACACCTGATTCCAAAACATTGGCAAGCATTGGAAAGCCCAACACTAAGAGAATGGGTTCAAAGGATAAAATATATATATAATGAAGCGCACTACCCCCGTAGGAGCTGCTGGGTAGTTTGTTCCTTTCCGCCAGTGTGTTCCATTACCCCCCACTTCCTTGCATTGATGACACAGCAAACAGTCTTCAACGAAGAACAATAACTTTATTCCTTCCATTAGCACGTTGCAGAAAGAATATGAAACAAATCTTCTAGATATGAGCTGCCTTATTCACTTGGTTCCTGTAATAGTCTGCAAATCTTCTCCCTCCTGTTTACTACTATTTCCCAACCGCACAGTATATCCAAGTTAAATCCTAAGAACCTATAAAGTTGAGTAGACTATGTATGGTGATAAGTCCTGATTGGTATAAGTATAAAGATATACAGTATCTCACAAAAGTGAGTACACCCCTTACATTTTTGTAAATATTTTATTATATCTTTTCATGTGACAACACTGAAGAAATTACACTTTCCTACAATGTAAAGCAGTGAGTGTATAGCTTGTATAACAGTGTAAATTTGCTGTACCCTCAAAATAACTCAACACACAGCCATTAATGTCTAAACCGCTGGCAACAAAAGTGAGTACACCCCCTAAGTGAAAATGTTCAAATTGGGCCCAAAGTGTCAATATTTTGTGTGGCCACCATTATTTTCCAGCACTGCCTTAACCCTCTTGGGCATGGAGTTCACCAGAGCTTGCCACTGGAGTCCTCTTCCACTCCTCCATGTCGAGATCACAGAGCTGGTGGATGTTAGAGACCTTGCGCTCCTCCACCTTCTGTTTGAGGATGCCCCACAGATGCTCAATAGGGTTTAAGTATGGAGACATGCTTGGCCAGATCCATCACCTTTACCCTCAGCTTCTTTAGCAAGGCAGTGGTCGTCTTTGAGGTGTGTTTGGGGTCATTATCATGTTGGAATACTGCCCTACAACCCAGTCTACGAAGGAAGGGGATCATGCTCTGCTTAAATATGTCACAGTACATGTTGTCATTCATGGTTCCCTCAATGAACTGTAGCTCCTCAATGCCAGCAGCACTCATGCAGCCCCAGACCATGACACTTCCACCACCATGCTTGACTGTAGGCAATACACACTTATCTTTGTACTCTTCACCTGGTTGCTGCCACACATGCTAACACCATCTGAACCAAATAAGTTTATCTTGGTCTCATCAGACCACAGAACATGGTTTCAGTAATCCATGTCCTTAGTCTGCTTGTCTTTAGCAAACTGTTTGTGGGCTTTCTTGTGCATCATCTTTAGAAAAGGCTTCCTTCTGGGATGACAGCCATGCAGATTAATTTGATGCAGTGTGCAGCGTATGGTCTGAGCACTGACAGGCTGACCCTCCACCCCATTCAACCTCTGCAGCAATGCTGGCAGCACTCATACGTCTATTTCCCAAAGACAACCTCTTGATATGATGCTGAGCATGTGCACTCAACTTCTTTGGTCGATCATGGCGAGGCCTGTTCTGATTGGAACCTGTCCTGTTAAACCGCTGTATGGTCTTGGCCACCATGCTGCAGTTCAGTTTCAGGGTCTTGGCAATCTTTTTATAGCCTAGGCCATCTTTATGTAGAGCAACAATTCTTTTTTTCAGATCCTCAGAGTTCTTTGCATTGGGGTGCCATGTTGAACTTCCAGTGACCAGTATGAGAGAATGAGAACGATAACACCAAATTTAACACACCTGCTCCCCATTCACACCTGAGACCTTGTAACACTAACAAGTTACATGACACCGGGGAGGAAAGATGGTTAATTGTGCCCAATTTGGACATTTTCACTTAGGGGTGTACTCACTTTTGTTGCCAGCGGTTTAGACATTAATGGCTGTGTGTTGAGTTATTTTGAGGGGACAGCAAATTTACACTATTATACAAGCTATAGACTCACTACTTGACAAGTGTCATTTGACAAGTGTAATTTGTTCAGTGTTGTCACATGAAAAGATATAATAAAATATTTACAAAAATGTGAGGGGTGTATTCACTTTTGTGAGATACTGTATATAAGTTCATATGTACACATATATAAGTTTAATATAAAGGTTGTGTAATGATGGATAAGTTAGTTTAAAGTACAGAATTAATTTCTAGGTCTTCATTTAGGCACCCTGGCGCTAGGGCGTCCAAAGTGTCAATCCAGTAAGTTTCCCTCTGGCAGAGATGCTTGAAACGTTCTGCTCGAGGGAAAGTCTTGGACACTGACTCGATGACTCAAACACGGAGTCTGGCAGTGGAACCCTGATGGAAATCGCTGAAATGTCTTGGGATGCTCGGGTCACTACCTTCCTCCCCTGAATGTCTATGCTCTCCGAACCTTTTGCGCAAGGTCTGGATGGTGCAGCCAACATATAGTAGGCCGCAAGGGCAGGATACACAGTATATTACAAATTCAGAGGAACCATTGTAAGAATCATTAAAACAGTATGTTCTGCCTTTGGTGGTGAAGGATTTTTAGCCGTGTGTTACAAACTTACAGGTTACAGGCATTTTATTTTTCTCAACTGATACATCCCTTTGAATGATAGGAAGGTAAGAGAGGGTGTGGGTTTGGTTTTGATGGGTTTGTGTTGGCTAGGTGCAATGCGACTTTGAACATCTCTGGCTTTTCTGTACGTGATTTTGGGTACACTAGAGAGAGATGGCTGTAAGTGGGGGTCCTCTAATAGTATTCCCCAATGTTTCTGGAAGCTGTGGTTCATATTTTTGTGCTAAGCATGAAATTGTGTAATAAACCTGATGGTTTGAGATTGGGTGGAAGCAGTAGATTGGAGATGAGAGGGGTCACCTTTACTGGTGGTGGGTGGATCATCCAGAAAACTTGCAAAGGCCTTATCCACTATGAATGACGGATATATCTTTTTTCATGAAATTTAGACTTAAGGAAGTTGCCTTGTATGGCATAATCTGTGCTGAGAGTACAGTTATGTTAGAAATGACAAAACTGGCTTTTCTAGGGAATTTGGGAAAGTTAGCTATCCACCTCTGGTGATGGCAGCTGAGGAAATGTAAATAGGAGTTACCTGCTTGTTACCGCCTTGTTTTACATAATTTTTTGCATAGATGGCGCTATCGGTGTGACAGAGTACTAAATCAAGAAAGGCCAAACTATTGGGGCTACAGACAGATATAAAGGAGAATCCAAGATCGTTGTCATTACAGTGCAAGATAGACTGTTCTACCAACAACCTAGGTCCATCCCAGATGACAATAATATCGTCTATGTAGTATCTGAAAAAACAATGTTTCTGGCATAAAGGTTGTTGTTCCTGATAAATAAATACTCCCATAGACCCATGGCAAAATTGGCGTAACTGGGCACAAAATTCGCACCCATGGCAGTATCTTGGGTCTGTAAATATGAGTAAGCACTTTTTGTAGTGTGAAACGCGTCAACTCCTGTTTGCATCGCTTTGCTGTGGCTTGTACAGTGTGATCCCGATTTTTCAATAAAAGGCAAAAGAAACTTTCTTTGGAGTGCGGCTGTCCAGAGTTTTCCATTCATCTTCATTCGCTATACGCATTTGCCAGCACCTGGGGCTCTTCATTTCTAGAGGAGAAGTTTTTGTTTCGGCTGACCTGCCTGAAGTGGTGGTACCCCCTTCTCCATCTTGGGTCTGTAGGTAGAACTTTTATCAAAAGAAAAATAATTGTATGTTAAACAAAATTTTGTGGAATCCAGAAAAAATTGAGCCTGTTTAAGATTGATGAGTGGATCTTGTGTTAAAAAGTATTGTACTGCCCTTAGGCCAACTTCAAGGGGGATGGATGTGTAGAGGAAGTTAACGTCTAGGGAGACTCACAAGTAGATGGGTTCTCAGCCGTAGGTTTGGAGGGTGTCTAGCAGTTGGTTACCATCACGTATGTAGGCTGGCAGATTTTGAGCGAGAGGCTGTAGGAAATAGTCAATGTAGATGGAAAAGAAACTGGTGACACTCTCCATGGCACCCACAATAGGGCGCCCAGGAGGGATCTCTAGGTCTTTATGGATTTAAGGGAGGTAATATAAATACGGAGTGTTCTAGTATTCTCTGAACAGAAAAGATGCCTTGGCTTTGTTGATAATACCATCACTAAGAGCTTGCTTGACTAGTGTCTGGGCTTCTTCACGGAATTGGGTGGGTCACTGGGGAGGTGGGTGTAAGTGTTTTTGTTGGATAGGAATCTGTGGGCATCACTAAGATAAGTATCCCTATCTTGTATTACAATTCCGCCTTCCTTGTCTGCTGATTTAATGATGATAGTGGTATTGTTGGTAAGGGTGACCTTACCTGTGGGGTGAGATTATGGACAGGCGGGTGGGAAGTATTTTGTTTACACATACTTTTAATCTTAGCGAATACTACCTGGTAAAAGCTTTGTATGAAAGGGCCCTTCACATTGTGTGTGCTGCACCAGAGGGGAAGTAGGAAGGTGCTGTGTGAGGTAAGTAACATACATGTTCTCATCATCATTTTAAAGCTCCTTCAACATGGCTAGGCAGGACGTGTCCATGGCGTTGTCAAGTGTGGGGTCCTCTGTGTTAGCAACCACCTCTAGGTTTTCTATGGCATTGTTTTTGGCAGACTGAATATTGTAAAAGAGTTTTACTGTAATGTTCCAGGCGAATTTGTTTAGATCCATAGAGTAAAAGGGTTAGGGTAAAGTTAAGGCCTTTGCTTAATAGGAAAATCTCCTCCAAAGTTAGAGGGTGGGAGGAGAGATTGAAAATTTTTACAGTTTGGCTACTTTGTCTTTGGGTTTTGTGTCTTCTTTTTTATAATTCTTAACATTTTGTATATAATTGTATATAATTGTGTTCTAGTCATGATATCTTTCTATAAGTTATATGGGTTTCTTACTCATTGGCTGTTCGTGGTGTGTCTGGGGGGGTGGTCCGCTGGTCTCATCTGCCCGTCCGCCCTGCCAGCTCTTCTTAGCCAAATCAAAGATGGTCAATGGCATTGCCTGACGAAGGAGCACGCATGCTCTGAAACGCGTGCACGGACCCAGCCTCTCTTGCATTGAGACTACCCTCTGACAGCTTCCTCCTGCGCCTCCTCCATCCATCCAGCCCTGGCTCCGGAAACCACCGGCACCGCCTGATGTGATGACACTGCGCCTCCAAGCTGCGGTTTTGGATCTCTGCAACAACTTGGATGATGTCTAAAGATGTGCATATGCTCTTCACTGTCTAGTGAGTACATTACCTTTAATAAAACCTGTTTGTTATATTGCTACACTTATGCCCCGTACACACGGTCGGACTTTGTTCGGACATTCCGACAACAAAATCCTAGGATTTTTTCCGACGGATGTTGGCTCAAACTTGTCTTGCATACACACGGTCACACAAAGTTGTCGGAAAATCCGATCGTTCTGAACGCAGTGACGTAAAACACGTACATCAGGACTATAAACGGGGCAGTGGCCAATAGCTTTCATCTCTTTATTTATTCTGAGCATGCCTGGCACTTTGTCCGTCGGATTTGTGTACACACGATCGGAATTTCCGACAACGGATTTTGTTGTCAGAAAATTTTATCTCCTGCTCTCCAACTTTGTGTGTCGGAAAATCCGATGGAAAATGTTCGATGGAGCCCACACACGGTCGGAATTTCCGACAACACGCTCCGATCGGACATTTTCCATCGGAAAATCCGACCGTGTGTACGGAGCATTAGATTGGTGCTGCTCCTCTCTCCTTGTTTCCCAGTATCTACAGAGTTTCTTCTGCTCTCAAGCGAGCTGCCTCACAAGTGTATGCTAAAGGATTCCTGGTTTTCCTCCTGTGAGTATTACCCAGGACTTATGGACCACTTATAACATACATGGACTTCCCTTTCCTAACCCCCAATCTGGGTTTACCTATCTATTACCCATTGTGGCACCCATGCCATATGCCTTACCAGAGGTGTTCTCCCTTCTGCCATAAAGTGCCTAGCGCCTCAATCACCCTTGTTTTTATTTTCTTTTGATTCTGTTTATCAGCTGTTTAAAGAGCACTCAATGTTTTCTCAGAACTTGAATGCTGATGACTGCAATAAGCAGAGAGGTTTTTGACACGAGGGTCATTAATGAAAATATAGCTTTCACCTTCTTTATGTTGTGTGAGGAGTAAGATGACAGAACTCAGTATAGAAAAAAACGGATCTCAGTAAACAGACTGGAGCAGTTTACTAATTATGTAACGATGAGTTGTTAATAAGCTGAAAGGCTGATATTTGTCAGTGTGTTCTGTAAACATTTGCATAGGCAAGAGTTGTTTTAATGCTGCACGTCAGGAGGATAGAAAACAAATGCTAATAACACCATGGGATTTCATAGAAGCCTGGGTAAGCTAACAATTTCCTCCTTGTCAAAAGTTACGACAGCACCCGTGCAATGCTCAGTCCAATCTAATGCATTGGCTGGCATCTCTGGCAATTTTGGAGTCATGTACAGAATAGGAGTTGAATCTGGTGAATACAGCTCAGTTGCATATGTCACTGGGGTGACAAGACAGTCATGTACAACCAATACAGCTAACCAAAGTGTGTGAGGATTAGCAACTGTAACTAGACACAAACTTTGCAGACAAGATGCCTTCAGGGCTGTTCACGCCGCTGTAAACGCCCATCTAAATGAGGCCTTATATGAAAAAGTATGGTATTCTTTGCATTTATTATCCTGGTTTCAAAACATATTTATATTCCTAATTGGCTATAAAATAAATACCATTTACCACTTGCCGACCAACCGCCATCGTTATACGGTGGCAGGTCATCACGTTCCAGTAAATCAACGTAGGTGTACCTGCTATGGCTCCTTCAAGGCCTGCCGTACGGTGAGCGATCTGCTACGCGCGGCCAGCGGCCACAATGTCCAATGTAAACAGACAGATCCCCGTTCTGACAGGAGAGTTAGAGAGAGATCTGCTGATCCTAGTGATTGGGATCAGCGACCTCTCTCCTCTTCCAATCAGCCCAGCCCCCATACAGTTAGAAACACTCCCAGGGAGCACACTTAACCCATTGATCACCCCCTAGTGTTAACCCCTTCCCTGCCAGTGACCTTTATACAGTAATCAGTGGCTATTTTTAGCTCTGATTGCTGTATAAATGTCAATGGTCCCAAAAAAGTGTCCACCGCAATGTGGCAGTCCCGCTAAAAATCGCAGATCATCACCATTACTGGTTTAAAAAAATTATAAAAATGCCATAAATCTAGCCCCTATTTTGTAGACACTATAACTTTTGCACAAACCAATCAATATACGCTTATTGCGATTTTTTTTACCAAAAACATGTAGAAGAATACATATTGACCTAGACGACAACGTCATTGTATGACGAAACGCGCGCCGGGCGGATAGGACGCACTGACGTACCGCGTGTGATTCCCGGAGTGTCACGGGCACTCGCAAGCCGGCCGGCTATTCGTGTTTGATTTTAATCAATGCTCGTAAGTGTTACTCTTTTTTATTTAATAAACTTTATCTACGGTATCACACTATGGGAAGTCCTTTTTCTTTCAAGACTTGATGATACGGCACCTGAGGGCCCCTTCCATCCACTGAATGGTGGGCCGTCCCTGGATCAGTTTTCTCTGAGAGTGCGATTCCTGATTTCCCAAGGAAAGGCCCTGGCTGGGTTTATAGCCGCAAGCTCATTCTTGCTTGCCTCTGGTAAGCGTGCATTTGATTTGGTGATTCAAATTTACTGGTGATGGAAGATTGCACTCTCTTATTCTGAACCCAGCTAGCGGCAGGCTGTTTGGACTTTTTATGCAACTTTTTCCTTCTTTGTTACCATTTATTTATTATCAGTATTTTTTTTGTGCACGCCATATTGTTATTTATGTGACGTTTTCTCATACACCATGTTCACTTTTTAGCGCAGCTATTGTTTAGTATTTTATGGTGCATATGGCTGTATTTCATATGTTAGCTGCTGGTCCACTTTTTTTGTTATATATTTTATTTTTTGGTTTGCTAATTTAGAGCGCGGTATTTATACCATTTACCCTATATTGACCTAAATTGATGAAGAAATTAGTTTTTTTAAACTTTTTCTGGGGATATTTATTATAGTAAAATGTAAAAATTTTTTTTTTTTTCAAAATTGTCGCTCTTTTTTTGTTTATAACACAAAATATAAAAACCTCAGAGGTGATCAAATACCACCAAAAGAAAGCTCTATTTGTGGGAAAAAAAGGAGGTCAGTTTTGTTTGGATACAGCGTTGCACGATCGCTCAATTGTCAGTTAAATTGACACAGTGCTGTACCGCAAAAAATGGCCTGGTCATTAAGGGCCCTCTGGTCTGTAAGTGGTTAAACCAGTTATATATTTGTTAAAAATGTTATTTTATATATTTTATATAAAGCTAACATAAGTATGTGAATCTGGATATCAATCCCCTGTATACAGAAAGGCAAAGGAAGAGTCAGCATTCTGAGTCATTCATGGTTGTAGCTATTTGTACTGTGTTGACAGCCAGTAGTTGGAACATCATTCTTAAAACCTTCCTAGTTTTGAGTAGACTGCTAGGAAAATTTAGTCTGGCTCCTCTGTAAACAGTGGAGAAGGGGTTGATTTCTCAGGGCTGTTCAATGTTTCACATGCTACTACTGTTCTGCTACCCCCCCCCCCCCCCCCCGTCTACTAAAGGCTTCTAGGAGCATAGTGCGAGGGAGAGCATGACAGGCAGCCTGATTATTTATGGGACTCCAACTAATCCCCATGGAAGGTGTGCCCACAAGGTGGCAGGAAAGCCCATAAGTAGTCTGAGGCTTGTGCAGCAGAGGGCAGTGTTCCTGTGTCCAGTCCTGGGGCAGGAGAGCTAGAGAAGCTAGAGTGAAGCCATAGAGGTCCCAGCTAGTCTTAGCTGGGGGGCCTACTGAAGATCCTTTGTCCAGGAATTCAGCTGGGTCCAGAGAAGGCTCACTGGAGAGAGCCAGGAAGAAGATAGCAGAAAAAAGTGTTGTAATACATGGTTCATGTATTTTGTGCAACAACTACATCAGCCAGAAGATGGCAGTGTTTATAAGTTTGTAGCTGCATCTATGGTAATATTGTCTTTTCTCTGATAATAAAATTTCCTGTTCTTGTCTGCAGTTAAGCAGCAAAGCCCATGTGGACTGTGCACTGTCTGTTTGTTCTGTAGGGCTTTATACAGAATTTCTAACAAGAAGTCTAACTATCCTGCAGTGGTGTGAGTCTACATCTCCCTCACTGGGAAGAGCCTGTGGATATCATCAGAAGGCAACTGATCTTTTAGCTAAGTTAATAAATAACCCCCTATGCTGAGGAAAAGTGACAGTGTGTAGCTTTTAACCTCCTGAAGGACAACAGGTCACTATTAGTATTAGGAACTCGGTAGGACAACCAAAGCAACCAGCAGTGTGTGGAGAGCAGTCACAAGTGCAGGCAGCAGAGTGTAAAGCACAGCCAGAAGATTAGAAGTCCTCAAGTTGTTCCATTTCCAGTTCACTGGGGGGTATCCCATGCTCCCTATTCCCATCCAAGCTTCTGTTCCAATAAAAAAACCCTAGACAATTATCTGAACTGATGAAGAATGAAGAAAATTCTGTGTGCCTGGGTTTGTGTGCTATAAAGGGGGAAATTGGACCAAATTCACCAGTGCGCTACATTTATCAAAAGTGTTCTTGTGCTTGTGCAGATAGAGGGTGTGTCTGACCAAGTCTGTTAGATCATAGAGTGTACTCTGTAGTGTAGTCTGGTGCCTATGGTAATGTGGTCATAGTTAGACAAACTGCACAATCACTGTTTTAGTAAAGTGGAGGCAAGACTAAAATGGAGGTAATTCGCACACTGTCTATCTACAATAATATCTTTCTTTGCGACTTCAGTTCGGCTTTAAAGTAAACCTGAAAATATGTAAAGACAAGAGAGAGCGCATGCCAGCCCTAGTGTGTTATTGTTTAATAGATGAAGATAAGTGTATAAAAAATGAGGGTTGCACTCACAAACATCCAACGTTAAATGGCATAAACAGCTCCATAATAGCCTCCTCTCCTGGTCTGTAGGGATCAGTTAGCTCATAGCAACTAGCAGCGTGGTAAAGTATTTCAGTAAGCACAGACCGCCTGCTTCCTTGTAACACACACCGCCCAAAGCACTCGCACGGACCAGCCGGCGCTGCCTGACGTCACTCGTGGCCAGGGAGGGGATGCACAGTGATGCCGCTGACTCCTCTTGTAAGCTTTATGCAATTGCTAGGACAACATGTTTTGGAGGCGTGGCCTCCTTCTTCAGGTAACGCCCTCATCTCCTCTAGTGATAATATATGCTCAAACCCCCTGTCCCTCCTATCTATGAACCAATGGCATCATAACAGACCAGGAGCACGGAGTACACAGCACTGTGGACTTTTGGGAGAACTGCAACACCTTAAGCGAGGAATATACATACAGACTGTGCACTGTTGGAATAGGTATAGTGGGGACAGCGCTAAACTTGGTTTGTTGTGTGTTTAAAGTAAACCTGAGCTTTTTACTTGGAGCTTACATAGGGTTGCCTTAGCTCCTGGTGGCTGAGCAGAGCATGAGAAACCAAAAGTATGGTAAGTATATGTTGTTGGGGGATATGCTTTGTTCAGCCACCAGGAGCTAAGAGAGCCATGTGTAAACTCTAACTTCAAAGTTCAGGTTTGCCTTGCTTGGTTAACTTTATAAGAGAAAGGAGAAAGGTGATGACCACATCAGTGTGCTGTTACTTTGTGATTGTTAATCACTGACTGGGGGCAGGTTGGTGACCAAACTGGATTTCCCAAATACATTAGAGAAAAGTGAGGGCTTGTAATGACTATTCTGTCTGTCAGGGGTGATAGGATCACAAGCCTAGCTAAACACAAAGACAAATCTTTTAGAGGGTAAAACAGTTAAAGTATTTTAGCATGCATGTGCTGTATGCCGAGAGAGTTCAGATTAAGTGGACTGCTTTACTAACAGATATTAGTGAGAGCTAGTACTGTATCTAATAACCGAAAAATGGAGCAATGAAAAGGGTTTCCCCTATAAACATGCTTCCCTGGTTGGTGTTTTAGTTTCCTACTTCATCAATGAAAATGTAAGGGAACAGTAATGCATATTGATATGGAATCATAGAAGTGCCTTATGAATTATTTTGATCTAGTAGTTACCTTCCTTTATTCGTTATGGTCTTGTCATAAGAACTACAAGGGAGGATAAAATGTATTTCCTTTATTTTAAAACAATGTTTATTTGAAGATAATTTTTGATGCAGCTTTCACATTTTTACATGCCCGGTGTTTTACATCTTCATGGTGGTGATTCCTAAGAACATGTGTAAATTTTACCATATAGTGGCTTTACGTATATGAAGCAGCATAATAAGCACTCTTGCTAAGCATGTACTGCAATACAATCGGTAACAGGATATGCTACATTGAGAATATATATTTTTTTCCTTTACTCTGAGCAAACTGATAGACTTACTTTTACAGAAGAACGGTGAACCAAAATTATTGTGCAGCACTATTAAGCTGGAAGCACAGTCTCCATAAAGGGTAAATATGATTTACATTATGAAAACATATAACCGCACACTCTGTTAAAAAATGGGATTTGTATACTTAGCGTAAAATCTATTTCTTGAAGTTCATTGAGGGACACGGTATTCAGAAGCTGACATGTTTTACTGTCACCTACAGTACCTGAGGATTTGGATCCGGCAAACAAAAAAAGCATGGCTAGCCCGGTATTATCTCTCCAACTTCCAGCATGCTTCAGTTGTGAAAAAACAGTGCCTGGAGAATGATCAGACACGGAGGAGTGTCCCACCCCAGTGTCCCTCAATAAACTCCAAAAAAAATGATTTTATGTTAAGTATAAAAATCTATTTTTTTTTTGTCATTTATTAAGGGACACAAGAATTCAGAGACTGTTGGGGCATCCAAAAGAAATCCAACTCAGGGGGTGGGCAATAACACTAATCGGTCCACAAAAAAAAATCTGAATATGGAACTACCTGCAGCACAAAGAGCCACTGAAAAAAATAACTTTATGCCTGGAGTGGGCATTGGAAGAGGCCATCCATCTGGTAAAACTTAGGGAACATATGAGTAGAAGACCAAGTAGCAGCACTACAAATCTTGGAAAAAAATAGCCTATTGCCAAAAAGTCCAAGAAGCACTTACACGTCTAGTAGAGTGCACCTTCATAAAGGTGGAACCGGATCCTTGAGACCATAGGCTTGAAAGACTATTCGTATGAGCAATGAGAAAAAATTGAATAAATAGATGATTCCAGGTACCTTCAGGAATGACAAAGTCTGTTTTTCTAATGGAAGTTGTGCTGTGAGATAAACACATACAGCACAAACTACCTTGGGAAAGAAGGACACTCTAGGCCTCAACTCCAACTTGTCCCTGTGTAAGACCAGAAAGGGTTAATTTACACGATAAGGCCACCAGCTCAGACACTCATCTTGCAAAGGTGAGGGCAACAAAAAACTGCCAGATCCACAGAGGATGCAATCCACTTTTAAAGGGCTGCTGGCCATTTATCATTAACGTTTATTTCCAGATTGGAAGAAGAAGAACACTTCCATTCCTTTGGCCTCATAGGAGCCTATCAGGAGTTTTGCGTAATCAGATGCACACCCTACCCACTCCTGCTCCTGAATAATACTGATGGTGTCATCAGGATGGCAGGTCTAGGAACAGGGAGAGCTCGGGCTGGGGATGAAGCATGATGTGATGGAAAATGCCGCTCATACTGGAGCTGGAACTCAAGCCCAGAAGGGAAACCCCGATTTCACTTCTTTGCACATGCAGAATAAACACGGGAATGCGTTTCAAAACCGTCAAGCTTCTTCTTTAACCTGAGGCTGAGGCTTCCCTAGTGGTTGAGGTTTTCCTGCTGAGAGTGCGTTGACCCTGACAACAAGTTACGATTGGGAGCTGGAAGGACAGGCTCTCGATCATGTGAAAACTTGAAGTCTGCCCCTCATTTTAAGATCCAGTTAAACGGCCACAGGAGGTGGGCAGGAAGGGGTTAAGCTAACGAATAGGTGTTTTGATCTTTTCTTTATTCACATACATCATATAAACCAATCCTAGCCTTTAAGACATATCTAAAGCATGCACACAGAGGAAGTGGTTGACAATAAGGTTCTTTCTTAAGAAAAAAAATTCTTAAGTATGAAATAACATGGTAACAATTATTTTAACATGACTGAATCTGCAACAAAGTGCTTGGCTTTTGGCTTCTGGCAGTGAAGTGAACGGAGATGAAAAAAGAAGAAAACAAATGTCTTATAGTTCTATCACTGTCCGTACGCACAGTTCAATGTTTGAGATAAGTTTGATTTAGCTAATTCTATGGCCCTGAGTAAAACCTCAATACTGGCTATTTCTAGGCATTGCCGAAATCGCTCTGGTGGATGCTGTTTCCAGCTGTGACATTGCAAAATGAGCTTTAATCTGTCATGAAAGGAAAGCGTTTGAAGGATGAGATCTTTGTACAAACCTATCCTTTGGTCACAAAAAAAAAAAAAAAGAAAAGGACAAAGCTATCAGCCTGCTATTAAAATGTCATTCTTAGTATAAAGAAAGCAACTTCATCATTTTAAAGAGAATCTTAAAAGTATTTCCAACAAATACTAATTTTGTGTTAATAATGTAAACTTTAGGATCCATTCATACCAAATCTTTTTTAATGTTTTGAGGTGAATTGCAGTAAAACACACAGGAGGACACCATGTATTGTGCTGTAGTGAAAGTAGTTTTTTTACATGTTTATTTTCTTGCTTCTCATTAAGGTGTTTTACACAATTTATTTCAAGGAACCTGCACTGGGAAAAATGGTCAATCCGTGTTGCTCCACTAAGTAGAAATCACAGTTCACTTATGTATTGTGCAAACTTGGTTGCTGCAGCTACATATATATTTGCAAACAGCATACCCTTTTAATATATAATTACACACAGCATATGTCCTTTATGTATCAGCAAAAGGAGATGTTTAGCAATAGTATACTGAAGCGCTCATATGGGGTGATATCAATCAGTGTAGTATATCAATGAAAATATAGGATATCAATATAAATAATCATTTGTAAAAATAAATATATAATAGGAAATGACCAAATAATCAAGCCAAACCCATGTGAAAGTGTTCTGACACCACTAAACGTGAATAAAATGATATCAATAAATAGTGCGCTAAAATTAACTTCCTAATATGAAATACAAAAATCATATATATGTGTATTAAGGCAGATAACAAAACCATATATTATCAACCTTCAAAGATGAAATCATCCTAGAAATAAGGGCATAATATAGCATAGAACAAGGTCCAAAGAAAGTCCAAAATGAGCATTAGGAGAAAACTACCACGGTTCTGGGGTGCTTAATTCACTCATTAGAAAACTGTCTGCACCATAGGTTTCCCCACTGCACTGCTGTTTAACCAGACTGATTGTTTTGTTCATGTAACCAAAAAGGAAAACATCATTGAGTAATGAACCACAGCACTGTATCCATTTCCTTACTAGACATAAGTGGATGTACTCACATGTAATAAAAAGTAACAGCTCATAAAGACAGTCAGTTGCTCACCGCGATCTCTCCCCTCGCACTCTATACACTGTGTAAAGAACAGGCACATCGGATGACGTCACTGGCTTCTGCCGACGCGTTGCGTCACATGTCACGTGACTTTATCAAGGGTCATGATATACGGTGCGAGGTGAGAGATCACGGTGAGCAACTGACTGTCTTTATGAGCTGTTACTGTTTACTACATGTGAGTGCATCCACTTATGTCTAGTAAGGAAATGGATACAGTGCTAGAAGAACTTAATTTTAGGGCACTATTTATTGATATAATTTTAAAAGGAGATGTTTGCCATCCTTACGTCACAACCAAACTTACAAACTTCAGCATGCAAACTGGCTGCAGAAGGCAAATGTTTCTCTCTAATAGGACAAGGTGGGGGATTCTTATCAAAGCTGCTGCAGGCCAGTACAGGAGGTATGGAGGAAGAAGAGACTTCAAAGAGGAGACAGCGGCACAGGGCAGAGAGAAGCCAGTCTGTAGGACTGTTTATATAAGGGATCATTTTTTTTTATTTAAAGCTTTTGGCAAAATACAAAATACAGTATGGGAATACAAACAGGGCAAATCAGCCCGTCTGCAGGGGAAACCCTCTGTCCAAATGGTATTGAAAAAAGAAAGCAAACCAAAAAAAACGTGGTTACACTGGAACATAGCATGAAATGGACCAGAATAGATCCACTTACTGCAGGAGGGTTCCCTACTACAGAAAAAGCAGGGTCCCCTCATCCATCGTCAGAATTTGCCTTCCACTTACTGTATATTTATATAGAATTATAACTCTGGGTTTACGAAGTATGGTTCAGGAAGAATAAAAAATAAAAGAGGGGTGGGGGGGGTGCGGGGGGTGCAATCAGAGGCCCAACCCCAGCGGCATCATACAGTGGCCTTCGGGGGTGAATGCTGCCAGAGGACATGGGAGGTAACCCCCAGAAGTTAATTATCACTACTAAACAAATTGAAATATAATAATGTACCATCGTTTTATCAATTTGTGAGACAAAAAGCAGAAAATCTGAGGTAACTATGGACTTTTATGGTACGGCAAAGACTCACATACACACATGTATAAAAATATACATTTATTAAGACAAATAAAAAAGAACTGAGTACATAGATGTGTATCCATCCATGAAGGAGGGATCCAGAAGTTGTCCTAGGTCAGTTCAACCTCTACATGTTTCACGGTGAGACTGCTTCTTCAGAAGTATGCTTCAGAGAATATTGTGTGTAAATATTTCTATAGAAAACAAACATACATACATCAATCAACAATCAAGCTTCAAAACAGAAAAACAAATAAATACAGTGTTGGTTACACCGATTTGGACAAACAAAAGACCTAACTCAGTGAAGCTTACCAACATGGGACCAACCCAAACCAGTAGGACATCCTAGGCACCTAAGGGCAATTCCTGGGTGAGTGTGGAAGCCAGGTCACGGTACAAAGAATAAACAAAAACTGTCAAAAATAAGCACACAAGAGAAGTATAAATGATACCGCAAATAAGTTATTGCTGATATAGTGTGCCTACAGTTCGCATAGTCACCATGCAAAGTAAGCCACATTCAAATAGAATGTATATAATATATTAAAAATCTCAAACAGTACGCACCCACTAGATGCTTATCATAGAGTACATGGTGATGAAGCTTGGGGGAGCGGGATTCTCAAGGATGGAATTTAGGAGCTTGAGGTTAATGAGGAGTGGCTATAAAGAATATATAGCAACAAATCATAAAATATTCAAAACGCTGTGTGTTCAATTAAGTAGACACAGTTGAAAATCCCTTTAAGAGCATAAACTCAAAAATGGTCAATAAGGACCAGAAGATACATGTCAAGGCTCCAAGAGCAGAGGCTTTGAACCAGCCAGGTTCAGGTGGCGAGGTCTGCGATATAACTAGAGAAAAAGGTATAGTCGGTCCAGTAGAACCATGTTTTGCAAAACTTTTCCTCTCTGTGATTTGCAGAGGCAAGGATATTTTCCATTCTGTAAAATCTTCTCAATTTTGTTTAATCAAACACTTAGCGGGGGGAGCAATAGAAAAGAGTTATGCAGGTCTTGGCAGCATTAAGTAACTGAACAGTAAGTGATCTTTTCTAACGTTTGGATGAAATGGGAATTAAATGAAGCAGAAAGGCTGCCGGGACGTCTCCCAGTTGAACATCAGTGAGTTTGAATACGAGGACACAAACCCTAATCCAGAAGGGTTTCAGAACCGGACAACTTTAGAACATATGGAGTAATGTGCCCTCTGGGGGATAGTTTTTATTTAGATTAATTTTGCTAGTTTATGAATTAACTTTGTGGTAATTTTCTATGTGGTATCAATTTGTGTTTAGTAGACAGCTTTTTTTTTAAACACTTTTTTTGTGTGGGATCATTTCTAATATCATGTTTTGCAGAAATATTTTTTTTGCAGAGGGATAATACATTTTAATGAATTTCTCCTTGTGAAATAAATGTTTCTTGAATTTGTTATAATTCTACACTAAATATTATTACATTGCAGGTAAACTTCTATTGACGCTTTCCCTGCCCTCAGCATCCCTAACCAGTCTTACTCTGACCATACACTACTTGAATAAATATAATTGATACCATGGAAAAACAATTACCACAAAGTTAATTCTTAAATTAGTAAAAAAAAAGATTACCATGTAAGACCCCCAAAATTGAATCTAGAATAAACTATCCCCATTTAGAGCCCACACTGCAGTCCATCCTCTCTCTTCTCAGTGCCCCCTTTCCTTCCTTCAAGTCTCTGCCCCTTCACTTACCCTAAGTCCCTCATTATGTCCTATTAGCACAGGGAGAAACATTTGACTGTTGCAGCAAGTTTGCATGCTTAAGTTTGTGACTTTAGAGGTGACATAAGGATTTAACCACTTATCTTTAAACCACCCCCTTATGGGTACATCCACTTTTTGCTGATCTCACCCACTTTTCGCCACGCCACATACCTTACCCTCACAAAGTGTCCCTCATTGTCAAGTTTAAAATTTGGAGGGTATGAAACAGTATACAGAAGGAGTTTTGTAACATTTCACAAAAACATCTATTCACTCTAATATGTAGCTCCTATTAAATATATTATATGACCCATAAACACACATAGGACTACACAGAGCATTGATGTTTGTGTGACTGACTATATGAGACAATCTGACCAACTAGGTTGTTAGGGCAGTCACTAAAATGCAGGATGCCCTGACTTCTTACTCTTTTACAGGAATGGCAAGCAACGACTTTAAATTCTGAAAAGTTAGGCGCGGCGTAAGGGTAAGAAAAAAATACCTAGACACAGGATCACCATGACTGTGTTAAGGGATTTGACATAGGAGGTGTTTTGGTGGATTTATAGTAAGCTGTATTAAAGTGATACTCACTGAATTGGTGGATTGTATAGGAGCAGGTGGAGCTTCAGGGGTTGGGCATGCAGGGGGGGTCTTAGAAAGCCTCTAGTCAGAGGAGATCTTGAGTCAGGACAACTTCCTGCTCTTCCTCCCGCCAGGTTTGTGGTAATTGTTTTGGTATTTTTGGGAATAATATGAGATTTGTGCAGCTGTGTCATAGCAGCTGGCA
The DNA here is from genome assembly GCF_042186555.1 of Aquarana catesbeiana. NCBI lineage: Eukaryota > Metazoa > Chordata > Amphibia > Anura > Ranidae > Aquarana > Aquarana catesbeiana. The sequence continues at coordinate 98,955,830 of NC_133336.1, read as the reverse complement.
GAGTTCGAGGTCCTTGGATGTGTTTTATGATGGACGAAAAGGTACATTTGTAGGGACCCATTGTGGGTATTCTGGTTAGTTGGTACCTGCAATTATTGGTTTTTCAATGTTTCTGCAGGCTGGAGGCCTAATTTAGCTTATGCAGGTACTTGAAGTAAAAGTCTACAAAGACCTTGGGACCCCATTAATAATGTACTGAAAGTTAATATGTTGATATGTTAATATGATATTTAAAAGGTGTTAATAAAAGGCTGCTATGACCATCAAACTCTAACCTGTGTTATGTGTGGTTACTTAGCTGATAGTAAAGGGTGGAGTGGTGGTCAGTCAGTGTGAATGTCAAGGAATCTTTTATACCCTAGTCATGTCAACTTCAGAGATCTTCTTGAGAACCCAGTAACAACATGCAATATTCATACATTCTCTAAGACATTCAGTTCTAGCCAGAAGGTCAACAGGACTTGTTCATACTGTCTTATTTATATGGTATTACATACAGTACTTTCAGTAGAATGTATAAGGGAAATATAATTCTAGCTGACAGTTATATTATTTTTATCTATTATTTTAATTATTTTTTGAGTTATTTTTGATTATCATAGAAATCACAAATCCCCAAAGTATGCGCCCAAGTAGGAGAAAGCACAACATACATAAGTGTACATAAGTGTGGAGCCTCTAAAGCCAGTTTTCTTTAGAGGCACTCTCAAGAATAATTTGCCTTTGTATAGGTTAACATCAGTCTGAGTGAACAGCTTGGTGTTAAAAAAAAAGAAAAAAGAGCTTTGTCACAATGCAAGGGAGCACATACTGTATAATACGAAGGTACTAAGTAACACTTACAATAACTTGTTACACAGGCAGAGGACACAGAATTGACACGAAAAGTTAAATTACACAGACCTACTAAGGAAACCTAGGAAAAGGAGTCTAAGTGACATAAGTCTTATTTAATTAGGCACAACACTGCAAGAGAACATCGTTTTTAAGATTCCATGTGAACCTATCGCATTAGATATTGCTCTCCTTTTGTTAAAGAACCTGCAAAGTGAATATAACATGCATAGCGAACATTTGTCATAGTGAGGATGTTAAAAAGTCACAGCATGAATGATTGTCCTGCGGTACCTATAGACTTAAGATAACATTCACCTAATACAACTGTTTAAAGTTATATCAAGAAAAATGTGCATGTGTGTAAAGCTAGCTGTAAGCTGAGAGGATTTCAGATGGTTCATTAGGAAATTCATTTAGTGGGTGGATCTTTCAGCACCACTCCACTCAGCACCCTTCAAAAAATTGGGGAAGCTGGGCAGAAAATGATTGGCTGAACAGCACCAGCATCCAATCAGATGCAGACTCCAATTAGGTTTTCTTGTAGGTTAACTAGAGAATCGTCTATTCTTATGGAATAGCATGCTAATCGAAATAAATCTATGGGTGTATGAATGCTTAGGTCCTTCAAGAAATCTTTGAATAAAGCCTGGCTAAGCACTCTCTAGGGGTAAAATAAACATTTCCCTGACTTATTATTGTCAGGGGAATTGCATAGGCGCTTCTCCCTTAATGGGGAGACCAGCCACATCCTGGCCGATTTCTGATGTCTGAAAGTACCTTTGAACTGGCAACATTATTTAAGGAGTGTGCTTCTGCACACACTTCTCCCATGATACTTCTTGAGCTTTTCAACAGAAAAAAAAATAAATCCTAATTATTACAGCATCAATGATTTACTAAGATGATTTATCCAGCTCAGTTGATTTTTCTCTTCCGCTATGCTCAGAGTGCCAATCACCAGGGCAGGAGACAACAATTAACTAAAATATTACTAAAGCCAGGACTGAAAAGAATGATATTTCCACAAGAACAATTACAACAAAGTGTGAAATGTTCTGGAAATTGATATTTATATACCATAGTTGTATTTCTAGCTGCATTCATTTTAATATGCCTGCTTTAGTGTTTCCAGATTACCCAAGCATGCCAAGTTAAAGTGCACCTTTCAACAACTTAACATGTTTTCATGAGTATATTTCTGGCATGCTACCATATACAGTAACTAAATTTACTTAATTTAAAAAATTGTATTGTTAATAAAAAGCAGTCCGTGAGCTTATGTTAAGTGTATGTGCTATATCTGAGAGGATGCCATTGGTTTGCTGCAGGAAGAAGGAAACCTTTCCTCAGTCTCCTCTTTTGTAAAATCAGAGTGCAACATTTTACAAAAGTACATGTAAAAACACTCTAGCGCTCCCAGCCTCCCTCTCTTTCCCTTCCCTCTCTCATCCTATAATACGGGCCTTTTCATACCCTCTCTCATTACCCCCCCCCCCCCTTTTTTTACTTCTACTTTATCTTTCTACTTTCCCACACTCTCTTTTCCTCCTACTTTTCTTCTCCATCTTGGCTGACCATCTTGTCCTATACGTATGACGTGACACTTTGGGGTTGATTTACTAAAGGCAAATAGGCTGTGCACTTTGCAAAGTGCTGTTGTACAAAGCTCCAGAGCTTAGTAAATGAGGTAAAGCTTCACTTTGCAAAGAATACCCAATCACATCAAGGAAAAAAAATAAAACAGCATTTTTGCCTGCACATGATTGGATGATGGAAGTCAGCAGAGCTTCTGCTCATTTACTAAGCTCTGGACCAACTGCTCCTGCAGAGTGCAACTTTGCAAAGTGCAGTCTATTTGTCTTTAGTAAATCAACCCCTCTGTGTACCGATTTGTTACTCTTCTCATTGATCCGAGATACACTCCAGTAAAAACGTCACATCTTCACTGATCGTTTTACAGTGTCTATTGGATACCAGTTTGCCTTATTGTTGATTCATGTATTTGGCTTACTTTCTCTGTACCTGAAATGCAGACTGTTTGATCTGTACCAAATGCTTATACCAAAAATAGTAAATACATGGAAATCGAAAAACATTTTAGCACTCAAGCAGCAGCACATCCAATGGCTTCCATCCATAATGCTTCATTCGAAGATTCGGAAATCTTTGCTAAACTGTAAAGAACACACAGGAAAGCACAAATGCATAGTGCATTACCACCATAAACAAATGTATTCATTAAGAATAAGTACCCCCTTCCTCAGAGCTGAATCTCTGGGGGGGTACGACCCCCAAAACATGTTAGCCGTTTCAACTGTGCTATGTTTGGATAGACGCATTTGCCTTGCAGCTGGAGTTCCCATTGATGCGCTTGTCTCTTACTATCTATGTGAGTATATCAACAAATTCATATTGAATAAAAAAAATGTATGGTGATAATGCTCTTGGCGTTTGCGCCTTACTGTGTGTTCTTTACAACATTGTAACAAGTCAAAAGTTGAGAGGATGCCACAGGGATGATCTGTGTCAGGCTTTTTTGAATACAGCAAAGAACTGCACAGTACCATTATTTACATAATTATGGTGCACTATGTTACAAAAATATTGCAGGTCAAGATTTAGGTCTACTGTGGTGAGTTGGGTTAACATAATGTAATTTAAGTTAACTTGCATGCATTAAATACACCACAATGTATCAGCTAAGTGTGAATCAACCCTAAGGATTTTAGAGGCCAATTTCGGGGATCTTGCCAAGAAATTACTGTTCCAAGTCCATTTAAAAAATGTCATGAATCCAATAGCGTTATACTCTAGAACAGTTCTATTAATGTGCCTGTAATGTTCTGTTTTTAGGGAAAACACTGAAGATCAATATTTCACAGGGTGTAACTATGACATGTTTGACACTGATATTAATCGGCTGCTGATTATAAAGTATTTCAGGAAATTCTTTCAAATACACATGATTTTACCAGACATGACCACATTTGGCTAAAAAGAACCACTAATCCTTACTAAACCGTTGTTTATCTGTTCAACTTTGGAGGATGCGTTAGATGCTATATACCAACAGAGTATAAATTTAGGAGAGGATAATGGGAGATAAAAAGAGTCAGTACAACCAGGAAAAGGATTTTACTAACACAATTGGCTTCAGCTCTAAGGAATAAAAGGTCATATAGTTGTTACTGACTTCAATTTCATCAACTAATGATTGCTTTGCTTTATATTTTCTCTAGTTTATACTTTTTCTCTACTACATAGATCCCACCAACACACAACACCACCTTATCCCCTCACTGTCTTCATAGTTGCAGTACTATCCAAACAGGAGTATGAGGTACTAACTACTAGACTGCTTCACTCCTCATCTGCTCAGTGTGATGAGCCAAGAATGGTCAGCCCTCACTTGGCTGACAAAACCTGTGAACCTCAGGGACCAAATGTTCTCTTGGCAAAATCCGAAGTTAAGAAAATTTATCAGGTGAAATGCTCTTGCGGCAGCTTAATATAAACATGCAACATCAATGAAAGTATCTATAACGGGTTTTTGTTTTTAGCAAAACGGTATTTTCACCATAAGAAATCTAAAAAAGCGAGAGCATTGGATATAAACACATAACAGAAAAATGATCAGACTAGATTTATTGTGTGTTGGTTATGCCCCTATTTTTGAGAATAAATCTGAAAAAAAGAAATCTTTTTACATTTCTAAAAAAAATTTTTTTGAGAGGTTTTAATTTAGCAACACTTCTGTGTTCTGGTTGTCACAGCCCTTTTTTACACTGCTCTCTATGCATTGCATTATACATCTCTAATCATAATGGTAGAGATGAGAGCCCTCCCGTCTCCAATGCAATTCCCTTGCTCCCCAAACCAACCACAATTGTTCTTACTGAACTTAATGACTTTTGTTATCAGAGGACAGTAATGCAATTTTTAAAGCTGACATCCAGGCTGATATAAAATACACCTGTTACTGCAGCTCTGTGTTCATTAGGTCCTGTGTCAACAGGCTTAATTTCACTTTAAACAGAATTTGCATTCCTATACAAGTCTACTGAGAATGCAAAACCAGTTTGAAGCAGATCAAATGCAAGTCACAAGGAGGTCAACTGCACCTGTCAATGAGTTCTGAATGAGCTTGGAAGCATCTTAAACTGAGGATAAATACTGCATTAAATGTGCTTATATAATAAAATCAGTGCAAGCACCTGAATTTGACTTAGTATCTACCTCTCACGGTCCCTAAACAGCATAGCTTAGACAGTGGGAGGTGGAAGCAGCACAAAGAACCCATCAGTTGTGTAGTAGTGCAAGAAGCATGCTGATAGGAGGAAAGAGCAGAGTGACAGAGAAAGGAGCTCATTAGTGTGCTGCTTTTCCTTTCACTGTCCAGTAACAGGCCCGGGAAAGAACAAGGGTGTAAGTGTTATGGGACTGTATCAGAGAAAAGACTGTGTAACTGGAACTGTGTAACCGGAACTGGATTGAGAGAACTACACATCCTTTGGCAGGTAAAATCGATTCTTTATATATACAGCTGTGCTCATAAGTTTACATACCCTGGCAGAATTTATGATTTCTTAGCCACTTTCCAGAGAATATGAAACATAACACAAAAACATTTCTTTCACTCATGGTTAGTGTTTGGCTGAAGCTATTTATTATTAATCAACTGTGTTTACTCTTTTTAAATCTTAATGACTACAGAAACTACCCAAATGACCCAGATCAAACGTTCACATACCCTGGTGATTTTGGCCTGATAACATGCACACAAGTTGACACAAAGGGGTTTGAATGTCTATTAAAGGTAACCAGCCTCACCTGTGATCTGTTTGTTTGTAATTAGTGTGTGTGTATGAAAGGTCAATAAGTTTCTGGACTCCTGACAGACCCTTGAATCTTTCATCCAGTGCTGCACTGACGTTTCTGAATTTTGAGTCACGGGGAAAGCAAAAGAATTGTCAAGTGATCTGTGAGAAAAGGTAGATGAACTGTATAAAACAGGAAAGGGATATAAAAAGATATCCAATGAATTTAGAATGCCAATCAGCAGTGTTCAAACTCTAATCAAGAAGTGGAAAATGAGGGGTTCTGTTGAAACCAAACGCACAGTCAGGTAGACCAACTAAAATTTCAGCCACAGCTGCCAGGAAAATTGTTCGGGATGCAAAGAAAAACCCACAAATAACTTCAGGTGAAATAAAGGACTCTCTGAAAATATGCGGTGTGGCTGTTTCAAGATGCACAATAAGGAGGCACTTGAAGAAAGATGGGCTGCATGCTCGAGTCGCCAGAAGAAAGCCATTACTACGCAAATGCCACAAAGTATCTGGCTTACAATACACCAAACAGCACAGAGACAAGCTTCAAACCTTCTGGCACAAAGTCATTTGGAGTGATGAGACCAAAATTGAGCTTTTTGGCCACAACCATAAACGGTACATTTGGAGAGGAGTCAACAAGGCCTATGATGAAACTAATGGTACACCATTCCTACTGTGAAACATGGAGGTGGATTGCTGATGTTTTGGGGATGTGTGAGGTACAAAGGCACAGGAAATTTGGTCAAAATTGATGGCAAGATGAATGCAGATTGTTATTAAAAAATACTGGAGGAACATTTGCATTAATCAGCCAGGAAGCTGCACATGGGACGTACTTGGACATTCCAACATGATAATGATCCAAAACACAAGGCCAAGTCGACATGTCATTGGCTACAGCAGAATAAAGTGAAGGTTCTGGAGTGGCCATCTCAATCTCCTGTCCTCAATATCATTGAGCCAATCTGGGGAGATCTCAAACGTGCAGTTCATGCAAGACAGCCCAAGAATTTACAGGAACTGGAGGCTCTTTGTCAAGAGGAATGGGCAACTTTATCATCTGAGAAGATAAAGAGCCTCGTCCACAAATACCACAAAAGACTTTAAGCTGTCATTGATGTTAAAGAGGGCAATACATGGTATTAAGAACTGGAGTATGCAAACTTTTGATCAGGGTCATTTGGGTTGTTTCTGTTGTCATTATGATTTAAAAAGAGTAAACACAGTTGATTGATAATAAATGGCTCCAGCCAAACACTAACCATGCGTGAAAGAAAAGTTTTTGTGTTATCATTCATATTCTCTGAAAAATGGCCAAGAAACCATAAATTCTGCCCGTGTATGTAAACTTATGAGCACAACTGTATATATTTCATCTGCCTATTTAGCGGTTTGCCAGAAGTTTAGTTCTAAAGAGTCAGCTGGCTCAATACTTCCGTTTATATTAGATACTGGCAATCTACTTTATTTATTTTATACCTCTGTGACATCAGTGATAAGAGCTTTGTTTGTTTAAAGTGGAACTATACTCACTTCCACTCCAGCAATGTGGTGTTCAAGAGTTTCCTGTCAGCTGCTGACATCTTCGGCTGGTCTTCTTTCGGGATCCAATCTTCAACTGTTTTGTTTGGAAGCATGGCAATCGTAATGAGCCGTGTGTGTCCCTTGTACATAGCGCATCACTGATCAGGGTAAGAGCCAATGAAAATAGATCTTTACAATGTGATTAGCAGTGTCCAATCCCAGCTGATCCCGATAACTGGCTTGTCAGTGCCCTGGTTATCAGTGCAGCCCCATCAGTGCCAATCAGTGCCAATCAGTGCACATCAGTGCAGCATATCTGTGCCAATCATTGAAGCCTAGCAGGGCCCATCAGTGCAGCATATCAGTGCCCATCAGTGTAATGTATCAGTGCCCATCAGTGGCACCTCTTCAGTGGCCATCAGCGCTCATCAGTGCCACCTCATCAGTGGTGATTAACCGTTTGCTGACCGCCTCACAGATATACTGCGGCAGAATGGCAGGCTGGGCAAAACCCGGTACGGGTACGTCGTCCCCTTTAACCACTTCCGGACCAGCCGTCACAGTTATACTGCGGCAGGTTGGCTCCCCTGCATGAGCCGTCATAGCTATACATTGGTTCTTTAAGACGCTTCCTGAAGTTTTTCCCGGAGCCGATGCGAGTGCCCGGCGATGACGTGATCGCTCATGACAGATCGAGAACGGGGATGTGTGTTTAGACACACACATCCCCGTTCTCGATCTGTCATGAACACCAATCTGTCTCCTCTCCTAGTCAGTCCCATCCCCCCTACAGTTAGAACACACCCAGGGAACACAGTTAACCCCTTGATCGCCCCCTAGTGTTAACCTCTTCCCTGCCAGTGACATTTATACAGTAATCAGTGCATTTTTATAGCACTAATCTCTGTATAATTGTCAATTGTCCCAAAAATGTGTCAAAGTGTCCAATTTGTCCACCGCAATATCGCAGTCCCGATAAAAATCGCTGATCACTGCCATTACTAGTAAAAAAAAAAAATAATAATAAAAATGTCATAAATCTATCCCCTATTTTGTAGATGCTATAACTTTTGTGCAAACCAATCAATATACGCTCATTGATTTTTTTTTACCAAAAATATGTAAAAGAGTACATATTGGCCTAAACTGAGGAAAAAATTAGTTTTTTTTATTTAAATTTGGGATATTTATTATAGCAAAAAGTAAAAGATATTGTGTTTTTTTCAAAATTGTCGCTCTTATTTTGTTTATAGCGCAAAAAATAAAAACCACAAAGGTGATAAAATACCACCAAAAGAAAGCTCTGTTTGTGGGAAAAAAGGACGTAAATTTTGTTTGGGTACAACGTCACACGACCGAGCAATTGTCAGGGCTGAAGTGGTTAAGAGCCGCCCGAAGGCACGCGCCCCCGCTGCACAATGGAAGAACCGATGTGCATGGCCGGCGGGCGCAATCGCCACCGGCCATGTGCGATCACGTGCACGAGAGCCAGCAAGGAAGCCTGGGCAGGAAGGGGGTATATGTGCCAGGAAGGCAAGTGGTTAAGTTTCTTGCACTGCCCAATTTTTACAGCTTTTAAAAATAAGTCTTATTCTCCAACTAGACTTTTCATTTATTTTTTAGAATGGAAAGAAAAAATTGTCGGGGCAGTAGGATTTTTTCGGTACCATCATAGGACATACAATTTTTTGAAAAAAAAACAAGAAATTTTATTGTATCATTTATATTTTATAGAATGTGCAGCAGAAAGATGGATCACTATGTTGGGAAGATCTCAGACCAACTCTTTTTAACTGCTAAAGCCAAAGAGCATTGCTGGAAGAATAATACAACCAATGTAAATGACTTTTGTCATTTACTTGCCAACTCCTATGCTGCACAATTATTCTTAGAAATTCCCATATCTCTTTCAGTGTTGTAGAAAAAGTGCTATGCAAGATTGACCTTCCTGCGTCCACAGTGTCTCTGCCTTCAGCAATGAAGAAGGCCCTAGGTGTTGCAACAAGAGATTTAAGGGAGAGGAACTGAAGCAGGGCTCCACTTAACACAAAGATGAAAAGTTCTTATAATATGGTAAACACATATTTGGGGTTACATCAGTCAATATGTCAACAAACTGCAGTGAGAAAAAATGCCCACATCTGTAAGAGCGGATCAACATAATGAATAGCAGGCCTACAGAGACCTTTACATCACCACTATACAGCTAGCTACAGTATAATAGCTGTTATGTGTACAGTTGAGACTATTTCTGCTACAATACCAATCTCCTCTTCTCTTAGTAACTGTTTCTCCTTCACCTAATAACCTAACGCACGTTTCTTAGAGAGGATGTGAGATGGCAATAATTAATGGAGAAAGAATGCTGTAACATCCTCAAGGGCATGAGCCAAATAATAGTGTGCTGTTTGGAGAAAGCTTTAAGAGGTTAGTAAATTCTAATATCAGACTTCAAAAAAAGATGTCACAATTTCTTACAACTGTCTGGAGTAATTCCTGCAATCTTATTGCTATCACATTCTGATTCAAATGTTTCCTTTTCATTACTTTAAATGGTATATTATGATTACATCTATTTTCCCAGTATACACTCCTTGTTGGCAATATACAGAAACTCATTCTGTGCAAGCCTACTCAAAGAAGCAGAAAAATAAAATGACTGATTTCTATGGCTTTTAAGCCTTTTTTTCCTGCTTTGTTTATAACTTCTAGAATTTCCACTCCCCAAGCTGCTACAATATCAGAAAGTTATGTTCATGCCCTATCACTAAAATGTAGAATGTTATACATGTAGGAACAACCCCAAGGACAAGCACTCGCTTTTCCTTTCATCAAAAGAGACAAGATTCTTTTTTTTTCAGTTGTGGATTAAAGTACCAAGGTAATGGGAGGACAGGATTAACAGAGAGGGGTCAAAGGCATCAGGATTTGCTTTTCAGCTGCATACAGTCTTTAAGGATTTGTTCCATAAATGTAGTTGGATTTAGGCAGTAAGTTACTTCTAATGGTACATGTACATGGACGCAAGGGCCGTACAGGGTACATTCAGACATTTATGCCTCGTTTCCACTGAGCGGATCGGTTTGGGTCAGTACAGTTTGGAAGGCCTATTCAGGTGAGCGTTTCCACTGCAAGTTGGACTGACAGGGGCTATACGTGGGTTTAGAAAAAATGCCTAGCAGGGCATCACACGTCCACCAATCAGTGGAATGTATCGTAGCTGCGCCCTAACCAAACCGTACCATTTTCTATGGCCCAACATCTGAAGCAGGATGTTGGTTGGTTGTATGGGCCGCTTTCATAATGGAAACACTCAAAATAGCGTACCATACCGAACCAAACCGATCCGCTCAGTGGAAATGAGGCATTAGTCTCTGCCCAGGACTCACAAGTGAAACATACAGCCTACTGTAAGCAGCCTGTCAAAATCAAAGACAAGCTGAAATATGCAGCAGATATAAGCCAATATATGCACATCTGAGAAGTACTTGTGTACAGGGATGCAATGCCGCAAACACGGACTGTCTGCATTCATACATTCATACTCTGTGTTCATACATTTCTGTATGCAAGTACCACTCAGGTGTGCATACATCAGGTGTGACCCACATCCTGAAGATGTTGTAATGACGAAACGTGTTGACTTGAGGTGGCATTATCAGACAGCGCACCCAGAAATGCCAATCTGTGACACCGTTTTAAAGCAGCTACATATTTTTTTTATGAGTTAGCATTTTTTATTGTTTATTATTTTTATTGAATTTAATCAAACAGGTATAAGTACAGCAAGTTCCGGTACAAACAATAAAGATATGTAGAAACACAGCTCCGTTCACTGAAGCAAGCTTTGACAAATACAATGCAAAAGAAGGTTCATCAGTTTAGTAAACATTAGTATAAAGAGCAAAAACAAACAGGTACAAAAAATGGTATCAAACCATGTTGGTAGTGCTATCACAAAAAGTTGAGATCTGGTTCCAGCAAAAGTAAGGCCAATAACTACTGTGTATTGTAGATGTAGAGAGAGGAAAGGAAGGAGAGAAGAAGAAGGGAAGGAGCACAGAAGGGGCAGAGAGGAGGAGAGAAGAAGGTGGGAAAGGGAGGAGATGATTGGGGAGTGACCTCTGTCCAGTTCAGAGACCCCGGTCAAGGCTGCTCCAAAAGCTAGGAGGTGTCAGTCTATTTGTTTTTTATAAAGTTATTTTAAAGTAATTATAAATGTTCTTTTTTTAAGTAAAAAAATGAAATATGATGAATTAAAATAACAAACATGTTAGACTTACCCGCTCTGTGTAATGGTTTTGCATAGAGCAGCCCCAAACCTCCTCTTCTGGGGTCCCTTCGCCGGTGCTTTGGGCTCCTCCTCTTCTCCATGTTCCAACATCGGGGGCCTCTTCCTATGGTGGCACACATGCTGACTCGATCCCGAGTCGGTAGGCCAATGGCCCTGAGTCCAGTGAGGGAGAAGAGGGAGAAAGCAGGAGCTGATGGGGGGGGGGGGGGCTGCACATAAAAGTTTTTTTACCTTAATGCAGAGAAAGCATTAAGGTTAAAAAAAATTACTATCACCTTTACAACCACTTTAAATAAAGCACTTTGTATTTTAACTATATTACACTAAGGGAGTTCTTTGTTTGGTCTGAGCTTAAGCTGAACTGAGGAATATAGGCCATTTGAGGACATCTTGGGGCTCTTTCACTTTTCAGGGCGATGAAAACTGAAGGGATTGTTATGAAGGAGATGAACCATTATTTTGTGGATAAAATAGTCTGTGACTCACTATAGTGAGTCAAACCGGTCTGCTAAGCCTTTGTATTATGAGGAGTACCTGTGGTTAGTGGCTTAAAGGGACACACAATCTTTTCCTTTGTGGAGAGTGCTTTATACAGTATGTTTGGTAAGCAGGGAAGTGGATTGATGCTTTAATATCTTTTGTGAACATAATTAAATGTGCATATTATGTCAACGTACTACACTACATCACATTTTTCTGCCTCTATACCATTCCTGAGCAATGGTGCATGGACAGCATGATTTCTGGAGTAAAAGAAAGAAAGTCCTGGTTGAGGGGGTTGTCGCATTTATGAGTAGAGTGAAAAAACGCAGTCATGACTATGTGTGGAATCTTAGATTTCTGGTGAGCTTTTAAGTAGAACATAAGATTTTACTTGTGTTGAGATAGCGATAACAGTTTTCTTTCTGTGAGTCTGATCTTTTTCCAACCAATAATACATAATACACTATGGAGATGTTTTTCTTCTAACCTATTTCTTTACCGAGAAAAAACAAGCTTGGTGGTGACTGGGGAGTGGATACATTATGAAAAACCCTCTGGCCTGCGCCAAAGAAAATCCACCTGGAAAAATGCTTTTTGACTCACTTATTTTTAAGTGGTCAGCATTTTCTGGTGAGCCTCATATATATTTCTAGTTTACAAGGATCACGGTGGAGAAGTTGCAGTGACCGGGAAAGTTTATCTGAAAGGACTTATGTAAAGTGATATTAAAGGCATTTGTTTAAAATAACAAACATGTTTAACTTACCTGCTCTATGTAGTGGTTTTGAACCAAGCAGCCCCAATCCTCCTCTTCTCGGGTCCCCCACTGGCTCTCCTGGCCCCTCTCTCCTGCAGAGTACTACCAGAGTAAGCAGCTTGCTGTGGGGGCACCCAAGCGAGCTTGCTCCCGAGCTGCTGCTCTGCCTGTCCATTCACACACAGAGCTCCTCATTTGCTCACTGGCTGTGATTGACAGCAGTGGAAACCAATGGCAGTATACACAGTGACATTTCATAAAGTTCAGTTGGCCGTCATGCAGTGACCTGCGCTGCGCTGGAAAAAAGTACTGCCTTCAGTCGTTTTTTTCATCACAAGCTGCCTGCAACTTAGTGGTGTTAACTGGTCCTTGTGGCTTGTCTTGTGGGGGGACTGCACTGGAATAGCTGCCCAATGCAGTCCCACCACAGCTGGTGTGAATGGACCTTAAAGTGATACTAAAGTCTCTTTTTTTTTTTTTTTTTGCTTAAAAATAACAAACATGTTATATTTACCTGCTCTGTGCAGTGGTTTTGCACAGAGCAGCCCAGATCCTTCCCTTCTCGGGTCCCTCGCCGACTCCCCTGGCTCCTCCCTCCTGCCAAGTGCCGCCACAGCAAGCAGCTTGCTGTGGGGGCACTTGAGCCGAGCCACTGCTCTGTGTGTCCATTCAGACATGGAGCCGCAGATCGGCCCCACTCCCTCTCTCTCCTCATTGGCTTAATGACTTTGATTTACAGCAGCGGGAGCCAATGGCACCCGCTGCTGCGTCTCAGCCAATCAAGAGGGAGAGTCCCCGGACTTCATGGCTCTCGTGTATCATCACTGGATCGAGAGGGAGCTCAGGTAAGTATTAGGGGGGCTAAGGGGGGTAGCTGCACATAGGAGATTTTTTATCCTAATGCATAGACTGCATTACGATAAAAAAAAAAATAAAAACCTTTGCCTTTACAACCACTTTAAAACCTAATATAGGCTTTATCATGATAATGTATTTTTAAATGTAATTTCAATATTTTACATTTGCAGCATTCACTAAAATATCCTTGGTTATTCTGCCTTGAAGGTCATAGTACAACATATAGGGTTATAATACTCTGTCCCTGTCCCCCAAGTGTTATCTTGCATTGGCACCCTTCACACAGGCTTCCAAAGGAGGCTACAAGTGGCCATATTATTACAAAGAGGTTGATTTACTAAAACTGGTAATTGCAAAATCTGGTGCAGCTCTGCATAGAAACCAATCAGCTTCCAGGTTTTTTTTTTGGTCAAAGCTTAATTGAACAAGCTGAAGTCAGAAACTGATTGGCTACCATGCACAGATGCAAATCAACCCCATAATGTATTTCGATTTACAGTACTGAGATGCAACAAAAGGTTAAAAAAAAGTGAAAGAAAAATGATGCTGTTAAAGTGTATGTAAACCCATTGTTTAAGCATACAGTATTTGTCATCATACCTTACTGTTCATGGCTTCTTTTGGCAGATCACTTTTTGTGATAAATAAAATGCTAAACTTTCTTCCTGGAGATCCTGCCAATAACAGAGATACCTGTTGCAAGCTGATAACACTAAGCCACTGCCTCACAATTATCAGCAGTGCTGTCAGCCTGCCACATGTACTCCTTCATCTGGCCATAGAGATGCCTATCAGGTCTTTTTAGATAGGTAGCTCAATGGCCAACTGAAGAAAAGTGCATGGCAGGTTGACAACACGTATGCTAATTGCAAGGTATTTAGTGGCCTAGCAGTGTTAGCCTGCATCAGGCTTTAAAACAGTGATTATGAGTGTGAAACACATAATAGCCATAGTCTGTACTACTTAATAAACCATGAAAATAGTTTTCCACAGTTCAGTTTATTGCAAATCCCTCATATTATTGGTAATAATCTGCTAGCCAGACAAACTGGACAAACATCCACCACACCAACCCATGGTGGATGGAAGTGGGAGCTGAGATCCATTTTGTTTGATATTTTTCAAAAAGTGCTGTCAGGACCTCCAGGAAAGAAACTTTGCAAAAATAAATAAATAAATAAATAAATAAATAAATAAATAAATAAATAAAATAAAATAAAAACAATAGAAAAATGGTTTACAATAAGGAAACATATTGAAAAATAGATTTTGAGTTTAAATAAACTTTAACAACTTACCATTTATTTATAAAGTTATGCAAGCGAAGGAAGAACCCGAAAGTATGCTCCCTGACTTGTATGTATGCGTGTTAGTCCCACAACAATTTTAGAGACACTAAGCCAGGGGAAATTTGTATGCAATGGTAGGCTCCAGCTTAGCTTTGATTTCCAAGTCCGAAAGTAATTATTTGCATAGAGTAAAATAAAACAAAATATTTGCAGACAAAATTATTCCTGCTTTTAGGTTATTTTGTCTCATGGGTTTCAGGTTTACTTTAAGTATTTGTACTCTTCTTTTATATGATGTTGCAGTACTGCTCTATTTATCCCGTGGAATAGTATTATAAAAGCCATACTTAGATACAACAGCAACAAACAGAGTCTGCACATAATGAAATACTTGCTTTCTCTATTATGTTTGTGTTACAAAGACATTTCATTTCAGCAATTTTCCACATGGATTATTGCTCCTAATTTTAGTGATAGCAGACTTCTTGAGTAGGGATGGTTATTCACATGGAAATCAATAAAAGAAGCATTTTCACAAATCACTGGAGATTTATACTAAGCCAATATTTATTCCTAATAATTGGCAGATCTGTTAATTTATACCAGTTAATTGCCAAATTTAGTTCCAACTACCAAGCTTTATCATTACAAAATCCATGTTACAACATTTTACACACCAACAATGTTCAGTCTTCTCAGCAGTGACAGTTTCACAACAATATTTAACAGAACAATCTTAAGAGAATTAATAGAAGTATAATTTACAGCGGGTTCTAAATGTTCCATGATGGGGCATCTATTGTAAAAAAAAGAAGCAAAACAAAAAAAAAAAAACAAACAATTATTATAATAAGGATGTTAATATCTGGGAAATTTATTTGTGGAGGCTCAGAAAACGTGCTGATATGAAACAGACCTAGATAGTACACACTGCAGAAGGACTCACAATGGCAGCCCCCATATTTGCTATACTAAACTATATTAGTTTGATATACATTACATTTTTTTCTTGTTCAATATTTTATTGAAATTTAAGAAAAAATAAACAGAATTGCCAATGCAGGAGGACAGAAATATATGATTAAAATGTAAATACTAACAACTTAAAGAAAACC
This sequence comes from Aquarana catesbeiana, assembly GCF_042186555.1. Classification (NCBI taxonomy): domain Eukaryota; kingdom Metazoa; phylum Chordata; class Amphibia; order Anura; family Ranidae; genus Aquarana; species Aquarana catesbeiana. The sequence goes on along the minus strand of NC_133336.1, from coordinate 98,939,841 downwards.
ATTAGCAAAATTAAACAATCCAGTTTCCTGACACTCTGATTGCCAGGACTGTTGAACATCATTAGGGATCGGCCAAGGCAGGGAGTCTTGAGAGAGAGTCTGTTTACTAAGATGAAGAAAGAAGTGAAAGAAAGAAGAGAACAGAAAAGAAAAAAGAAAAAGGGGGGGGAGAGGGAGTCCATAAGCCCTAGCAGGGGGAAAGGGAAAAGACCCAATGGACCCTGAGTAAAACAGTCGGACAATTCAGAAGTAGGACATACTGGTAATATGCACTGAGGGCAAGGCGTACTGGAGCCACAGCTCCCATATTTTAAGGAATTTAGGCTGAGAGTCGTTTAGGATGCTGAACATCTTATCAATAATCATCATCATGGTAATATGTTCCTTAACTTCTTGGAAGGATGCTGATGGTTTCTTCCAGGCCTTAGCGATCAACTGCTTGGCTGCTAAGAGAAGGTTCATAGCCAGTTTCTATTGGTGAGAAGATAGGGTATAGGGTAGTGAAGTAAAGCCAATTTAGCATCCTTATGGACTATCAGATGAAAAATGGTCTGAAGTAGGCCAAAGGTTCTAGACCAAAATGCAAACAATTTTGGACAGGACCACCATGTATAGAGAACATCACCATGCTGTCCGCAACCCCTAAAGCATATATAACTATAGGGAGGGTTTGCACAAGACAGGGATCCTCAAACTACGGCCCTCCAGCTGTTGCCGAACTACACTTCCCATGAGGCATTGTAAAACTCTGACATTCACAGACCTGACTAGGCATGATGGGAATTGAAGTTCCTGAACAACTGGAGGGCCACAGTTTGAAGACCCCTGGCATAAGATATGTGGGCAGGAACCCAGCACCACCTAAAGAGAACTTTGTAAGTTGATTCTAGGCTAGTTGTATTATAGGAACATTTAGCTATTGCTTACCAGACCTTGCTTGAATCCTCCAGGTCCATGGATGCACCAAGATCCCATTTGCATTGATTCACATAGGAGAGCATTGATAAGGGCCCAAAACAATTTAAATTATAAAAACAGTGTGGGGGTGCTGGGGAGTGTAGGTAGATATGTTTAAATCATGTTTTACAGAAGGGGAAGTTGGAGATATGACGCAAGGACGTGATCCAATGGAGGATTTGCAAATATCTGTAATATTTCAAGTTCAATGCAACATTGTGTTCTTTGAAAGTGGTCCAGGGAGGAAATACATGGAAAGACAAGAAATGGTGAACATGTGTAAAGCCATAAAGCCATGGGATGACCACCATGTGAAGGCACCGCTTTCTAGTCCAGTAGGGAATAAGAGATTGTTCAAGAGCAGCAAAAGAAGCATCAAGGGGGACCTTAACTTGCCCGAGTAGTGGACTGAATCTATGCTATGTAGCATTAGGGACTGAAGGAGGGAGGGTTGAATTTATGTGTTAGTCACAGTAAAGCTGTTATGGGGATCAGGTCACTGCTTGGGATTTCGAGAGGCACCCAAAATGGAATGTCGGAGGTGGCTTGTAGCATAGCGAAATTGGAGCTGCTTGGTAGTATTTAGTCAGGTTGGGCACACCCAAGCCCCCTTGTTAAAAGAGAAGTTCAGTTTTCAAATAAATAAATATATACTCACCTAGGTGGATACAGCATCGATCCAATGCTGTATCTGTCCCCTACCGCTTCTAAGACTGAGAACTGAGCGATCAAAAACTGAGTCTTCACTGAGAAGTCACCGTCTCTCTGCGCTGCCCCTCCAGCGGTCACTGGAGCACTGGGCTGTGAAGGGGGTGGGAGCATCTGGCTCAGTCTCCCAGCAGCTTGCCGAGAGGCTGATCCAGCTGCCAGGTCAGGCATTTGGGCAGATCCCGACCGACTTTACAGTCAGGATCTTACCCAAGCCTGGACCAGCTGAGTGACATCAGCCAAAAGAAGGCTTTAGCGTGCTGTCAGCTGAAAACAGGAGTGCAGAACAAAAAACGTGCAAATATATGAATATATGTACACAGTATCTCACAAAAGTGAGTACACCCCTCACATTTTTTTAAATATTTTATTATATCTTTTCATGTGACAACACTGAAGAATTGACACTTTGCTACAATGTAAAGTAGTGAGTGTACAGCTTGTATAACAGTGTCAATTTGCTGTCCCCTCAAAATAACTCAACACATAGTCATTAATGTCTAAATCGCTGGCAACAAAAGTGAGGACACCCCTAAGTGAAAATGTCTAAATTGGGCCCAAAGTGTCAATATTTTGTGTGGCCACCATTAATTTCCAGCACTGCCTTAACCCTCTTGGGCATGGAGTTCACCAGAGCTTCACAGGTTGCCACTGGAATCCTCTTCCACTCCTCCATGATGACATCACGGAGCTGGTGGATGTTAGAGACCTTGCTCTCCTCCACCTTCCATTTGAGCATGCCCACAGACGCTCAATAGGGTTTAGGTCTGGAGACTTGCTTGGCCAGTCCATCACCTTTACCCTCATCTTCTTTAGCAAGGCAGTGGTCATTTTGGAGGTGTGTTTGGGGTCATTATCACGTTGGAATACTACCCTGTGGCTCAGTCTCTCTCATGCTCTGCTTCAGTATGTCACAGTACATGTTGGCATTCATGGTTCTCTCAATGAGCTGTAGCTCCTGAGTTTTGGCAGCACTCATGCAACCCCAGATCATGACACTCATCTGAACCAAATAAGTTTATCTTGGTCTCATCAGACCACATCAGACCAGTAATCCATGTCCTTAGTCTGCTTGTCTTCAGCAAACTGTTTGAAGGCTTTCTTGTTCATCATCTTTAGAAGATTCTTCCTACTGGGAAGACAGCCATGCAGACCAATTTGATTTGGGCCCAGTTTGGAAAATTTCACTTAGGGATGTACTCACTTTTGCTGTCAGCGGTTTAGACATTAACTGCAGTGATTTTAATAATGCTTAACCACATGCCGACCGGGCCATAGCCGAAAGACAGCTACAGCGCAGTCGGCTTATTCTGGGTGGGCGTCCATGGACGTCCTCCCAGAATCCTGCTCTCGCGCACACCCTGGGGCGCGCACCCGAGAACGTCCTTGACCGCCGGCGCATCACGGATCACGGTAAACCATGTGATCGCTCCGTCAAATGTAATTACAATATTTGCATGTCATGACATGACGCCGGTTTGTTTACAGGTGATCGCTCCGTCGGAGCGATCACCTGTAAACAAACCGGCGTCATGTCATGACATGCAAATATTGTAATTACGTGCCCCTGTTAAACAGGGGCAGAAAAATTGGGCCTTAAGCGGTGGTGGTGGTGGCACAACACTGTAAAGCCTCACAGATACTCTTGTTGAGCGCAGAAATGGGCCCTGCTGTGAAATATTAGAGCAAATATTGTAATTACATGCCCCTGTTAAACAGGGGCAGAAAAATTGGGCCTTAGGCACTGATGGTGGTGCCGCAACACTGCAACCCCTCACAGATACTCTAGTTGAGTGCAGGAACGAGCCCTGCTGTTAAATATTTGATCAAAAATTGTAATTACACGCCCCTGTTAAACAGGGGCTGAAAAATTGGGCCTTAGGTACTGGTGGTGGTGCCACAATACTGCAACCCCTCACAGATACTCTAGTTGAGCGCAAGAATGAGCCTTGCTGCGAAATATTACAGCAAAAATTATAATTATACGCCCCTGTTAAACGGGGACAGAAAAACTGGGCCTTAGGCACTGGTGGTGGTGCCCTGAAACAAAAATGTTCTTAGAAACTATCAACATGAACATTGAGGAGGAATAGGTCACTCAGCATAACAGGATAGTCACTCAGCATAGGCAGTCTTGAAGGGATCTCACAATCATAGAAAAATTAATCGGTTACATCAGCATCAGGTGCTTGGTAGCTGGTGATCCAAAACTGATTCATTTTTATGAAGGTGAGCCGATCAACTGAGCCTGTGGACAGGTACACTCTGTGATTGTTTACAAAGCCTCCAGCAGCACTGAATGTGCGTTCAGAAAGAACGCTGGATACAGGACAGGCCAGTAGCTCAATTGCATATTGTGCAAGCTCTGGCCAGTGTTCCATCCTCAAGACCCAGTAACCTAGTGGATTTAAGGTTGGAAAGGTCTCCAAGTCTGATCTTACCCCTAGGTATTCCTGCACCATGTAAATCAGACGCTGGCGATGATTGCTGGAACCGATCAGACCTTGGGGCTGAGGACTAAAAAATTGTCTGAATGCATCGGTCAGACGGCCACCTTCTCCACCGCTCCTTCTGTGACTGACCGAAACCTCAGCAATACGTTGTTCAGGAGGACCAGGAAATTGTAACCTCCCAGGCTCTGGAAACACATTGCACAAACCTTTCTGCAAGGCCTGCAGAAGATGTTTCATCCTCTGCTCCCTCTACGAAGGATGGATAAGTTCTGCAACCCTACCCTTGTAACGTGGGTCAAGAAGGGTTGCCAGACAGCAATGATCCCTCTCCTTGATACTACGAATCCAAGGGTCCTTTTGCAGGCTTTGCATGATCAGGGAGGCCATGCAGCAAAGGTTTGCTGAAGCATTTGATCCGGAGTCCTCTGGGTCACTAAGGATGACATGGATCCACAGCCACCTCCTCCCAGCCACGTACATGTCCATGGGATTCTCAGAACTGAAAACGATCCCTTGAAGACTGCTGCTGATGCTGAGTGATAGGCTCCACCTCCATGCTGACACAATCCTCCTCCTCTTCCTGTGTGATCAGTGGGCTTGCAGGAATACTGTCTGGATAAAGGGGGCCTTGAGAGGTAAGGAAGTCCTCCTCTTCCTCCCTCTGTTCTGCCTCAAGTGCCCTGTCCATTATTCCACGAAGCGTGTGCTCCAACAGGAAGACAAGAGGGACAGTATCACTGATGCATTCACTGTCACTGCTCACCATCCTCGTGACCTCCTCAAATGGTGACAGGACAGTGCATGCATCCTTGATCAGTAGCCACTGGTGTGGCGAAAAAAGCCAAGCTCCCCTGACCCTGTCCTGGTGCCATACTCACACAGGTACTCATCGATGACCCTCTGCTGTGTGTGCAGCCACTGCAGCATTGCCAATGTTGAGTTCCGCCTCGTGGGCATGTCAGAAATGAGGCGGTTCTTGGGCAGGTTGCATTCCTTTTGAAGGTCAGCCAGCCGAGCACTGGCATTATATGACCAGCGGAAATACCCACAGACTTTCCTGGCCTGCCTCAGGAGATCCTGTAAGCCCAGGTACCTGCACAAAAGCCGCTGCACCACCAAATTAAGGACGTGAGCCAAACAGGGAACATGGGTCAAGTGTCCCTGTCAGAGGACGGAAGGGAGGTTGGTGCCATTGTCGCAAAGCACCATTCCAGCTGAAGCTGGCGTTGCGTCAACCACCTCTGAGTCTGCCCCTGCAGAGCTGACAGAATCTCTGCCCCAGTGTAGCTCCTGTCCCCTAAGCAGACCAACTCAAGCACCACATGGTGTCTTTTTGCCTGAGTGCTTGCGTAGCCCCTTGAACGCCTACGGAGCACCGCTGGTTCTGAGGACAAATCTGCAGAGGAAGAGGCCATAGAGGAAGAAAAAGAGGAGGGGATGGAGGAGAGAGGCGTGGCAGAATCACCACTACTAGCATTTTGGAAGCGTGGTGGTGGAACAAGCTCCAACAATACTGCACTCTGTCCTGCATCCTTCCCAGCTGTCAGCAGAGTTACCCAGTGCGCCGTGAAAAAAAGGTAAAGTCACTGTCCATGCCTGCTGGATCATGAGTCAGCGGTAATAAGCACCTTACCACTGACCGCCCTGTCCAACGAGGCCAAGACATTGCCTTCCACATGCCGATAGAGAGCCAGAATGGCCTTCCGTGAAAAGAAATGGCATTTGGGAACCTGCCACTGAGGTACTGCACATTCCACAAATTCACGAAAGGGGGTAGAGTCTACCAGCTGAAAAGGCAGCAGTTGGAGTGCTAGCAATTTAGCCAAGCTAGCATTCAGCCGCTGAGCATGTGGATGGCCGAGACCGAATTTCTTTTGACAGTTTAGCAGCTGGGGTAGGGAAATTTGCCTGCTACAATTGGATGTTGGTGTAGCGATAGCAGATTGCCCACAAGTACTTGGCACACCTAATTCTACACCTTCATTCCTCTTAGTGCAGGTTTCTGAGAGGACTGAAGATATAGTGGGGTCGGAGATCCTAGCTGATGAGGAACAAGGAGAGGTCCGTCTTGTTCTTTGGTGTGGGTCTTTTAAGTAATGTTGCCAAAGGACTGCATGGGAGGTCGACATATGTCTGGTCAAGCATGTGGTGCCCAAGCGGCTGCTGTTTTGGCCATGCTTGATACGCTTCAGACATATGTTGCAAACAGCAAAGGTGCGATCTGCTGCACACGTATCAAAAAAGGCCCACACCAAAGAACTTTTCAAAATTCGGGGGGTGTCAGCAGTGCCCTGCACATGCGGATCTCTGCGGTGTGATGCAGTTGGGTGGCTGCCCTTATGCTGCCCCCTGGAGGGCATCCTGCCTCGTTGGAGATGTGCCTCCTCCTCCTCCTCCTGTCTTCTATCAGGCACCCATGTACAGTCAGTGACCTTATCATCCCCTCTCTCCTCGTCACTGGAGCAAACCTGGCAGTATGCTGCAGCTGGGGGAACATGACTGCCAGTTTCTTGTCCTTCTTGGGCACCCCCTTTCTCTGGGCTCATGTTACTGCCTTCCTCAACCTGGGTACCATCATCTGAGTCTTCAAAACGCTGTGCATCCTCCTGCAGCATGTACCCGACACTGTGGTCGAACATATATTTAATGCACTCCAGATCACTGAATCACCTGCCTGCCTGTCTGAAAGTATATTTGAAAACGTACACCAGGAATGGCCTGCAGTCATATATAGGCTTGGCTAGACTGGAATGCAGTGGATATAAATATGAAGGAGACTGTATATATATATATATATATATATATATATATATATATATTTAATGCACTGCAGATCACTGAATCACCTGCCTGCCTGCCTGCCTGCCTGCCTGCCTGAAAGTGTATTTGAAAACGTACACCAGGAATGGCCTGCAGTCAGATATAGGCTTGGCTAGACTAGAATGCAGTGGATATATATATATATATGTAGGAGACTGTATATATATTTTATGCACTGCAGATCACTGAATTCCCTGCCTCCCTGCCTGAAAGTGTATTTGAAAACGTACACCAGAAATGGCCTGCAGTCAGATATAGGCTTGGCTAGACTAGAATGCAGTGGATATATATATGTAGGAGACTGTATATATATTTAATGCACTGCAGATCACTTAATCACCTGCCTGCCAGAAGTATATTAGAAACTTAGAAACAGTACACCAGGAACGGCCAGCAGTGAGATATAGCTAAACTGTATGCCGTGGATATATATATATATATATATATATATATATATATATATATATATATATATATATATATATATGAGACTGACTGTATATATATATTAAATACACTGCAGCTAACTGAATCACATGCCTGCCTGAAGTATATTAGAAACAGTACACCAGGAACGGACTGCAGTCATATTTAGCTAAACTGGATACAGTGAACATATATATATACAAGCCTGGATGTATATATATATATATATATACTAAATACACTGCAGCTAACTGAATCGCCTGCCTGCTCAATCTAAACGAAATGACACTCTCTCTCGGTCAAAGCCAGCAACACACTACACAGGGCCGACGTGCAGGCGGCCTTATATAGTGTGGGGCATGGACTTAACCCCTGAGCCCCTGAGCCATAATTGGCCAAAAGCATCCTGCCTTTGGCCAATTATGGCTCTCTTTGCTGACGGCTCTGTGATTGGCCAAAGCATGCGGGTCATAGTGCATGCTTGGCCAATCATCAGATTGTCGCAGTGCATTATGGGGCACGACACGCCGCTCATATTTGGCGCGAATGCCACATAATGTTCGTATTTTGACAAACGATCGAACAGCCAATGATCGAGTCAAACTCATGTTCGACCGAAACATAAAGCTCGTCCCTAGTTTTAAAATATTTGCTGTAATAAAAGGGATACATAGTAAAATAAAGCTGGAAGCACTATTTTAGTAAACCACCAGCTTTAGAATCATATGTTGTCAAGGCCTGCAGCCTGATGGTAACCCCCGAATCATTAATCTTTAGCATGTTTCAGAGCATCTAACATACTGTTACACTGTTGAATTCTACCTACTGCTGAGTGTGGTAATTACCAGATGGCAATACATGGGATTAGAGACTTTAGTAAGTAGGTGATAAAAATATGTTTTGTTATTGTTTTTCTTTTATAACATAGCTTTTATCAGCTTATTAGAATGGAACATGCTGTCTACAGAAAATAAATATGAAATGTTACAATAGATGATGAGCTGCCCAATCTCCATTATAAAGATATTTTAGCCAATACTGTGTGAAAGCTACATTGTTCTAAACCATGTTTACTGTGTTTTATTCAATGAAAGTACCTGACACATAAAACAATAGCAATTTAAGGCTAAATCTGCTTAAAACTCATATTTCAGAGGACACTAATAAAACCCTGCTGGCTGCTTATATTTCTTGGGAGTTTGGGCAGCAAAATTAATTTGCTGGACTTCGCAGTTCCACTCACTTGCTGCAGTTTTACAACCCTGTTTACGCTGGAGTCATTTCTCCTACGTATGCTGTCATACTGCATTGCACGACAATAGAAATCACATTATGGGCTATGGTGCCCGCTAACATCAATACAACATTGTGCAGTGTAATTTTTAAAAAGGTGCAATTGTTTCTTTTGGTGCAGCATACTGCATTTTTGGCCCCACAGATGTAAATGGGAATGCATGAAAAGCACATGTACATTAATTTTTAGTAGGGTTTTGTGTTTATTTATTACAGGTACTGATATAGCAACATCAATTTATGCAGTGCTTTACATATATATTGTATATTCATATCACCCCCTGCCCTCAAGAAGCTCACAATCTAAGGTCCCTAACACACATTCATACATACACAGACTAAGGCCACTTTAGACAGGAGCCAATCAACCTACCAGCATGTCTTTAGAGTGTGGGAGGAAACCACGCAAGTACAAAGAGAACATGCAAACTCCAGGCAGGTAGTGCTGTGGTTGGGATTTGAACCAACAACCCTAGTGCTGCTAGGTGGAAGTGCTACCCACTTAGCCACTGTGAGGCTGGTGCTTTTTATCAACCAGACTCCTCCTACAAAAAAAAGCAAGGAAGTCACTCTTCAAGTTTCTTTATTACACAGTTAGAAAATTATTTATTTTCAAAGCAATGGCAATTATAGCGAACGTTCCAATATTGCTGGTCCACTGAGCAGTAACTTAGAGGTAGGGCAGTAGATGAAACATATCTGGATTTTGCTAAAGCACTTGATGCTGTCCTCCATAAGTGCTTAAAGCAGACCTTCAGTAATTTTTTTCTGCCAGTAAATACTTTATACAGCCCACTTCCTATTCCTTGTCTGGTAAAAAGCCTAGTCTTATGACATCATGCACAGCTCTCTCTATAACTCTCGTGAGAGTTTGCCAGGAAGGGAGGGGGGTGAGTCATAAGAGGGCCAATGAGAGCTGCAGGGCTGCAGAGATGGAGGTGTGCCTCTGTGTGTCTGTGTAAATCCAGGAAGTGAACAGGCAGTAGCTTCAGCTGCCCGCAGTTAAAATGGATGCAGCCAGGCTCAGTGGAGGGAGATTTCTGCAGCATATTTAGTAAGTACAGAATCACAGTATATATGAAATAATATGCAAAGTGGTTGGAGGGAAGCTGCAGAATTGCAAAGATGTTTTTATTACAAATTATGTGAGCAGACTGCAGTTCCTCTTTAAGGAAGTTCTGTGGTAACAGCATACACTTTCATTTTATAACATCAGCATCGTAATAACAATACAAACAGTAGTTATCATTGAAAATCCACTGTAAGATTATTTGAATGATTTTCTTTCATGCTGTGAATGCTGCCTGTTTGCTGACTATCTCTTTGCACAACTTTCTGGATTCCCTGCATGCTTTGCAGCTTCTCCTCTGCTGTTTACTTTCAGTTTCTAAGGACTACATATTCCATGGTACCTTGCTGCCTGCAAGCAGTGTTTCCTATACTGACTCCACCCCCTGAAGCTCCTCCTCTTATCACCTATGTAGTTCAGATGGCAGGCTCTGTGAATTTTGTGACACGGCAGTGAAGATTCACAGGACATAGTGAAGATATATCACAGAATTCAAGGAAGATCACAAGAGGGGATCTTCATAATTTTTTTTACAATCTTCAAATCTATTCCGATTAATCAGAAAAGGCTAGAAATATATCAAATACAATGTGAAAGTTAGAATATAATTTTACATTTTGACCTTAGATGTGCTTTCATTTACAGACAAAGATCTATTGTAGTGAAGGAAATTATATGTACATAGATAGAAAGCTAGTTTCAGTAGAGGGTACAGAGAGTAAATGTTTCAGTACATGAGTAGTCTAGGGTGGCGAGTGATGTGCCCCAGGATTCTGTCTAGGGGCCAATGCAGTTCAACTTGTTTGTAAAAGACATTGAGAATGACATTAAGGGGTTGATTTACTAAAGCACCAGCATGCAAAATCTGGTGCAGCACCGCATAGAAACCAATCAGTTTCCAGGTTTTATTGTCAAAACTTAATTGAACAAGCTGACGTTAGAAGCTGATTGGCTGTCATCCCCCTGACACATACATTGACCCCCCTGACACATACATTGACCCCCCCCCGACACATACATTGATCCCCCTGACACATACATTGATCCCCCCGACTCATACATTGACCCCCCTGACACATACATTGACCCCCCTGACACCTACACTGACCCCCCTGATTGTCAAAACTTAATTGAACAAGCTGAAGTTAGAAGTTGATTGGCTACCATCCCCCTGACACATACATTGACCCCCCGACACATACATTGATCCCCCTGACACATACATTGATCCCCCCGAATCATACATTGACCCCCCTGACACATACATTGACCCCCCTGACACCTACACTGACCCCCTGACGCCTACATTGATCGCCCAGACACATACATTGACTCCCCCTGACACATACACTGACCCTCCCGACACCTACACTGACCCCCCCGACACATACACTGACCCCCCCTGACACATACATTGACCCCCCTGACACATACATTGATCCCCTGACACATACACTGACCCCCCTGACACATACACTGACCCCCCTGATACCTACACTGACCCCCCTGATACCTACACTGACCCCCCTGACACATACATTGACCCCCCTGACACATACATTGACCCCCCGGACACCTTCACTGAACCCCCTGACACATACATTGACTCCCCGACACATACATTGACCCCCCTGACTCATACATTGACCCCCCCTTACACATACATTGACCCCCCTGACACCTACACTGACCCCACTGACACCTACATTGATCCCCCTGACACATACATTGATCCCCTGACACATACATTGACCCTCCTGACACATACATTGATCCCCCTGACACATACATTGACCCTCCTGACACATACACTGACCCCCCAGACACCTACATTGATCCCCCTGACACATACATTGACCCCCTGACACATACATTAATCCCCCTGATACATACACTGACCCCCCAGACACCTACATTGATCCTCCTGACACATACATTGACCCCCTGACACATACATTAATCCCCCCGACTCATACATTGACCCCCCCTGACACATACATTGACCCCCCTGACACCTACACTGACCCCCCTGATTGTCAAAACTTAATTGAACAAGCTGGAGTTAGAAGCTGATTGGCTACCATCCCCCTGACACATACATTGACCCCCCCAACACATACATTGATCCCCCTGACACATACATTGATCCCCCCGACTCATACATTACCCCCCTGACACATACATTGACCCCCCTGACACCTACACTGACCCCCCTGATTGTCAAAACTTAATTGAACAAGCTGAAGTTAGAAGCTGATTGGCTATCATCCCCCTGACACATACATTGACCCCCCGACACATACATTGATCCCCCTGACACATACATTGATCCCCCCGACTCATACATTGACCCCCCTGACACATACATTGACCCCCCTGACACCTACACTGACCCCCTGATGCCTACATTGATCGCCCAGACACATACATTGACTCCCCCTGACACATACACTGACCCCCCCGACACATACACTGACCCTCCCTGACACATACATTGAACCCCCTGACACATACATTGATCCCCTGACACATACACTGACCCCCCTGACACATACACTGACCCCCCTGATACCTACACTGACCCCCCTGACACATACATTGACCCCGCTGACACATACATTGACCCTCCAGACACCTTCACTGAACCCCCTGACACATACATTGACTCCCCGACACATACATTGACCCCCCCTGACTCATACATTGACCCCCCTTACACATACATTGACCCCCCTGACACCTACACTGACCCCCCTGACACCTACATTGATCCCCCTGACACATACATTGATCCCCCTGACACATACATTGACCCTCCTGACACATACATTGATCCCCCTGACACATACATTGACCCTCCTGACACATACACTGACCCCCCAGACACCTACATTGATCCCCCTGACACATACATTGACCCCTTGACACATACATTAATCCCCCTGACACATACATTGACCCCCCTGACACATACACTGACCCCCCTGACACATATATTGATCACTCTGACACCTTCACTGATCCCCCTGACACATACATTGACCCCCCTCACACATACATTGACCCCAGCCTGACTCATACATTGACCCCCCTGACACCTACACTGACCCCCCCCTGATACCTACATTGATCCCCCTGACACATACATTGATCCCCCTAACACATACATTGACCCCCCTGACACATACACTGACCCCCTCGACACCTACATTGATCCCCCTGACACATACATTGACCCCCCGACACATACATTGATCCCCCTGACACATATATTGACCCCCCTGACACATACGCTGACCCCCCGACACATATATTGATCCCCCTGACACATACATTGACCCCCCTGACACATACATTGACCCCCCTGACACCTACACTGACCCCCCTGACACCTACATTGATCCCCTGACACATACATTGACCCCCCACACATACATTGATCCCCCTGACACATACATTGACCCCCCACACATACATTGATCCCCCTGATGCATACATTGACCCCCCTGACGCATACATTGACCCCCCTGATACCTACATTGATCCCCCTGATGCATACATTGACCCCCCTGACGCATACATTGACCCCCCTGATACCTACATTGATCCCCTGACACATACATTGACCCCCCACACATACATTGATCCCCCTGACACATACATTGACCCCCCACACATACATTGATCCCCCTGATGCATACATTGACCCCCCTGACGCATACATTGACCCCCCTGACACCTACACTGACCCTCCGACACACACATTGATCCCCCTAACACATACATTGACCCCCCTACACATACATTGATCCCCCACACGTACATTGACCCCCACACACATACATTGACCCAGTACACACATACATTACCCCCCCCACACATACATTGACCCCCCCACACACATACATTGATCCCCCTGACACATACCTTGACCACCCTGACACCTACACTGACACTGACCCCCCCTGACACATACATTGATCCCCCTGACACATACATTGATCCCCCTGACACATACATTGATCCCCCGACACATACATTGATCCCCCTGACACATACATTGATTCCCCTGACACATACATTGATCCCCCTGACACATACACTGCCCCCCCAAAACATACATTGACCCCCATGACACATACAATGATCCCCCCTGACACATACATTGATCCCAGACACATACATTGACCCCCATAACACATACAATGATCCCCCCTGACACATACATCGATCCCGACACATACATTGACCCCCATGAAACATACAATGATCCCCCCTGACACATACATTGACCCCCCTGTGACAGGAAACCTCTTGACACTCCTGCAGCTCAGCCTGATCTGTGTAGTGTAGCACATCTCATCCATGACCACTTTGAGACAGCAGGTTGCACACAACAGGGAGAGAGAGCCAGGATAGGAGAGCCTCTCTGCTGCCCACCCATTTACACAGAGCGAGCGGGGATCTCCCAGTGCCCAGCGCGGCTGCAGTGTCATTCCCGCCTCCTCCTGGACCCAGCAGCACCTATGATGGACGTCACACGTCCCATGGTCTCAGCATTGGACCAGTGGGATGTCCATCATAGGAGCCGTTTCCCGGAGGCGGGACTTTTTGTCGTCACTCGGCCGTGCTGGATAAGCGGGAGATCCTTCCCTGTTGCCTGTGTAAACTTCTCGGGGCTAATAATGCATTTAGGAATATCGAGACCTGGGGCTTTTTGAGACTTGAGGCTCCAGCCCCCGTCAGTCCCCCCCCTCCCGACGCCACTGGCTACCATGCACAGCTGCACCAGATTCTGATTGGTCTAGTATTAGTAAATCTCCTTCTAAGAGTTCAGTTTCAGTATTTACTGATAATACCATACCATACAAGGAAATTATTTCACATCCTTTCCAGTATGTCACTATGTAAGATGAAGGCAAAACAAAATGCACTGTGTGAGCGATGCCAATTTCATCTCAAATGAAAAACAAATCCCACAGCCCAAAATGGAAACTATATTAATTCTCCAGATCAAAATATTCACATACTACCTTGTTTATTTTTTATTTATAGTACACATCAAAGCCAATTATTGTAAAAAAAAAAAAAAAAAAACTTGTGACTCCACACGTTCCAGTGCAAAATAAGTACAAAAGCTGGGAAATATTTGAGCAGCCTGAAGCCCAGTACAATGAGCTTCAGTGTAAACAATCTTTTAAAGTCCATGTGGGGTTATCCATATGTACAGTATCTCCCAAAAGTGAATACACCCCTCACATTTTTGTAAATATTTTATTATATCTTTTCAAGTGACAACACTGAAGAAATGACACTTTGCTACAATGTAAAGTAGTGAGTGTACAGCTTGTATAACAGTGTAAATTTGCTGTCCCCTCAAAATAACTCAACACACAGCCATTAATGTCTAAACCGCTAGCAACAAAAGTGAGTACACCCCTAAGTGAAAATGTCCAAATTGGGCCCAATTAGCCATTTTCTCTCCCTGGTGTCATGTGACTCATTAGTGTTACAAGGTCTCAAGTGTGAATGGGGAGCAGGTGTGTTAAATTTGGTGTTATCGCTCTCACTCTCTCATACTGGTCACTAGAAGTTCAACATGGCACCTCATGGCCAAGAACTCTCTGCTGAGGATCTGAAAAAAGAATTGTTTCTCTACATAAAGATGGCCTAGGCAATAAGAAGATTGCCAAGACCCTGAAACTGAGCTGCAGCGCAGTGGCCAAGACCATATAGCAGTTTAACAGGACAGGTTCCACTCAGAACAGGCCTCACCATTTTGCAACCACTAATGGTGTGAAATGTCTGCTACACTTTTGGTAGGCAGAGGCCAGATCATCAAAGCTGGCTAGGCTTTACATCATAGGAATAGCATTTTGTATGCATTGCAAGAAAGAGGTAAACGTTTTTAAATGTTATTTAGTAATGTTGAAATTTCCCATAATGATTCATGTGCAGTGTGCTGAATGAGGATGTGTTATTCATAATATTATGGTGCGCAGAAAGGACGTTGTGAAGCAAATAGACGTAATTGTTGTTTTTTTTTTTTTTTTTTGTAATGTTCTACAAACATTTTCTAGACCCCAAAATTAGAAAACACTGATGCAGAACATGGAACTGCTAACAACCAATACAATAATATAGAATGCAAAAGTATTGGACAGTCTTCACAACAGAGCAACCCAATGAATGACAGAGTCATAAAAAACTGAGTGACTCAAATTAATACTATGTTTAGAGAAATATATATAAAAAGCATCTACCAACCACAAATTAAAGGTAAATAGTGGCGCACAATAAGCAATAACATAAACAATGTACATAAATATTACACACCCAGTGATTAACAGTGTATAAAATGCAAACAATGCAAAGCAGGAAAAAAATCCATAGGATGAGACATCCAATATTGGGTAATAAATCCGTTATAAGTTTTCAGTTGGTTGAATAATCTTAACCGCACCACGTGATCAACACCATGTCTCCACTCCCCAGTTAGATGTAAGCTAGCTCACCAACGCTAATCATAAGAGGTATAATTCTGTGCTTAGGTAAAAATATGGCCTCCCCTGGA
Organism: Aquarana catesbeiana; assembly: GCF_042186555.1. Classification (NCBI taxonomy): domain Eukaryota; kingdom Metazoa; phylum Chordata; class Amphibia; order Anura; family Ranidae; genus Aquarana; species Aquarana catesbeiana. The sequence goes on along the minus strand of NC_133336.1, from coordinate 98,923,541 downwards.
AACTCCACAAAGTGAAGTATTAGTATAATATAAAGTGTAAAAAGGTGAGTAGTGCTGCCAAGAGAGTTTAAAAATGTAGTGACCACGTGCGGTCAAATCAATCCTGATGGATGCTAAAAAGCATAAATCTTCAAATAAATGCAAATTACTATCAAAATAGTGCAAACGATCCTATGTACCCAAAAAATACATCAATTCATAAGTAAACACAGGTATAAAGTGCTAGCAAGAAATATTGATATTAAAGGTGTCTAATGACAACACAAATTTCATATATATATTTAATGTACATTTAATATATATATATATATATATATATATATATATATATATATATATATATATTTATATATATTTAATGGGGCTATCTCAGACCTACAGATTTTCTTGGCTATTGTTTCTGGCACTAACTGAGTGCCTATTTTAACTTGATACAATAAAATTCTTTTATCGGATTTACAATATGAGTGTTTCAAAGGCAGATCTAATTACATGCATTTTACCCCTGCAGGGGTGTAGCTATCTGGTGAGTGTGGAACCGAGAGGGGAGCACGAGTGTCATTCACTTCTCTGCACAGAGGCTGTGATCAATTTGCCGCATAAGTCACCTTGGAATTCTGCACAAGTCACTTTGGAAAGTCACATTTAAGGACATTAATTAATTCACTTTGGATAGTCACATAAAGGACATCAAATATATATGAAATTTGTGTTGTCATTAGACACCTTTCATATCAATATTTTTTGCTAGCACTTTACACCTGTGATTACTTATGAATTCATGCATTTTTGGGGTACATAGGATCATTTGCACTATTTTGATAGTAATTTGCACTTATTTGAAGATTTATGCACTTTAGCATTCATCAGGATTGATTTGACCGCACATGGTCACTACTCTTTTGGCAGCGCCACTCACCTTTTTACACTTTATATTTCACCAACACTAATTGCCTCACATTTTCATGTTTGGCTAATAAAGCATTGTACCCCTCAGGGTCATGGCTATCTCATCAAACATTCCAGGCATCCAGAGACCAAAAGGCATCCATGATATGTAAAGGAATATAAACTCCAAATAGTGCAATGTCACAAATGGTATTCATTAAGAAGACAAAGCCTAATGGTAATGCACTTACAAAAAGGCAGATAAAATCACGCATTGGTATGATAAGCAGATGCAGATGCCAGGAATACCTAGTCGCAGCGGACATAGGCTAAACACTGTATCTCACCCCACCAACATGCCAGTACACACGGAACATCACTTCCAGTGATGCGTAAACGTCACTTCCGGCTGCTGTACAACGTGGCTTGGTCCCGGGGCTGCGATGCTTCCCTTCCGTGTCTCCTATGAGATATCAGCAGGGGGACCCTCCTGCGCATCAGTGTCATGCCATTCCCCTGCTCGCGGTGTCATGGGACTTTCTCAGTCCATTCTACGCCGGAGATTGGGGGGGGCATGGTTCTACTTTGGTGCATGCGCCGGGGTGGATCTCACTGTCCACCCCTTATTCTCATTCGGCGATGTGCATGATGCTGGCGGGGGACCCGTCCCAGATCGGGGTATATAAGCAGCAGAGCCGGGTGGACAGACCATTTCATTATGTGTGGAACATCAGAGAGGCATCACATATAGCTCATTCATTGGATACACTCATGTAAGTCACGTACACATATTGGACTTATTCCTTCTTGAGGCTTTTCATTTCATGTAATATATACACACTAAAAGGTTTTTTCTTCCTCTAGGGGTAGAATATATTAACAATTTTTGTCTACTAATTTGTTTTTACAGTTATATCTCTGCACCTAACTCCTGATGAGTGGTGCATAGCCATGAAATGCGTAGAGTTTCTTTAGGGTGCCTGGTCAAGTCTGGCTTATTATCTATACAGGCATACCCCGATTTACGGACACTCACTTTACGTACACTTGCGAGTACGGACATATCCGTGAGTGTACGTGCCTCACAAGTACAAACATTCCCACACCATGCAGCCGCAGTAGAAGGAACTGAAGCTCTGAGCACGTAGCCTGCCCTGCTCTAGTGTGCTCTTCCTGTATCCTGGCTGCCTCCCCACCTCCGGTGACATCACATCCGCTCAGTGGTCATTCCGGCTTCCCTGTCAGCCACAGAATGCCATCCAGCCTCTCCACAGCACCAGTGTCCTCTGTGCACAGCACGATGTCCGGGGGATGGATTGGAGCAGCCCCCCCTTGCATCAGATGAGCCTATTTACATGTGAGTGTTCCCCTGACACCCCCACTACAGCCCCTTATGCCCCCACTACAGCCCCTGACGCCCCTGACACCCCCACTACAGCCCCTGATGCCCCCACTACAGCCCCTGACACTCCCCACTACAGCCCCTGATGCCCCCACTACAGCCCCCGACACCCCCCACTACAGCCCCTGATGCCCCCACTACAGCCCCTGACTCCCACACTACAGCCCCTGACAACCCCACTACAGCCCCTGACAACCCCACTACAGCCCCTGATGCCCCCACTACAGCCCCTGACAACCCCACTACAGCGCCTAACAACCCCACTACAGCCCCTGATGCCCCCACTACAGCCCCTGACTCCCCCACTACAGCCTAGAAGTAAAAAAAGGTATTGCTTCACTTTAACTACATATTTGTTTTACATACATGCTCTGGTCCCATTGTGTACTTAAAAGTGGGGTATGCCTGTATATTGATCTCTAGTGGTTAAAAAAGAAAAACTGAAATATCACATGTTCCTAAGTATTCAGACCCTTTGCTCAGTATTTAGTAGAAGCACCCTTTTGATCTAATTCAGCCATGAGTCTTTTTGGGAAAGATGCAACAAGTTTTTCACACCTGGATTTGGGGATCCTCTGCCATTCCTCCTTGCAGATCCTCTCCAGTTCTGTCAGGTTGGATGGTAAACGTTGGTGGACAGCCATTTTTAGGTCTCTCCAGAGATGCTCAATTGGGTTTAAGTCAGGGTTCTGGATGGGCAATTCAAGAACAGTCATGTAGTTATTGTAAAGCCACTCCTTCGTTATTTTAGCTGTGTACTTTCCGTCCCCACTGTATATATATATTCTCCTTCTCTGTGTTTTTAGATGTATAATAGGGATGAAGGGTATGTCACTGTTGTGGTTGTCAGGTCGCATCCTTTCTATTTCCACTACACTGACAATAGAATCAGAATAGCACACTGTCTAATAGCACCGAATAGAGCCCTGTTCTAGCTCTCTTCACGCCGTTATCACGCTACAAATGACCGCTATAGGAATAATACTTTTATAGTGTGGGGTGGGATTAAGAGCAATGAGCCATGACTGGATACAGTCATCATGACAGTGTCCAATCATGGCTCTGACAGTGCTCTGTGCCCTGATTGGGCGAGGCTTTCATTGCTTCAGCCAATCAGGGCTTTCAATGCACTGTATGGTGGCACAGTGCATTGTGGCCATTCGGCGGGCCGAACAAACGGTTAAACGACCCTATAATTCGGTTGTTCGGAGAACTTCCAAACAGCCAATGTTCGGCCCAAACTCATGCTCAGGACAAACCGTTCGCCCATCCTTAGCCTTCAGCGCCTGCAGTGCTATATAACTGCACTGTATGATAAGGCCAGAACATTTTCTACAGTTGTAATTCTGCAAACTCCCTACCTCAACACTGCTTCCAGACTGCTCTTTGGGCTACTAGTAACTATCATTATGCTGTTTACACTCACCCAGTATTTGTCCCTTGCTATAAATCCATCCAAGTACATTCAGTATACACAGCACTTTCAGCTGGCACGAGCCAAATCAATATGAAAATAAATTAGGGCAATTATATTTGCTGACTTGAATCATGATTTCATGACTTTCGAAGATTACCTACATGAACTAATCTTGGTGAATCATTCTTTTCCTGGAGCTGTTATTTCATTTTAAACAAGGAAAACAGCAAAATCAAACAGTGCATTAACCAACAGCAACAAATCCAATTTTGAATTACTGCAGTACACATCATCACTGATCTCAGATTTACCCAGCTAAATAAGCCAAAGTATGCAAATGAATAGACTGGTAATTGTAAAGTGGTTCCAATCTGTATTTTTTTTCATGTTTTTAGCCTCCATTAGATTTTATAGGGAAATGTTCTATTCTCTTCATGACTTGTTGCTAGGCTTTTACTGGGTGTTACAGAAACCACAATTATAAATTTAGCAGCTGCTCTATAGATAAGGTTCTACAGGAAAGGTGGAAAGCAACAGAACATTATAACCCCAGGAAATATACATGATATTTCACATAGTTAACTTTCTAACTACAGGGAGATTTTTTCCCATAGTGATTTGTGCATTAATTGAATGCGTGCATGGATAACTAGTAAACTGGAATTGATAGAAATATTAAGCTACAGGTTAAAATTTTGCTTTGCAAAACATGTTCCCGTGATATAATGTTACAATACTAACATTTAGAGCTGTGCTTAAAATCTTAAATGTACGTTTACCTGTACCTTTATCATATAATTACCAATTAAAAGCAGCAAAGCACATTCTCATATATGACAGTGTCTAGGCACCAGGGTTGTCAACCGTCAGTAATTTTACAGAGAGTTTGTAAAAATCTGTGATTTTTTTACAACTGTCTGTAAATATCAGGGGCTGATAATATGTCATGCTGTGTTGAATTTTTAAGTGTAAAGCAGGCAAATCACCCTTTGCAGGCTCGCCACGCCCCCCTGAAGGGGGCGCATGGTGCGCACTGTGATCACCCGAGTCAATGAGACTCGGGTGATCACAGATCCGAGTAAGGGTCCAATCCCGGCCCCTTACCACGTGATCAGCTGTCAGTCAATGACAGCTGATCACATGATGTAAACAGAAGATCGGTAATCTTTTTTTTTTTCTCACGCTGACAGCATGAGGAGAAAAATAGCCGATCACCGGCTTCTGTTTGAAGGGACATCGGTCCCGAAGAGGAAGAGGCACAGCCACCTCATATGCCCCCAGTACCACCTGCTAGTGCCACCTGCCAGTGCCATGAATCAGTGCCCACAGTGCCACAAATCAGTGCTCACAGTGCCATGAATCAGTGCCCACAGTACGTAAGTGCCAGCAATCAGTGCCACCTTTCAGTGTCCACAAGTGCCACCTATCAATGCCCACCAGTGGTGCAAATCAGTGCCTCATCAGTGCCACCCAGCATTGCTGCCTATCAGTGTCACCTACCAGTACCGATCAGTGCCCATCTCTGCCATCCATCTGTGCCACCTATCAGTGCCACCTATTAGTGCCCTTCAGTGCCACCTATCAATGCCCTTCAGTGCCGCCCATCAGTGCCACCCATCAGTGCCACCCATCAGTGCCCACCAATGCCACCTATCAGTGCCCACCAGTGCCATCTCATCAGTGCCCACCAATGCCGCCTATTAGTGCCCATCAGTGCCACCTTATCAGTGCCCATTAGTGTCGCCTTATCAGTGCCCATCAATGTAGCCTATCGGTGCCCATCAGTGCAGCCTCTCAGTGCCCATCAGTGTAGCCTCATCAGCGTACATCAATGAAGGAGAAAAATTACCTGTTTGCAAAATGTATTAACATTATATAAAAGGTTTTGTATTTTTTTTTTAATTCGGTCTTTTGAAATTTTTTTAACAAAAAATAAAAAAAATAAAAAGAGGTGATCAAATATCACCAAAAGAAAGTCCTATTTGTGGGAAGAAAATTATAAAAATTTCATTTGGGTACAGTGTTGTATGACCGCGCAATTGTCATTCAAAGAGTGACAGCGCTAAAAGCTGAAAATTGGTCTGGGCAGGATGGAGGTTTAGGTGCCCAGTAAGCAAGTGGTTAAATATTGGTTGTCTTACTTTATAATAGGTGTTCTGTCAATTTTCACGGCTCTGTCCATGAATTTTCCATGTTTTGTCAATAAAAAATGCTGCAGGAGGTTGGCAAAACTGCTTCTTCCAGGCTCATAGGTACCTATTAGAACTTTGACATTTCCCATTGGAAACACACCCTGTCCACCCTGGCCTCATTAGACCAAGTCTAGAAACAGAAAGAAACCTTGTACCTTGAATGATATGGTGGCCTCATCACAACCACTTAGCACTGTAGAAGAACAACTACAGAATGGCTAGTATAGGAGAGATGGTCTGGTCCTGAGCTGTCATTCAACACAACATAAGGGAGAGAGTCACACAGTTTATAATAGTATTAAGCACCAGGTATGCATAACAGATGTGCTCCAATCAATAGAAAAGTGAGTAAAAGTTCTAATTGGTTACATTTAATGATTTCAACAGGTCCTTTTTTAACAACTGTTATCCAACCTTTACCCTAATGTCCTTCTTTAATGTAATCCTGCCTCACACCTTTGGCATATAAATAGCACATACATTGAAATTAAAATACTTAAATTACATGTTCCCCTTTCAACAAAAATCACCCAGCCCTAGAGTTGCCACCTCATCCCTTTAAACCCGAACACCTTTGAATTACACAGGTTCTGAGGCTAATTAAATGCAGATAAGGTACCAAGTGAATTTAATTACCATTTTAATCAGCCACAGAACCTGTGTAATTAATATGTGTTCGGGTTTAAAGGGATGAGGTGGCAACCATACCCAGCCCTCCTCCCAACCCAGCTCAGCGCACAGAGTTGGCCCCCCTCCCCAAATGACTGTAATTACCTCCTCTAATGACTGTAGCTCCCTACACAGCTTGCAGCCAGGCTGGTTAAAAACTAGTGCCAGGTTGCCCATGCCTGTGCATCAACATGCCACAGACCTGAATAGAAAGTACCCATATAGCAAGAGCAGTATCCCATTCAAGTCCATGGAATGCAGCAGCGAGCAGCCTGACACTAGCTTTTGTATCAGCTGTGCTGTAGTCTTCATAAGAGGTAAGCTTTCACCTGCAGGGAGGGGGCCTGACTCTGTGTACTGGGACACTGGGTGATTTTTGTTAGAAAGGTGAACATGTACTGAAAGCACTTTTCCTTGCAGTGAAAACAGCATACTTTAAAGATCAGCAGATATGAAGCGATACAGGCACATAAGGAGCATAACATATGGCTAGTGGGTCAAAGTAGCGATTTTGTACATGTTTACATTATTATACTGAAAACAAAAGAATATTTTTTTTTCTGTTCATTATTTAGATAAATATGAAATAACTGCATCTGAATGTTTTGTATTTTTTTGTCTCATATCCAATGTTTTCAGGCTCTCTTTACCTCCTGTTTACAGAGCCCAGTAGCTTAAGCTGAAATGTAGAAATAGGGACTCATCCCCCTCTCAGTCATCTCCTAATAACACTTTGCAAGGGAACAACTTCTGTTGTGCTGTTTTTTTTTAGCCGACTTCCATGGCAACAGCCTTTCTCCTTTTTTGCACATGGAGATTTGCAGAGACTTCCCAGGCTGAGTGCTGTGTTCTTGAGGCTGACCAGGCATTACACAGGGGGTAGTAGCTCGGATGCACCTGTTCCATATTAGCAAATGGTTAAAAAAAATAGAAGATTTTGGGCTCTCCTATTCAAAGCTCCTAATTGATTTCCATTGAAATTTTGTTGTGTTAAATGACAGCTCAGGATCAGACCATCTCTCATACACTAAGCAAAAAAACCGGTGATAAAAGAACCAAAACACTCTGCAATCAAATATGATAGTGACAGACTGAGGGCATGATTTAACCACGTCTGTGTAGGTTTAACGACAGTTGCTAACACCAACCATTGATGGGTGTGTTCCTCTGAATTCATGAAGCATATGGCAAAAAAACAAGAGAGAAAGTGAATTCATAAATGAGGAACATGCAATAGTCAAGTTAAATAGTTAAATACTGTTTAATGAAGAGACTCACTATAAACACCAATCCAAAAATATCCTGTGAACACAGGTACCATCACCAGTTTAAAAAGGACTAAACAGTCATGTGCAGACACAGATAGCCACCTATCACATCCAGCCACTCACATTAAACATGAGAACTCATTCAGAATGCTTGGACATAAAAGATTTCAAAGTAAATTAGGTACACTATATTGCTGGAAGTCCTTATAGCATGAGAGGAGGACAGCAAGTAATAACCAGTAGGAACTGATTAAGTGGTGGGTGGTGTGATGACAGTCCTGATGAACACAATGGAGTGATCTAGGGAGCAGGAAGACCGGAGGGGGGGAAGAATGGAGGGTCCGTGATGAAGAGGCCCTGGACGGAGGGATGCAAGGATGACTCAGCAGCGGCCTCGGGGCATAGATGTATGCAGTCCTGTGAGGTGAGAGTCTCTCTAGGCAGGGGATGGCTCACGAGACTGGAGACCGGGGGGTTGGGGTGGAAGATGCAGGAGACTTGAGTTGGAAGAACCGGACTGAGCTGGGCTGTGCTGTATGGCTGACTTTGTGGACCAGATACCATGTGGTGTATACTGGATGTTACTGAGAATAGCTGTCCCAAACCAGGGATACAAACAGGTAAGATCTCACCCAGTCTTGGCTGCAGTCCGCCTCAGGAGAAGAGGTTAAGGCTGTCACCGTCTCCGGCTTGTAAAGTGCCTTGTTGCATGTGGTTCAGTCCTGCAGGAGATCATCCGTAATGCACCTCCATCGCTAGTTGCGAAGGGACAGTAGGAGGGGGTAGGCCCGGAGAAAGTTGCAGCGGGCAAGACCCGATTGGCTAATGCCGTCAGTCCTCCCCTCGTGCGGTTTCCGTGGGTAAGTTCAAACGGCCGCTGTGGTTGCAGGCCTGTGTGATCAGGGCTGGTGGGTGGGTCTGTTGGTCGGCAAGAACGCTACAGATAGCGTGATGGCGTCATGATGACGCATTTCATCCGTAGATCGGATTTCATCAGAGTATGCGCAGTAGCAAACATCATCATCTTATATAGTAAAAGGACGGGACCACATGAGGGCTTCCGCGTCTGGTTACCATGGCTACGGCGCCGTTCACTGACAGCCATACAATTAAACGGGACATAAAACATGACTAGCAGGGCGGGTCCAAGAATGCAAACAGTAAAGAGGAAAAAGGGGGAACACAAGTCAAGAGGGATCTCTCAAAAGTCAACTGGAAATATAGGGGAGTGGATAATATCTCACGTGAAGAAAGAAAAGCCCTTAGGGAGCTTGAAGAAGCTCCCGGCATTGTCATCAAGGGCAGTGATAAGGGGGGTAATGTGGTCCTCTTAACCGAGAACCAATATGAAAATACAGTTAAAAGATTACTAGCGGATGAATCTACCTACCGCAAGCTCCATACCAATCCCTTCACTGCCATTGTCAATGCTCTTAACTATCTCCTAAGCCTAGGCTTGGAAGAAAAACTGATCACCAAAAAAGAGTTTAACTATTTGAGGATACAACAGTTCAGTACCTCGGCCACTGTGTCACGTGGCTGAGTTACATTGATAATATCCTTATGATTTGGGGAGGCTCTGAACATGAGCTACACATGTTCATGAATGAGCTAAATACTAATGACAGAAACATTAGACTCACCTTCACCTCTCATCCCCATACCCTTCCATTCCTTGACTTAACGATACAAATTGAAAATGGTCAGATCAAGACTAAGACCTTTAGAAAGCCCACAGCAGCAAATACCCTGCTCCAGGCCTCCAGTGATCACCCTAAATCTCTGATCAAGGCCATACCTGTAGGCCAATTCCTCAGAGCCCGAAGAAACTGCTCTAATCAAGATGACTTCATTGCTGAGTCCAAAGAGCTCTATAACAGATTCAGGGAGAGAGGCTACTCCCACTCCTGTATCAGGGAGGCCAGAAGGAGGGCCACTCAGACAGACTGGCCAACACTTCTCAAGAAAAAAGACCCCAGACTCCTAGAGTCGCAGGGGCCCCCAAGGATTATCACCAAATTTGGTGCCCATTGGGACCAAGTTAGGACAATACTCAATCAACATTGGCACATCCTGTCTGAGTCGCCCATTCTGGGTAAAATCGTAGGTACTAGACCCCTCTTAACGGCTCGACGCTCTAGAAATCTAAAAGACAGTCTCATCTACTCTGAGTACAAGAGATCACCTACCCCTAATTGGCTTACTCAACTTCCACCCCTGAAGGGCATGTTTAGGTGCGGCCGCTGTTCAGTTTGAAAGTATGTTGAACGTACAGATATATTCACTGACTCTGAGGGCAAAAGACGCTTCAAAATTAACAACTTTATAAACTGCAACACCACCAGGGTGATCTACATGCTTACCTGCCCCTGCGGGAAACATTATGTTGGTAAAACCAAGAGACAACTGAAGGTCAGAATGGGTGAGCATATTCAGAGCATCCTGGGTAAGGATGACGAGCGACCCATCCCATTACATTTCATCCAAGCTCACGGGGGCAACCCCGATGGGCTTACCTTTAAAGGTATTTATAGGCTTAACCTTCCCCAGAGAAGGGGTGACTTCGACAGGATTCTGTACCAAAAGGAGAAGATGTGGATATACAATCTTAACAGTATGCACCCCCAGGGGTTAAATAATGAGTGCAATCTTGCTGTATTCCTTACCCCATAAATTCACTTGACGCTACGTCCCCACCTCTTCTCCTAATGCATGCATTATCCTGTCTCTAGCCCCCCTTGATTCCTACAGTGTTCTGGGTCCTTTCTAAATACGTCTAGATTAACTCCCTTTTACTTCATTATCACTGTGATTTATGTGTCATCTGGATGGCTGATCCAACTTTTTTCTCCCTCCCTTTCTTCCCGCTTTGGTCTTCACTTATGGTGTTCCCCCTTTTTCCTATTTACTGTTTGCATTCTTGGACCCGCCCTGATAGTCATGTTTTATGTCCCGTTTAATTGTATGGCTGTCAGTGAACGGCACGGTAGCCATGGTAACCAGACGCGGAAGCCCTCATGTGGTCCCGTCCTTTTACTATATAAGATGATGATGTTTGCTACTGCGCATGCTCTGATGAAATCCGATCTACGGATGAAACGCGTCAGCATGACGCCATCACGCTATCTGTAGCATTCATGCCGACCAACAGACCCACCCACCAGCCCTGATCACACAGGCCTGCAACCATAGCGGCCGTTTGAACTTACCCGCGGAAACCGCACGAGGGGAGGACTGACGACATCAGCCAATCGTGTCTTGCCCGCTGCAACTTTCCAGGCCTATCCCCTCCTACTGTCCCTTCGCAACTAGCGATGGAGGTGCATTACGGATGATCTCCTGCAGGACTGAACCACATGCAACAAGGCACTTTACAAGCCGGAGACGGTGACAGCCTTAATCTCTTCTCCTGACGCGGACTGCAGCCAAGACTGGGTGAGATCTTACCTGTTTGTATCCCTGGTTTGGGACAGCTATTCTCAGTAACACCCAGTATACACCACATGGTATCTGGTCCACAAAGTCAGCCATACAGCACAGCCCAGCTCAGTCCGGTTCTTCCAACTCAAGTCTCCTGCATCTTCCACCCCAACCCCCCGGTCTCCAGTCTCGTGAGCCAACCCCGGCCTAGAGAGACTCTCACCTCACAGGACTGCATACATCTATGCCCCGAGGCCGCTGCTGAGTCATCCTTGCATCCCTCCGTCCAGGGCCTCTTCATCACGGCCCCTCCATTCTTCCCCCCCCTCCGGTCTTCCTGCTCCCTAGATCACTCCATTGTGTTCATCAGGACTGTCATCACACCACCCACCACTTAATCAGTTCCTACTGGTTATTACTTGCTGTCCTCCTCTCATGCTATAAGGACTTCCAGCAATATAGTGTACCTAATTTACTTTGAAATCTTTTATGTCCAAGCATTCTGAATGAGTTCTCATGTTTAATGTGAGTGGCTGGATGTGATAGGTGGCTATCTGTGTCTGCACATGACTGTTTAGTCCTTTTTAAACTGGTGATGGTACCTGTGTTCACAGGATATTTTTGGATTGGTGTTTATAGTGAGTCTCTTCATTAAACAGTATTTAACTATTTAACTTGACTATTGCATGTTCCTCATTTATGAATTCACTTTCTCTCTTGTTTTTTTTTTTGCCATCTCTCATACACTAACCATTCTGTAGCTGTTCTTCCACAGTGCAGAGGTTGTGATCATTCAAGGTACAAGATTTCACTTGGCAGATCTTTCTGTTTCTAAACTTGGCCCAATGGAACAAACTAATAAAAACAGTACACGTTTACTTAATTTATTGTACTCAAAACAAAAGAGTGTTTTTTTTCTTCTATTCATTATTTAGATAAATATGAAATACTGCATTTGGATGTTTTGTATTTTTTTCGCATATCCAATGTTTTTGGGCTCTCTTTACATCCTCCTTACAGAGCCCAGCAGCTTAAGTTGAAATTCAGAAAAAGGTACTCATCCCCCTCTCAGTCATCCCCTAATATCACTTTGTCTGAAAGGGAACAACTTCTGTTGTGCTCTTTCTGTCTTGATCCAGAAAACCCTCCTGGACTCTTTAGACAATGGTTAACTTTGCATTAAATGTTTAAATTATGTTTTGCCATTCTACATTAGTAATGATTCTAGTGTATTTTCATCAAAAATATCACAATCATAAAAAATTGTCATGAAACCTACATAATGAACAGAATCATCTTCAAATTCTACAGGTCCTGTATTTTCAGATGATATTTGCTCATTTCACAAACATTGAAATATGTCATGTGTATGACATACCCGGCATTCAAAATAGGAGGCAGGGCCAGATTGTCATCCCTGAAGCCTTTAGGGTCCACTCACAAAAGTGATTAGCACACGCTGCCCATCTCCAGCTGTAAGAATCTGCAGAATATGGAGTGACAGGTGTGTGAAAGAACCTGCGGTTGTTCAGCTCATTCAATGCAACAGTGCAATGGTGGCCATAGCTGTTCATGACTGGTGTAGTGGTCACTACCCCCCCCCCCCCCCCATTGACCTTACATTCTGATAACAAACAACACACAGTTTTCACCTTGGATTGGAATGATCTACATTTTGTAAATGTCGGTCACAGCTTCAAAAGTTAACAAACCATAGATATTAATGAGATTTACAAGCCAAAAATGTCTTAATTCTACCCCCCCCCAAAAAAAAAAAAAGGTATCTATGCCTGGCGCCAATACTGCCACACATCACATATTCCGGTTTGGAAGCTTAAAAGTGCTTCAGCTATTCCAAAAATCTGCAATTAATGATAAAAAAAAAATTGAATTCCCTTGCTGTTGGTGGGACCGATAAGCCAACCAGTTTTTGTGCCGATTCCAGCCCACATCAGTAACCTCCAAGCTGCAACACTCCTCCAAACTTCTTACTGCCATCTCAGTGAGCCAAAGCACAATGCTTGCTGTGACAGTAAGGTTTATTTTACACAGGCGATCCAATCAAGTCCGACTTTCATTTTTTCAGGCACCAAAAAACAGAACTGTTACATGGAGTGAGGGATGTGCTTCGCCATACCTTTAAGACCCCTTTCACACTGAGGTGTTTTACGGGCGCTTTTGCACTAAAAATAGCACTTGAAAAGTGCCTGTAAAGTGCCTCTTCTGCAACCCCAGTGTCAAAGCCTGAGTGCTTTCACACTGGGGCGGTGCTCTTGCAGGACAGGAAAAAAAGTCCTGCAAGCAGCATCTTTGTGGCGGTGCGGGAGCAGTGTATACACCAGTCCTCCAACGCTCCTGCCCATTGAAATGAATGGGCACCGATGCCGAAGCACCTCGGCAGCAGCACTTTTTGGGAGCTATTAACCCTTTCCTCGGCCACTAGCAGGGGTTAAAAGCTCCCTCAGCGTGTTCTAACTGTAGGGGGGATGGGCTCACTGGGACATTACAGAGATTACTGTTCCCGATCACTGGGAACAGTAGATCTCTGACATGTCCCCTCTCAGAATGGGGATCCTCCTTGTTTACACTGGCAATTCCCTGTTCCGCCTCTCTACTAGGCGACCCGCGGGTACACTTCCGCAGCAAGCAGTGGGAGCGAGAGCCCGCCGGCGGTGGCGCGCGCCTGTCTGCAACTGTACCTGCACAAGCCGCCCTACCTGTAGGGCGATTCACGCAGGAGAGCTGACCTGCCGCAGTATAGCTGCGTGAGCTAGTGGTTAATACAAAATATTTATGCTAGTCTTTTATGTTCATATCGCAGGAGTGACCTTTTTCTGCACCTAGCAGGTGGCTAAAAGTGTGTAATAAATTGGTATTATTTTATATTATTGTAAACATTGTACCTAATGTAAAAATTATGTTGGAACTAAACTGAATGCAGCAGGCCAGCTCAATAACACTTACATTTGCTGAATTTTTCAAGGCTGTAAAGCTCATGGTCGCTTTATCGACCATGAATCTAGTTACAAAGCATTTCCTGAACGAATGCAAAGCATTTTGTGATTGGATGAGTCGGAGAGGTGGGGCAGTGACATATTTCCCATGTTTTATTCCTTTAAAGACCCTGCAGATACAAAAAAATACCTGTTGATCTGCAGAAATGCACTCAAGTCCTGCTGTGGGCTGACAACACAGCATTTTTGTGGAGTGATGTCAGACCTCCCAAATGTCTTTTGCTAAACTATTCAGCTATTCCCAGTTTCAGATCTTCACAGCATTAAAGTAGAACCCTCCAATTCTTTACAGCCAAGGAAGCTGCCATCTTAGCCCCTGTTTGATCTGCAGTTGCCATGGTGCTGCACATGTGAGCAGTGATGACACCAGCCATTTGATGGCCTGACAGTTTGGTTGAAGACACAAGCAAATGTAAAAGTTATCATTCACAGCATGCCTTGAATTTAAAGTGGTTGTAAACCCTATACATGCCAAGTGAAGTGACTGGCTGTCAATCATCTGAAGCTCCCTCCCATGTCCCCTTTTTTCTCTTGGTGTCAGGAAAACTTGTCAGAAGTGATTCATGCTGATAGAAAATGAAACAAAGCAGCAGACAGAAATGACACTTAGTGCTCTGGATTGAGACAAGTGCACTTTATAGAAGGATATGTTTTGTTCGTATTTCATGTCTGAGGTCTACAGCCACTTTAACTGTTTTGGGAAGCAGCTAAATCGAATGGCTTAATTCCACTTTACAAATGTTAAATGAGGGGAGGTAGGTGTGGCGCTGTTCTGGGGTGCAATATTACATGCCCCTATGTGACATACTAATGTTATAATAAATCAAAATTGAAAGTGTCATGTGCTTAGTGCAAATCTAAGTGTGTGCAAGTAGTGACAATGCACATATACAAGAAAAAATATAATATAATGAACCCCTACTCAAAGTGACAAGTGCTCTTCAAAATTGTACCTCAAAATTGTACCTCACTGTTTCTCATATACATCAATTTCATGCAAAAAGAAATATATGTATATATATATATATATATATATATATATATATATATATATATATATATATATATATATATATTGGTACTGTGTTCATAAATAAGCCATAATTCATTTACTAAGAATGCATAAATAAACCTCTATTTAAAGTAACTAGTGCTCTTCAAAATCGTGCCTTAGTGATGCTCATATGCATCGATTTCATCCAAAGAAATACATATATATATATATATATATATATATATATATATATATATATATATATATATGCACTGTGATCATAAATAGTCCATGTTTCATTTCAAAGAAGAAAAAATAATAAAACGTTTAAAATGAAAAATGAAATAAGTGATAGGTGCTCTTCGAATGTGTGCTCTGTGCTCCTTATAGATCCCCCTATAGGTATTGTACTCACCCCACGCAGGGGTATCTCGCTTTCACAGTATCTGCCACTGTGCTGCAATCATCAGCTCTTTTTTCCGCTGTGTATGTTTCCGTGCTTGTGGTATAAGGTATATATTTCTACTTTAGATCTCCCTCCGCATCTGTTCTCTAGTCCTACGTCTCTTCCACTTTAGTCTATACACTCTATTGTTTAAAATATAAACTAGGAGGTCTGTTTGAGACAACACAGGATGTGCACAGAAAAAGCCAGCACCCCATGCGAGACCTCAGCGATTTATTGAGGTCACATCAAAAGTATAGTGAAGAAAGTAAGTCCTACCTCTATTCATCACAGTTCGTTATACTTTTGATGTGACCCCAATAAATTGCTCAGGTTTTGCATGGAGTGCTATTTTGTGAGCTATAAAAGAGTACCTGTGTTAACCGTTTACTTTCAATCAAATGGCGCACTGAGGGTCTGGTGCTGAATTTGTTTGCAGGTCTGAATGTCTTCATTTTTTTTTTTTTTGCACTTATCGAATAAATATAACAAAACACTTCCAATAGTACTGAACAGGCTAAAAGGGAGCAAATATGAGGAGTTTGTTGTTAGGGTTTACTTACACTTGAAGTTATTTTGTATTAATTACATAGTAACTATATAGTAACTAATTTCTAATAAACCAGATCTGTAATAAGTTTTAGTTGTGTATATAATTACTAGTGATTTATTTGTGGTACGTCTTTCATATATGTTTCCTAAAACCTGTTATTTACCTTAACTGCTACTGTTCTTTACTGTAGATAACATTGTGACAGCACAATATAAAAATGACAAAGAGAAAGCTACTTTAAGGGAATGACATCTGCTACCCACTCACAATCACAGCTGCTGCTGAGATTCTTTATGCTGAGAATTTATGCGGCACATGTCTATTTGTCATCATTTATTATCTAAAGATACAATGGCGCACATTCTTTCAAAAATCCTTGAATAAATCTAAAGCAGTGGC
This sequence comes from Aquarana catesbeiana, assembly GCF_042186555.1. Taxonomy (NCBI): domain Eukaryota; kingdom Metazoa; phylum Chordata; class Amphibia; order Anura; family Ranidae; genus Aquarana; species Aquarana catesbeiana. The sequence continues at coordinate 98,906,880 of NC_133336.1, read as the reverse complement.
AAAGCAGATATTGAGACATTTAAATAGGTGTATTTTCACTGATTACAGATGCCTGAAAGCACCTGTCTGGGTAAATGACTGGAATCATAACACACAGATGCATTTGATCATCATCAGCTTACAGATAAAGGTGCCACTTAATAAATCAATATCTTAACAGTAATAACTCCCAATTGCCAAGACTGATAGACATTGTTAACCCAGATGTCCTTATAGCAGCTGATCTGACCAAGAAACAACACAATTAATCAGCAGGATTATTCTTACATTTAGCTATTGTTATGATCAGAAAGAGCATAGTGTATGAGTCATTCAGAAAGCAACACTGAACTGTAAAATAACTGTATAAATAGAGTTATCTAATTTATCTATTCTGGCGTTTGGATTATCAATGGAAAACAACAGTGATCAACAGGCGTTGTTTCTGTGAGATACGTGAGCAGTTGTTAGACACAAGTGTGCTGTCCAGCCCTGCTGCAGGCAACCTGTCGAGCTCTAAGAGAGGCTGACAGCTGCTGTGGCTGGACGGTGCACCTAGCGGTATGTATGGTTGGGGCAGTATAAGCCCAGGGACAAATGCCCAGAATGCAAGAAGACTGTGTTCTGTATATTCATCCCTGGGTGCATACTGCCCTAAAGATTGGTACAGCAAGGTGCTCCACCCAGCCCCAGCAGTTATCAGCTTCTTATATAGTTTGACAGGCTGTCTGCAGTGGAACTGGATGGTGCACCTGTGCCCTCTGCCCAGTGTGTATGGGGCCCAAGCTGTTTAAAATTGACTGAAAACCCAATGCTAGAGTCTTTGTTGTGATCCTTGAGGATCTTTTAAGAATTAATTTGTTTACTTAAAATGTACAGTAGTTAGGGGCGTGGCTTAGTAATGGAAGCGTGAGGATGTGCTTTCTGGAGCTCTGCACGGGAGAATCGCCCATTGGACTGTGCAGGCGAGCCGCTCTGTCATGCCCGGAAACTGTAAACACCCGCTGACCATGGGGGAGCAGAGGGGACCCGAAATAACCCACTACTTCTTGAGTCAGCATGCTTTTTCTTCTCCCACTGCCCTGATCAAGATATTGCCGCCACGAGTCAACCTGGCGAGCACCGCTGCCTCCACAAGTAAAAAGGGTACACAGGCAGGGGCTGCACGGCAGGGGACTTGCCATCACTTAGACCGCTCTTCCCTATATTGTCCACAGCTATCCTGCACTCGGACTTACAGCCAGACTCTGAGCACACGGGAGGTCAGGCGGCCATTCAGAGGGCTCCCTCTGGGATATGGTAGCGGGTCTGCCCACTTAGAAGGACCTTCATGCCATGGCAGCCTCCATTGTGAATGCTCTCACGCGGGAGCTCCATGATCTCCGCCAGCAGGTTGATACAGTTAAGGAGAGGGTGACTGTCCTAGAATCCTCCACCACCACCACAGATGCCTGCATCCCCACCCTGGAGACGGAGTACCATGATGGGGAAAATAGGAGCAGGCGAAATAAGCTACACTTCCGCGGCATCCCTGAGGCTACCATGGGTCCAGATCTCTGTGCCACCTTGGTAGCTATCTTGAACCAGGTTCTGGGCAAACCCCCTGCCTCTGAGCTAGAGCTGGACATGGTTCACCAGGTACCGGGCCCCAGGCACCTTCCTCATCTCCGCAGGGCCCTGCTACCTCGGATCTCCCGCGAGATGTTCTCTGCAGGGTTCACTTCTTCACCATTAAGGAGGAGATCTTACGCCTGGCATGGGGGAAAGGCCCGACTGACTTTGATGGAGCCCTCATACGGATCTACCCTGATATCTCTAGGCAGACACAGGCCATGCGAGGGCTTATGCGACCTCTCCTCAAGGTGATACGGGAAGAAGAAGCTACCTACTGCTGAGGCCATCCTTTCCACCTAATTGTAAGGAAGCAGGGATCTGAGTTCCATCCCAGTGCACCAGACCAACTCCCAGACCTGTTCAGCTTTATAGCCAAGCCTGCTATAAGTGTTCCCAACTGGTTTGATTACCTACTTTCCCAGGAGGCACTCAGCCCACCTCTGCCAATGGGTCAGACATCCCCGCTCTCGCGCCTCTAGTCGCGGGGCCTCTAATATCTCATCCAACGTCCTCCAAAGCCTGACTCCTTCCTCTATTTCAGTAACTGGTAAGACATTACAGCAGCTGTTCCTCTGGACCTTATCTGGAAAGACCCAGCAGTTCCCTGGGTCCCTGTTGCCCTTGGTTTGCATTGATTCTCTAGGCCACTCCAGTTGGTATTTCAGACTGCCTTCAATACACAATATCTCCTGCAGACCTTCGATCCTGGGGTTTCCTTTGAGATACTGATAATTTTTCTCCACTGCTTATGGCCTTCGGACACAGCTAGAGTTGTATTGTACTGATATATATATGCCGCTCTCACCTGTTCACTTTCCTCATGGTTTATGGACGGGGAGACGGGTGCAGGTCACGGGGGTCTGCGGACAGGCTCCAAGCTCCATTACCTCTGGCCCATCCCAGTCATAATTGGCCATTAGTATACTGGCCCCATACGGCTCTGTCCTATGGGGACTCTGCATCCTATACAATCCCCATTCTCCCTAGCCCCCCACCACCACCCTGCATACATTGGTTGATGCTCTTTAACTAACTTCAAGCGATTGGCTGCGGGCGGCCGGCTCCACTTGTGTGACTTTGTGGTATCTGAAGGCCAACTCTCCTCAGAAGCCGAGGTGTCTGCTACAGACCCCCCTTTGGACTGGAGTGGCCTTCAGCTGCGTAACTTCCTTCGCAGGTGTTCGCGGATCCCTGGCATCTCCCATCAGCTTACGGAATTGGAACACATCTGTCATCGGGGGAGCTGGTCTGTCATAGTCTCTCGCTTATCTACGCCTGTCTGACTCGACCGGCGAAAGCGTATGTTCCCCCATTCCTCTCTAAGTGGGAAGCGGATCTTGGAGTCCAATTCACTGACTTTCAGAAGGAGAAGATTCTTCATTTTGCTCAGAAGTCCTCCATAACTACCAGAGTCCAAGAGACCTGTTACAAGATCTTGACCCGATGGTATAGGGTACCCACTACTCTGCACCGTTTCTTTCTGCAATTCCCTAGTCTGTGTTGGCAATGTGGCACTGCAGAAGGAACGATGCTACACATTTTTTGGGACTGTCCCAAACTCGGACCCTTTTGGCGTGAGGTGACCCGCATGATCAAACACTTGACCAATGTTACTCTGGAGGGGAACCCCCGTGGCTTGCTTGCGTCACCTTTCGGAGTGACCAATCATGTAATATAAAGCCCCCTCACTATTCAGCTATTGAATGCTGCCAAAGCATGCATCCCCCTCTGTTGGAGATCGGAGAACCCGTCGGCGAAATCCCTGTGGTTTTCTAAAGTGATAAAGTGAACAAACTGAGAGATATGGAGGATCTCACTGCCACCTTTCACAACAGGGAGGAGATCTTTCTTGAGACCTGGAGACCATGCACCACTTTGTGTATACAGATGCATAACGCTGCTAGTTGATGCTATCATTCTGAGCCTCTGGCTTCACCATCTTCTGAGTAACTTACCCAAAACAGGAAAATCAGAGGCCCTTCTCTGCATATTCCAGGTCAGTGTACTGAAGGAATTGGGGTGGTATCAAGGCAACTAACATTTTCAGAAGGAAGGCTTAACAATGGCCGCCTCCAAGTTTATGCCATTACAAGTTTCCTTTAAAGAACAACTACACTTTATTACAAAAGAACCCAACCACCTTCCCCAGAACCTGCTAGTTTAACCCAGAACCTTTTCCCAACATACACCCCCCCCACCACCACCAACGCCGCCACCATTGAATGTGTACCTCCCATTGGCAGTGCCAGACTTCTACAGTGCGTACATCCTTCACAAATCTCCTCCAGAGCTGCCCATGATTCTGCTCTAACTTCTCATAGTATTGAATGGATCCATACTCCTAGCATCTATACTAGAAGTACAGCACCATGCAGGTCTATGGGGAATTACTGTGCAGTCGTAGCCAGTGCCGGAAGAAATATGTGCATCCAGGATATAAATACTACAGGAGGCTGCCACCACCACAATGAGGTAAATATGCACAAAGGTGTGTGTGATAGGAGGGGATTGTAAATTAGATTAGCTTACGGAACAAGGATTTTTTAAAGCATTTAAAGCAAGGTCCCATTCGCACAACATTGAGGTGCATTGTGTATCTCTTTACTGTCAGCTTCCAGTGCTATACAAACAACAATGGGCACTGCAACGGAGCCTAACTAGTTCCAAGTGCAGATCTTCCAGTTACATGTCAGGAATCTGATTTAAAGATAAATGAGTGAACTCACACTCACCGGCCACTTTATTACGTACACCTTGCTAGTACTGGGTTGGTCCCCCTTTTGCCTTCAGAACTGCCTTAGTTCATTGTGGTATAGACTTAACAAGGTGTTGGAAACATTCCTCAGAGGTTTTGGTCAATATTGACATGATAGCATCATGCAGTTGTTACAGATTGGTCGGCTGCACATCCATGATGCGAACTTCCCATTCCACCACATCCCAAAGGTGCTCTATTGGTTTGAGATCTGGTGACTGTGGAGGCCATTGGAGTACAGTGACCTCATTGTCATGTTCAAAACACAAGGAGAGGAGGCGCCTCTAAGTGCAGTATTTAAAACCAGATTTAATTAAAAAAACTCTGTGCAGAACACTCACATTTAGTAGAATAACATAAAGCGTGTAATACAGTTAAAATCCAGGGAGAGGGGGATCCGTCAGATCCATCGCAACAACGCGTTGTTGTGATGGATCTGACGGACCCCCCTCTCCCTGGATTTTAACTGTATTACACGCTTTATGTTATTCTACTAAATGTGAGTGTTCTGCACAGAGTTTTTTTTTTTTTTTTTTATTAAATCTGGTTTTAAATACTGCACTTAGAGGCGCCTCCTCTCCTTGTGTTTTTTCTGCAGATTTTTGGGGCTTAGGTTCAGCTCTTCCAGGAAGGCAGCCATCTGTGTGGACTTTGAATTTTTAACTGAGTCTGTTTGCCCACATAGACTTTTTATGGACTTTATTAGTCATAATTACCTCTTGCCATCTACATAATGGGAACATAGGAATGCCCAGCCTTTTTGCGCCTTTACTTGCTTACATTGTCATGTTCAAGAAACCAGTTTGAGATGATTTGAGCTTTGTGACATGGTGCATTACCCTGCTGGAAGTAGCCATCAGAAGATGAAGAAAGGGATGGACATGATCAGCAACCATACTCAGGTAGGCGTGGCGTTTAGACAATGCTCAGTTGGTACTAAGGGGCTCAAAGTGTGCCAAGAAGAAATCTCCCACACCATTACACCACCACCTGCCTGAACTGTTGATACAAGCCAATGATTAAGCACAGAAGTGTGAAACAGCCACCCTCAACCCCCCGCCCCGACACAGGAATGTGAAACTTGTTTGCTGACCAAGCACAAGAAGTGGTTTTATCCCTGGAAGTGCCACCAATCTCTCCTTCTTGTACATGTTACGTGGACCATGCTGGCACCAGGGTCTACACAGCTATGAGGGATCTTTACAGGTTGCCTGGAGCGGTGTCACTCTTCTCTGCCTTGCGGAAATTTGTGTTACCAAGCAATGGGAAAGGTGTACCTAACAAAGTGGCCAGGGAGTCTATATAAGTTGCATTTTAGTACATCACAGTGTTCACATATATCAGCAAGCAGTTGAGCTTTAAATTTTGAAAAAAATATAGCGACATACTTAGGGATCTTACAAAAGGGTATTTTTAAACTGTGAATCTGTAAAGGCAGAAAGAAAAAATCCTGACTGCAGCCTCATTAACAGAAAATCCTTCAAATCTGCCTTAAATTTTTACTTACAAGTACAATCTACTTTGCCCATGGATTAATTTTCTCTTCTCGTTTACAGAGATTCTCTATTCCATTTTTTTTATAGACGTTCATCATTCTACGCCTCGCTCGGCTGCTCCTCGTAAAGCATAAAATGCGCACAATAACGTGAAATACTAATTTCATGGGGCAAAACAAAACCAATGTAAACAAAGATATATTTATGCTGTAACACAAAGAAAGTCACAGACTGATCATGATTTTATCAAATAATACAAAGTAGCATATTGCAAGAGACCAGGGTTTAAGAGTAAATCCTAACATATATTTGAGCAATTAAAACTGCCCCTGGAAGTGCTGGTCAAAGTATGCCCATTAAATATACTGACATACACAGTAATGCCAACAGTGATTCAGGAATTATCACACAAAGGACCGCTATATGCATGTTGCTAAAACAGGGATTAACACAGCACAAAATCATATCCAGGCCATCTCAGGACAAACATTTTAGCTAAAGAAAGCAGTTTAGCAAGTGCATAGTCTACCTTCAGATATAATATAATAGGTAGGCTGAAATATAAAATAAATAATAGGTAGGCTGAAATACTGTGAATTACAATAAACATGCTATTAAAAGCAGTTAATGTGTCTAGTACATTTCGCGTATATAGCTATTAAAAATGTGTTTATTACTTCTGTAAGTGCCAGAAAGCTGTAACTCTACTTCCTTATATTTTCCTAAAAAAAAAAAAGAGTTTATATGTCTACCAATAGAATTATTAAATCATCATCTGTTCTGTAAATCTTCTGTTTTTGAAAAGCTGTATAAGGAACATACAATATATTTTCTTTGCTAGAAGAAGTCAGTTACAGAACAGGGAAAATAATTGGATCAAGTTGAGGATGAGCTGTACTTTGGGAACTTTGTTAGAACAGAAGCACACAGGTAATTTTCTGTAGTGTGATTATGCAACTAAAATTACTAACGATTAACTGCTAAAAGTAACAATTGGTACGTCTTTGGAACACATGGTTCCCAATGCAGTGAAATACACAGGTAACATGTAGAAGCAAATAACTGAACACATTTGGAGAATTGTGCGATCAGAGATTTATTATTACTACATTTTACTTGTATTCTGTACCTCTTTCCATATGAAGCCCTTTGTTTTACAGCTTTTGTGATCAACTGCTACTCCTGGTGATTAACCACAAGTAATTATGCTACCAAAAAAATCCCTTGTGTCCCCACTTCGTTTGCACCTATGCTATCAGGAAGTGGATTTCTATCATGCCATATGGTTGTGTTGCAAAATAGAGGCATTCTGGCCACAAATGAAACAGCTCTGGGTTTTCCTAAATATAAAATGCTCCAAGGCATGTTTATTCGCATTGATAGAGGACCTTCCTTTTAACTTGCATACTTAGAAATTATTGAGAATACTTTATTTCTATGCAAAAAAATAATTTTAATTACCTGGAAAAAAAACCTTTCTCCAACTCTATCGGAATGAAAACAGTTGATCAACTCTGTTCTAACTTACTCCACTAGGAGTTCCCTTAAAAGCTTTCACAGAATTTGGGGTATCTAGACTCTATCCCCTCTTACTACCTGACCACACTGCTATTCTATCAAGAATACAAAGCTTAGTTCTGTCTCACCTTTGCGCTGTTCTATGCGAGAAGAGAAATTTTGCTAAGCTGGAAATCCGCTGGCCCTCCTACTCGATCCTTTTGGTGCAAAGCAGTTATCTCTGTGCTAGAGTTGTACAAAATAACATATGAAAGCAGAAACTGTCCAAAGAAGTAAGATAAGATTTGGTCCAGTTGGATCGACGCAGAGGGTCGTGTCCATTAGTGGACGATTCGTTAGAGCTTATTTTGGGTAGTGTTTCCTTCCCCCCTCTCATCTTTATATTACCTACCATTTATTGTACATCCCTTGCTTAACTCCTGCCCCCCTCCTTCACCCCCTCCAGGGCCGGACTGGCCTACCGGGATACCGGGAAATATCCCGGTAGGCTGCCTGCCTTAGGGCTGCTTTGAGCTTCGGCTGCAGCTGCAGCGCTCCGCTCCCTCAATCTCTCCTGTGTATAAGAGCAGGGTATGTGTTCGGCGGCCGCGCTGTTACAAGGCCCCGCCCCCCTAGACCGGCTCATGTGATAGTGGATTGAAGGTTCCACCTATCACACGAGCCGATCTAGGGGGGCGGGGCCTTGTAACAGCGCGGCCGCCGAACACATACCCTGCTCCGTGATTCATCGTGGGAGATGTCTCTGTGTGTCCTACAATGGTGAGCCGACTGTTACAAAAAAAGTAGAGTTGGGTTTTAAATAGCAAATGTATTTCTACAGTCTCTATAAGTGATCTAAATTGAGTAAATGTCAGCTGCTTTAAGTGAACTCTTTTTTATCACTTTATAGTCCCGTGTGTTATGACTTGATACTGGTCTTTGCTTGGAAGTATCTTAAAATACCTCTCTCTCTTAGTAAAAAAAAAAGGCTGCTTCCTGCTCTCTCCCTCTAGTGCTCTGTGCTGTGTGTCCTACAATGGTGAGCCTACAATGGAGGGCACAGTGAGGCTGAATGCATGGGCATAGGCTGAAATGGTGGGCACAGTGAGGATGCAATGGTGGGAAAAGTGAGGCTGAATTCACGGGCATAGGCTGAAATGGTGGGCACAGTGAGGATGCAATGGTGGGCACAGTGAGGCTGAAGTCCCGGGCACAGGCTGCAATGGTGGGCACAGTGAGGCTGAATGCACGGGCATAGGCTGAAATAGTGGGCACAGTGAGGATGCAATGCTGGGAAAAGTGAGGCTGAATTCACGGGCACAGGCTGCAATGGTGGGCACAGTGAGGCTGAAGGCACGGGCATAGGCTGCAATGGTGGGCACAGTGAGGATGCAATGCTGGGAAAAGTGAGGCTGAATTCATGGGCACAGGCTGCAATGGTGGGCACAGTGAGGCTGAAGGCACGGGCATAGGCTGCAATGGTGGGCACAGTGAGGATGCAATGGTGGGCACAGTGAGGCTGAAGTCCCGGGCACAGGCTGCAATGGTGGGCACAGTGAGGCTGAATGCACGGGCATAGGCTGAAATGGTGGGCACAGTGAGGATGCAATGCTGGGAAAAGTGAGGCTGAATTCACGGGCACAGGCTGCAATGGTGGGCACAGTGAGGCTGAAGGCACGGGCATAGGCTGCAATGGTGGGCACAGTGAGGATGCAATGGTGGGCACAGTGAGGCTGAAGGCACGGGAATAGGCTGCAATGGTGGGCACAGTGAGGATGCAATTTGGGCACAGTGAGGCTGAATGCAAGGGCACAGGCTGCAATGGTGGGCACAGTGAGGCTGCAATGGTGGGCACAGTGAGGCTGAATGCACGGGCACAGGCTGCAATGATGGGCACAGTGAGGCTGAATTCACGGGCACAAGCTGAATTCACGGGCACAGTGAGGCTGCAATGGTGGGCACAGTGATGCCGCATTCACGGGCACAGTGAGGATGCAATGGTGGGCACAGTGAGGCTGAATTCACGGGCACAAGCTGAATGCACGGGCACAGTGAGGTTGCAATGGTGGGCACAGTGAGGCTGCAATGCTGGGAAAAGTGAGGCTGAATTCATGGGCACAGGCTGCAATGGTGGGCACAGTGAAGATGCAATGCTGGGAAAAGTGAGGCTGAATTCACGGGCACAGGCTGCAATGGTGGGCACAGTGAGGCTGAAGGCACGGGCATAGGCTGCAATGGTGGGCACAGTGAGAATGCAATGGTGGGCACAGTGAGGCTGAATTCCCGGGTACAGGCTGCAATGGTGGGCACAGTGAGGCTGAACGCAGGGGCACAGGCTGCAATGGTGGACACAGTGAGGCTGCAATGGTGGGCACAGTGAGGCTGCAATGGTGGGCACAGTGAGGCTGCAATGGTGGGCACAGTGAGGATGAATTCACAGGCGCAGGCTGCAGTGGTGGGCACAGTGAGGCTGCAATGGTGGGCACAGTGAGGCTGAATGCACGGGCACAGGCTGCAATGATGGGCACAGTGAGGCTGAATTTACGGGCACAAGCTGAATGCACAGGCACAGTGAGGCTGCAGTGGTGGGCACAGTGAGGATGCAATGGTGGGCACAGTGAGGCTAAATTCACGGGCACAAGCTGAATGCACTGGCACAGTGAGGCTGCAATGGTGGGCACAGTGATGCTGCATTCACGGGCACAGTGAGGATGCAATGGTGGGCACAGTGAGGCTGCATTCATGGGCACAGTGAGGATGCAATGGTGGGCACAGTGAGGCTGAATTCACGGGCACAGGCTGCAATGGTGGGCACAGTGAGGCTGCAATGGTGGGCACAGTGTTGCTGCATTCACGGGCACAGTGAGGCTGCAATGGTGGGCACAGTAATGCTGCACTGACAGGCACAGTGAGGCTGCAATGGTGGGCACAGTGAGGCTGAATTCACAGGCAAAGTGAGGCTGCAATGATGGTCACAGTGAGGCTGCATTCATGGGCACAGTGAGGCTGCATTCATGGGCACAGTGAGGATGCAATGGTGGGCACAGTGAGGCTGAATTCACGGGCACAGGCTGCAATGGTGGGCACAGTGAGGCTGCAATGGTGGGCACAGTGTTGCTGCATTCACGGGCACAGTGAGGCTGAAATGGTGGGCACAGTAATGCTGCACTGACAGGCACAGTGAGGCTGCAATGGTGGGCACAGTGAGGCTGAATTCACGGGCAAAGTGAGGCTGCAATGGTGGGCACAGTTAGGCTGCGTTCACAGGCACAGTGAGGATGCAATGGTGGGAACAGTGAGGCTGAATTCATGGGCACAGTAAAGCTGCATTTGATGGGCACAGTGATGCTGCATTGATGGGCAGTGAGGCTGCAATGATGGCACAGTGAGGCTGCATTCACGGGCACAGTGAGGCTGAATTCACAGGCACAGTGAGGCTGCAATTGATGAGCACAGTGAGGCTGCATTTGATGGGCACAATAAGGCTGCATTTGATGGGCACAATAAGGCTGCATTTGATGGGCACAGTGAGGCTGCATTTGTTCAGAACTGGTGAGGCTGCATTATTCTCCTGTATCATGTCTGCAGTCTCTGACCATCTCTTGTAGCATGTCTGCATTATCTTACCACCTTTGTTATCATGTCCTTAGTCTCTAACCATCTCTTGTATCATGCCGGCAACCTCTGACATCTCCTGTATTATGTCTGCAGTCTCTGAGGGAGTCTGGAGAGAAGTCAAGAATGGGAGCAGGATGGGGGTCGTGGGAGAAGTCAGACGTGTGTGGACTGTGGTGAGGAGACTATAGAATAAAACCAGAGCCACCGAGCTGGAGCCGACTGACTGAGCCCTGCATGGTGCACCTAAGAGGAGGTCAGTGACAGAATCGCCAGGACAGTCTGAGGGGGGTCACTGATGTAAGGGGGGCGTGAATGCGATAATGTAAGGGGGCACTGATCTGATATATACAGTTTTCCCCCTTATATCAGTAACCCCCCCTTACCTTAGTGTATTCTTTCTGCAGAAGGTGGTCTCTGGTAGACAGAGTCCCCCCCCACACACGTTTTCGAGTTCATGGTGTCTCCCTTGATGATTGACCACTTTCAACTGGAATTTGCTTTTATATATATATATATGTGCTTTCATATCTGCCCTATGTGTTTTAAACTACATGGTTTTCCCTTTCATGAACAAGAAAGTTATGCTGTTGGGCTGGTATAATAATTCTATGGGGCTGGTATGAAATTTTTTCCAGGGCTGGTTTTTATGCCCAGTCCGGCCCTGACCCCCTCCCCCCCCTCTTCCTACCCTTTTTGTACCCTATCCTCCTCATGTCAACTTCTCCTTTTATAATGGAGAATACTCCTACTAGTTCCAAAGATTCTATTTAGACTTCATGATTTAGCTATTGTTTCTGATGATGACGGTCGGATATTGCTGTACTGTATGTAATCCAAGACTAAGGTGCATATTGGAAAGTCTCCTTACATTAGGATCTGCTGTGTGATGTTTTCTTTTGCTGTTTGTAGTTGCAGGATTTTGTTCTCTTAATAAAATTTCTCTGTTATAAAAAAAAAGAATAAAAAGCTTCCTCTGATTGGGTCAGAGAGTCAGGCTGATGACTTCACAATCTCCAAATTGGCTAATCAGAGCAAGCTTTGTATTCATTAATAGAATACAAAGCTGCCTATGAATGGTTGAGTGCCGCTCAGCCCGACACTATTTTGTCCTGGGTATGAGACAGGAAGATCTCATCTCTCACCTGAAACACAGTGCTGTATACTGCATGTAGCTGAGGCTGCATACAATTTATACAGCATGCCCAGCATGCACACGTCAGTGAAGGGGGTCAGCTTGGCCCAAACAAACTATTTAAAGGAAAGTAAACCTGGACATCAGCTTTAAGGGGTAACCACTTTCGTGGGGAAAAAAATAGCAAATAAAGAAAAAATAATATAGCGCATTTTCTGAGAATACATTGCAATATGGCTACCTGGAGTTTTCTGTACAGAGTGTGTACTGTCCACTCCCCAGAAACATAATTTCCAGCTTGTGTGGTTGGATCACCAATTTTCCCAGAAGTCTGCTTAAGATACAAATCAGATTTCAGGCATCCCTTGAAACAAAAATGTCATTTTTTGGAGAGATACTTTCAATAGGAACACGTCTAAAGGGATGCAGGCCCAGCAGATTTCCTCATTAGTGCCCTTCAGCTCCTCACCTGACAGTTAATTGTGAAACCACTCCCATTAGACCCACTCAGAACAGAGGCACAGAAAAACACACATGGATTTCTTCAGAATATCAAAAGGTAGGAATCTGCAACAAAGTTTGTTATAATCCTTGCAATGTACATAGATCACCCAGAGGAGAATGTTTTTTTCTCAACAAAAGTGGAGATACGCTTTAAACAATAAACACCTTTTAAAAAATCCCTTGCATATTCTTAACCTAAGTAAAATCTAAAAGTACAGCTACTCCTCAGCTACATACAGTTATGAAATTGGTTTCTTCTATTACATTTAGTCATGAAAAAATGTAAACCATTAGCAGCTCTTTAATCCTTTTCACAGCTATAATTGCAATAGTAGTATGGGCCTGATCAATATCTAATCATAATGCTATAGACACTGAAGTTTCTCTCTGTGATAGATGTTCTGCATAACTAATAAATATCTAGAAACTCACTGACTGACCAGTGGCTAATTAAGCAACATAACCGCACTATAGTTGGCATTACTTATGCCATAGACGGCTGAAATCCGTCAGAAGTAAATCACTGGTTTTTAATGAGTTTATAAAAGGTTACTACCTCCAAAAGGTATTCTTCCCAAGAAGATATTATTAGCACAGTAATAAATGCACAGTTCATGCAGTTCTAGCACCACCAAGCTTTCTTCTGCTATAAAAAGTCTTCACAAGTGAAGAACTAGCAGTATTGCTCCCTACGGAGCATTTATGCACTAACTAAACATGATCATTTCACTGCTTGTATATGCGTCAAGAGAGAAAAAACTGCCACACGTAGGAATTGACAGCAAGAAAAACAACTCAAAGTTCAGTCTGGTTGTGTTCTAATGCCTGGTACACATGATGAGATTATCTGACGGATAATCGTCCATTTTTTTGTATGCTAATCTCATATCGAAAATGAAGAGTTTACAAAGTCACAAAAATTCTCGTACAACAGAATAAAAATTTGGAAGTGATGACATGTGTTGTAGTGTATTTGTATTGTATTTTCAGAAGACAGCTGTACTGATGAACTGTCGTGATCGGCTCTCGAAAGCTTCGTACTAACGATCTATAACCCAAAATAGTGTAGGATGAGGAACCCCATACATGACGTCATTCCGCGTCCCAACTCTGCAATATTTTATCCTACGATTAAATGAGAGCTTCAAACAGAGAACACTATGGTTGTGTGCTTTTTCTTCCTGCATGTATGCTGTTGGCATCTGAGATCCATCCATCCACTCATCTGAATAGGAGGCAGTGAAGATTTGTAAATAGTAGCTGTTTGCTTCATCCCCAGAGAGAGTAAACTCTGTGGTTTGACCTACTGGTAATGCGGGGGTCATGTCAGTGAGGTGAGAGGCCAATCTACAAGGGTGGTGGATTCACTTTATTCAGTTGTGTCACTTTGGTGATTTTTGTTGACTGAAGTTGGATAATATTCATCGGTTTTCACGATATTTAGTTGCACATGTGGACATTTGTTGGACTATAATATATATATATATTTATATATATATTGGTAGCGATTCCTCATATTTTGATATAAAAATTTGATTAAAAAAAATGCACATTTTATTAGTGGTATAATATGTTATATAATTTTATACTTATAGGGGAGTTGCGCTACACAATTTGGTTTATAGTTTATTTATTACGTTTTGAATAACTTATAGGCTTCAGCCAGCAATTTAGTTTGCACATATTTGTTATATTATATAGATTGAGCACTCTTAATAGTGAACTAATGATCAGATTATCGTGCGATCACTTCAATAGCAGTATTTTTCGTACAATTTTCGTGTGTACAGGCTCATGCACATGGGGCTTTTTTTTTTAAATCAGAAAGGTTTTTATTTTGCATAAGAAACGCATACATATAGCATACAGGTAAAAGTACATAGCGTATACATATCTCGGAGTTCTCTCATAGCATTTTATGGAAACCTTTATCAGCTACCTAAGATTATTATAAGACGGTTCTGATTACATTCTATCAGGAATATAACCTATCATACCATTATCTTTTAATAATAATAGATCTAACATGTAATGTAGTTCGCAAGGAGTATATGTCCAAATAAAGTACAATTTAAGCAAGTACCAGCTATAATAATGTTACCCTTATATGCTGACAGCTCTAGTGATCTCTGATAACCTTAGAGTATAAAAATAGAAAACACGTTGTTCATTTACCAGTAGCATTGAAATCAACTCTACTACATTATAATTCCGTCAACCTTGTTTAAATTCGTTATGTTTAATTCAATATAATATTCATCGGTGGAAGAGAAAGTAAAATAGAAGAGAAAGAAGAGAAGAAAGAGAAGAAAGGAGAGAAAGAGAAGGAGCGATAGAAGCAGAACAGAGCAAAACCTTGCCATACAATACCATATCACATATACTGCCATATATCCCACAGGGAATGTCCCTTCTTATAATTCCCGCTTCTTTGCATGTGTACAGTTTCCATACAGTAATCAAGTCTACATCAACCCAAGAGTAACCTATCTTTAATTAATTGGTGTGGGGCCAAACCAGGAACGTCTAACCATGCCTGCCATATTGAAAGGAACTTTTGTGGGGCCTTCCTATGTTGGTAAGTAACTTTTTCCCTTATTAGGAGCCTGTTTACGCTGTCTATCCATTGCCTCCTGGTGGGAACTCACTGGGTGATCCACCACTGGGCAATTAGTCTCCTCGCTGTGTATAATAAACGGATAAGCGCTATACGTGTAGGTGGGGGTGCTAACTCTTCGTCTATTCCCCCCAGTAAACAGACCATTGGAGTTCTCTCAAGAGGTATCATATATACTTCCGAAATCGTGTCCAGTACTTCCTTCCAATATCTGAATAGCTTGGGGCATTTCCATGTCATGTGGAGCAAGTCTCCATGATCGCGTTCACATTTTGGGCACAGGGGTGAATCTCTAATTCCCCATTTATAAAGTTGAAGGGGGGTTCTGTACGCCCTATGTAGTAAGTAGAGGTGTGAGAGTTTCTGGGACGCAGATATTGATACCAGGGGGGCATTCATAAGGCATATATTCCAACTGTCTCCATCCATTTCTCCTATATCCTCCTCCCACCGCTGTCTGCATGGTATTCTAGAGGGATCTTGTATTCGTGCTATAAGAGTATTATAGCATCTAGATATCATGCCTTTTTTAACTTCATCCATAAAAACATCCTGTATAATCGGATGTTCTGTTTGTTGGGTCCTGACAGTTCTATTCTGGGTTTGTAAGGCATGACGCAGTTGGAGATATTTATAAAAATTATTATGTGGGATCCCAAACTCTATTTGAATCTGCTGAAATGATTTAAGAGTGTTATCTTGGTATAATTGTGAGATATATTTGATGCCTGCGTCCTCCCAACTCTTGAAGCCTTTTAGTTTTTGTATTTCTTTCAGTTGTCTATTTCGCCAGAGGGGCGTGCTGGATAGAAAGCCTGTGATGCCTATTAGTTTCTTGACATAGGACCAAAATAAAATCAACAATTTAATCATAGGAGCTTCCGGGTCTAAATGCAAGAATCCCGCCTCCAAATTTGCCAGCGCTGAATAATTGTTGTCTTCTAGTGTTATAAGTCTACGAATCGGGTCTTCCGGATCCAGCAAGCCCCATCCTCCTAGTTGTTGTAATTAAGAAGCTAGATAATACATTCTGGGATGGGGGACTGCAAGTCCCCCCTCCTCTTTGCCGTGCTGTAATGTTGATAGTTTTATCCTCGCTATTTTTTTCCTCCATATGAGTTCTCTGAATTGGGTCTCTATTCTGTCAAACCATTTTTTAGGTATCCATACCGAGGAATTATTAAAAATATATAACAGTTGTGGTGCCCAGACCATTTTAATAAGATTAATTCTACCAACAACAGACAGGGGTAGTTTACACCAGGCCCTGCTCTTTTCACGGAATTTAGTTAACAAAAGTGTTAGGTTCTGGTCAACATAAGTGGCTGGATTAGGGGTCACCTGGATCCCCAGGTAGCGGAATGAGCTTACTTGTTGTATCATCTCTGCGCCTAGGGGCAGTGAAGTATTCAGGGGGTCGAGCGGCATCAACACTGACTTATCCCAGTTAATGGAGAAGCCCGATAATTCCCCAAAATCCTTAATGAGAGACATGACTGTTTGTAGTGTATCTTTTGTGTCCCCTAAATAGAGCAAGGTATCATCTGCGTACATGGACACTATGTCTTTATTCATACCTCTTTGGAATCCAACTATTCTAGCATCACCTCTAATTTTTGCTCCCAGGGGTTCCAGGGCCAAGGCAAACAGTAGGGGCGACAATGGGCACCCCTGCCTGGTGCCTCTAAATAAAGGAAAAGGTTCTGAAAGTTCCCCATTAATCCGTATCCTGGCAGTGGGCGCGGCGTACAAAAGTTGTACCCACCGAATAAAGGTGTCTCCCAGTCCCATGTTCTGCAGCGTTTTCCACAGATAAGGCCACTCGACACTGTCGAAGGCCTTAGCTGCGTCTAGTGAAAAAATTGCCCTATTGCCTGTGTTGTCCACTGGGAGTTGTAGATTCAGGAATAGTCGTCTTATATTTTGGGCCGTGGATCTCGTGGGGATGAACCCCACATGGGGCTTTAAAAATGCTGGTTATATAGGCATTCAGCAATTTTTCAAGCCTGTAAATGCACCTCTATGCTAGCCTTTGTGGCCATGGCAGAAAAAACTCTGGCCAGTAGAATGTACTTACGCTCAACACCATAAAGGGTTGTACATACAAAATATTGGTGGCGTTCTTTGCCAAATTCTGGCAGAAAAAAAATCTAGCATATTTTGAGCATAAATTTATACGCCCGTGTGCACGAGGCCTAATAGTCCTGCGCCAGCACGTTTTTATGTTGCTTATATAGACATAAATAAGAAAAGAAAGAATATCCAAAGTATCATTTGCTTGCATTGTATAAAATGATACTGGGATAACATTTTAGTGTTTGTGTATCAAACACAAATAAAACATCCTCTTATGTGCAGTCAACATATCGGTTCATCAGGTGTACCAAATAAGCAGATTTCTGTATCAAAGACTGAAAACTGTACTTAGCCTTGACAGAAGTCTTGTGTTAGGCTTAACAGCAGCGTCCTGCATTCCAAATCCTCTCACTCAGTTTACAGTGTACAGCAGACATTTCTACAACATCCAAACACCAGACTACTAAAGGAAGAGCTAGCTGGCATCACATAGCACTTGGTATGATTCAAATATCGATTTCCAGCATTTACTGTATATTGCTGATAGAAAGCCGCTCAAATTTTGTTACAAGGAATGTAAAGTGGCTATAATTAAGATAAAAAAATAGTCAGATAAATATAAACTATTGCATTTAGGTAGTTTGAATTATATGTAGAAAGCAAAGCTTCAAGGTCATTTTCAAGATTTCCAAGCTCATAAAAAATTATAAAAAGTTACTTTTTTTACTTAGGTAAATGTTTTTTTAGCCAGCAGATACAATCCCTTTTGATAAAAAAAGCCTTCTGTGTATAGAGCTCCATAGCTCATGCTGGTCAGCAGTGAATGGTGCAACACAGTGACTCATCCCTTACTGGATGACTCCATCCCAGGTTTCATTCAGCCAAGGTGAGACAAAATGCAGGCAGCTACTGCTGTGCTGTTTCTTTCAATAACCCAAGGAACACTTTAACATAGAAAAGTGATGACAGAAAAAAGACCAAGTGGTCCATCGAGACTGCTCCTTTCTTGGGGTTTTTTTATACTTGTTTTTTATTTTATTTTTTTTTTGTTTGTTTTTTTTCGTTAACTTTTTTGTCTGAGTATAGATCTGTGTTTGTCCCAAGCATGTTTGAAACCACTTACTGTTGACTGACTCACTACCTCTGCTGGAAGTCTATTCCAAGCATCAACTACCCTTTCGGAAAATAATACTTTTTTAAGATTAGTTTTGGACCCATAATGTTCTGTTACACTAACAATTAACATAAACCTTTCCCCCTCTGCTTCCCCACCTGTAGCATCGCAATGTAGCATCAAAAAGAAAACAAAGCTCTCCTAAATTAAAATGCATGCATTCACTTTGAGTTTTACTTTTCCACTATGGTACATAAAATTCCACTAATGTGATAAAATTTTAAACAGCAGACTTTGTTGAATATATTTTGGGGTAAATTTATGATGGTGCACAAATGACGTTGAACTGTGAAAGGTACAGTATTTTTTTTTAGTATTTATTTTTTTATACAACTCAAAGAAATAAAATTTGTGTATCAAAATTTGCACTGGAATTAAATCCAACCTGTCCTTATAAAAAAAGTACAATATATAAGGGTAGACATCACCAAAACAGAAAACTGCTCTGAGACTCAAGGTGATATATTTTACAATTCAGCTACGTTACATGAAAATCACACTAATGTGATATCATTTTAATTAGCAGACTTTGTTGATTATATTTTGTGGCAAATTGATGAGGGTGCGTAAATTATGTAAACATTGCGTTTGAAAAAATAAAGGAAAAATGCAGTTTTTACATCTATTAAATGTTCTGCCCTTGTTGTTTTAACTTTGGATAGTAAAACTTTTTTTTTCTGCCAGTAAATATCTTATACAGCCCACTTCCTGTTTCTTGTCTGATAAAAAGCCTAGGCTTATGGCATCACGCACAGCTCTCACTCTCGTGAGAGTTTGCCAGGAAAGGCAGGGGGATGAGTCATACGAGGGTCAATGAGAGCTGCAGAGCTGGGGGTGTGCCTCTGTGTGTCTGTATAAATCCAGGAAGTGAACAGGCAGCAGCTTCAGCTGCCCACAGTTAAAATGGCTGCAGCCAGACTTAGTGGAGGGAGATTTCTGCAGCATTTTTGGCAAGTACAGAATCACAGTATATATAAAATAATATGCAAAGTGGTTGGAGGGAAGCTTCAGAATGGCAAAGATGTTTTTATTACAAATTATGTCAGCAGACGGCAGTTCCTCTTTAATAAACAATAACAAAATAAAATTATAGGTACTCAAATTTGTCAAGTTATATACATTTCAAGAATATTTTAGCAAACTTCTTTGCCCACTCCTATATGGTGCCACTTTAATTGCCACAAGATGCACACAGCTCATACTTCTTGTGCTAAGTGGGTTGTCTTCCTGCTATAATCACATGATAAATCTCAGGATTGTAATGAGAGAAAAAGTTGCAAACATCAATATCCAATCAGGGACATTTCTCAGGGAATTCTATACAGCAAAGATGTATAGAATATTACCACACAAAAAAGTAATTGATTATTTTTCCACTTAAATCACACCTAGTTTAAAACAGCTGAGACAGAAAGACCATTTTTATTAATTCTAAAATACAAATTGGTTTGTGTAGCAACCAGATACAGTATGTGCTATCATTTTTTTTGTACAATAGTGGAGTTATGCTTGAAAATATTGCAAGCTTCTGGTTGATATTATTTATGACATACTACAGGTACATCTCCAAAAATGTGAATATCATCAAAACATTAATTTATTTCAGTATTTACAATTTAAAAAGTAAAATATTATATAGATTCATTATGCACAGAGTGTGAAAGCATTTCTTTCTTTTAATTTTGATGATTATGGCTTACAGCTAGTGAACAAACAATATTCAGTTTCTCAGAAAATTAGAATATTACATAAGACCAATAAAAAAAGGATTTTAATACAGAAATGTTGACTTACTGAAAGTATGTCCATGTACAGTACAGTATGCATGCAATACTTGGTCGGGGCTCCTTTTACATTAATTACTACATCAATGCAGCATGGCATGGAGGCGATCAGCCTGTGGCACTGCTGAGATGTTATGGAAGCCCAGGTTGCTTTGGTAACGGCCTTCAGCTCGTCTGCATTGTTGGGTCTGGTGTCTCTCATCTTTCTCTTGACAATACCCTACAGATTCTTTATGGTGTTTAGGTCAGGCTAATTTGCTGGCCAATCAAGCACCGTGATACCATGATCATTAAACCAGGTATTGGTACTTATGGCAGTATGAGCATGTGCCAAGTCCTGCTGGAAAATGAAAATAAGCATCTTCATAAATCTGGTGAGCAGAGGGAAGCATTACGTGCTCTAGAAATTCCTGGTAGAGGGCTGCACTAACTTTGAACCTGATAAAACACAGTGGATCAACACCAGCAGCATTGAACCTCATGCAACTTGATTCTGTGCCTCTCCACCCTTTCTCTAGACTCAGGGACCTTGATTACCAAATGAAATGCAAAATTTACTTTCATCCGAAAAGAGGACTTTGGACCACTGAGCAACAGCCCAGTCCATTTTTTTCTTAGACCAGGTAAGACGCTTATGACGTTGTCTCTGGTTCAGGAGTGTCTTGACACAAGGAATGCGACAGTTGTAGCCCATGTCCTGGATATGTCTGTGTGTAGTGGCTCTTGAAGCACTGACACCAGCCGTAGTCCACTCCTTGTGAATCTCCACCTAATTCTTGAATGGCCTTTGCTTCACAATCCACTCAAGGCTGCAGTTATCCCTGTTGCTTGTGCACATTTTTCTACCACACTTTTTCCTTCCATTCAACTTTCCATTAATATGCTTAGATACAGCACTCTGTGAACAGCCAGCTTCTTCAGCAATGATCTTTTGTGACTTACCCTCCCTGTGGAGGATGTCAATTACTGTCTTCTGGACAACTATCAAGTCAGTATCTTCCCCATGATTGCGTAACCTACTCAACCAGACTGAGAGATAATTTAAAGGCTCAGGAAACCTTTACAGTTGTTTTGAGTTAATTAGCTGATTACAGTGTGACACCATGAGAATATTAACCCCTTCACGCCGACCACACATATATGCGGCCTCACAGAAGGGAGCTTTTTTTCTATGGGGCCGCATTTATGTGTACCTCCCTTTGTGCTGTGAGTGTCCCCAGCGTGCTCCTAGCACACAGACTGGGGTCTCCTTGAGAGCCCTGGGTTTCGTACTAATGATCGGGAACCGGAATGGTCGGTTCCAGGTCACCTGATCCCTGTGATAGCCTCTGATTGGCTATCACAGTGATCAGTGACAGTGAAGAGCATAATACATTGTATCTTGCATCTTCCTCTTCTTGCAGTGTGTAAAAAAGAAATCAAATAAAAATGAAAAATAAAGAATAAAAAAATTACAAAATGCGCACCATTCTTTCTGGGCTGTACTACAGGTGCAAATAACAACTAACATACACATATGTGGTATCACTGCAATCTTCATCAGGAACAGGAGAATTTTTTTTTTTTTTACTATTTTGGGTAAGTTTTCCTTTCCTTATAAAAGAAAAAAATAAGAGATATCCATTACCATTTACCACAAAAAAGACAAATTTGTCCTGAAAAAAAAAAGTATAATCCACCTGGATACACTAAGTAGTTGTGATGATATGTACAGCTTGTCAGAGTCAAAGTTGCAAAATTGAGCTTAGGTTTTTAGATTTTTTTACCCTTGGGTGTGAAGGGGTTAAACTTCCTCACAAAATTCTAATTTTCTGAGATACTGACTTTTGGATTTTCACTAGCTGTAAGCCATAATCATCAAAATTAAAAGAAAGATATGCTTGAAATATATCACTCTGTGTGTAATGAATCTATATAATATATGAGTTTCACTTTTTGAACTGAATTACGCAAATAAATTAACTTTTTGAGGATATTCTAATTTTTTGAGATGCACCTGTATATGGTGTTTTTTGGGGAAAGTAGAAAACCCAGCTAAGTTCAGGTCTATAACAAATTAAAGGTTCACAACAAAAATACTAATTCATAAAATAAATGTTTACAGTAGTTAAATAACACCATCAAACAAAAATATAGTTACCGTATATCAAGGTATATTAACTGAACATTTAGATGAGGAAATTATGAACATGTTTCAAATATATCAAACTGACGCCGTTGTAACATTTAATTGCAAATTTTCATAATCTTCTACTGACTTTTTTTCCAATTTTTTGGTATATTACTGCTTCCAACTTATGAATAACACACATAAATAAAGTCTGCAGAGCTATTTAAAACAGAAGCAAAGACAAGGGAACGCCATGTCCAATCATATCAAAACCCGCTGTTGTCCTAATATTATTAAAAGAATGGAAAAAGAAGTAAAAAGAACACAGTTATTTTCAGAATGATTAGCTGGATTCCCTTATCCCAAAGCCTTTCTTTGAAGCATTAGCATCTGGATGATCTTCCTTCACACATTTCTAAAGAGGTCTCACTGCACTTACACAAGAAAAGTCTCCACGAAATTAATTTAAACGCTATTCCAGGGGATAAGGATAATCCTAATTAACTTTTTGCCAGTTATTTGATTTCCGGCCTAACTGCCAACAATGCAGATCTGCCAGCATCACTCTTGTTTCTTTATCAGCATCTCTTCAGCTCTGCATTCAAGCACAAACACATTTCCTTATCTAGGACTTACCAAGCAATCCAACTAGCCAGTACAAGTCATAGGAAGATGCACAGTATTTGCACAGTAATATTTCTCCGTATTTTAGACACTGTCCATTAAAACAACAATCACTGGTCATTTGAACTAGTGGCGCTCTAAAGCAATGGCTTCTAAGCAATGAGCAAAGAGAGAACACCATCAGAGAAAAAAAGAAAACTAAATAAGGTACCGCTTCTATGGACAAATATTTCAAATAATTTTTTACGCCTCCCTTGTTTAGCATTTCTTTTCCAATTATTTTTCTTAAGGTTATAAACCATACAGATATAAAACCGTACAATACAGTATAGAGAAGTACTGGTACATGATAACATTATTGACATACAGCATTGGTCGTTAAGGTACCGGTATAGCACCATTTTGGGCTATGACTATAATTCTAAGAACAAAAGATATATCCTCTGAAGAGGAACTGCATGACCGGAGGCACTCTCATCTAAGCCCATGGGTCATCTCAGGCATTAATCGATCATGGTAGCTGGTCATTATGTTTGAATAAACAGCCCGCAAACAGAAAGTGGGACCAATAGTGGTCGACCTGCGGTCCTACATCACACCCCAAACTGCCAAAGGGTTTAATAAGTAGGAAAAAGAGGAAGAGGGGAATAAAAGGAAGGAGAAATAGATAAAGGAGGAAAAAAGGGGAAAGAGACAGCGAGCCTCTCCTGGGCCACTAAGAGGTTAGCCTCAGATCTGATGACGTTGTCCCCATCAAGTAGGTGCTCCAAGGGTCTCAGTTTTTTTTTAAATTGGGGAAGCTTGTCCTGCAGGATAGCATAGAGGCATTTGTTTAACATTATCCAGGACAACGTGTACTTTAAGAGATCAAAAGATAGCACCGAGGATTTCCAGGATCTTGCAAACGTTATTCTGGCTGCTGTAACAATGAAAGAAATTTCCTTGGGTGGGTCTCGGGGCTCCCCCAACAGGGTGTCAGAGGAGTGCCTGTTGCAGGGACTTAGTCAGGTTGGTCCCCGTGAGAGAACAGATAAAATTGCAGATTCATGTCCAGAATCGACAAGCTTTTAGGCACATCCACCGTAAGCGATATGCTGTTCCCTCTTGGCTGCACCCTCAAAAACACAGGGGGGATGCTTCTGGCGCCCATCCTTGTTTAGCCTTTTATCCCTTTCATGACTAAGCCTATTTTTGAAATTTGGTGTTTACAAGTTAAAATCCGTATTTTTTGCTAGAAAATTACTTAGAGTTCCCAAACATTTATATATTTTTTTAGCAGAGAATCTAGAGAATAAAATGGAGATTGTTGCAATATTTTATATCACATGGTATTTGTGCAGCGGTGTTTTAAACGCAAATTTTTGGAAAAGGGACACTTTCATGAATTTAAAAAATTCCAAACAGTAAAGTTACCCCAATTTTTTTGTATAATGTGAAAGATGATGTTACGCCGAGTAAATAGATACCAAACATGTCACCCTTTATAATTGCACGCACTCGTGGAATGGCGACAACTACGGTACCTATGAATTTCCATAGGCGACGCTTTACATTTTTTTTATGGTTACCAGGTTTGAGTTACAGAGGAGGCCTAGGGCTAGAATTATTGCTCTCACTCTGACGATCGCGGCGACATCTCACATGTGTGATTTGAACACCGTTTACATATGCAGGCGCGACTTCCGTATGCGTTTTCTTCGCTGCGCGATCTCGCGGGGACGGAGGCGCTTTAAAAAAATTTATTTATTTTATTTATTTTATTTATTTTTATACTTATGAATTGTGTTTAAAATTTTTTTTTTTTTTTTACTTTTATTGCTGTCACAAGGAATGTAAACATCCCTTGTGACAGTAATAGGTGGTGACAGGTACTCTTTATGGAGGGATCGGGGGTCTAAAAGACCCTCGATCCCTCCTTTGCACTTCAAAGTATTCAGATCACCGAAAACGGCGATTCTGAACACTGTATATTTTTTTAAAACCGGTGCCATTGGCAGCCGATTAAACGGGACGTGACGTCATGACGTCGCTTCCGCGTTTACATTGAGAAGGCTGGAATGAAGCCACCCACAGCTTCGTTCCAGCCCGCCCCCAGCCGCCGAAGGCAGCCCATTGGACACCGCACGGGAGGCCCGGTAAGAGCGGCGGGAGGGGGGATGTCCCCTCCCGCTCCTCCGGTATAACAGCCGAGCGGCTTTTAGCCGCATCGGTTGTTATACTTGGATAGCCGATCGCGTCTCTAAACAACGGTACCGGGATGATGCCTGCAGCTACAGCCATCATCCCGGTATAACCCCGGAAAGCCGAGTGCGCAGATCTGCGTACGGTCGGCGGGAAGGGGTTATAGATTTAGGCTCTGTTTCCACTACTGCGAATTGTTTTGCGACTTGACACATGTCAAGTCGCATGACAAGTCAAAACCCATGTATTTCAATGGTCCCCGTTCTAATTGGTGCGACTCAAGTCACAGCGGCTCCAAAAAAGGTTCTTGCACTACTTTGTTCTGTCTATGTTCTCCATAGAAAGGTATTAAGTCGCAATGCAGTCGTATGTACATGTCTGACACCGCGACTTTGTTGCGACTTCCACGGAAGTCTACGGAAGCACATGATCTATGCTCCTCCCAAATACATCACTTCCTATATTGATGTATGTGAGTGTGGAAGACAGCAGAAAGCATGCCCAGGGCTAGAAAGAACAAGCAACAAGTTCATGACAATGAGGAAATTATTCGGCTTGTCAGACAACGTCCAGCAATATATGACCTCAGAGATCCAGGTTACAAAGATCATGCAAAGGAGAGAGCATGGTTGGAAGTGGCTTGCATATATTATGATACCTGGGACTCTTTATCAGCCACAGAACGGTCTTCAAAAAGTAAGTGGTTGATATATGCTGCTTAGCACTTTTCGCCTTGCACCTATTTAAATATTCTGCAACCAATGGGTGTGTGTTAACAATGTGCAGTGTGTTTTCTTGGTGGGGACCGCTTCTCCTGCCAGGAGATCACAATGGTTTGGCAGGAGGGAATCCCCTGTCAACACTATCTGTGTTGATGGTAGAATTTATATAGTTACTTTCCTGTAACCTGTGGCTGCAGGAAAGTAAATCTGTGTGTGTGTGTGGGCCAGCAAATAATATTTGACCACAGTCCAAATAATATTAAATATTATTAACGATGGCCCTGTCAACATCCTTCAGCACATGGCAAATTATGCAGGTGTCATGGGTAATATATTTAGCGGTTGTTTTAACACCATCCATATCAATTATGCAGCCTAGCAAATGAATGACCTATAGGCAGTTAATAAAGATTTTTTTTTTGATTTATTATTTTCTTTATATTTTGTAGTGCACTCATTACAAACTCGATGGAGAAGTCTCAAAGACTGCTACAACCGGTACTTACGAAAATTAAAAGAAGGAAGGAGTGGTTGGTTCCGGCTCAAAAAGATTAGCCCCATATGCCCATGCCGGGGATCTTGATTTTTTAAAACCAGTGTTGGAAATGCGAGAGTAAGTTATCAGCAGGCATATGTTATGAATTGTACATATCAAATTGTAATGCTTACTTTAAAAATATGTGATTTGTATTTCAGAACCCAAGCAAGCTGGGAAGACAGCACACAGGGTTTGGCACCAGAAGATGAGTCAGAGGAAGCTGCTGCGGAGGAGGAGCAAGAACAATTCCAAGACAATGTTGACAAGGAACTGTTCGTAGATGAATCAAGGTCAACATCAAATTCAATGAATGAGGAGGATGTAGTCAGTCAGATGTCCACTAAAATGGCTGAAAACCAGTGTGAAGACACAGCATTTCTCACTGTAATTTTAGGCATATGTAAACAGGTACCCCCTGAGAAAAAATATGCACTCAGGATGGCTTTGATGTCAACTGCTCAATCCTTTGTGGGTGAGGGGCCAACAACATCCTCAGCATATATGCAACCCCCCCTTCCCCAATATCCCCCTTATCAACAATACCCTCACTTTCAAAGTACACAGTATACTCCACCAATAAACTGTCCATACTGTGACCAGTATGGTAATATGCTGAATCCCTCAAGGCCACGCATGTTGCATCCAATTCCTGCCCCCACTACCTCTACCCTTGGCCCCCCAACCACTCACCAACTTAGGCAGCCTACACGCAGTCAGGTTCAGCCTTTTCTTGAAAGGAAATATTACCCTGGTCCATCAGTGGATTTCCCTGGACCAACCAATAGTTCAGTTTCCGGGACCACTAAAAACAAAACATATGAGCAATTGTAATTTTCTATTATTTTTGCTGTGGGTTTAAGACTTGTTATATTTTTTTTTTTGTTGGTTGTGGATGCCAAAACAACAACTGTCAAATTTTTGAGTTCATGGAACTTATTTTTTTTTTTTTTTGCCTTCTTGCAAAAAGATTTTGCTTGTAAAAAAGATTCAGATTATATATTTTATTTTTTTATGATTTTTATTTTTGTGTTGTTCAAAGTGAAATATTTTATTATTTTTATATTTGTTGTGCTTGTTTAAAAAATAAAAAAAAATGGTGTAGTTCACCAAAAAAAAAAAAAATTTGGTGCATTCTTGCACAAAATTCTGGAAAATAAAAATTATTCTGGTTACATTATGCATTTTCTACTTATCCTTTTTTAGAATTTGTGTTAAAGACCTGTTATTCTGCATTTGGATGCAATTAAACATAACAGACATCTAAATAATATTAAAATAAAATGCATGACATACATTATGCAATGGCATCCTGCTGCCAGGGGACAGAACCAGCAGCAGACATAAAATACGACGAGAATCCCTCACGCACAGTGGCACCATTGGTGGTGCCCCTACTGGCACTCCATGGTGCACCTTCCAGATCATGCATGAGGGAATCTTCAAAAAGATAGCCATCACAAATTCTAACAAAATTATGAAGCACACATGCTGCTTTTACTGCAGATATTGCATTCTCAAGTTTTAAGTTAATCGGTGTATGTAGCAAACGCCACTTGTTTGTTAAAATGCCAAATGAACATTCTACCACTCGTCTTGCCCTCATTAACCGATAATTGAAGATTCGCTTCTCTTCACTCAGACACCTATTGGAATAAGGCCTTAATAGATGCTCAATGAGAGCAAAAGCCTCATCCCCAACATACAGAAATGGCATTGGTGGCCCATTTGTTCCTGGCAACGGACAGTCCTGTGGCAGGTCCAGACCATTTTCCCTCAACATTCTTCCAAACGATGATCTTTGGAAAATACTGGAGTCTGAGCTGCTGCCATACGATCCTATGTCTATATAGCTAAAACAATAATTGGCATCAGCCACTGCTAGTAATACAAAAGAAAAATATTTTTTGTAGTTAAAGTATTTGGTTCCACTGCCGATGGGCATCACTACCCTCATATGTTTTCCGTCAATTGCCCCGATACAATTCGGGAAATTGCAATGATCCCAGAACACTTCCGCTATCTTGCACCAATCTTCGCAAGTGGGCTTCTTCAGGACCAAATCCCTAAGGACATTCCAGATGTCTCTGCAGGTATCATTGACAATATTGCTGACAGTAGTTTTGCCAACCAAAAACTCATAATGCAAACTTGCAAAGGAATGTCCAGTTGCCAGGTACCTAAAATGGAACAGTACATACAGTTTATTATAATGATACATATTTACAATAAGCTACTTAAATAAAATAACAAAAAATGAGCTAGGAAGGAGGTGCCTGAGGAAGTGAAGGAAGAAGAGGAGCAGGAGAAAGACACTGGTGATGTAGAGTGAAAGTTATTACTGTAAAAACAATCTCACCCACAATTACATGCTAGTATTTATTTTTTTACTTCATGTAAAGAGGATGAAAGAATGATGTGGATATCCAAATGCCACATATAAGTTAAGAAGAAGAAAAAGTAGGTATGAAAAGTTACCTCAATGTTATAATGAGTCTTTCAACAGCTGGAATACTCCTTCGGAAACTTGTGTTTTGTCGCTCTAGATGGCTAGAGAGCAAAGCCAACAATTCATCAAAACTGTAAAGAGAAAAAATATGGCTATTATCTACATTGACCATGTAAAAATCAAACATTTAAAAATCGAGTTCCATTTTTTTAACAATTTGATCAGGTTATAGTTAACACTTCTAGCTATTCAAACCTAAAAATTATAAAAAGAGTCATACTGACCAGGCATATACACATTTTCATAAATATATCTTGCAGCATTTGCAAGTTGACATCAAAAAATTTTCTCAACTTCTAATTGACATCCTTGTGTAGTTGAAGAATTTGTCTTCATGAGCATAGAGGTCGTTGTAAAGGACCCCAAACTGGCCTCTCACTTCCCTTTCGGCGATGATGGGATGGATCCAAAACATATGCCTTCTCCTCCTCCGGTTATCCTCCTCTTCTTCATCTATAAATGCTGCTACAGCAACCAAAATGACTGCTGACCCAACATATTGCATAGCCAACATGTTTGCTAACCAACATACAACACGTGACAACGAAAGAGGAAGGGGAAATAACTAAGCAGGATAAGGAATTACATCACTATGACTAAATCGCAGAACATCCAAGTCGCACAAAGTCATTTTTAAAGTCGCAACAAATCGCACCGCAAAGTCGCAGTGTAAATCGCGCAACTTTGGGGACGCACTAGTGGAAACATAGCCTTAAGGTCATTATTTAAAAGGTGCATGCTGGTGCATGCCATTTATACTTGTGTCATCACGGCTTGAAGTTAAAATGGAGTGTTCAATGACAGTAGGAATAGTGGGTAGCAGGGCATACTTTAGTACGGCATCAGTTTAAAATGAAATGATCACCTTGTAAAAAAACCTATTCAGTTTAAAGTTGAAATGAAAGGCCAAGCATTTGTGTATAGATATAAAAAAAATACCTTTGTATCCTCTTTTTTAGAAGTGATCACATTTCCTTTGTTCTCAGCTGCATAGGAGCTGGTGGAAGAGAAACAACAGCACGCTAATCATTCCAGTGAAAGGCTGTGCAGGGAAGGGGGGTGTTAGGACAAGTCTGATCATTGGAGGAGAGCACACTAAGTTCCCAGCATAGCTAGGGAACTGACCAGGGTGTGTTCTCCTGCTTAGTGTGTTCAGTTTCCAATAGCAAAGCAGAGGGGCTGGCAGGAACATCACACAAAGGAAGCAATACAAAGAGAACAGGATACTTTTTCATACAAGTACATGGTACAGCAGGCACATATCGGGAATATGAAATGCTGGGGTAACAAACACTTTGCTCCTAAGTGCAGTGTTAGTGCACTGTACTTGGCTGCCCACATGTGCTCAGCATGCTTGTAACAGTATATATAAAGGTTAAAGAGGAACTTCAGTTAAAGATCAAAAAAAATAATAAAACACCAACAGCACACAAAAATAATATTTATAATATTTAGGGACTTCATTTGAAAAATATCCTGTGTTTTCATATAAAACATTTAGTAGTACAGTGCTCATCTGATTTCTGACAGCAGCCATTGTAATTAGGGGCAGCTGAGGCCAGCACCCTGTTTGTTCTGGGAAATGCAGTAGCTGCAATTTTAGGCTTTCTTTCTTTATTTTCACCAGTTCACACCATGCTCACACATGAATCAAACAGGAATGCACTGTGCGTTCCTGTGCAATTCACACTGCATGCAAAATGCACTTCATTTGTATTCTGCAGCGGGTATCAATACAGAGGTAATGACACCCCAAGCGCAGGTCGCAAATGCAGTGCATTTGCCCGCACAGGATCGCATGGTACTTTTATATCATGCGATCCAGTTGCAATGTGTTTTAAAAAGTAGAGCATGCAGTACTTTTCTGTGGTGTAGTGCAAATTGGCTGAAATCACACTGTACAGAACCGCATGTGGATCAACCGCGCTGTGAGTTCCTGTGCGATTCATGTGTGGGCATGGTGCAAACCGACCCTCACTCTGTTATTTGTCAGCTTCCTTTAACGGACGAAACTGTCCAGTAAAAGTCACAGTTAGAGGGATGCTTTACAATGGTCAGCTTTTATATATTTATGTAAAACTTTTATCTAAAAAGGAAAATAAACTGTTGCTGTAGCAGCCTAACCGGTTGCCACCTGGCTACAGTACATTTACTGTGGTAGGGCAGCAGGGGCAAGCTGGATCACATACATGTACATCATCCAGCCGAGGGCAGGCAGCATGCTGCTCCTGTGACCGATGTGTCTGGTGGATTTTGGCTCCCGATACACGTCCGCTTTGAGCAGCCAGGGTATTATGTGGTCACATGATCACAAATTTAACAAAGCTGTTATGAATGAAGGCAATTTTTGCATGGTTGTTATTAACTTGTTTATTGAAGTCAATTGCTGCTGTTGTTGTTATAGCTGCTTAAAAGGGAAGTATATTTTTCAAAATGTTATTTACATATACATGAGTAAAGTAAACGATCTTATCAATGTGTGTTAACCTATGAAAAACTTTGTTTTTATTTACATTTTGTAACTATCAGCGTACATGGTGCAGCCACTCTTCGCACTGTGAGGGCCTAGCCAAATCTGGGAAGTGTTCGTATATGGCCTCATTTCATGCATCATCTGTAAACTCTCACACATATTGGTAAAATGGTACAACACTTCCTGCACATAAGTGGGGAGGGCTAAGGTCAGTTTGCGTGTGCCTCCTTTCTTAAAACACCAAGGGAAGTGTCAGGCCTTGCTGCCCCCTAGTGAAATGGGGTAGACCGGAAACAAGAGGAGTGCCAGGCCTTGCTTCCCTCTAGCGACTGGGGCAGTCCAGAAACAAGAGAAGTGCCAGCCCTTGCTGCCCTCTAGCGACTGGGGCAGTCCAGAAACATGGGAAGTGCCAGACCTTGCTGCCCTCTAGCGACTGGGGCAGTCCAGAAACAAGGGAAGTGCCGGGCCTTGCTGC
Organism: Aquarana catesbeiana; assembly: GCF_042186555.1. Lineage (NCBI taxonomy): Eukaryota > Metazoa > Chordata > Amphibia > Anura > Ranidae > Aquarana > Aquarana catesbeiana. Next base: position 98,875,005 of record NC_133336.1, on the reverse strand, counting down.
CCTCAAGCGACTGGGGCAGTCCAGAAACAAGGGAAGTGCCAGGCCCTGCTGACCTTTAGTGAAATGGGGTAGTCTGGAAACAAGGGAAGTGCCATGCCTTTCTGCCCTCTAGTGAAATGGGGTAGTCTGGAAACAAGGGAAGTTCCAGGCCTTGCTGCCCTCTAGTGACTGGGGCAGTCCAGAAACAAGGGAAGTGCCAGGCCTTGCTGCCCTCTAGCGACTGGGGTAGTCCAGAAACAAGGGAAGTGCCAGGCCTTGCTGCCCTCTAGCGACTGGGGCAGTCCAGATACAAGGGAAGTGCCAGGCCTTGCTGCCCTCTAGTAAAATAGGGTAGTCTGGAAACAAGGGAAGTGCCAGGCCTTGCTACTGTCTAGCGACTGGGGTAGTCCAGAAACAAGGGAAGTGCCAGGCCTTGCCGCTGTCCAGTGACTGGGGTAGTTTAGAAACAAGGGAAGTGCCAGGCCTTGCTGCTCTCTAGTGAAATGGGGTAGTCCAGAAACAAGGATAATGCCAGACCGTGCTGCCCTCTAGGGACTGGGGTAGTCTGGAAACAAGGGAAGTGCCAGGTCTTGCTGCCCTCTAGTGAAATGGAGTTGTCCGGAAACAAGGGAAGTGCCAGGCCTTGCTGCCCTCTTGAGATTGGGGTAGTCCGAAAACTCCCTCTTTTGTTTGTTTTCTCACACATTTTGGGCCTGGTGGAAAATAATGGGTGTCCATGGTGTATACCCCAGGAGACCTGACTCTGAAAAGACCTGTTCACTTTGGACGTGTTGGTAAGCCCATAAGGCTTACCCTTACCTCACAGTGGAATCTTAACCCCTTACCTCACACTAACGCTGATGAATCCATTGAAGCCTATGATTATAGAGTACCGTATTGATTATTTCATATTTCTTTTTATATGACTGTTTCTCAAAACTCTTATTTTCTAACCCAAAGGAACCCCCCCTTTTTTGTTTCACCCTGATAAAACAACAAATTGTCTCTTATTTACTTCCTGTTCTTTTATGTAATTGTTTTTCTTCTTCTATATATTTGACTTTGTTTTTTTCTTATCATACTAGATCCTGCAGTTGAGAAAACATTGCATAAAAAGATATTTGAAGTAAAATAGATTTTTACCCTATCTTAAAGTGGTTCTATAATCAATTTTTTTTTTTACCTTAATGCATTTGCTTGATTAGGTTAAAAAACTTTCCACTAGCTGTTTTCCCCCCTTCCAAATACTTACTTGAGTCTTCTCTAATTTAAGAAACACTTACCACTTGTTCAGTTTATATGTGCAGTCTCTGGGTTGCTGTCCGCTGCTTCCCTGACTTTCTGGTCAGGGAGCACTCATTCATAACTTCATGCAGTATCCACTGATCCCCCTCCATGGGCCTGCTTGTCCCATGATCCCACCACACATGCATCCCTTCATCCCCCTCCAGCTATCTGTGCACATTGGCGTATGTTGTGGTCTGTCTCACTGGAATGCACACGCAAAAGTGGCTCCATGGGAGCCTGTAGAAGAAGGGAACCATCCAGGAAGAGGAAACCAATGGCAGTGATCTTTGGACCTACTCAATTAGAAATAAAGTGAAACTTTTAAAGAAGGCAAAACAGCAAACAATGTAAGGGCCCAAAGACAGCTTCTATAATTGCTAATAAAATGTTAGGGTTTTATAATGCATTCAACTTTTATAACTGGGTTTATATATAAGTTGAAGAAAATGCTATAAACAACACAAGATCTAAACATTCTCATATGTGTGCAAGTGCATGAGTGATTGATTTATGTGGAATGAATCGGTGGCCACCAATGCTATATAGGACCATTTGTCCTATTTTTTAACTTATGGTTTTTGGATAGATTTACTATTTTTACTGGGATAATCAATAAAGATACTTAGGTAAATACCCACCTGTTCTTGAGTGGACTGTCTCTTGGAGGCCTCTCTCCTCCCCCCTTTTTCTGTACATGTTATTTTGGTTCCTAGAACAACCATTTCTTTGATTGTTGATCATTTATTGCAATTCCAATCAGCAATGGATTAGCGGTATAAAGGGTATAATCATCAAGGAAGGCAATCTCTAGGCCGGTAATTTAACCTTGGCTATACCCTATACCTAATTTGGATGAATTTAAGGTGTCCCCCTCCTTTCTGTGTCTCTTCAAGATCTAAACATTGTCTGACCCAGGCTGCATTGTGCCAGTGAAAAGCATCTACATATGTGGCCTGTAATTCTATGGGAAATTCTGATATAAGAGCCTTGTATCAAAAAGAGCTTGTGTGCTCCCAGTTGATGGGTGACCCAAACTACAATTGGTGAAAATGTCAAATTAAGTACATTCCTAGGCAGAAAAACCTGTTGCAGCACAATACACTGCAAAACCGAGCACTCTGAGGCAACTTGGTAAATGTGCAGTGGCAACATAAGTTATTAGAGCAGGTCATAGGAAATTAGGCTGTTCTCACATATTTGCCTACATAATGGAAATAACATATACAATGTAGGTGTGAAGCAAATTAAGCTGAACCAACTTCATTCAATGCAAAGCTTGCTGTACCTTGCACTAATTTTAACTGAAATGTATTCAGTGGGCGACCCTGCTTGCCCAGCTCTGTTCAACAAAGTCAATCCTTTAACCGACTTTTGTCGAAGTAGCCTGCTGAAAATGTTTTGCCGAACTGTGGTCGCATCCAGTGTGATGCAGCTGTTGTTCAAGTTACTATTTTGATGCTATTCAGCGTGATTTGTCCACCTGCATTGTTTAGCATGGATGAAGAAATCTGTTCCATTTCTTAGGCTACTTTCACACTGGGGTGTTGGGGGCATCGGCGGTAAAGCGCCGCTTTTTTTAGTGTATACACCGCTTCTATGGAGCTGCAAAGATGCTGCTTGCCGGACTTTTTTTACCGTCCTGCAAGCATACGCTCCAGTGTGAAAGCACTTGGGCTTTCACGCTGGAGTGAGAGGAGAGGCTCTTTACAAGCGCTATGCAAGCCCTATTTTTAGCGCCATAGCGCCTGTAAAGCACCTCCAGTGTGAAAGCAGCCTTATGTTCAGCCTGCGGGTTGAGCGAAAGAAATCTAATAGTGCATGGCCAGCTTATGGATGGCCATAGACAGAGAAAAGTTTCCCTAGGAAAGGTGAGGACATATGCTTGTCTGCAACCTACTGCCGTTTACGTTAAAGTAGACCTGAACACAAAAAGTGAATATTTGCTTTGGTATAGCGCACATTCAGAAATGTTCCCTATGTCTAAGCAGCATGTAACCTTTTGTCTTAATTTCCTCCTTAAATTTTGTAGTGAACTTCCTGGTATGTGAGGGTGCCTAGGCACTTGTGGGCCTACAATGTTATTGCTGTATATATGCACTACTGCTTCTGGCTGCTAGTTTCAAGAGATTTGTAGTGAGATTTGGTGTTGCTGTGCTGCTTACTGTTCTCCTTGCTGGAGGCTCTGACATGAGAAAGCAAAACCCTGCCTCTATCAAGATGGCTGCCTCCACATATAGACACAGTGCAAAAAAAGTTATAGCAAGCAAGGAGGAAAAAAATCTGCTGCATGACAATACTGTTGACTAGTGCTTTACCCTCTGCCTACCATGCTTTTTTTTGGGCACTGCTTCCAGAGATTAGTTCTCCTACAGGATTTATGCTTTGGACAGGAGGAGCAAGAACAGTAATTTATTTATTTATCTTGTGAAGAGGATAGGATTGGTCCTTATGCACAGAGCTTTTCTGTGCTTGAATATCTCTGTGTACCATAATGAGTGATGCTATGACATAGCTTGTCCCCCTAGGGTAGCCCTAAGCATCCCTGCCCAGCGGGCTGAATGAAAAAAAAAACTGATAGCACAGGTTGGTCCCGCTGTACTAACAATCCAACGTTAGTACAGTGAACTCCCCTACTGTTATATTGTGTTCTGACATTGAGACTGCCCCTCTGCCGGAACACTCTGGCAGCGCTCTCAGCCATTGGCTGAGAGCGCTGATCTGGAGCCGGTCAGGCCCCTTCAACAGAACAGTCGGCTTCTGTCATACTGGCTGCAGTACACGTGGGCCGAATGTCGACCGGTTTCTTATGAACAGGCCGATGCCGCTCAACATTCAACCTGTGTGTATAGGGCTTTAGTCTTATGCCCTGTACACACGATCGGACATTGATCGGACATTCCGACAACAAAATCCATGGATTTTTTCCAACGGATGTTGGCTCAAACTTGTCTTGCATACACACGGTCGCACAGAGTTGTCGGAAAATCTGATCATTCTGAACGCGGTGACGTAAAACACGTACGTCGGGACTATAAACGGTGCAGTAGCCAATAGCTTTCGTCTCTTAATTTATTCTGAGCATGTGTGGCACTTTGTGCGTCGGATTTGTGTATACACGATCGGAATTTAAACGATCGGATTTTGTTGTCGGAAAATTTTATATACTGCTCTCAAACTTTCTGTGTCGGAATTTCTGACGGAAAAAGTCCAATGGAGCCCACACACGTTCGGAATTTCCAACAACACAATCAGATCGCACTTTTTCTGTCAGAAAATCCGACCGTGTTTACAGGGCATAAGTTTGGGACTGGGCATTGAGTTTATATGCATTATTTTTTCAAAAATAAACTTAAGAAATAGAAATTAAGGATGGACGAATGGTTCGGCCCGAGCATAAGTTTGGGCTGAACGTTTGCTGTTCGGACGTTCGGCCGTTTGTTCGCCCCCCCGAACTGAGCACAATACATTGCAGTGCTGAACAGTGCATTGCAAGCCTTGATTTGCTGAAGCAGTGAAAGCTTCAGCCAACCAGAGCACAGAGCACTATCAGAGTCATGATTGGACACTGTCATCATGACTTTATCCAATCATGGCTGATTCCCGCCCCACAGTATAAAAGTATTCTTTCAATGGCAGCCATTTTCAGTGTGATTTTGGCGTGGAAAGAGATAGAACAGGGCTCTGTTCAGTGCTCTTATGCCTTGTTTCCACTGAGTGCAACGGTTCAGGTCGGTACAGTTTGGAAGGGTTAGAATGGTCCAGCCTATTCAGGTGAGTGTTTCCACTGCAAGTCAGACCGCTAGGGGCCATACGGGGTTTAGAAAAAATATCTTTGACGTGAGCATGGATGTTTTTTCTGTCCGCCAATCTGTGGAATGTATTGTGTGATGCCAGTAGCTCCGCCCTAACCGTACTGTACCATTTTCTACGGCCCCACATCTGAAGCAGGACCATGAATGGTGCGGTATGGTTTGGTTGTATGGGCCGCTTTCATAATGGAAACACTCAAAATAGTGTACCGTACTGAACCAACTGGAACTACTCAGTGGAAACGAGGCATTAGTGTGCTATACTGTACTATTTTGCTTCAATTGTCAGTGTAGAATATTAGTTTAGTGTCAGTCTAGGGATCGTGTGAGTGTAGTGAGGAGGACCATTATTCAGTTTTGCATAGTGTGCAGCTAGAGTAGGGACAGCTCAGATAGTTCCACTGTAGTGTAGTGAGACCGTGTCATTCATACATACATTAGTGTAGAGTAGGGACAGCTCAGATAGTTTCAGTGTAGTGTAGTGAGACCATGTTAGTAATCTTTACATTAGTGTATAGCTAGAGTAGGGACAGTTCAGCTAGCATCAGTGTAGTGATGGTTGAACACAATCTATTTGATTGCGTTACTGCCAGTTTAACGCCATATAGTTCTGTGTGCGTTACTGCCAGTTTAACGTCATATAATTTTGTGTGCGTTACTGCCAGTTCAACGCCATATAGTTCTGTGTGTATTACTGCCAGTTTAACGCCATATAGTTCTGTGTGCGTTACTGTCAGTTTAACGACATATAGTTCTGTGCTTCACTGTACGCTTGGCGCATTATATTGCAGTATATTATAGTGTATCCATGGAGTGTGTCTGTGTAGTGTGAATACTCAAATTAAAGTGCACGAAAACACCTCTTTACATTGATTAAAGTGCATCTACGTACAGATTTCAACTTCTTCTTTACATTTGCTCATAAGCACCGCCCCCTCCCTCCCAATAATGTCTGGGAGGACAAGGAGAGGCAGACGTTCCCTTGGCACTGTAAGGGGGCCAGCAACAAATGTGTCCACAGGAAAAGGTGGATGTGGTGGTCAGTCCTCAGGCAGGGCATCATTTCCTCTGTTTAGTGAGTTTGCCCCTGCTATCCAGCATGCAGAGGAGGTGGTGGACTGGCTTACCAAATCTTCTTCATCCTCCTCATCCTCTGTCATGCAAGCAGAGACAAGTGTGCAGTCCCCTGCAGTTGCCAGAGTGGATACACCTGCCTCCTTGTTCACATCTATTCCTGCCATAGCCCCAACATCAGCCATTGAGGAGTCAGCTGAGTTATTTGACCACAGTGTCAGCCACTTGCTCCTTGATGATGCCCAGCCATTACTGGATTCAGATGTTGGTTCTGAGGTTGAGGATGACAGGAACATGAGCCTAGAGAGAGGGAGGAACACTGGTAGACAAATTGCCATTCATGTTACCCAAGCTACAGCGTATTGCCAAATTGTCTCCATGGTAATGCTGAAGATGGAGGAGATGGAGATGATGATGATGATGATGATGAGGTCACTGATGTGACTTGGATGCCAGATAGGGCAGAGGAGGAAACTGAAGGTGAGGTGGCACAACCCTAAGGAGGCTGACATCAAGAAAGAGTAGAGAGCAGCCTTCTATTCCATCACATTCTGCAGCTGTTATTCTGCAACTGTTAGCTCAGCTGTTTGGGCCTTTTTCCGCACATCTACAGCAGATCGCACTGTTGCTATCTGCAAACTGTGTCTCAGGCACATCAAACATGGCAAAAACACCATTTGGGTACCACATGCTTAACAAGGCATTTAACGTCCAACCACTCAGCTCGTTGGCAAGAACACCTAAAAGCCACACAAAAGGGGCACAAATCTGTCCCTCCTCCTCCTCCTTATCCACTTCAGTCTGCCCCTGCTATACCGAGTCATTACCTCTCAGCAGCCTCCACTGACAGGGTTGATGGTATAGCACAGGGTGTCCCAGGTCCTAGCAGCACATCTGCCAGGAGCACACCACCAGCTGTAGCCGGCAAATTTCTCTCCCATCTGCTGCAGCATAAAAAAAATACAGTACCTGCCACCCACATGACCAGCGTCTAAATCCAACTTCTGCCTTTCAGCCTGGTGGATTCTGCCCCCTTCCGTGAATTTGCACAATGTGCTGTACCACAATGGCAGGTTCCCAGTCGCTACTACTTTTCATGTAAGGCCATTCCATCTCTCTACCATCACGTGGAAGGGAATGTTCTGGCATCGTTGGGCAAGGCAGCCAGCCGTAAAATCCACCTTACTGCTGACACGTGGTCCAGCAAGCATGGACAGGAATGATATATTTAGTTTACAGCACACTGGTTGCAAACGCTGCTTGCAACTCAAAGGATGCAGGACAGGGCTCGGTACTGCAGCTTGTTCTGCCCCCACATCTACATACAGCTGGTGGTGATGATGCCAGACCTGTGAGCTCTACCCCCTCCTCCTCTTCTGCCACCTCCATGCCCTAATCTGCAGAATTGTCATATAAACATCAGGTACCCCCTAAGCGTTCAAAGGGCTATTCCCAGAGTCAGGCTAAAAGTTGCCATGCAGTGCTTCAGCTGGTATGTTTAGGGGACAGGAACCACACCGGAGCAGAGATTCTTGCAGCACACCACACAGCTGGAGCCAGGAATGGTGGTGTGCAATAATGGCTCAAACCTCCTGTCCGCCCTTAGACAGGGAAAGTTGACACATGTGCCAAGCCTGGCACATGTCCTCAATTTGGTGGTGCAGTGTTTCCTAAATACGTACCCAGGGTTGCAACATGTGCTAAAGCTGGCCAAAAGAGTCTGTAGCCATTTCAGGCGGGCACACACAGCCAGTGCTCGGTTGGCTGAAATTCAGCGGAAAATCCACCTGCCCGTAAACCGCCTGATTTGTGACATGACCACCAGGTGGAACTCGACCTTGTCAATGCTGCAGTGGCTATACATGCAGCAGAGGGCCATCAACGAGTACCTGTTCGAATATGGCACGACGACAGGCTCAGGCCACCTCGGCTTTTTTTCCCCACGCCAATGGCTGGTCATTAAGGATGCATGCACTGTATTGTCACCATTTGAGGAGGCCACAAGGATGGTGAGACGTGACAGTGCATGCATCAGTGACACAATTCCTGTTGTGTTCCTGCCGGAGCAGACTCTTCATGGCATTATGGACAGGGCACTGGAGGCAGAGCAGCAGGAGGAAGAGGAGGACTTCCTTTCCTCTCAAGGCCCACTTTATCCAGACATCATCATTCCTATGTCACAGAACACACAGGAGGAGAGAGGGGAGGAGGATTCTGGCACTTTCATAGGCTTCGAAGAAGAGGAAGACATGCGTCAATCTGTAAGCAATGGCTTTCCAACCCCAGGACCCACTACACTACACACTGGCTCCCCGGCTGTTGCTGAGCAAAAGAAAGGCAGCTTGCAGGGAAAGATTCATTTTTTTGGCTTTTTAAATGCAATTATTGCTGCAGCAGATGGTACAGACATGGTACAGATCTGCCATTTTACAGGTAGACTAAGGGGACCCCCCAGGCACTATATTGGAAGTTTTTTTTTTTTTTCATTTTTAGGCTTTCACTTTAAAATCAAAAAATCACTGCTCATTTAAAAATGAAGTTTTTTACAAACTTTTTTTTATTGATACATGTCCCCCAGGGCAGGACCCGGACCCCTATAACCATTGTATGCCCAATTACTGGCATATAGGTCTTCAAAATGGGCACTTTTGATTTTTGACGTTCGGGTCTAATTGACTTTAATGGGGTTCGTTATTTGGGTCCGAACTTTTGCGGTGTTCGGAAGTTCTGGTGCGAACTGTACAGGGGTCCATTCGACTCATCCCTAATAGACATAGGTAACAGAGTAGGAGAGTCTTAATGTGGCTGTGATCCATTACTGGCACAGTAGGCAAACTTTTCCCTTTCATCTCTACTAGGAAAATATTTAATTACTGCAAGTCTTTATAGTCTTGCATGCACTCAAAGAGTTAAGTTTGCAAAATTTAGCGCATTAAACCATCTTCAAACAAGACCTCGGCTGCATGCCTTTATGAAATAAGCTATGAACAGAGCATTTGTCCTGGCATTATACTCCATTATCTTAGAAGCCTCAGTTTGAATCCTGTTCTGTAGTCTGATACAGATGAAACAGCATGTTCTGTGAACTTTGCACATGGAATCTTCAATTAGTTGTGACTGACAGCTCCTAGAAGTGAGATGAATGACAGCAATGTCTTGTGTCTGTGTACAGAATCTTTGTCATTTTTCAGGACCAGCTTCCATTAGGCTGAACACAGATTCAGAGGCATTGGCAGCCCTGAGACTGAAATTACAGATGTCTCTAAGGCAAACACTATGGTGAAATACTAACTCCAGTGGACAAGAGATGCCTGTTGCTACTAGCCATGGTATTTTTTGTCAAATTTAAAACTTTTGCATCCTCTGGTCATGGTGTTCATTTATATGAAACAGCTACTGTGACCCATACAATCTTTTAAATCAAACTTAAGGGCTCTCTTTCATGGGATAACTAGATATTTAAATGACCTGCCTCATTCATGATTGGGCCTTCATGTGCTTCAGATCTTGTCGAGTAGTGGTTTCCAAACTGCGGCTCACGGGCCGGATGCGGCCCTTTGCTTGCCTTTATCCAGCCCTTGAGTCACTATTCCTCCCACTGATTAGAGCCACTATTCCTCCCACTGTCAACAAGGTTGAGTCACCATTCCTTCAACTAACACCAGTAGTGGGACACTATTACTCCCACTGACACCAATGATGGGGCACTATTCCTCCCACTGACACCAATGATGAGGCATTATTCCTCCCACTGACATCAATTATGGACACTATTCCTCCCACTGACACCAATGATGGGGCATTATTCCTTCCGCTGACACCAATGATGACGCATTATTCCTCCCACTGACATCAATGATGGCACACTATTCCTCCCACCAATACTAATGATGGGGCATTATCCCTCCTTCTACTAACCACATGACCTTTGTAATTTTTGTACTCCTACTGACCACCAAGCCTGAGATATTGTTTACTCCCAATGACACTGGGGCATTTTCTACTTCTACTGGCCACAGTCCGGCCACCCTAAAGTGGCTCTTTGCTTAGAAAGTTTGGAGGCCCCTGTTGTAGAGGGTGAGAGTAACAAAAATGGAACCACTTTGAGCGTTTGGGAAAGATATTAAATATTTAACAGGGCGCATACACAACACAACTACATACGTCACACTTCAGTTTTTTTTTTGGTAGGAAACAAATTGAGAGGCTTATGAATTGCAGTTACCAATGGCAATCAATTCATCATCAGTTATCTGCTTATAGCTGATTGCTTATCCTACTTTCTATGGGGGCACTGGATGAAGAGGAGGAGCCAGGAGCGCCAGTGGGAAACTCAAGAAGAAGAGGATCAGGGCTTTACTGTGCAAAACCATTGCACAGGGAAGGTAAGTATGACATGTTTATTATTTTAGTTAAAAAAAAACAAAGCTTTACAAACACTTTAAACTCTGAAGGCCTCTAAGGGGGCCACATTTCGAGGCTGGCAGCAGATCCATAAGATTCTGTTTCCCTTTGGGGCTAAATCTTCTATCCCCATTATAGCTTAAACCTAAGTTCCCAGAATTTTTGGAGATCCCAGATCTTGCAATCTTGGCTACCAAGGGGGGTCCAAACCCTCAGAGATATTTTGCAAAGTTGTAGACAAAATTATATGACATTTAAGAGCCTGGAGGATTGTTTCACTCTGCCTAATATCTATGTATTTGCAGTCCCTTGAAAAAGTATTCATACCCCTTGAAATTTTCCACATTTTGTCATGCTATTATCAACAACGTAAATGTATTTTATTGGGATTTTATGTGATAGACCAACACAAAGTGGCATGTACAGTAATTGTAAAGTGGAAGGAAAATGATAAATGGTTTTCAAAATTTTTTACAAATAAATCTGAAAAGAGTGGCGTGCATTTGTATTCAGCCCCCCCGGAGTCAATACTTTGTAGAACCACCTTTCACTGCAATTATAGCTGCAAGTCTTTTTGGGGATGTCTCTACCAGCTTTTCAAATCTAGAGAGTGGCATTTTTCCCATTTTTTTTTGCAAAATAGCTCAAGCTCTGTCAGATTGGATGGAGAGCATCTGTGAAGAGCATTTTTTAAGTCTTCCCACAGATTCTCATTTGGATTTAGGTCTGGACTTTGACTGGGCTAATCTAGCACATGAATATGCTTTGATCTAAACCATTCCATTGTAGCTCTGGCTGTATGTTTAGGGTTGTTGTCCTGCTGAAAGGTGAACTCTGCTCCAGTCTCAAGTCTTTTGCGCACTCTAATGCCGCGTACACACAATCGGACATTCCGACAACAAAATCCATGTTTTTTTTCAGACGGATGTTTGCTCAAACTTGTCTTGCATACACACGGTCACACAAATGTTGTCGGAAATTCCCATCATCAAGAACGCAGTGATGTACAACACATACAACGACCCAAGAAAAAATGAAGTTCAATAGCCAGTGCGGCTCTTTTGCTTGATTCCGAGCATACGTGGAATTTTGTGCGTCGGAATTGTGTACACACGATCGGAATTTCTGACAACGGATTTTGTTGTTGGAAAATTTGAGATCCAGATCTCAAATTTTGTTTGTCGAAAATTCCGATGGAAAATGTCAGATGGAGCCTACACAGTTTCTGACAACAAGCTCCCATCGTACATTTGTTGTCGGAAATTCCGACCGTGTGTACGTGGCATAACAGGTTTTCTTCAAAGATTGCCCTGTATTTGGCTCCATCCATCTTCCCATCAACTCTGACCAGCTTCCCTGTCCCTGCTGATAAAAACCATCCCCACAACATGATGCTGCCACCACAAAGTTTCACAGTGCGGATGGCGTGTTCAGGGTGATGTGCAGTGTTAGTTTTCAGCTACACGTAGAGTTTTGCTTTTAGGCCAAAAAGTTACATTTTGGTCTCATCTGACCAGATTACCTTCTTCCACATATTTGCTGTGTCCCCCACATGGCTTCTCGCAAACTGCAAACGGGACTTCTTATGGTTTTCTTTCATCAATGGCTTTCTTCTTGCTACTCTTCCATAATAGCCAGATTTGTGGAGTGCAAGACTAATAGTTGTCCTGTTGACAGATTTTCCCACCTGAGCTGTGGATCTCTGCAGCTCCTCCAGAGTTACCATGGGCCTCTTGGCTGCTTCTCTGATTAATGCTCTCCTTGCCTGGGCTGTCAGTTTTGGTGGATGGCCATGTCTTAGGTAGGTTTGTACTCTTTACATTTTCAGATGATGGATTGAACAGTGCTCCGTGAGATGTTCAAAGCTTGGGATATTTTTTTATAACCTAACTCTGCTTTAAACTTCTCCACAACTTTATCCCTGACCTGTCTGGTGTTTCATGGCCTTCATGATGCTGTTTGTTTACTAAGGTTCTCCAACAAACCTCTGAGGGCTTCACAGAACAGCTGTATTTATACTGAGATTAAATTACACACAGGTGGACTCCATTTACTAATTAGGTGACTCCTGAAGGCAATTGGCTCCACTAGATTTTAGTTAGGGGTATCAGAGTAAAGGAGGCTGAATACAAATGCATGCCACACTTTTCAGATATTTATTTGTAAAAATGTTTGAAAACCATTTATCATTTTCCTTCCACTTCACAATTATGTGCCACTTTGTGTTGGTCTATCACATAAAATCCCTACAAAATACAGTTACGTTTTTGGTTGTAACATGACAAAATGTGGAAAATTTCAAGGGGTATGAATACTTTTTCAAGGCACTTTAGATATTTACAGCTTTGCCATGTATTCCTGACACAATCTGGTTCACCCTGCCTGGAAACTCAGTCCCCTAAGCTTAAATTGTTGCTGTGTGATGCCTCTATAAGAAAACCCCTGTCTGGAACTTTTCCCTGTCCAACCTCCTTTTATGGTGCGGTGCAGGAAAAAGTGATTTGGAGATGTTCTGGCTCTCCAGAGTTATGATTTGGGTTGATATGTCAGATTAGCCATTTACATAATTGGCCTCTGCTGGAGATCATCTTATCCATTATACGTTTATGCATAAAATCCACTTCACCCCCACAAAGCTTGCAGGAATATATCCAAAACTTATCTGAATGTTGCTGTTGCATGCACTGGGAACAGTGGGAATAATAATATTATTCCCACTGCATGAACCCTTATTTGGGTAATGTGGTTTTAAGTCTGTTTTTTGGCCTATTAAATATTTTGGCTTACTTCACCATGGGAGTTTTTTATCAATTTTTTCCACATTCTTAACATCTATGGTCTTTGTGACCCATCTTGGGAAGTCCAGTTGTATGCATCCAAGTAGCCTTAGCGCTAATCAAGACACCTGAGTTCCAGCATCTGCACTTAGCCGTGACCGCGAGAAGCTCTGTTGGTTGTTCCCAAAAGCGTGTTTGACTCCTGTCATGGGAGTCACCTCCATCTGGTGAGTAGGCTGTGTGGCTGGTGATGGTGACTGAATATTGTTATTCGATGCTCTGCTGAACCCAAGGAAGATTTGCCTAGAAGCCTTTCATACTCAAAAGTTCAGTTTTATCATTTTTTGAACATTTTGATTTATGATTGATTCATCATTATTTTTCGAACACATTGATATTTTGAAATTATCTGTGGACTCTTCTTTTAATTTTTCAATTTTTCACCCTGTACATTTTTATTATTTCGTAATTTTTCACAATGATGATTTAATATTTAACTCAGCTGGTAGACACTATCACTGACATTATCTCATCATTTTCACAATTGTTTTCACAATAGAGTGATTTTGCACTTGCACTTTAAAAAGAGCGCGGTTTGTAATTAATTTGTTAATTACCTTTTGCTTTTTCAAAACTTTAAATATTTGGCTGTAGCAGGAGGCAGTTTGTTTGCAAAGGGCTGGCGAGCGGTACAGTAATGAGTGTCTGCAGGCACTCAACAGTGAAGCATAGTGGAGGCTTCTTGCAAGTTTGGGGCTGCATTTCTGCAAATGGAGTTGGACAATGGGGTCTTCAATGCTGAGAAATACAGACAGATACTTATCCATCATGCCATACCATCAGGGGGGCATGTGACTGGCTCCAAATTTATTCTGCAGCAGGACAACAACCCCAAACATACAGCCAATGTCATTAAGAACTGTTTTCAAAGTAAAGAAGAACAAGGTGTCTTGGAAGTGATGGTTTGGCCCCCATAAAAGCCCTGATCACAACATCATTGAGTCTGTTTGGGATTACATGAAGAGACAGAAGGATTTGAGCCTACATCCACAGAAGATCTGTGGTTAGTTCTTCAAGATGTTTGGAACAAACTACCTGCTGAGCTCCTGTGTGCAAGTGTACAGAGAAGAATTGAAGAATTGATGCTGTTTTGAAGGGAAAGGGAAATTTCGGTCACACCAAATATTGATTTGATTTGGATTTTTCTTCTGTTCATTTACTTTTTATTTTGTTAATTGATAAAAATAAACTATTAACACTTTCTGAAAGCATTCTTCATTTAGAGCATTTTTTTCACACCTGCCTATAACTTTTGCACAGTACTGTATGTGAACGTAGCCTTATAGTTTTAGTCAATAATAATAATTATACTAAACAAACTGTAGTTATTTGGACTTATTTAAAACAAATTGAGGACTTGTTTAGAAAACAAGTACATGCTGCAAAAATTCAGCTACCATAAAAAATCGACTTTTATAATTGCTGTAACCATATGGACAGGGGAAGGAAAATACCGTAAATGACAAGATACTGTATGTACAAATGTACATTGACCAGAAAACATCTGCTTGTCACTCACAAAATATGCCATAAAAAAATTAAAAATCTTTGGAATAGTGAACAATTTGTTGCAGAGATTCTCTGTATCCAAAATATTTGTTTGAAAATACCGACATCAGCTAATTTGTTTCCCTCTACAAACACGACACTTCCCAAATAAAGGCTGAGCATGGCAATCCCTAGAGCTGTGTAAATGGGGAAAGTTCTTAATAAGCTGTGAGTGATTTTAAACTGTGTCTTGAGTTCCTAGCTGTTTGAGCTTGCCCTGCAGTACCACAAGAGAACACTCTGCCATTCCCACTGCAGGCGACACGCTGCTCTTTTCATACATTCGCTTGGATGCTTTTGCTGGCATGTTACCAGATGTGTTTAACTCATGCTGCCCACATCGCTCCAGAAAGGAAAGCTTAAAAGGCCAGTTTACCCAAAAGTGACGTTTCACTGATAGGTGGAGTCACTCTATGGCTGTTATATTTTATTGGAACTCCAGTTGCAAGATTCCTAAGCTAAAGTTCCTGTGCACACACAAATTGTAGTTCTGTCCTTTACCAATCTTCCTACTGCATGGACATTTAGTCATGTGTCCTCCACTAAAAAGGCTGATCACTGTTGAGATTGTTGGAACCTTCCTTACGGCAGAGATCATATGTCAGGAACTGGATCTGAACCTGCAACCTCTGCTGTGTCTGGGGAGATCTCTTCTTGCTTAGCTACTTGGGATACTGGACAGCTCCCTGAACAATTCCTTAAAGCGGTTGTATACCCGCACAAAGATTTTATTTATTTATTTTTTTTTAACTGTAATGCCGCGTACACACGAGCAGAATTTCTGACAGAAAGAGTCCGATGGGAGCTTTTCATCGTATATTCCAACCGTGTGTATGCCCCATCGGACTTTTTCCGTCGAAAATTCAGATGGACTTAGGTAGAGAACACATTCTATATTTTTCCGATGGAACAAATTACTATTGGAAAAATCGCTCATCTGTATGCTGTTCCGACGAACCAAAAATGAAGCATGCTCTGAAGCAAGTACGAGATGGAAGCTATTGGCTACTGGCTATTGAACTTCCGTTTTCTAGTCCTGTCGTACGTGTTGCACGTCACCGCATTCTGGAAGGTCGGAATTTGTTCCGTGTGTATGAAAGACAACTTGAGCGGAATTCCTTTGGAACTCCATCGTAAAAACCTTCAAAGTTTATTCCGATGGCAAAACCGGTCGGGTGTACAGTGCATAAGGCAAAAAGCATAATGAAATACCTTAGAATGAGGCGTCGACAGCTAATCCTGGTGCCCGCCGAGGGAGCTGATATTTCCCCTCGGCGTGTCTTCCGGGTTCGTGGCTCCAGCGCTGTGAATGGCCGGAGACGCAATGTTGTCCCTCCCAAGCATGTGTGTGGTAGACTTCTTTCTGGGAAGGTCTGGCAGCATCTGCCGGACCCTCAGCCGCACCTTCACAGCGCATGCGCTGCTGACATCAGCGGTTGCATGCAAAGTGAATATCTCCTAAACCGTACAGGTTTAGGAGTCTTTCATTTCAACTACAGGTAAGCCTATAATAAGGTAAAAATACAAAAAAAGGGTATACAACCACTTTAAATGATCCTGCTTTGAACCTTGTTTCTCTTCAACTTTGAATCCTTTGCTCCTCTCCTGAACTTCCTAATTTAGCCATGCCTTTGCACATCCTATTTGCAAGATTATTGTGCTCTCTTCAGCCAATATCTTGCTCTTGTCTCTCCTGCTGCCATTTGTATCTCGCTACCACTCATTACCGAACTTTGACTTGTTCATAAACTACGCTTCTGCTTGACTCCAACCTGCAACCACTTGTTACTGTCCTTTGGCTTGTTCTCCAACTATGTCTGCTTGATCCCAACCTGCAACCACTTTTTACCGACCTTTGGCTTATTTACTGACTACACTTCTGCTTGATCCCTACCTACTATATTTGCTACTGGACCATGGCTTGCACACTACCTCCTAGTGGGGCGATCCTGAGGACTGAATCCTGGTACTAAGAAGCAGAGAAACCCATCTCTACCATAAGGAACTCTGGTGAATACTGGGTAGTGCTTAGATTTAACATCTCAGGTGAGCCTGTGTCATTTGCCAGGGTGATCTGCTTGTGTATTTATCCTGCTGATTTAGAAACAATTGCTCTGAAGAAGAAAAAAAATATATATATCTGATGTATTGGCACCCTCATCCTAAGAATCATGTAAAGAAAATCGAAGAGAGGTGGGGCTACAGGTTTTTCATGGTACCATCAAAGGACATTAGAAATTTTTTTTAGGTTAAAACCAATACATTTTATTGTATATATCAGGAGAATAAAGAGGGGATAAACACTAGAAATACAAATGAAAGACATAAGTGTATGTACAGTAATCATAGAATAATCATAGCAAGTACATAACATACAGTTATAATTTTGTTAATTTTGTTAATCAAAGCAGTGTGGAAACACTCACCCTGAAATTCACAAGTAGCCAAATTGGAGCCGCAATGGGGCATCATGGAAAAAAGATTATAGGCAAGCACGGGAGCACATATTTTTATCATATTTGTATATCTTTTTTCCAAGATGCTCCATTGCGGCTGCAATTTGGCTACTTGTGAAATTTGGGGTGAGTATTTCCACACTGCTTTGATGACTCAATAATGTTTAGACCAGGGAAACTTAATGGCCACTCCAGAACCTTTTCTTTTTCTGTTGCAGTTACTGAAGGGTCAATTTGACCTTATGTTTCAGTTCATTGTTACTTTGGGAAGTCCTAGTGCATACCATGCACAACTTCAGGGCTTAAAGGGGTTGTTAAGGCAGAAGGTTTATTATCTTAATGCTTTCTATGCATTAAGATAAAATACCTTTTGTGTATAGCAGCCACCCCAGCACCCCCTAATTACTTACCTGAGCCCCATCTCTCTCCAGCGATGTCCATGAATGTCTAAGCCCTCCTTCTGATTGGCTGAGACACAGCAGCTGCGCCATTAGCTCCCGCAGCTGTCAATCAAAGTCAGTCAGCCAATCAGGGGAGAGAGGGGGTGGGGCCAGGTGGGGCACCCTGTCTGAATGGATACACGGAGTTGTGACTCGGCTTCAGTGCTCCCATAGGCAGCTGCTGACTGTGGGGGCACTCAATAGGAAGGAGGGGCCAGGAGCAGCAAAGAGGGACCTGCGAAGAGGAGGATCCGGGCTGCTCTGTGCAAAACCAATTGTACAGTGCAGGTAAGTATAACATGCTTGTTATTTACAAAAAACTAGACTTTACAATCACTTTAAGAATGCAAATTTTCCTCCAATGTTTTCTGATAATATTTTGCATTAATATTGACATCGGTTTTGATGGCACTCATCAAGAATGCCCAATTATGCCTGCCCTTTCTGCCCAGCTCCTCCGGGATCTATGAGTGGAGGACAGATGGATGGTTGAAAGGTACACCCACTCCATTCATTTATCACATTTCAAAGGAGGAGACAGAAGCACAAGGGACATGTGGCATCAATTGTACGTAATGTTCCTTGTGCTGATTTTTTTGTTTTTTTATTTTATTTTTTAGGCTTAGACTTTAAAACATAGCCATTTACCAAAAGAGCAAGACAGCTCAACACAAATTTGTGACATTTAATTTTCAAAACTAGCTGACAGTAATGCATTATTGAAGAGAAAATACAATCTAATCAACTGCTAAGCACAGCTTACATTTTCATTATGTGTTAATTTAAACATATGGCTGTAAATTATTTTCCTATGGATCTCAAATTGCTTTAACGAAAGGAAAGCACAAGTTATTATGAAATATATTTTAAACTTTCTAATGCAACAGTGCCACTATATTATTTTCTCAGAAAGCCTCTATATTTTATTAGAGCATACTGTCGTCACAGTTATATAAAGAAAACAAAATATATACTGCCTTGAAGGCTAAGTTCACCTTTTACAGAAACTGGCCCATGCAGACAAGGGGCCCCAGTAGTTTTAAATGTACTATTTGGTTTGTCAAAATATAGCCTAGCGGACATACCCTACTAGTAGGCCTATTCTGTTCCCCGAGTAGCCTGGTAATAATACGCCATTGCTGACAGCCTTACATCTGCTATTCATTGCAGGACTCTGTAGCCATTGGCTCTTGCCCCAAGAAAGCAAGATTAATGCCCCGTACACACGATCGGACTTTCTGACAACAAAACCGTGGATTTTTGTTCGAAGGATGTTGGCTCCAACTTGTCTGGCATACACATGGTCACATAAACAATTACGAACGTAGTGACGTACAAGACGTACGTGATATCTCTATTTGGAACGCTAGTTTTACAAGACCGAGCGCTTCCGGCTCATACTTGATTCCAAGCATGTGTGGACTTTTGTCCAACAGACTTGTGTACACACAATCGGAAAGTCCGACAACAAACATTTGTTGGCGGAAAATTTGAGAACCTGCTAGCCAACATTTGTTGGCAGAAAGTCCGACAACAAATGGAGCATACACACGGTCAGACTTTCCACCAACAAGCTTTGTTGTGGGAAAATCCAATCGTGTGCACGGGGAGTTAGGCTAAGCCTGGGCCGGATCACTACTGCGATCCGTCTTTAATCCGATTTTCAGTGTGATTATGTAGTGCGACTTGGTTGTGTTTTAGATGTGGTTTGAATATTCTATGGGACCAAAATCTTGTTGGAATTGCACCAAAAATAAAAAAAATTGGAAATAATAATGCACCAACCCAAAACGTGAAAAAAGCGGCCAACACAACAATCAGACAAATTGTAGTAAAATAACAAGAATAAAGTGTGGCGCCACACTTTATTCTTGCACCAAAAATAGTACAGGATCCTTTTCCAGAATAACAGCGTGCTGAGTTACATTGATGTAAACTGGAACCATTTAAAACAATGTGATTTCCATTGTCATGTCATTCTGTGCGACTGAAATGACCTACAGGAAATTAATGCTGAGAGATGATCTACAGGAAGTAGAATCTGAAAATAATTTAAAAATTCAAAAAAAAGAGATTTTAAACCTCCTGTGGATAAGGTAAGTGAGAGAAAAGTCAATTGGGATAGCTGGGCCAGAAATGGCATTGGAAAACACTTCTGTTTATAATGAAAAGTGAAATTCTGCCAGAAAAGGTGAACTTATCCTTTAAGTGTCCATATGCAAGAGGCCTAAGAGGTAACGTTTACAACTGTTATTAGGCCTAAGCAGCACCATGAAAAATTTACATAGCTGGAAGTACTCTGCTATTTGTAAGGTGGAATTTTAAAAAACTGTACAAGTGCCTAGGCTCTAGTTCTATTTTGAAGTCCAACGAAACAAGGGAAGACTAAAGCCTCGTACACACGATCGAATTTTCCGATGGAATTGTGTGATGACAGGCTGTTGGCGGAAAATCCGACCATTTGTACGCTCCATCGGACAATTGTTGTTGGATTTTCCGCGGACAAATGTTGGATGGCAGGCTTTAAAATTTTCCACAGACAAATGACTGTTGTTGGATTTTCCAAGTGTGTGTACACAAGTCCGTCGGAAAAAAGTCCAAAGTACAAACACGCATTGCTTGGAAGCAAGGACGAGCTGAAAGCGGTAGGTCTTGTAAGCTAGTGATCGTAATGGAGAATTAACATTCATGACGTGGCGAATTATGAAATCTCGAAATGTACCGCACATTCTCTTCTTCTTTAATAAGATAATAATGAAGCTGTTTTGCTGGTGATACTGATGGAGTTATGGCAAACAAATTTTCAAAGGGTTTTTTTTTCTAGTGATATCAAGAATAATATTATTATGCTTGTTTTTTTTTTTTTTGAGATTATTGAATTGTGCATTAAAAAAAGAAAACAAATAAAAATTAGACATGCTATCTGCCAATACAACTTAACCAAAAAGTGCATTCTATGCATCCAAAAGTAAAGAAAATATACCAAATCAAATCATTATTCAACCAAAAAATAAAACAAAAGCCTCATGCATGTGTCCTGCTTCTTAATATAGGGGGTCAACAATTCCAAGAGTTGGTGAAAGCAGGGGTCCGTCATCCGGAGATAATTCCGAAAATCATCTGGATTATTCTCTTGGAGCACCCGCAGCTAAGGCATATGACATAATTGGTCACGATTAATAAAGCAACCAATTTTTGGTCCAAGAAATCCTCCTCCTCCTGTTCCAGGACTGGACTTGGGTCAAAGCAATAACTCCAAGGCCAATAATAAATAACACGTTATCTCCTCTGATTCTGCAACATGGCTGATTGATGAACGGCCGTTCAGAAAGGAACTGAAAAGCGCAAACTGAAAAGCATGAAATGAAAAGCACAAAATGAAAAACACGAATCAACACTCACCAAACTTCTACTAACACGAAATTAGCCGAAGGACCTGAAATGGTGGCGCTAAAGAGCTGAAAATCCACGTAGCATGTCACTACTTTCGTGTTTGTTGGCCGACAATTGTGTGCCGTTTGTATGCAAGATAAGTTTGGGGCCAACGCCCTTTGGACAAAAGTCCGAGGTTTTTTCTGCGGAAAATCCGATCGTGTGTACGAGGCTTAAGGGTGCATTTACACCTAAGAATGTACCTGCATTCCCATTAGATGCAAAAAACACAGTGGGTGTTCCCTTGATTAGCTCCAGGCGGCAGCCAATTAATGCAATGAGAGAATGCTGATTGCGGCCACTCGCATGTAATCGCTCATGCAGTAATCACATGCGAGTGATCGGCCCTGGACACAGGCAGGGTTTTTACAGCTGTCTACCTATTAGGTAGATATCTACGACGGTGTTGCATTTTTAACAGAGTTAAGAAAGGTTAGAATTTCTGAAAATGTTTTTATTGCTGTTTATGCATTCTTGCCCTAGTGACAACAGCTATTCCAATTTCTTGTATAGGTGTCACAGATACAGGTTATACAATCTGGAAATATATGGTACCTACTACCGTGTTTCCCCAAAAATAAGACAGGGTCTTATTACAAAAAACTCACTGGGGCTTATTTTCAGGGGATGTCTTATTTATTAACAGTATGTACAATAATCTTTATTTATTCAAATACAATCATGTCATCTTCTTCTGGAAAAAAAAAGTATCCTCATCCTTTAACGCATAATAGACAGCACAGTGCTTGTGCTGTGTCATTTACCCCCTCTATGTTCTAAAAAACCTGGCATAAAACAATAAAATGTTATTTAAAAACTTCCTGTGTCCCCTGTCTTCTCTCCCCCTTACATTATGCAAGTCTGTAATCCCAAAACCTTGGTTAAAGTCCTTGTAAAATTATGTAATCTGTTCTGTAAAAAGATTATATAATGTGCAGTGTGTCTCCTTGTGTAACCTTATTGTGGAAAATACCTCATTGACAGCACTGCTGGGCACTCACGTAACCCACCGGAGCTCTTCTTTCCTGCTCTGAATACTGCTGAGGGAGGGACCGAGATGCCCACTGAGGCAGCTCCATTCTGAGCACTGCAGAGGGAGGGGCCGCTGATGTCACCCAGGAGGGAGGAGAAGATCTCTGGCGGATCATGTGAGCATCCAGCAGTGCTGTAAATATGGTATTTTCCACAATAAATTTACAAAAGGAGACACTGCACATGGTGGTTATGACTAAGGCCTTATAGGCTGAAACGCGTCAACTGACTTAATCTGTGTTTGTTCACTGTGGCTATTCAAAAAAATGAATACATAAAATAAAGAAATTTTAAGAGCAACAACCGGAGTGCGGATCATTTTTTCTACAGACACTGCACATTACCGAATATACTCGTGTATAAGTCGAATTTTTCAGCCCCTTTTTTGGGGCTGAAAGTGCCCCCTTCGACTTATACACGAGTCACCGCCGTCTGTCTGCATGATCAGCGTGTCATGCAGGCAGACGGCGGCCAGCGTGTGCTGCATAGACTCGGCAGCGGCTCTCAATGTTCAAAAGCCGCGCCTCCTCGTCTGTGATAGGCAGTCAGTGTACAGCCTATCACAGACATTCTCTCATCCTCATACATGGTATGAGGATGAGAGAATGTCCGTGATAGGCTGACCGCTGACTGCTGGGAAATGGAGTTTTTTGGATGAGGAGGAGGCGCGGCTTTTGAACAGTGAATGGCTGAATACTACACGCTGATCGGTGCAGAGCAGCGCACGGAGGATGCACAGGACACAGGTAGGATGCACACACACACACACACATACACAGGACACAGGTACATATACACATGCACATATACACAGGTACATATACACGACACATGCACATATATACAGGACATATGACACATATGCACAGGACACATGATACATGCAAAGGACACAGGGAGGTATACAGCTGCAGATGGGCATTGCTGACCCTCTTTTTCCACTTGCAGTAGCTGCTGCATTTCTAACCCTCGTCTTATACTCGGGTCAATACGTTTTTCCCATTTTTTTGTGGTAAATTAGGGGCTCGACTTATACTCGGAACGACTTATACTCGAGTATATAAGGTATATAATCTTTCACAAAAACGGATTACATGTTTTTACAAGGACTTTAATTAGGGCTTATTTTCGGGGTATGGCTTATTTTCATGGAAACAAGGTATGTATGGTTTAGCTTAATTCAGCTACTTTGTCACACTACAGCCTCACTCTAAGTCCATATTATTAAGCTTCGATATCTTTAAAATTCCCTCTTCGGGCTTCTGTAGATTAGTTCAATTTCACTGTGTTTCCCCATTATGAATACATATGCTGACAGCCGCACCCTCTATCAAATTATGAAGTGGAAGTATAACCAGCCACACTGATGAAAAGCATAAGGATGTGTTTAAATTCTAATATAAAATTTTCCCTGACAGGAAAGTAATAGTATTACTTTGAGATACAGACCAGTCATGTCCCTAATTCTGTTAGGCTAATATCAGACCTAGTGTACAATTAAAAAAAAAATAAAATTATAAAAAGTTTCAGTAGTTTTTTTTAAGTATCTAAACCCAAAAATAAAAATGTATTATATTGCAGATTACAAGTGATTGGCATGGTGGCTGAATTTGCTTTATTTGTGCCTGATAATCCTAACGATAACACAATTCCTGTTCCTGTTCTGTATCTATATTACATTACATTACATGATGGGGGGTGATTTGTAGTTTACAGAAGTGTAATGCTACCCCCAAAGGAGCCGCTTAGAGATTTAACTGGTTCTTTCTTAACTCAGTGCAGATGTAGGCTGTCACACAGCAATAGTCTACTCAGTCATTTTAATTCTCCCTCCCTAAACTCCAGAAACTTCACCTAGAGGCAGGGGAAGCAATCAAACTCCCAGCCTGTGAAGCCATGAACAGAACAGACCAAACAATCACTGCTCCTCTGGCTGCAGCAGAAGCCAATAGCTAAATGTATCTATTAGCCTAACTAGGAGGGTGGAACATCCACTCCTCTCTAAAAAATAAGCCCTGTCCTCATGGGCTGTAGCACGAAAACTCTTGAAGAAGAGCAGAGTATCCCACAATAATAAAGTATGGGGAAAGGGGAAAATAACAGTGTTACAAAAATTTGTATGTGACAGTCCACATGGTAAAAGTTCTGTAGTCAAAGTGCAAATTTTGTATAACATAGCGGAAGACTGCCACCAGGTCATATCAGGACCCAGCCAGTTGATAGAACTCTTTAAGAGAATGTACATACATACAGTCTATCTGGGTGGAACCCTAGCTAAACACAAAGGGTTAGTGTATTAGAAAATCTATCAAAGTGCAGGTCTTCATTGTTGCTCACCTGTAAAAGAACAAGCTTAACAAAATATTTCAGACATTGCTTTCCAGAGTAGGAGCATTATCCCCCTAGAGATAACCCTCCAGAATCAATAACGCATACAATAATCTATAAACCTAAGGTAGAGTGCTTAGAGTCCATAAACTATGCTTATGGTCTGTACTGCCACCTAGTGGCCAAAGTACTGAAGTGCCCCTAATGGGCCTAGATATACACACAGAGTCTACTTTGTAATAATAAGATTATTTACAAAAGTCTTGACATGTCATAATCTTCCAGATTCTTCCAGAGAGGTACAGCCTATCTCATTCTAACAGATTAAAACAAGGGTCAAAAAAAGCTTTCCTGCAACCGATGGAAAAAAAATGTCCATTAAACTCATCAACAAAAACTTTTATGCCCAGCCCTTACTTGAAGAAATTGGGGTCAGGCACCTGCATCATGTTTCCATTGGGCCCCAAATACTGATCTCTTTCAGCTGGGCTCTGCGACTAGCTTTCTGGATGACCACCCTGTCTTTGTAGGTAAATCTCTCAAGGCTTCAGCTATTCCTGATGTCCAAGAATCGCTGACAGAGCCTAGTGAATCTGGGATTCCTGTAGGATTTTGGGACGTTCAGAAAGTTCCATATTTCCTTGTCGCACCAGCCCTTGTGTTTCCTCTCAATCTCTTTCATCAGCTTGACTGGCATGTAAGGATAGCCATACCGACACTCTAGGGCACAGGTGTCAAACTGACGGCCCTCCAGCTGTTGCGGAACTACAAGTCCCATAAGGCTTTGCAGGGCTGACAGTTAGAAGCATGACTCCCACAGGCAGTGTCAGTGCTAGACTATTTTGCGCCCTAGGCAATACCAGCTACTTGCCCCCCCCCCCCCCCCGAAAAATATAAATAAAAAAAATGAATGGCTTTGTGTAGTGTCATTAAATAATAGCACAATACACTCTTTGATCACAGATCCAAGTGTGTATTGAGTGACAATCTGTCAAAGTGTTTTTTTTTTATAATGGCACTTTTAAATTATTTCACTGTGTGCCATTATAAAAAAATATATTAGTGGGGGAACACCAGGCCCCGATTGCAAGTGCGACCTTTACGACCCTGGTCGTTCGGCCTGGATTAAGAGCATCATGGGCCTGGTGCTGAGGATTTTGGTGGGCCCTGGATTATGAAGCCTCTTGCCCTGCATGCTACATTCAAATTTTCTCTACAACCTTGCCCTTATTAACCACCACTTGTGCCTAGGCACTCCTTCCACCACCACACACTGCACCTGGGATCCCTTTCCTCATTATCTACTGTGCCTGCAGCCTCCCTTGCCTTACCACCCACTGCTCCTACAGCCCCTTTCCCTCACCACCCAACATTCCTGGGCTCCCATCCCTCACTCCCTCACTATCCCCTATGCCTAGGTACACCTTCCCTAGCCCCCCTTTTTGCAAAAATACTACATGAGAGGGTCAAAGACTGCAGACATGATACAGGAGATTGGCAGAGACTGCAGATATGGTACAGTAGAGGGTCAGAGACTGCAGTCATGGTATAGGAGATGGTCAGAGACTGCAGACATGGTACAGGGGAGAGTCAGAGACTGCAGACATGGTACAGGGGAGAGTCAGAGACTGCAGACATGGTACAGGGGAGAGTCAGAGACTGCAGACATAATACAGGAGATGGTCAGAGACTGCAGACATGGTACAGGAGATGGTCAGAGACTGCAGACATGGTACAGGAGATGGTCAGTGACTGCAGACATGATACAGGAGATGGTCAGAGACTGAGATTATAATACAGGAGATGGTCAGAGACTGCAGACATGGTACAGGAGAGGGTCAGAGACTGCGGTTATAATACAGGAGATGGTCAGAGACTGCAGACATAGTACAAGTGTGTCCTAGCAGTGACCAGTGTGGAAAAATAGCAGTTTACAAGATATAACAAAATGCCAAAAAAAAAAAAAAAAAAACTTTACTAACAGTCATTTATTTCTCAAGCACAGGATGACAGTAAATGGTTAACAGGTCTGTGAAGCTCCCAGGCTGACCAGCTAATTCCATCAAAGATAACAAGGAAAAAGTTAGTTAAATCATGGATAGCTGACATGGGACTCTGGCACAAATAGCTCTATAGAAACAGCTGAAGTTTGAAGCATCTTGCAGAAGTCTAATAATCAGTAGAACACACTGATGATTTGACTTATGCAGCAGGTGTTTGGCATTACCAGTGAGCGTGTGACATGATCATACCTTCTTCATGCTCAGGTATGTCGAGTCCTTTCCATCCTGCCCTGCTCTGGCCACTAGCATCTTCTAATCAAATGTGGTGGGCTGGGCAATCTAATTGGCTAAGGAGGTGGTGGGAGGAGGAGCAACTTAGCAGTCATGCCCTCCCACTTAGAAGAGCAGCGCTATTGGCTGCCTCTCACACTGGTCTGTCCCTCTCTCTCCAGCATCTGAAAGCTGGTGAGAGAGAAAGAGGGGAAAGCCGCACAACACTTTGCAATTACTACCACCCACCTGCCGCACCTTGCTGTCTGGACTCCTCTGTCAGTGGCCCTGCCATGAGCCTGGGGAGCAACGAGGAGGAGGAATAGGTGAGGCAAGGGTCAGCTGCGCCCCTAGGTGGCAGTGCGCCCTAGGCAACTGCCTAGTTCACCTAGTGGGAGCACCGGTCCTGCCCACAGGCAGAGGAAGGCGCCAGTTTGACACCTAGAGAACCTGGGTCATTTTGTGGTATCCCCCTTTCCTGGAGGGATATAGGGTTTTTCTCTCTGGAAAAACTCAGAGGCCTCCTCCTCAGCTAAGGCCCTTGCAAGAGTATGGGGTGGCTATGCCTCTGCTCCTCGCTCTCTATAAACTTGCTTTGCCCTTCAGTCCCCTGCAGTGATGGATTGTCCTCACTCTGTCCTGCCTCCTCAGGGCCACTTGTCATGGTGAGCTCTGCTTTCTTCTCCTTCTTACTATTCCCCGTGGACTACTCTAATTGTGACCCCTCAGAAGTTCACACTTAGTCACTTGATCATTGGCTACTAAACTTGGGGGATTCGGGATCTGACTCGGACTCCCCCCTTCCCCAGCATGCTTACTTTACTCTTCGGTGCTTTCTTCTCTCATTGGTACTCTTACTTTGCTTTTCGGTGCTTTCTTCGCTACATTTGCACTGGGACCACCACTGCCGTCAGCTTCCTCCGGTGTAAACTTTGCTGTAGTCTGGGTTTGTTGCTCAGTGCAGAAGCCTCCAGCTCCTTCCTGAAGGCTCCTCATCCAGGGCCACAGGTGAAGTTCCCTGACTTCAGCTACGGCCCTAGGGTTAGAACAATTTTTTCCTGCTGCACAGGATCGAAGGTGCTCAATGCACCATATGGTACCCCAGCCAGCTGGAACAGTTCTGACACCTCAATGCAGTAGCCTCTGTTCCAATCCACGGCATATGTAGTATATGGCAAAGTACTCGGTAACAGGTACTTTTACCTAGTAGCCTAAATAGGAGGGTGTTACATCATGTAGCTAGGAAGGGTGATATTTTCTGCATTTGCTAAAAATGTTCTTAGTTTGAAAAAAAAAAAAAATAAATAAAACTAATGCAGCCAACACATTTAAGAATTGTAAGCTACAATTCATTACATGTTGGTTTGGGGGTCTATTTATTCTTTAATATTAGGTAAATATAGAAAAATGGGACTTTAAATGAGACACTAGGTCTCCATCCCTATGCGTGAATACATAAAACAGGAGAGTTGGGACTTTAAATGAGGTGAGCAAAGAAGACCAGGGGGACAGTCAAACATAGCATAAAACACTTTATTGATACATAGTAGTGCAATGACACAATTGTAGTTCCAGTGTAGATAGTTATAACAAGTCGTGTAGCAGTCACATCCTAACTGATACATGGTAAACATGGTAAACAGCCCCAAAATGGATGCAGGGAGAATAATACTATTCTGGAAGAAATATTCACTAAAGTAGTCATAGGGTGATAAAAAACTTATAAGTATATGGTTGTCTGGTGCATGTAGTAAGCCCGACGCGTTTCGTGTATTGAACACTCTTCAGGGGCGATATAGCACCAGGGTCTACAAAGGAAAAGAACAATGGGATAAAAACTGTATAAGAAAAAAAAAAAAAAAAAGGGCAAAACCTCTAGTCTCCAATGGGTACTCACATGCCACGCGATAGTGAAACCAAGGGGGTCCTCGACTGCCAGCAGCCAAATAGCCCGTGCCCGGGAGCTGAGGGAGGAGCTCAAAGAGAGGGGCGGAAGGAGATTCCAACACAGCACAGAGGTCCCCAGAAAGTAATGATACACACTGGGAATTGGTGGGGGTAGGGTCCTAAAGTAATAAAAGTAAATAGTATAAAATGTAGCCCCAAAATAGGACTGGGGCCCCTGCTTGAAACAAAAAGTACAAAAATATCCCTGTGAAACCCCCCTTACCTTAAGATGGTGAATAATGGCCAACCGGACCGACCCGGTGATCTCCATACTGCCTGAAAGCAGGCTAAGCCTAGATGGGAACCCTATATATGGTCAGTCCCCGCCCCAATCAGATAACTCCCCCCAGCATCACGCGGTGCAGGCACACATGCGGATGGAGGACTCATCCAGCGCAGCGGCAACCGCCGCCCACAGCTGCTGGAGAGGCCGCCACCCACGTGTCTGCACAGAAAGGAAAACACAGCGTCAAACGCCGTGACACTCAAGCAGAGGTCACGTGCGTAACGAGGAGGCGTGGTGCCGACGCACAGCGAGAGGCCCGCCCCGACCACCCGTCAGAGAGAACGAAGGGGGGGAAGGGGAGGGGTCCCAGCCGTGCCTCGCAGCTCCCGGACACAGAACAAAAGGTCGCCAAGCAGAGGCCGACCCCCCAGAGACACACCATGTGGTTGCACCCAAATGGAGAGAGGGGAAAGCAAAAAAGGAAAAACAAAAACAAAAAGAGTAGATGAAGAATGGGACACAGCATTTTGTGTACTGCTAAGCAACCCCTAAAAAACACAGGGAAACAAATGATTCAGGGCAAACGCCCTGCCACAGTGGTTTTCAAGAAAGTAAACCTTCCAAATGTCCTCAAGCCAACCTCCATCCCCATATCAAGTAATAAGACGAAGTGGGACTTTAAATGAGACACTAGGTCTCCATCCCTGTACATACATCAAACAGGAAAATGGGGACTTTAAATGAGGGGGGCAAATAAGGACAAAGGAACAGTCTTCAAGGATAAACCATATAATAAAAATAATAATAATAATAATGTGGTGATGCAGTATTACAAAGTGGTCCCAATTAAAATTATAATATCAACTCATATATGAGTAAATGACTTCCCATAGGCTTCAGAGCGCACCTCCATCCCTAAATCAGGTAAATATAGAAAAATGGGACTTTAAATGAGACACTAGGTCTCCATCCCTATGCGTGAATACATAAAACAGGAGAGTTGGGACTTTAAATGAGGTGAGCAAAGAAGACCAGGGGGACAGTCAAACATAGCATAAAACACTTTATTGATACATAGTAGTGCAATGACACAATTGTAGTTCCAGTGTAGATAGTTATAACAAGTCGTGTAGCAGTCACATCCTAACTGATACATGGTAAACATGGTAAACAGCCCCAAAATGGATGCAGGGAGAATAATACTATTCTGGAAGAAATATTCACTAAAGTAGTCATAGGGTGATAAAAAACTTATAAGTATATGGTTGTCTGGTGCATGTAGTAAGCCCGACGCGTTTCGTGTATTGAACACTCTTCAGGGGCGATATAGCACCAGGGTCTACAAAGGAAAAGAACAATGGGATAAAAACTGTATAAGAAAAAAAAAAAAAAAAAAAAAAAAAAAAAGGGCAAAACCTCTAGTCTCCAATGGGTACTCACATGCCACGCGATAGTGAAACCAAGGGGGTCCTCGACTGCCGGCAGCCAAATAGCCCGTGCCCGGGAGCTGAGGGAGGAGCTCAAAGAGAGGGGCGGAAGGAGATTCCAACACAGCACAGAGGTCCCCAGAAAGTAATGATACACACTGGGAATTGGTGGGGGTAGGGTCCTAAAGTAATAAAAGTAAATAGTATAAAATGTAGCCCCAAAATAGGACTGGGGCCCCTGCTTGAAACAAAAAGTACAAAAATATCCCTGTGAAACCCCCCTTACCTTAAGATGGTGAATAATGGCCAACCGGACCGACCCGGTGATCTCCATACTGCCTGAAAGCAGGCTAAGCCTAGATGGGAACCCTATATATGGTCAGTCCCCGCCCCAATCAGATAACTCCCCCCAGCATCACGCGGTGCAGGCACACATGCGGATGGAGGACTCATCCAGCGCAGCGGCAACCGCCGCCCACAGCTGCTGGAGAGGCCGCCACCCACGTGTCTGCACAGAAAGGAAAACACAGCGTCAAACGCCGTGACACTCAAGCAGAGGTCACGTGCGTAACGAGGAGGCGTGGTGCCGACGCACAGCGAGAGGCCCGCCCCGACCACCCGTCAGAGAGAACGAAGGGGGGGGAAGGGGAGGGGTCCCAGCCGTGCCTCGCAGCTCCCGGACACAGAACAAAAGGTCGCCAAGCAGAGGCCGACCCCCCAGAGACACACCATGTGGTTGCACCCAAATGGAGAGAGGGGAAAGCAAAAAAGGAAAAACAAAAACAAAAAGAGTAGATGAAGAATGGGACACAGCATTTTGTTAACTGCTAAGCAACCCCTAAAAAACACAGGGAAACAAATGATTCAAGGCAAACGCCCTGCCACAGTGGTTTTCAAGAAAGTAAACCTTCCAAATGTCCTCAAGCCAACCTCCATCCCCATATCAAGTAATAAGACGAAGTGGGACTTTAAATGAGACACTAGGTCTCCATCCCTGTACATACATCAAACAGGAAAATGGGGACTTTAAATGAGGGGGGCAAATAAGGACAAAGGAACAGTCTTCAAGGATAAACCATATAATAAAAATAATAATAATAATAATGTGGTGATGCAGTATTACAAAGTGGTCCCAATTAAAATTATAATATCAACTCATATATGAGTAAATGACTTCCCATAGGCTTCAGAGCGCACCTCCATCCCTAAATCAGGTAAATATAGAAAAATGGGACTTTAAATGAGACACTAGGTCTCCATCCCTATGCGTGAATACATAAAACAGGAGAGTTGGGACTTTAAATGAGGTGAGCAAAGAAGACCAGGGGGACAGTCAAACATAGCATAAAACACTTTATTGATACATAGTAGTGCAATGACACAATTGTAGTTCCAGTGTAGATAGTTATAACAAGTCGTGTAGCAGTCACATCCTAACTGATACATGGTAAACATGGTAAACAGCCCCAAAATGGATGCAGGGAGAATAATACTATTCTGGAAGAAATATTCACTAAAGTAGTCATAGGGTGATAAAAAACTTATAAGTATATGGTTGTCTGGTGCATGTAGTAAGCCCGACGCGTTTCGTGTATTGAACACTCTTCAGGGGCGATATAGCACCAGGGTCTACAAAGGAAAAGAACAATGGGATAAAAACTGTATAAGAAAAAAAAAAAAAAAAAAAAAAAAAAGGGCAAAACCTCTAGTCTCCAATGGGTACTCACATGCCACGCGATAGTGAAACCAAGGGGGTCCTCGACTGCCGGCAGCCAAATAGCCCGTGCCCGGGAGCTGAGGGAGGAGCTCAAAGAGAGGGGCGGAAGGAGATTCCAACACAGCACAGAGGTCCCCAGAAAGTAATGATACACACTGGGAATTGGTGGGGGTAGGGTCCTAAAGTAATAAAAGTAAATAGTATAAAATGTAGCCCCAAAATAGGACTGGGGCCCCTGCTTGAAACAAAAAGTACAAAAATATCCCTGTGAAACCCCCCTTACCTTAAGATGGTGAATAATGGCCAACCGGACCGACCCGGTGATCTCCATACTGCCTGAAAGCAGGCTAAGCCTAGATGGGAACCCTATATATGGTCAGTCCCCGCCCCAATCAGATAACTCCCCCCAGCATCACGCGGTGCAGGCACACATGCGGATGGAGGACTCATCCAGCGCAGCGGCAACCGCCGCCCACAGCTGCTGGAGAGGCCGCCACCCACGTGTCTGCACAGAAAGGAAAACACAGCGTCAAACGCCGTGACACTCAAGCAGAGGTCACGTGCGTAGCGAGGAGGCGTGGTGCCGACGCACAGCGAGAGGCCCGCCCCGACCACCCGTCAGAGAGAACGAAGGGGGGGAAGGGGAGGGGTCCCAGCCGTGCCTCGCAGCTCCCGGACACAGAACAAAAGGTCGCCAAGCAGAGGCCGACCCCCCAGAGACACACCATGTGGTTGCACCCAAATGGAGAGAGGGGAAAGCAAAAAAGGAAAAACAAAAACAAAAAGAGTAGATGAAGAATGGGACACAGCATTTTGTGTACTGCTAAGCAACCCCTAAAAAACACAGGGAAACAAATGATTCAGGGCAAACGCCCTGCCACAGTGGTTTTCAAGAAAGTAAACCTTCCAAATGTCCTCAAGCCAACCTCCATCCCCATATCAAGTAATAAGACGAAGTGGGACTTTAAATGAGACACTAGGTCTCCATCCCTGTACATACATCAAACAGGAAAATGGGGACTTTAAATGAGGGGGGCAAATAAGGACAAAGGAACAGTCTTCAAGGATAAACCATATAATAAAAATAATAATAATAATAATGTGGTGATGCAGTATTACAAAGTGGTCCCAATTAAAATTATAATATCAACTCATATATGAGTAAATGACTTCCCATAGGCTTCAGAGCGCACCTCCATCCCTAAATCAGGTAAATATAGAAAAATGGGACTTTAAATGAGACACTAGGTCTCCATCCCTATGCGTGAATACATAAAACAGGAGAGTTGGGACTTTAAATGAGGTGAGCAAAGAAGACCAGGGGGACAGTCAAACATAGCATAAAACACTTTATTGATACATAGTAGTGCAATGACACAATTGTAGTTCCAGTGTAGATAGTTATAACAAGTCGTGTAGCAGTCACATCCTAACTGATACATGGTAAACATGGTAAACAGCCCCAAAATGGATGCAGGGAGAATAATACTATTCTGGAAGAAATATTCACTAAAGTAGTCATAGGGTGATAAAAAACTTATAAGTATATGGTTGTCTGGTGCATGTAGTAAGCCCGACGCGTTTCGTGTATTGAACACTCTTCAGGGGCGATATAGCACCAGGGTCTACAAAGGAAAAGAACAATGGGATAAAAACTGTATAAGGAAAAAAAAAAAAAAATAAAAAATAATATTAGTTTAGTACTGAAAACTTAGTGGTTCTGTCTTATAGAATATATTGCTATCTGTTTAATTCTGTGTGACAGGACAACTGAGCCTACCATTTATTCTCCACTAGTCAGAAATAATACCCAAAAATAATGTAGGCAGTGTTCAGTGCTTGTCTCATAATATGCTGGCAGATTATATTGTAAGAAATAAAAAAAAAAAGTTGTGATATAAATAGAAGTTGCAAAACAATAACCTCTCATTTGACAATGGTCGTATTCTCCCGTGACTTAAAATATTTTATCATGCATTTTTTACTATGACATGAGAAAATTCATTCAGCTCACAAAGTACAAAGAACATCAAAGAAGATTAATATTTTTAAAAAATTAACTAATTTTGTGGAGTGCGATAAAAGCAGCCCAAGTGTAAAACTAGATTTACTTTTGTAACCCCATTTTTATGATAAAACCTGAGAATTCCTCTGTTAATCTTTTCTAATTACTTGTACTTGTCTGATCACTGACTACAACACAAGCAGGAACATAATTTTTTTTTTCCTTCTTCCGAGGTGTATTCCAGCACCTGATCACCACTGTGTTCTTCAAATACAGGGTATGCATAGTCATACCTGTGCAGACACTTAATACTACTATGCTTCTGGCCTATTGAGGCTCTTGAATAGGGAAGTAATACTGTAATTTATCTGCCCCCCTCTCCCCTTGTCCATTCACAGAACGCTGAGTACTGCAGCATTCATAGCTGCAGCAGGCTGAAAATACATTGATAGATGTAGTATCTGGTATCAACACAAGTAGAGATTTTGAAGGACACAGCAACAATTACAGATCGAGGTAAACTTCACAAGAGGTAACTGTTATAAACACTGACATCTTGCTAATTGTAGAGTACTGCCATTCTTCCTGGGTATAAGTTTTATGTCTTGACAGATTTGTCTTGACAGGTTTGCTTAGTGCTGCTCTGCCCTTCCACATTTGGTCCTGAAGAAGCCGAGGACTGGCGAAACATTGACCTGGCAGACCCGGCTACTGGTAGCACACCGTATATGTTAACTGCCACTTGGCTATATCTATTCATGGGGTTAGACTTCAGGTGCCTTAAGTAGAGTATGTAACATTATTTTGTGGATGTTTTGGAGGCAATTGTGCCTATTTTTTAAACCTTATTTTAATGTGGAACAATACATTTATTACGTTTTAGGATTATGTGTAGTCTCATATTGAGGCTATAAAGCCTGTAACCCTTGGTTGGTATCTAACTATTATTAGACCATACTTTTTTTGCAAGTTTTCAGTCTTGTGGACTCCCTAGATTTTCAGAAAATCTCTGCCAATTCCACCTGTGTAGCATAATAAAAGTACATTCCTTCCTATATTCCACTAACAAAACTCTCACCTCTTCAGTCTTCCATGAAAGGTGATGCAAGATGTGTCTGTCTCCCCCACTTCTCCTGCTAGGCTGCCCCTCTCTGACATTATTTCAACCCAAAATCTAAAAGTGTTTGTTACTCCAACTATTCATGTTCCTGATATGTGACTGCTGTACCGTGTACTTTTATGAAAAAGTATCCTGTTCTCTTTGTATTGTTTCCTTTATGTGAAATTCCTGGTGTTCCTGCCAGTTCCCCCGCTTCCCTATTAAAAACTGACCTCACTAGGAAGAAGAATGCACCGTGGTCAGTTCTCTAGCTATGCTGTGGACTTAGCCTGCTCTCCTCCAATTATCAGACTTGCCTATCTTGCTTCCTATATATCCTACTGCTTACCAAGTACAGGTAGTCCCCGGGTTATAAACAAGATAGGTTCTCTAGGTTTGTTCTCAAGTTGAATTTGTTTGTAAGTCGGAACAGGTAATGTTTTTTAAGTGTAACTCCAACCAAAAAAATATTTTTTATGTTTTTTGGATAGCATAGGGAAGGGTTAACACCCCTGTAACATTTGTTTTGCTGTCTGTGCCCCGGTTCAGAAGATTTCGCCTTACTTTCTGTTCCTGTGACAATTGGATTTTGAAAATTTTGGGTTGTCGTGGAAACAAGGATTGGTGATAAAGCTTCAGTGGAGACACCTTTTTCCCACAATAACTCATACAGGAGAGAATTTCCCTTCTTAGAGGTAGATTTCCTCTCACTTCCTGTTGTCTCCCTACGTTTGTAAGTAGGGGTTGTTTGTAGGTCGAATGTTTGTAACCAGGCCATTCCTCCATCCATTCCTATCTCTCTTACCTATCATATCTTGTGTTTCCTCATCTCTTGGAATGTAAACCAATTTGATAAAAGTTTTCTTCTCCTCCTGTGTCCTATTTAGCAGGTTTTTTTTCTGAAAACACAGCTTAAATATAAGCTGGGGAAAGGTTCTACTATTTCTTAGCATTTACTACCTGCTGGATTCAGGAGGTAAATATGAAATGTCAATATTTACTTACTGTAGCATAAAAAAAATGAAATTTTCTCTTTAGTATGATGTCCAGTGCTATTATCAAGCAATGCTTTGTACAAAACCCCAGCCTGCTTTTCAATTTCCAATGTTTAGTATTTCATTAAAGGGGAATTTGTATTGTGATCAAGTTTATGCTGGTTGCTACACACATGCACGTCCAAGCAATCAGAATGTTTTGCCTATTAGTTTAATTGGTTCTATAATTGCAACATGCCTTTAATCACAAAAGTTTCTTTTTTTAAAAGCAAATAGTAAATACCCTCCTAAAAAGTAAGCCTTGAAAATAATTGCATGTGAATGGACAGATAGCAACAAGCGTTCATTTAATATTTTATTTAAAAAAAAATATATATATATATATAAAATGCAAAGCTAAACCAGCACCTGTTTCCAAACACTCATATCTACATGAGTTCAGTACCAATAACATATTATGCAAGAAGCATATGGAGACAATATAAAACTCAACCTGCTCACATTTAGACAGCTAAATGATTCACCCAAAGCAATTTCAGTATGTAAATCCAGATGAAAGCAGGGCTGTTCCATCATTATTAAAACTCTCATGATGCAGAAAAAATGTGTCTTTCTGTTCCAGATAAATGAAGATCAATAATTGTCATGCTTTGGTCTGCTTGTTAAAACCTCATTAATTCTGTGTCCAGTAATCTGCCTGTCCTCCACAAATTCATTTAGTTTCTTATTAGAAATGTAGTTATTGAATCTGCGGTTATATGAGACCAGTAACTGGTGTCAAGAGCTAGAAGGCCATATGTTCATATATGACCAAAAACCTGAGCAATTTAATATCCCAAAAATGAATGCCTACAAATGTCTATAGAGTATAAGACAATATAAAAAATGACATTGATGTTGGTCAAGCACTAGTGCAAGTAAAGCCCATGGCCATTAACAGTGCATAATATCAGCAAATTAAAAAAAAAACTGAAAAAAAAAATTTAACATGGTACATCGATCTTTCATTTGAAAGAATTTGGGAGAAAAGTGCATAAAATAGGGTTATCCCCACTAATTGCAATAGTCCAAGACTTATTACAACCCAAAACCAATGCCTACGTTTTAAAGCGTAACTCCACTTTTGATGAGAAAAAAACATTCCCCTCTGGGTGATCTATGTACATTACAAGGATTTTTGTTTGCAGATTCCTACCTGTGTTTGTCTGTGTCAATGTGGTAAGGTAATCTAATGGGAGTGGTTTCATAATTATCAACCAGCTGCTGCACCTGCAGGGCTGTAATGAGAAAAATTGCAGGGCCTGCATCCCTTTAGACGCGATTTCCTATTGGGAGTATCTCACCAAAAATGAAAGTTTTGTTGCAGGGGATGCCTGACATCTGACTTGTATCTTAGTGTAGACTTCTGGGTAAATCAGTGAGCCAGTCACACAAGCAGGAAATTATGTTTCTGGCGGGGTGGGGCATTCTGTACACACTCTGTGTACAGAACACCTCCAGGTAGCCATATTGCATTGCATTTTACAGAAAAATACAGAGCTGCAGATTGAAAAGGAAAGGTCATTTTCATTAGCATTTAATTACAATATGACTTGTGTCACAAGTTTTTGTCAAATATATAACTGTATTAACAGATCTAAAAGAGCAAAAATCACCTTACATTTAAATATTCTAAAAAGACGCTTTTGAGACATACCTGTCCTAAATAAACGACTGTCCTGAATAAATGACTAGTCACCACACCACATGAATAGATACATGTCTCCCGGAGTTATTTCTGGGTTTTGCGGGCTCAGGCGCTGTGATTGGCCCAAGCCGCGATGACATCACTCCCGCGAATGCGCGTGGGATCTGCCAGTCACGGCACAAGCCCTTTAGAAATGGCACGATCGAGCTGTTTCTTCAGTGCGCATGCACTGATGACGTTGGCGCAAGCGTAAACGGTAAATATCTCCTAAACCGTGCAGGTTTAGGAGATACTTACAGTACCTACAGGTAAGCCTTATTATAGGCTCACCTGTAGGTACAAGTGGTGCAACAGGGCTTACAACCACTTTAAAGGGTGACCTTTAGGTCTGCTTCATTTTAAACATAGAAAAGTGATGGCAGAAAAGTCAGAGTAGTCCATCAAGTCTGCCCATTTTTTATTTTTTTTTTATGTTTTTTTTTTTGTGGGGGGTTTATTTATTTGTTAACTTTTTTTGTCTGAGTATAGATCAATGTTTGTCTTAAGCAGGTTCGAAGCCATTTACTGTTGACTGGCTGACTACCTCTGCTGGAAATTTATTCCAAGCATCAACTACCCTTTCAGTAAAATAATACTTTCTAAAATTAGTTTTGAACTTTCCTCCAAGATCCATATTTGATGTATGAATAGGATTGTCCAATAGCTGCCATTTCAGCAGCACAGACAGTCAAGCAAAATATGATTTATTAAAGATAATGTGGGGCTTCATCCAAAGTCAATTGAATCTTATTTGCCTTTGGCTTCCACTGTGTATTGAAATGACCCTTGTTTTCCAGAGGCCTTGAAGAAACCACTGCATAACATATTTTAAACTATTAAAAAAAGGGAATGCATGCTAAAATATTACTGAAAAGAGAGAATAAAGAACAAGTGTACCAAAACAATATGCAGATAGCGAATTCAGCTTGAACGCATAAATCAAGCATGTGATAGGTTTAGTGATTACTTAATTTGCATATGTAAATAAGGATCTTATGATTGAAAGACAAATAACTACATCCAATAAGAAATCTGATTTGAAAGTATAAAAACTGGTGTAATAAGCTTTCCCATTTTTCACCTGGGTACAGGTGTTTCTTCAGCATTGTGCTAAATTAGCAGAATAGAGCCTTAGCTGCTCTTGGATAGGAATTGCAGTGACATTTAAAGACTGAAAGCAGATAAAAGAAAAGAGCCTGTGGCTGAATGGTACAGCACAGACTTAATTCAAAGAAGCCAGAAGCAGAATGTGACTTTTAAAATTGAGTGTAACTGCAGGAAGCTAGTTGCAGTAAGTGACCGTAAAAAAAAAAAAAAAAAAAAATGTGAGACCTCAGGAAAACAATTTTTCTTTAAATGTACCCCTCATTAATCTTTTAAGCAGCCGAAATGATCAAACAAGAGATGTTTTACAAAACAGTACACATTTGGATAGTTTTATATAAGCTAGAGCTGTTACCCCTGACAACCAATCACTCAAATCCACGTTTGCTCCAGTTTTTTGTATATCAGCCCCATTGTAATAGTAATCACAGCATGGAGCAATGTGATCTTGAATTCCTGATTGCTACAGTTTCATTTCACTATTACATACCATTCCCTACAGGCTCTTCAGAAAGGTACAAACTATTACAGAATCAGCAAACAACAATTTAAATTGTGGTGCAAACAAATGCTAATGCACCATTCACATGAGTTAGCTTCTACCCTAACTAAATAAATGTGAAGGTACACTTGTGTAGCATAGCTGATTCATAAAATGTTCATAAGGAGTTTATTAAAATCCCATAAGAAGGGTGTTATACTTCAGTAGGCAGCTCCACCTGGGACAAGAACAAATCTCTGAAATGACAAAAAAGGAACACAATGGGGCACCAGCTAATTGCAGCATCAATGGGTTTATTATGATTAAAAAGCCAAATGTAAACTCACAGAAATATAAAATCAAAGAGCTTATCGGCAGCCATGCCACATTGGATGGGAGCCATCCACCAGAAGAGCTGTTTGTGACAGCAAACAGTGTTGTCAACGAGGAAATCAAGTCCAATGTTCCAGAAAGCGAGGAGAGCCATGGTTTGAGAAAGGAGCTGGAACATTGGAACATTGGACTTGGTTTCCTCACTGACTACACACTGTTTGCTGTCACAATCGGCTCGTCCGGTGGACGGCTTCCATCCTCCTTGTGTTCCTTTTTTGTAAAGTCAAACTATTACAGAATCCAGCTTTTGTTTTCACAGATTGTAGCCACCCTGCCCCCTCATTATTTATTTGTGTTGGGTGCAAATTAAATATATCTGTATTGTCTCTGAACCAGCTGATATTTATGAATTACTCAGGAAGAAGCAGAGAAGTTGAAAAGTGAATTATAACAACTAGTTTCACTAAAGTACTGAAAATACAATTCTCCTAAATGTTGTTCTATTGTACTGTAGAACACATGCAGAACATCTACTTCTACATCTACTCAACCACAGCTCCAAGCAAACGTAAATAGGCGGTAGTAGCGCACAATTACTAGTACAACCCTGGCTTACACAGTGAAGCTAACTAGAAGAGGCCTGTACATGCAAGGACCCAGGCTGGGTGAAGCTGCGGTAGCTGATACCTGTTACCCTTGTCATTTGCATGAAGGTCATTTGGCAAGGTAGGTGGCAAAGAATGTGAACTTAATAGGATGAGAGGCAGTAAATGTAGGCAGAAATAGAAGGTGAACATTTAAACAGAAGAAGGTGGTGGCAGTTCACAACGCTGTAAGATAGTGTCTTCAAAAAATATATAACTAAATGTTCCTGTATGACAGTCTAAACAAGTATGAATTGGAGTTATTATGCAACTCTGCAATCCACGA
The DNA here is from genome assembly GCF_042186555.1 of Aquarana catesbeiana. Classification (NCBI taxonomy): domain Eukaryota; kingdom Metazoa; phylum Chordata; class Amphibia; order Anura; family Ranidae; genus Aquarana; species Aquarana catesbeiana. Next base: position 98,834,116 of record NC_133336.1, on the reverse strand, counting down.
ACCTCATAAAGTAAACAAAACTTCCTTTCTTCCCTTAGGCCGGTTTCACATTGGGGCGGTGGGTGCAGGCCTTACTGAGCCAAATTTTCTTTCATTTGCACCTGGCAAGACACCTCCTAAATACAGCAGTTCACAGTGGGTGGATTTCAGTACAGGCATACCCCACTTTTCAGTACACAATGGGACCAGAGTATGTATGTAAAACAAAAATGTACTTAAAGTGAAGCAATACCTTTTTTTACTTCTAGGGTGTAGTGGGGTTCAGGGGCTGTAGTGGGGGTGTCAGGGGCTGTAGTGGGGGTGTCAGGGGCACACTGGAACAGGGCGGGCTATGCTCTCAGAGCTTCAGCTCCTTATATTGCCGCTGCAAAATATCTGTACAGTACTTGCGAGGCACTTTACATACATTCGTGGGTATGTCCATACTGGCCAATGTACGTAAAGTGAGTGTACTTAAAGCGAGGTATGTCTGCAAAAGAGGCTGAGTTGTTAATCCAAAATGCAGTGGGCAAAACTAGGTATTACCAGGTGTTGATAACCATGTCCCCTGCAACATTTTTTTCCCATTGAAGTGGAAGCAGGTATGTGAAAGTGGCAACACTGCTTTAAATTCAGGAGCAGTGCAGCATCATTTCTTCCACACCGCAGAAACTGGGTTAGGTGGACTTCTCTGGCAGACTGGTATTTGGGCGCTTTGCATTGGGAACTAAAAGAAAAAACTTTAAGTGCAGATGCACCTTCAAAATTAAGTGCTGTACCACATAATTTTTCACAAGGGGCCACATTTCTATTTTAAAGTAACAGTAAAAGTTTATATTTATAAGTATATAAAGTTTATAAATAGTTTCAATTACCAATTATGTCCCTCAGGCTGGGTTCACTCTTATGCGATGCTGTGCACATCACATATGATGTCCGTGTGATGCAAATTCAGCCATACAGTTCGTATGGCTGAAATCGCATCACATTGGGACCAAAACGGTGCAGGATCCTTTTTTTGGTCCACACTAGAATCGGATCGCATGGGTGTTCAGACCCATGTGATCCAATTCCTGTCTGATTTCACAGTTTGCCCTGTGTTCTGCAAACTGATTTGGGGGTGTTATTAACCACTTCCATACCGGGCCTGGTCTGGCACTCCTCTCCTACATGTAAATTCATATTTTTTTTGCTAGAAAATTACTCAGGACCCCCAAACATTATATATTTAGCAGACACCCTAGTGAATAAAATGACAGTTGTTGCAACTTTTTATCTCGCACGGTATGCGTGCAACAATTTTTCAAACGCTTTTTTTTTGGGAAAAAAAAGCAGTTTCATGATTTAAAAAATAACAAAACAGTAAAGTTAGCCCAATTTTTTTGTATAACGTGAAATATGATGTTACGCCAAGTAAATAGATACCCAACATAACACGCTTTAAAATTGCGCACACTCATGGAATGATGCCAAACTTTGGTACCTAAAAAATTCCATAGGTGATGCTTTAAAATGTTTTACAGGTTACATGTTTAGAGTTACAGAGGAGGTCTAGTGCTAGAATTATTGCTCGTGCTCTAACGCACGCGACAATAGCTCACATGTGTGGTTTGAACGGCATTTACATATGTGGGCACGACTAAAATGTGCGTTCGCTTCTGAACGCGAGCTACCAGGGACAGGGGCGTTTTAATTTTTTTTTTTTTTTTAGTTTTTTTTTTATTTTAACTTTCTTTTACATTTTTTTTAATCACTTTTATTCCTATTACAAGAAATGTAAATATCCCTTGTAATAGGAATCGTTCATGACAGGTCCTCTTTATCGAGAGATGCGGGGTCAACAAGACCCCACATCTCTCCTCCAGGCTGCAAAGCATGAGATCAGAAAAAAAATCCACGATCTCATGCTTACCAGCCGTGATCACAGCTTTGTTCACATCCACGGCCCGGACGTGACATCATAACATCGCGCCAGGGCCTCCGACGGTCAAAGAGAAATCCCTATGGTCGTCATCCGGCAGCAGCCGATTCTTTCTCTGGGTCCCCGATGGCACGGTAGAGCCTGGAGAATCACCGGATGGCGGCGGGAGGTGGGGATGTCCCCTCCCGTCGCCTGTAAAAATGATCATTCATATGGTGCACAGAATCGCCAGCTGAAAACAAGAATATCTGAATGATGCCTGTAGCTGCAGGCATCATTCAGATATTCCCACTGAAAGTCAAGGACGTCATATGACGTCCTTGGGCTGGAAGTGGTTACATTTACATTGACACCCTCAGTGGTTCGCAGAGAGCAGTCTAAACAGCCTGCGAGTCAGATGCAATCCGGGAACCTGCACAGGAATGACATGGTTCTTGCATTGCATAAGTATGAACCCAGCCTCAAAGCGATGGTGCTGCTATCTTTGGACCCATTCTTTGACCTGAGTTTGAAAAGATTGTTCCAACTTTTTTTGTGGTTAGCATTTAAATGTCTGATATAAGATCGGTAGCCTGCGGGACCAGCTTCTGATCATGTGACCAATGTGAGAGTGTTCATATGATCGCCAATCCTTCCTGCCCCCTGGGCAATCAGAACTGTTTAAAGGGATGCCAAGGTGAGAGGGAAGAGGTTAAGGCAGTAGCAGTTGTCTTATTTAGGGCTGATAAAATTAAACATATTGAATTACACAAGCAAGCATGGGTATTTCCAATTTCTCAAACTGGTTATTTATATAATCATTTTTTGCCGCCCTCTATTTGTCTTCTTTCTAGTCCTCTGCAGATTGGTTATCCTCTCAACTCCTCTGTGCTGTCATTTGACTCAATCTGCTCACAATCCAACACCTTCTGACAGTCAAGGACACAGGGAAATGTGCCTGCACTGCAGAAATTAATGTTTTGTTTTTTTTGCCCAGACATACACTGTAAAGCAATACAATGGCAGTCAGTGGACATTTACATTCTGATTAGATCTAATGTTTCCTGGACATCATTAGAAGTTTACCAATTGATTTAGTGAGTGCCTTGATTTGCTCTTTAATGATAGTGAATGTTAACACCCTGACAGAAACTGACTTCAGAAAGCAAAAGTCACTGATGCAGATCTTTGCAAATAAAACAAAACACTGATTGTCCTTTCAAAAAGCAATAAAATGAGCTATGGACCAGAAAACTGATTAAAAACATTCACTTTCAAAGGCAAACTAAATGTTTCTGAGTTAATTAGACCAAAACAACAAAACAACCTTATTAAAGTAGTTGTATACCCTTTTTTTGAATTTTTATCTACAGGTAGACATGTGCATTCGTTTTCGTCCAAATGCATTTTCGTCCGAATTTCAGGTATTTTCAACAAATGATAACGAAAGTGCAGAATCTGAAAATTGAAAGAACCAACATTAACAAATGCTTTATTTTCGTTTTCGTTGCTACAACAGTTCGATATAGATAGGAGATTCGACATGATGATGACAATAACAATCTGTGTCCATCAAACCTGTGGTCGGATGTGCCTAACTTTAACTCTATTAGTCCAAGATTATTCTACATAGAGAGAAAAGATTCGACGTAGGGGAGAAAAGATGAATAAAAATAATGATGATGATGAATGTTATTGGCTGATTGTAACCAAAGAAGAGGAGCAGTAAAATAGCAAGAATTAAGTACACACGTACTTTAGCTTATGGTGTCTGTTGAAAGTTCTAAGAAGATTCGACGGAGCAGTTAAACTATACGGCGTCGTACAGTTTAGCTGCTCCGTCGAATCTTCTTTGAACATTCGACAGACACCATAAGCCTTCAATGACAGATTCGACCTCAGTTTGGATTTTCAGACGAATGCAATTTTTAACGAAAAACAAAATAAATAAAAACGATTTTCGGGAGTAACTAAATAAATTTATTTTTCGGACGAAAACGAAATTCCGAAATGAAATATTTCAGTGTGCACATGTCTACCTACAGGTAAGACTATAATAAGGCTTACTTGTAGGTAAAATGAATATCTCCTAAACCTGTACAGTTTAGGAGATATTCACTTTGCATGCAGCAGCTGACGTCAGTGGCGCATGTGCTGTGAAGGCCCGGTTGAAGGTACGGCAGGTGCTGCCGGACCTTTCCCGGGAAGAAGACTTCCGCGCGCATGCGCGGGAGTGACGCTATGGCGGCTACGACCACTCACAGCGCCAGAGACACAAACCCGGAAGAAACGTCGAGGGAACATGTCAGCTCCCTCGGCAAGGACCAGGATCAGATGCCGAGGCCTCGTTCTAAGGTGAGTATTTCCTAATGAGCTAGTATGCGCTCCATACTAGCTCATTATGCCTTTGCCTTACAGGTTTTTTTTACATTTTATTTTTTTCTGTGCGAGTATACAACCGCTTTTTTAAAAAATGCACCCATATCAAAGTGAATAAAATAACTCACCAGTATCTAACAGGCATATCATTTTAAGTTTTGGGCAATGCTTAAAAAAATCAAATGTATCCAACTCCACAGATAAAGACTATATTGCTACATTTTCTAGGGGACAATATTACACAGTAATACTTTAATCCGCAGTCCGGTAGTCTTTGTCCTATCCAGTTCTGGTTGCATTGACAGGTCCCCTAAGCCAGACGTTTTGTCACTATATATATTTTACACAATCTTTGTTTTACAAATAAACATTTAATGCAGGACAAAGAATTCCCAGGACACTAGGAGTCAGCCAAAAAGACAACAAAGCAGAGCAAAGTCACTGAACTGTGTAAACAATAGGTTTTTTAATAAAAAAACAATATTTAAAATATGAAAGGAACCCAAAGCAATGCCTTCTAGTTTTAAAAGCAAAATATGTTTCATTTTACCTTATTAAAGAAAAGGGTTTTTTTTTAAATGTAATTTCATTTGTCCTGGACATAATAAATAAAGAAATTACATGCAAAATCACTTTTTATTTAACTTGTAGACTGAAAATCTTGTATCCAAACAGAAGGTGAGTTTTAATTTCCTAAAAGGAAATGTAACACCTGATCGTGAAATAAGTAAACAATTAACAATGCACATAAACTATTGTAGCGGGATGTTATTTTAACGACTACTCTTTGATGTTGTGTCATAAAAACTGAACCCTGGTACAAGAAATCGATTGTCCAGAAAACATGCAGTATTTTCTATAATTACACAAACGTTTGGGCATAGCATTGCTTTGACAAGCAGAAACTGTGACATCAATGTAACGTTTAGTGGCTATGTAAATGGATTATGCAGCTTTGCTGTAGTTGTTTTTTTTTTATCATTTTTTTCCAAGTGCTGAAATATTAGTAAATTTGAGGAATACTTACATTTAGGTGGCCTTGTCCTAAAACTGTCTGCCATGCTGGCCACAGGCAGAACAGTCAATATTTGAGTCTTCTTCTGACATTTGGAAAATATCATAAACTTGAAGTGTTGGATTTCTTTTCAGATCATTTTCTTTAATAGGTTTTGTGACTTTTGTTATTTAAATTGAACATGTTCTGTGCAGAAAGCAAGCAACATAAGAGTTATGTTAAATAGCAGACACCCTAAACAACCTGTTCCTACTTTTTGCAGTGTTGGTTTTTTGCCCAGGTTCACCCCAAGGGCATTTAAGATTCTATGTAAATATTGTATGTTTCTAATAATCACTACATGCATGAAGCTAGGCCCCCCCCCACTCTTTCCCACCAACCATGTCACAGCGCCTGAGCCTGGCGCAGACTGAGCACTAGACTCCAGTGTGAGTGCAAAGGTGAGACCTGGATATGCTTATTTTCTAAGGGGTTTCTGAGGCAAACTGGGGTGACAAGTGGCATTGAAAGGGTAGGACAGCGATTAATTAATTAATATTTATATATCCAAAACATCTGAACCTAAACAGCATATTTTTCATGATCTTATAAGCTCAAAGAATTGCTGCATAATCCATTTTATAATTGAATAATGTGACAGACCCAACCAGGACAGGGGGTTTTGAAGGGAACTGCAGGCTAGCCACTTGCCTTCTGACTATGGGCCCTTGCTTTCAAGGGAACACTACTATTTGGGAGGTGTGTGCCAGGGGACCCTTGGAGTAGGTCCTACTTTGGATTCACGTCCACGTTTCCCTAAAACACACAGACTCTGGAAACTGGAGGACCCGTATACCAGGGACGTGCGGTGAGGTCAGTGGCTGGTGAGGCACTGGCTAGTATCAGAGCCAGATACACACAGGTTACATACGCCGCGAACGTTAGAGCGAGAGCAATAATTCTAGTGCTAGACCTCCTCTGTAACTCTAAACATGCATAATCCAAAAAACAGGAGCTCATCCACTAATTCACAGTAGTCAAAGAGTGAATATATGTGAAAACAGTTACCCATAAATTATCTAATTATTACCATGTAAGTATTGTATAAAAAGTTGTGTAAAAATTCAAAAAACACAGTGAAAAAAGCAACTATATAAACAATAATCCCACCATGATACAGTGATCAATTTTGCTATAAAGCAAATATCCTAATCCTCTACTGAGTGGCCAACTTGCAGTACCATCGTTTTGCGAGGAAACCCCGCTCAGGGTATTTCATTCCTTGATCCTGAGTTCCAAGTCTATGAGATAAAAGCACCTACTTTGGGTCATTGAGGCTGGATGGGAACGTATCTCCTGGATTAAAGAATGGGTGATAACGATCGTGGCCGGCAGGCTGATGCATCGATCCCTTTTTTTTTTCTTTTTATGTTCATGGCAGGCTCTGCCTCACCTGACTGCATGTCCCTGCCATATACATATTTGGGGTCTCTAGGCCCAAACCAGCAATGACTGCTTTAAATTGTGATACTCAGAGCAGATGTTAAAGTGTTACTAAACCCACAACAGTAAAATCAGTCTGTATATGCAGAATAGCATGCTTGTTATACTCACTGTGGAAGTTTAGGGGTTAATCCTCTGCATTGTGTAAAAAGGCTGTTTTATCCTGTTTGCATAGATCCTCTCCTTCCTGCAGTGTCTACCTTGGAAAGAACAGGCAAGGTAGCCAACATCAACCTGCACATGCTCAGTTGTGTCTTTTATGCTGGAGAAAATAGTTACTTGTTCTTGCTTGTTCTCAGAGATAGCCAGGTCACATGATATTGGCATCACACATGTGGGCGTGTATACAGGCTGCAGTGAGAAAATCTCCACCTCCTGAATGCTCAGTAGTGAACAAATTGTGCAGTTTATGATGTAACCGTGGTATACAGATCATCTAAAAAGGTATATAGTGGCAATATTTTAATGTAGAAGATTTATAACCTGTGAGCACTGTGAGGGTCAGATGAACTATTTTCATATTATTGGGTTTAGTAACACTTTATTATAATCAGCTCAAGCAACCTTGTGCTGGGGGTCTCTTGCTATAGTCTGTTTGTTAAGGTGTTATGTGTTTATTAAGTGTGTCTCTCCCATTGTGTGCATTATCATTTTTAATTAAGTTTATTGACTTACCTATTGTTTCTGTCTGTTGGCTAACTTGGCTAACTTTTGGAGGTATCTATGATGGGATTAGCCTTGTGTCAGCTCTACCTCGTTATCTAAACCATTGTGTGATATTTTGGGGAAATATTTGGTTTTATTGTTCATGCGGTGACTGACCTACTTTTGAAGTGTATAAAACCCTGTATTTCTGTTCAATAAACAGTCATTCTTTTGGTTCTACCCCGACACCTTGTCCATGCACGATGCGTGGGGTGAAAAGGGCCGGTCTGCTGGCAGAGTTTAGATTGCAGGAGGATTTTTGAAACGTTTTATTTGTATTATTGTTATTATTAGCATGTGAATCTACACCAAACATTGTATACATATACAGGGAGAATCCATGTTCTATAAAGAAAATCTCCCCAAGCTAAAGTTACATTTTGAACCACCTTACTTATTAGCCTTTCATGGACAATCACTGCATGCATTGCTTCATGTATTGGACAGTATTGCCTCCATTACCAATGTGCTTTAGAGAAACACCGATGCAGAAAAATCTGTGCAAATAGATACAGCTCTGCTCAATTTGTGTTTTGATAATGGTGGTGCTTATGCAAGTCTGGATGTAGGAACTGGTAGGTTCTAAATAACCTGGAACCTTTAGACTGCAGGCCAGTAATCTGGCAGTGCCAGGAGGACGAGCAGCACATTCTGGGAACATTAAAGTTTTAGGATGCAATGTTGACAGAATCGATTGTTCCTGCTATAATACCTCTATTGTCACCCAAAAAAGGGCTAACCACAAATCCTTTGGAGGGAACATTGGGGCAAACACAAAAGTAGATAAACTTTATTTAAAAGCACGCATTTACTGAAGTGATTATCTCTTGGCACAAGAAGGTCTACAGAACTGGAATTAGGTGGCCCTTCTACTCCAGTGATTATCCACAATATTGCTTAAACTGCCAGAACGAACAGGTGTTGCTGTTTTTAAGCCAATATCAGTAAAAATAGATTGTAAACCTACACAGTAACTAAGAATAAAGGAAACCCAGGTCAGTGTAGCTAAACCAAGACCCACAAACCTGTGCTACACATTCAAGCAAGATTTACATCTTGCTTAAACCACAATAGTTCAGTGTAAAGTTCTGCATGCAGTTGTAACATGTTTACACTGTATTTTTGTTGACATCATTTTTTTTTTGCATTTATATGTGCTTGTGAGGTGTTTATTTACATGCATTCTGGTATGTTTTTGTACAACAAATTGCAGCGTGCTGTACTTTTTTTTTCAAAATGACATGGAAGTGCCACAATGGTGTAAACTAGACTCATCTAAATACATTCATTGTTCTGGCATATGCTTTTAGCTTTGTTTAAAAACACATTTAACTGCATCTGAGTACATGAGCCCTAACAGCCTAAAAGTATTTCTATAATACCCCTTTCACACTGGGGCGTTTTTCAGGTGCTTTAGCGTTAAAAAAGTGCCTGTAAAGCACCTGAAAGAAGCCTCATCTGCAATCCCAATGTGAAAGCCCGAGTGTTTTCACACTAGGGTGCTGTGCTGGCAGGGCGTCAAAGAAAGTCCTGCAAGCAGCTTCTTTGCAGCGCTTTCGTGTTTTTGCCACTGGGCTGGGTGCGCCGATGGCCTGAGCCCTTTCACACTGCCAGCACCCGAAAAATGCCTGAAAACCGCCCCAGTGTGAAAGGGGTCTTAAGCGGTGCTTTACCAGCATTTTTCGGGCGCTGGCAGTGTGAAAGGGCTCAGGCTTTCACATTGGGATTGCAGATGAGGCTTCTTTTAGGCGCTTTACAGGCGCTTTTTTTAACGCTAAAACGCCTGAAAAATGCCCCAGTGTGAAAGGGGTCTAATACTTAAAGCGAACGTCCACCCAAAAGTGGAACTTCTGCTCGTGTGTCTCCTCACTTCCTCCTGTGCCACATTTGGCACCTTTTAGGGGGAAGGGGGGAGCAGATACATGTCTTTGACAGGTATCCTGTCCCCACTTCTGGGAGTCCGGGCCATGGCGCAATATGTCACAGCTCGGCTCCCTCCACCTCCCTCTTCCTTCCCCTGCCACCGGGCCAGTAGGAGAGCAGAGCAGTGCCTCATGCATGCGCAGTAGGGACCCGGCGTGAAGTCATAATGCTACACTGCAGGGTTCCCTTACCCGCAATAGCGGCAGCACCCGACAGCTGATGGAAACATCAACTGCGGTGCCGACATCGCTGGACTCCAGGACAGGTAAGTGTCTAAGTGTCCTTTTATTAAAAGTCAGCAGCTGCAGTATGTGTAGCTGCTGGCTTTTAATTTTTGCAGGGGTGGGCGGACCTCCTCTTTAATTATGATGTACGTACATATTTTTTATTTGTTTAATACATGTAGAAACACTTTGCTCAGGTAGCTGGAGAAACTCCATACTTGGACTGGACACACAGTACACTCTGAGAGCAATCAAGTGCCAAATGTAACCTTTGTTAGTGAACAATGTCTACTATGGATAACTTCCTAGCTAGCATTTGGAACACTCTGCTTCTCATCTTGTTCTTCTCCAAATTTAGGCAAAATAAAACACTACTCTTTAGACTGTATCATCTTTTACTACATACAATCCCTTACCTTAAAAGACCAGGATACAGGGATACCCTGTGCAAAAGCACTAATGACACATCTGTAAACTCTTGAGGCCTTATTCAATAAACAGGGTCAATTTTATGTGCAGAAAATTATGGCAACTAATCAGTATACATACTTGCATACATACTTGTTGGACGTCAGCGCAACAAATTAGGATTGATTGCTGTGGGATACTGCTATTAAGAAGCAGCAATTTGCTCTTCCCACTGTTTATTAAAAAAGGCCACTAGTGTACACCACTAGATAGCAATAGGTACAGTATGTTAATCTACTTACTTTTCATTAAAGCTTTTAGCCCTTGTTGAGTGGATCCTCTTACTTCAGATTTCAGATGTTATTGCACCATAAACCATATGTTCCCTTTTACTAAGTCACACAAACTTAAGATGTGAAGTAGATAAAAGATGCACTTAGACACATTTATAAATGGCACTTCTGGGGTCAAATTATTTTGTATTTAAAATAACATTCAATAATTGCTGAAGAGTCTCTTATCCCTAATGAAGTGGTCGGCTAACATCTCCAGCATTTACTGATGGCTGGTGGTATTGAGATTCCATGGTGCTGCAAGAGAAGAAACATTGCACCAAAAGAATGGCAGAAGGAACAACAAAAACTGGAACTTTGGTTCCATAAGGCTTATTTGGATTCTCAATACCTGTCATTGGATTCAAACTTAATCTGTAATTTAACCTAGTTTCTTGACCTATACACTGCTTACTTTGCATCTAAATTTTCACCTGTTTTACAGCAGTACCTAATAACTCACTCTTTTTTACTCACTTCCTTTTCTCAGTTTATAGACTTCAGTTATATGGTTGAGAAAAGTATTGACCAACAACTCTTTAAGTACTTATAAATATTTGAAATCACTTGCTGAAATTTTAAATACATAATACATTGGTATATTGGGGGTCTTAAAGTGTAAGTGCATCCTAAAACTTAACATGAGACAAATATAAAAGATACAAAATAATGCAGCTCTTTATTCATTAATACATTAAAAATATTTTTTTTTATTAATGTAAGCAGTACCTGGATTTGAACTGATAATTAGGAAGTGGCAAATTGATAAGAAATCTCTGAAATAAGACCTGCCAAAGGTTGAGGCAGGCAGCAGATTGTTTTGAAATACAGGACCAAGGTTGATAACTAATGGCCCTGACAGGAAATCTTGCGAAAACAATTAAAATAAGAAACGGCTGCACTCACGTGAGCTCCAAGTAAAGTTTATTGGAATATTTAAATGTCCAAAATGACACCAGAGGACACCAGCAGTGGTCAAGGTAGACGTGTTTCACACAACAGAAATGTGCTTAATCAAGGAAATCTTGCTGACATCAAAACTCAGGGGCAGTGGACTTGAAGACAGTAGGGGACACAGGGATCACTGAAGGTACAGAGTGCAGGGGTTATTACAGATGTTGGGGTGACAGGAATGTAGAGAGGTCAATGGGACCACTGAGATTCTAGGATCAGAGGGTTGAGAGTCTCTTGCAAAACTTGGGTACCAGGAACACAGGAGTGGGGGAATCACAGAATCACTAGAGGCACTGAGATACAGGGATCAAAGTAGGTACTGGGGTCATAGGAACTCTGGGTTCCAGTTCCTAGTTCCTGTGTCCCTGAGCCACTCAGAAACCAGGAAATCAGAGTCACTGTGAAACACTGGAACAGGGGCCTGAAGCGAGCACAGTTAAAATTAAGTAATAGATTGGTCAGGAAATGGCCATGAAGCAAGCTAGATTAATCAGCAAGTGTGATTTGGTGACACCTATAATTACCAATCCTGTGCTGCAAGGAGATAAGACCAGACCAAAAATGTGTTAAACTACAAATGACAAAACAGTAAATGGTAGAACCCAGCGCTACAGAAAAATAGTATGTGCAAATTTAATTAAATTAAAGCTGCTCCCCTTAAAGAACAATGTGCTGACTTTAGTGTTGAAATGGTATGTGATAGGGGGTGCTGGTATGAGTGCTATATAAAAAACTCTAAAATTCACGATATTCACAATTTATGATTAGACAAACATAATAAAGTGCATAGTGCGATAATATTGGTGATGAGTTCATTAATCTGATAATCATTTAAAAATAAAGTCCATATCAATTATTATTGTTGTGATTCTTATACATACACCGTCACCAAGGCAGATCTTTGTGATAATCACCGGATGAGTGTGAGTAAAATGCCTACTCACCAAATGGACATGACCTCTTTAACTAAAAAGAAGGTAACAGGCAGTTTGGATAAACCAGTGGGCTTGCTGGTAACCAATGGAGACGTGGCTGAAATCCTTTTTCAGTAAGATACTCCTCTTCACCACAGGTAAACCATTGAAATGAACAAAAAATGGACCATAGCATAACACAGTTTATTTAAAAAAATATATAAATCAAGTACAAATTGGCTGCTTATATTTTAAGGTGCCTTTTCCCGGCACTGAGGATATCAGCATGTAAAGACCATGTGTGGGTCCACAGCCTCCCAGCCTGCGCTCGGTATCTGGTGTGCGTTACATCGCCATGGTGTTGGTAAACCGGAAGTGATGTGATCAGGATGCGGCTCGACGTACACTTAGTTTTACAACGTCATCAGGAAGCGCTTCCTGATGACGTTGTAAAACGAAACGTACGTCGAGTTGCATCCCGGTCACGTCACTTCCGGTAATCCACTTCCAGTTTACTAACACCATGGTGGTGGAACGCACGCCATATACCGAGCGGAGGCTGGGGACCTACACATGGTGTTTACATGCTGATATCCTCAGTGGCGGGAAAAAGCACCTTAAAATGGAAGCAGCCAATTTGTTCATGTTTTCTATTTTTTTTTAAAATAAAATGTATTATGCTATGGTGCGTTTTTTTGTTCATTTCAATGGTTTACCTGTGGTGGAGAAGAGGATCTTATTGAAAAAGGATTTCAGCCGCATCTCCATTGGTTACCAGCAAGCCCACTGCTTTATCCAAACTGCCTGTTGTTACCTTCTTTTTGTTAAAGAGGTCATGTCCAATTGGTGAGTAGGCATTTTACTCACACTCATCGGGTGATAGTCACAAAGATCTGCTTTGGTGACAGTGTATGGATAAGAATCACAACAATAAGAATTTATATGGACTTTATTTTTGTTTTGTTTTTTATTATCAGATTAATGAACTCATCACCAATTTTATCAACTGTTTATAAGAGCACTATGCACTTTATTATGTTTGTATATAGTGAATTTTAGAGTTTTTTGTATAGCACTCATACTAGCGCCCCCTATCACATACCATTTCAAATGACGAAACAGCCCTGCATGTTTGTGTAACTACAAGTGACAGAATAGCCTTGCTGCAAGTACCAGATCAGCTGCATAGCAAATCTGTGACGGCAGGTCAGTTATCACTGTTCAGAACTACCATTGTCCACGTGCCTTAAAAAAATCATAAAAAGTAAAAAGTAGAAAAAGTCCCTAAAAATGTGAAGAGAAAGGTACTCGTGCTTTGACACCGAAGTCAACCCTCTTAGTACTTTTCCACCTCGTGCTCATGTGATATCATCCTCACTCACCAGATTCCAATGACCCCCTTACTGTACAACAAGAGAAGTCAATAACACTTTTTAGGTCACTATGGGACCTATACAGAGCTCTTCATAGATATCTATCCTAGATGTTGTTCCCTCCTTGGTGTTGCTCTGGTCCTTATCCTCGTCATTCAATGGGCGGGAACAGTTTATAAAATAAGAAAGCAGAGGTGTCCTCTCATAGTGAAAAACCTTTATGTTTATTAAAAAGTCTGATTTAGGTCCCACTGCCGATCACTCTGATTGTCAAAGAACATTAGCATTACACCACAGATAAAGTGGCAAGTAGTCACAAAATTGTTTATATGATGTTTAATAAAAATGACTTTTTATGAAATTGATTGCTTCCTGAAATCCATCTCTTTCTTCTTTTGGAACGCCTCTACTTCCTGATTGGCATATTTTTCTTTGTTTTGCCACAGGAGTCACTGCCAATCAATAATTGGAAACAACCCCTTGTAAGCAAGCTTGTCTGTGACATTGGTAGCTCATTACAGAACAGGGAAAGGACACTGGACATGGGATAAAGTATATACTATAAATAGTGTTGTCACCCTAATCCAAAGAATTAGAATAAAATGTTAAAATCACCATTTTATTAGCAATGAAAAGCAGTTATTAAAAAAAATAGTAAACGTGTTATGTAAATCACCCATTTTTAATCATTTATGATTTGGGTTTTCAAACACTTTAATGTTATGGTGCAATGCTAAATTTACTCTGTAACCATTTCCTACAAGTGCATTTTATAAGCACAGAATATTGTTGAGGGATAATCCTGCTATAGAGCCATGGATTGAAAGGATAAGTTCACCTTTACAAAAAAATAATAAATGTGCATTTCTTACATGTAAAAAAATATGCATTTTTTTTTTATTTTTTGTAATGGACCTGTAAAACATTGCACCCACGATCAGCAGATCGTAGGTATAATGCCACAGTCCTGCATACTGTCTGTGCATCTGTCTGCCCAGACCTCCGATACGGCCAGACAGTAATGCCGCGTACACACGGTCGGACTTTTCGTCTACAAAAGTCCAACGGACGCCGACGGACTAAAGCTGGCTGGTAATCCGTTCGTGTGTGGGCTTCTCCGGACTTTCAGCAGACTTTTTCAGCCTCAAATCCGACGGACTTTAGATTTGAAACATGCTTCAAATCTTTACGTCGTAACTACGACGGACCCGAAATCCGCTCGTCTGTGTGCTAGTCCGACGGACAAAAACCCATGCTAGGGCAGCTATTGGCTACTGGCTATGAACTTCCTTATTTTAGTCCGGTGTACGTCATCACGTACGAATCCGTCGGACTTTTGTGTGGTCGTGTGTAGGCAAGTCCGTTCGTTAGAAAGTCTGCTGCAAGTCCGCCGAAAGTCTGTCGGACAGGCTGTCGGACTTTTGTAGACGAAAAGTCCGACCGTGTGTACGCGGCATAACACTTCGACAGGAAGCATGAATGAATTACCACAGTGCTCAACAGTGCCGTGGTAGTTCATTGAGAACCACAGGCAGACAAAAGCCACAAAAGCTGCCTGACCTTGTAGTTTTCCCATTCACAGAACATTGACGCTTTTGTTGCAGATTGTGACAGCTAGCAGGGGGGAGAAGATCCTCCACTAGCTGTCAGAATGAGGGATCGGGGAGAACTGGGGCTGGTGCATCTGTAACATGTTACAAGTTACACCCTGAATATGGGTGTAACATGTAACATGTTACCAAAGGTGAACTTATCCTTTAGGCCTCATGCACACTGGACATTTTTGGACATTTTTATAGCTGCTGTTTTTGGCTTCAGATGTTTTTTTCTACAGTCAATAAACTCCCCGTCATGTTATCCTATGTGTCCATGCATAGGCTGTTATCAGCTTTTTTTGGCTGAGGCGTTTTTTGGCTGCAAAAAAAAACCCAAAACTAGTGTGTTCTGAGAGGAGTTTTTCAGCTGTAAAAATGCTCTAACGTCAAAAAACACGGATAAGCGCAAATAAACGCTCAAAAACGCAGCTCACCAGTGTTTTTTAACATTTTTGATCCATTGAAAACATTTTTTTTTTTAACGTTTTTGATCCATTGAAAAAAAAAAGATCAAAAAGAAAAAACCCTAGAAAACGCTGACGCAAAAAAAAAACGCAAAAAAAATGCTAATAAACGCTATTGCAAGAACGTTGAAAAACTCAGTGCAGAGCTACTGGCATTTTTATAATATTATTTTAATGTCCAGTGTGCATGAGGCCTAAATATGAACATACTATACATGAAAAGGCAAGCGCTACTATACTACGCCAATTATTCATAAAAAATAAAAAATAAATCAGTGTAATAAACATAAAATCATAAAAAGCAATTCACAGAAGGTATAAGTAATAAAAGTCCATAGATAGTCCTTCTTAAAATCCTCCAACCACCACGCATTGAGATACAAAGTGCTTGAATCTCCTTCCATTAGTGCTCCACCACAGTGGGTATAAAATGCACACTCGCCAACCGTAAGTATTAAACACGCCTTGGATATTTAGGGATACCACCCGATATCACTCTTCAGATCACAGTTCTAATGATCCATGTATACTGCCTTATACAATCGCACCAACAACTGCCTCCTCCAAATTTCCTTATCTCATTTAAACCATCGGGACTGCCATTAGCACCAATATACACAGCCTAGTGTGCACTGCTGGCCGCTCTGTCCGAGCCGGCGTGCGTTACAATAACTGGAAGTGATGCTTGAGAACAGGAAATGACGCCAACACCATTGATGTCAAGCACAGCAGCTGGAGGGTTTTAAGAAGGACTATCAGTGGACTTTTATCACTTATACATTTTGTGAATTGATTTTTATATATTTATGTTTATTACACTGTTTTTAAACATTTTTTATGAATAACTGTAGTGGTATAGTAGCGCCTGACTTTTCATATATAGTATAGTTTAAAGGTTGGATATCCATTCAAAGGGGCAGCGGCACATGTTTAATCACATTGACTTGCTTTTTTTGCACAAAGTTGGCGCCATATTTAATATTATTTTTTAAACCTTTAATATGAACATGACAAAAGAATAGGTTTTTCACTGATGATCAGGTATCAGGAACTTAAACTGGAAATTTAGTCAGAAAATTAAGTCCCGCTAGATCACGTCAGGATGACCCCTTTTGCAGGTGTAGCTATTATTATTATTATTATTATTATTATTATTATTATACAGGATTTATATAGCGCCAACAGTTTGCCCAGCGCTTTACAACATGAGGGCAGACAGTACACTTACTATACAAATCAATACAGGAGGGATCAGAGGGCCCTGCTCGTTAGAGCTTACAATCTAGAAGGGAGGGTCAAGTGGAAACAAAAGGTAATAACTGTGGGGGATGAGCTGATGGAAAAAATGAAAATACAGTTGTTAAGTGTGGGTAGGGTAGGCTTCTCTGAAGAGAAGGGTTTTCAGGGATCGTCTAAAAGCTAATAGAGTAGGAGATAAGCGGACAGATTGGGGTAGGGCATTCCATAGGATTGGAGAGGCTTTGGAAAAGTCCTGGAGGCGAGCATGGGAGTAGGTGACGAAGGAGCTAGAGAGCAGGAGGTCTTGAGGGGAACAAAGAGAATGAGTAGGTTGGTATTTAGAGACTAAGCTAGTGATGTAACTGGGGGGCGAAATTGTGGATGGCTTTGTACGTAGTTGTTAGAATTTTGAATGTAATTCTTTGGCCGAGCGGAAGCCAGTGGAGGGATTGACAGAGAGGAGTGGCAGACACAGAGCGATTGGTAAGGTGGATGAGTCTGGCAGTGGCATTCATGATGGATTGAAGAGGTGATAGACTATGTAAAACATTAAAATAAGTGCCTATACTGTTTAAAATCTAGTAATACACTGTCTCACTCTGCTCTGCACATGCACAGTTGCTCTCCATTTTTGGCATTGCGACCGAATATTAGAGCCATTAAAGGCTGATCTGCTGATAGCCTAAATATTTTCTGCTGCTCAGCGGCCCTGGACTTCAGCAAAATGGCAACCTCTGGCAAAAACAAACAGGGGCAATTCTGGAGGCAATTTACAGCACTCACTAGTTTTGGTACCATAATTATTAATGTGGATGTATGTTCCTTGAACATTTTTTTTATCAAGTTGTTATGGGTTCCGCTTTAAAAATATTTTTTTACATAATATTAATCTACTCCACATTGTGTTCCTGGTTCACTTGTGACTGTAGTTGCATCCGATGCACTGACTAAACATTTGAGAACTTCAAAAAAGATGCATGTCAGAGGAATGGAGAGAAAGGTCATTCCCTAAGGATCCCAACATTAGGAAAGCTTTCCTTCGCAGTGCCCACAAGATACAATAAAGAGGGGAACATTTCAAAAGCCTGCCTTTGAAGGTTAAATTTATAATGATATTTAAAAGCAAATGGTCTGGTCTTTCAAGCAGCAGAAATATCAATCACAAGAGAACTGGCTGTTCAAGAAATTGTATTTTAAAGTTAAGTCATATTTACTAAAGACAAAGGAAGCCCAAAAGAATATCTATATAAGAAGATGGAGCCAGCAAAGCCAAATGCTGTGTCATCCATTCTAAATCAAATTGCCTGTTGAGCTGGTTGACATGGCATAACACAACATGTCTCTTTGGAGTTGCCTGCTGAGAACACACTTCTGTAAACCTGGTGATTTTATAAATGGTAACACCAATTCTTAAATTGGAAGGTCTCTGGATTGCTTGATAGGATAGTTCAATAGAGTAGTACTGGATGCATAGCTACATCTTTAGGTATACTGTATGTACCACCATTTAATATTAGTTGAGTAATTTATCTATTTCTTGATCTCTCCTGAAACATGGTCTTCCCACATTAAAAATTCTGTATGACTATAGCTGCATGGTAGGGTATATTTTCTTTGTGTGTTTTCTATGAAAACTTGCATATTTATATTACTATAGTTGCATTTTTGCCTTTTTTTACAACTTCATCAATGTTTTATTCAGACTTGTCAGGTATTTCAGGTTAAGGAACTTGTGTGACTTCAGATAAAGTACTGTACTTCTCAACACTATCTCCTTATATAACTGATAAGGTATAACATATACTGTAAAAAGTACATCATCATCCTGTGCAGAATAACTTCTTGAAAATAATTCTACAGTCTGGATCATCCTCTTAGCTTGTTCATTGGATGAAACAAATTAAAGACTTTAGTAATCTTTGCACTCTGCTGGAGAAACGTATGTTGTCTGAAACTATGGTATTTCCCTTGGAGACCTGTACCTTTTTCAATCTAGATTTAATGATAATATTAAGGATGCAAGAGATTTTTTTCTCATTAAGGTTAAGTTTTCTGAATATTTTGAAAAACAATCCATGATGAACAAGAATGACTGTATATTGAAATCATTTACATCTATAGCTAGCCTGTGTAATGGCAGTTCCAGGATCTCATATGACAACAAGGTCTCTTTTTAGATGAATGCTTTGTCTTCTTGAGAGTCTTTTAAATTTTCAACAATATATTCCATATCCTAGATATACTGTAGCAATCCAACAGATTATCATTCTTTATCTTATAAAAAGGCCTAAAAGAAATGAGGAGCTTAATTTTTTTAAAATTACTATTATATACTGCCGGGGTCGGAAACCCATAAATTGTGATCTGCCTGACGATTGCGGCAATCAGGGCTGTGCCAATACTCCCCCCCCCCCCCCCCCAGCCTGCGCCACTATCCTTTTACTAGCAGAGCGGAGTGAGAGGCAAAACAGTGCTGGGTGGAGGGCGGCAGTACGGCAGTTGCTTTAGTTACATTTGTGCCTACGACGGAGTGTGCACCCCCTAGTGTGGGACTTTCATATCCGCCGGGGCAGACTTGTACCCCATTTGGGTTTTCTGCAGTTTGTTAATGTTCTGGCATTACAATTATGATGTTTGCTCTATAATAATACTGTACTACAAGCTCCTGAAGAAGCAGTAGTGTTCCCCGTCAAACATGTTGAGTACCCAATATACAGATGGTATATGTTCTGGTTGATAACTGTCATCTTCTACTGATCATCCCATCTGTAACTTTGTAGAGCTGAATGTGTAAGATACGTTTTCCAATCTATAACCTTTAGATGTTTTCTATGTTTTAAAAATCTGTTTAATAAATTAAATTTCATATATCTCTCTTGGTTATGTCTAGCCTTTGTACAGTACCATGAAAGTCCAGAAAAGCCTCTAACCATTTATTTCTACATTCGATAGGATGTAGGCGCCACTTTTCTACATGTTTCTATATCTGGCTCCCCCTTTTTCTTAAAGCTGCTTTAGTTAACCTTTGCAAGTTAAGTAGCAGATGATTAATTGCTAAGCAGTCCTAGCAACCAATCATCAGCTCGTTAACGTCAAAAGTTAACCCTGGGAGCTCCCACCCTCCATCCAGCACTGTGCTGCCTGTCACTCCGCTCTGATGTACAGTCTCTGTAATGTAGGAGGGAGCTACCTACACATGGCTGTGTGTTGTGAACACTTCTTTGGGAGGGGGACAGGAGAAACAGCAGAAGGCACTACCGTGTGTGTGTGGGGGGGGGCAGAGGGGCAGAGGGGCAGAGAACACTACAGTGGGGGGGGACATAGTATATTACTGGGGTGGGGGGTGATGTGAAAGGAGGCAGAGGACACCACTGTGGGGGGGGGGGCAGAGAAAAGTACTGTGGGGGGTGATTTGGAGCGGGGCGGAATACGCTACTGTGACACACTATGTGTTTTTATCCCCCCCGTGGTCTTTTATTTTCTCCATGTTGTCCAGGTAGATCTCAACCTCTGAAAGGTTGCCTACCTCTGATATACTGCAATCAGCAATGATATGCTACCTCCCTTAACAACATTTAAGTTCAGTAGCTTCATGTAGTACAAAGCTGACTGGTAATTTATTGTTGGGGATCATTTTATCCAATTAAAATAAACATAAGCAGATTGTCATGTCAGTAAATGTGGGTGTTAGAACTATTAAGACAGGACAACCCACCAGTCCCTACTAGTAGCCAAACAATCACAAAACATGTTTAGATTACCCCCTTCGTCAAGCATCTGAACTAAGAAAAAACAACAACCACATCACAGTAATTACTAATAAATAGCATATAGACACAGCTCAAGGACAATGTATGTGATGTAAATGATGGTGACAGTTTCTATGCATGAACAACTGCTTAACTATGTGCTTAACTGTGACAACCAATTGTGGGATCATTCCAATGCCCCATATTAATAGGCAATAGATGCACTATTGTGAAGGCAGAGCAGTAATATAAACAGATGTCCAGTATTGCTGCATTATCCAAATGGTTACTTTATTGGTTAAAACCTTATATCAAGGCCACAGAACACAATAAAAAAAAAGTCCCCAGAGAGGTGTGCACACCACAGACACCATAGTAAGAACCTTACCATTTTGCTGTTAAATTGTGGAATTTTATTATGCTCTTTTCTGTTATGTTCTGTTGACTTTTTTTAATGTTTAACCAATAAAGTACCCATTTGGACAATGCAACAATACTGGACATCTGTTTATATTACTACACTGCCTTCACAATAGTGCATCTATTGCCGAGTTATATGTGGGATTGGATTGACCTCACAATTGGTTGCCATGGTTAAGCAGTTTGTTCACACATAGACATTGTCACCATCATTACATCACCCGCATTGTCCTTGCACTGTGTCTACGTGCCGTTTATTGGTTTCTCCTATCCTCAAGTAGGATTCCATAGCAGCAGAACTTGTTGGGACATTTCTGGTCACCACTGGTTAAGAAGGTTCAGCGCCTTGGTGTCTTTTCTGTTATTTGCTAAGAAACATAAAATCTTAGAATGTAATTTTCTGGATGATAGATCATCTTTTTATCACTCTACACCAGTGGTCCCCAAACACTATTTCATCCACTGATACCAACAGTGGTGCACAATCCCTCCCAATGACACCACTGATGGGGCCCAATACCTTCCAATGACACCAACAATTAAGCCAAATGCTACCAATGATGGGGCACTATTCCTCCCAATGACACCAATGATGGGGAACAATTCCTCCCAATGGCACCAACAATGGGGCCCAATGACACCAATGATGGTACACCATTCCTCCCCCTGACACCAACGATGGGGCATTGTTTTTTCCCACTGACATTGAGGCCTTTTCTACGCTCTATGGCTGCAGTCTGGCCCCCATAATGTCTGAATGACCGTAAGCTGGCCCTTTGTTTCGAAGGTTTGGAGAACCCTACTCTACACTAATGTCAATTGCTCACTATTTGTGTTAAATACAGTATAAAGATTTAAAACCAACCTTTAAAATATAAACACCACCCAGAGATGCTTTCTTTTACCAATCCTTCCTGAAAAAATGTAAATGTGAATTTCTATGACAAAAAGGTTGCTTCCAATCCACCTTTTTTAAGTCTATGAAATGTGATTAACTGTTATAAAAGTATTGTCAGTAGCTGTTCTCTGAGATTTTGCAGCTTCAGACTGACTGCTTTAGTAATACAGTAGAGCCACCTTAACCTGTTTTACATACAGTATGTCCTTTCACCTTCACTCTTTCCGGCATTAGGAGTCATCTTCCAGTAAATCCTGCTGGTGTATCATGTAGCCTCAGTTTCACTACTGGCTTCCATTTCACACAGTATTAAATTAACCGTTACTGTTGTAGTACAAGGAACTCTCAAATGTTTCTCAGACAAGATCGCTCAATAGTGCTGATTTGAACCGAGAGTTCAAATTATTCAATACCTATTTGATAAGGACTTTTATTTAGACTAAATATGTGGTTATCATCTGGTTTACTACAATATAAATGAATGATTTATAGATATAATTTCTATAAAACTACTATAGCATTATAAGGTGCGTCTTACAGTGGATATGGATGTAGTCGATAATGGGTTCAGAGTTTACCCTGCCTTGCTCTCCATTACACAGTTCAGTACCTACAAGAGGTTTAACTTGGAATAGTAACAACTGAGTGCCCAGATCCTACAATATAATGGTCAATATAATTGGTCAAACACAATACACTTTCAGAGAATTTGCTTGCATTTTAGGTAGTTCGAGTTGCATGTGCACAATGCAGTCCAGGAGACCAGAAAAAGCATGGAAATGCTTGTAGCAATGCTAGGAACTGCAGGTAGAAGATTACCACTGTCATAATGATAATTTAGCTCCCACTGACATTATGAACCGCTGTGTGTGTATGCATTTTCATACTTCGTGCATTGGACAGCCCATTCATTTCAATGAGCTCCCCTACAAATGACAAACACAGCAAAGAAGCTCAGGTATCCTTCCCAACTTTCAATGTTTTTCTAGCCACATGTTTTACTGCCTTGTTGTGTGTTTCTTTTTTTTGCATTCAGACCCATGCATCTTTCTTGCTGCATTGGTCTGCATGCAAAAAAAAAAAACACACAACAAGGCAGTAACACATGTGGCTAGAAAAACATTGAAAGCTGGGAAGGATACCTGAGCTTCTTTGCTGTGTTTTTTAATTTGTAGAGGAGCTCACTGAAATGAATGGGCTGTCCAATGCACTATCAATTAAAAATGAATGGCACCACATGTGAGATTCTCGCAGTGTGCATTAGAAGCTGCAGAACATCCGATAGAGCCTGCCTTATTTCCTGGCAGGGCATCCAGGACATCCCTTTCCTCCCCAGCCTTACTGTCCCTGGGCCGCCCCTTCTATTCACAATAATTTTGTTTCTTCGGTCGTGCAGGCTCAGCATCATATGTAGGTGCTACCTAGGGTGGTAGACTGGAATAGTGCCACAGGATTGGTGAAAGGCCAATGTGGTGTCTATAGTCAAAAAGGGATCAAAGTCTTTACCATGTAACTATAGACCTGTTATACCGTGTACACACGAGCGGACTTTCCAGCATACTTGGTCCGGCAGACCAGAGTCCGCCGGACAATCCGACCGTGTGTAGGCTCCGGCGGATTTTTCCGGCTGACTTTTTCCCAAAAGTCCGCTGGACCTAGATTTGAAACATGTTTTAAATGTTTCCGTCGGACTCAGTTTCTGACGGAAAGTCCGCTTGTCTGTGTGCTGGTCCGACGGAAAGCCCGCTCGTCTGTATGCTGGTCCAATGAACCAGATATGACGCAAGGGCAGTGTATTGTATTTCGCGCTCGCTCCGGTTCCTCTTTTCCCGGCGTCCGGTTGGTTCTTCTCCGCTCCCTCTGGCCTCTTCTCCCGGTTTTCCAGTTCTTCTGCCGGCTCCTCCGCTGTCTTCATGCCGCTCTTTTGCCAGCGGAGGTCCGGACTTCTGGGCTTCTTGTCTTCTTCCCTCTTCTCTTCTCCAGATGTTGACATGACGCTCTCTCCGGCTGGACTGCTCTCTGAGCGCTCCGTTGTGACTTATATAGGCGGAGACCCCGCCCCCTTATGATGTCACAGTCCCTGGGCATGCTGGGACTGTGACGTTTTTGGGGGCGTGGTCAACATCACCCGGTGACCATGCCCCCTAAAACGTCACAGCCCCAGCATGCCCAGGGATTGTGCCGTCATAAGGGGGCAGGGTCTCCGCCTATATAAGTCACAACGGAGCGCTCAGAGAGCAGTCCAGCTGGAGAGAGCGTCGTGTCAACATCTGGAGAAGAGAAGAGGGAAGAAGACAAGAAGCCCAGAAGTCCGGACCTCCGCTGGCAAAAGAGCAGCATGAAGACAGCAGAGGAGCCGGCAGCAGAACTGGAACACTGGAAGAGGCCGGAGGGAGCGGAGAAGAACCAACCGGATGCCGGGAGTAGAGGAACCGGAGGGACCCCCGAAGCCGGAGGAAGACCCCCCCGGAGCTGTTTAATAAATTATTTTAAAAACCTGTGTAGTGTGTTTTATTATTAACACTTTTTTCCTAAGTGAATGGGTAGGGGTACCATGTACCCCATACTCATTCACATAGGGTGGGGGGCCGGGATCTGGGGGCCCTCTTATAAGGGGTTCCTGGATTCCGATAAGCCCCCCCGCCCACAGACCCCGACAACCAATGGCCAGGGTTGTCGGGAAGAGGCCCTTGTCCTCATCAACATGGGGACAAGGTGCTTTGGGGGGGCCCCGCAGGTCCCCCCTCCCCCAAACCACCCACCCACCATGTTGAGGGCATGCGGCCTGGTACGGCTCAGGAGGGGGGGGCGCTCCCTCGTCTCCACCCCCTTTCCTGACCGGCCGGCCTGCGTGCTCGGATCGGGGTCTGGTATGGATTTTAAGGGGGACCCCATGCCGTTTTTTCGGCGTAGGGGTTCCCTTTATAACCTATACCAGACCTAAGGGCCTGGTATGACCCACGACGGGGCTCGCAAGGTGTCAATCTCGCCGATAAAAGCGGCAAGATTGACTTCCTTTTCTAGTCCCATCGTACCTGAGTCATGTTCAAAATGAACGGACTTGTCCATGTGTGGGCAAGTCCGTTCATTCTGAAAGTCCGCCATAACTCCGGCGAAAGTCCGTCGGAAAGACAGGCGGACCTAGCCCACTGGAAAGTCCGGTCGTGTGTGGGCAAGTCCGTCCGTTTTAAAGTCCGGCGCACCTGGCGGACAAAGTCCATCGGAAAGTCTGCCGGACCAAGTATGCCAGAAAGTAAGATCGTGTGTACGTGGCATTAGTTTAACTTCTATAGTTGGGAAAATACTGGAGAGTTTAATAAAAGACCACATAGATGAGTTCTTGCTGGAAAAAATATTTTAAGCAATAGACAGCATGGATTCATGAAAGACAGAAGTTACAGACAAACCTGATTTCTTTTTATGAAGCGGTAAGTAAAACCTTGGACAGAGGGGTGGCTGTGGACGTGGTTTTTCTTTGCAAAAGCATTTGACACATTTCCCCCACACACAGCTGGTGTGTAAGGTAAAGTCTACAGGCTTGGAAAGATCAGTTTGTAAATGGATAGAAAACTGGCAAAAAGACCGAATTCAGAGAGTAGTGGTTAATGATTCTTATTCTAAATGGTCTAAGGTTATCAGTGGTGTACCCTGAGGTTCAGTGTGACACTAATGCCGCGTACACACGGTCGGACTTTCCGGCGGACTTGGTCCGGCGGACCAGAGTGTGCCGGACAATCCGCCCGTGTGTAGGCGCCAGCGGACTTTTCCGGCGGACTTTTTCCCCAAAGTCCGCCGGACCAAGATTTGAAACCTGTTTTAAATTTATCCGCCGGACTCAGTTTCGGGCGGAAAGTCCGCTCGTCTGTGTGCTGGTCCGACGGAAAGCCTGCTCGTGTGTATGCTGGTCCGACGGACCAGATACGACGCGAGGGCAGGGTATTGCATCTCGCGCTCGCTGCAATAGGAAAAACAGATTTTCCTATTGCGGTGAGCGCGGGGCATACCAGGCCCTTAGGTCTGGTATGGATTATAAAGGGTAACCCCCTACGCCGAAGAAACGGCGTGGGGTCCCCCCTAAAATCCATACCAGACCCCAATCCGAGCACGCAGCCCGGCCGGTCAGGAAAGAAGGTGGGGACGAGCGAGCGCCCCCCCCTCCTAAACCGTACCAGGCCGCATGCCCTCAACATGGGGGGTGCTTTGGGGGAGGGGTGATGTTGACCACGCCCCCTAAAACATCACAGTCCCAGCATGCCCAGGGACTGTGACATCATTAGGGGGCGGGGTCTCCGCCTATATAAGTCACAACGGAGCCCTCAGAGAGCAGTCCAGCCGGAGAGAGCGTCGTGTCAACATCTGGAGAAGAGAAGAGGGAAGAAGCCAAGAAGCCCAGAAGCCCGGACCTCTGCTGGCAAGAGAGCTACCTGAAGACAGCAGAGGAGCCGGCCGAAGAACTGGAACACCGGGAGAAGAGAGCGGAGAAGAACCAACCGGACGCCGGGAGAAGAGGAACCGGAGGAACCCCCGAAGCCGGAGGAAGACCCCCCCCGGAGCTGTTTAATAAATTATTTTAAAAACCTGTGTAGTGTGTTTTATTATTGACGCTTTTTCCCTAGGTGAATGGGTAGGGGTACCATGTACCCCATACTCATTCACATAGGGTGGGGGGGCCGGGATCTGGGGGCCCTCTTATTAAAGGGGGCTCCCGGATTCCGATAAGCCCCCCGCCCGCAGACCCCGACAACCAACGGCCAGGGTTGTCGGGAAGAGGCCCTTGTCCTCATCAACATGGGGACAAGGTGCTTTGGGGTGGGGGCCCCGCAGGGCGCCCCCCTCCCCCAAAGCACCCCCCCATGTTGAGGGCATGCGGCCTGGTATGGTTTAGGAAGGGGGGGCGCTCGCTCGTCCCCACCCCCTTTCCTGACCGGCCGGGCTGCGTGCTCGGATTGGGGTCTGGTATGGATTTTAGGGGGGACCCCACGCCGTTTTTTCGGCGTAGGGGGTTCCCCTTTATAATCTATACCAGACCTAAGGGCCTGGTATGCCCCGCGACGGGGCTCGCAAGGTGTCAATCTTGCCAATAAAAGCGGCAAGATTGATTTCCTTTTCTAGTCCCGTCGCACATGAGTCACGTTCAAAATGAACGGACTTGTCCGTGTGTGGGCAAGTCCGTTCATTCTGAAAGTCCGCCGTAACTCCGGCGAAAGTCCGTCGGAAAGACGGGCGGACTTAGCCCGCCGGAAAAGTCCGGTCGTGTGTGGGCAAGTCCGTCCGTTTTAAAGTCCTGCGCACCTGGCGGACAAAGTCCGTCAGAAAGTCCGCCGGAAAGTCCGACCGTGTGTACGTAGCATTACTTTTTAATATCTTTATAAATGATATAGGGTTTGGGATTAAATATACCATTTCAGTGCTACTTTTAAAGGCTTATATGCAAGTTAGTGTGATAAAAAGTGTTTGGGGGCCCGGATCCTGCCCCAGGGGACCTGTATCAATGCAAAAACATTTTTTAAAAGGGACGGTTTTTCGGGAGCAGTGATTTTAATAATGCTTAAAGTGAAACAATAAAAATGTAATATTCCTTTAAATATCGTGCCTGGGGGGTGTTCTTAGTATGCCTGTAAAGTAGCACATTTTCCCCATCTTTAGAACAATACCACAGCAAAATTACATTTCTAAAGGAAAAAAATGTCATTTAAAACTACTTGCGGCTGTAATGTATTGTTCGGTCCCGGCAATATAGATGAAAATCAGTGAAAAAAACAGCATGGGTCCCCCATCCCAGTCCATTACCAGGCCCTTTGGGTCTGGTATGGATATTAAGGGGAACCCTGCACCCAATTTTTCTTTAAAAAGGCGTGGGGGGGCCCCCAGGCACTATATACTCTGAACGGCAGTATATATACTATACTGCCTGCCCTATATACTTTGCAGAAAATTGGGCCTTAGGTGTTGGTGGTACCAGAATACTGTAAGCCCTCACAGTTACTCTTGGTGGGTGCAGGGACGGGCCCTGCTGTGTAATACTATATAAAATATTGTAATTACATGCCCCTGTTAAACAGGGGCAGAAAAATTGGGCCTTGGGTGGTGGTGGTGCCACAACACTGTAACCCCTCATGGATACTCTTGTTGGGCACAGGAATGGGCCCTGCTGTGAAATATCAGATCAAAAATTTTAATTACATGTCCCAGTTAAACAGGGGCAGAAAAATTGGGCCTTGGGTGGTGGTGATGGTGCCACAACACTGTAACCCCTCACAGATACTCTTGTTGGGCGCAGGAACGGGCCCTGCTGTGAAATATTGGATCAAAAAATTTAATTACATGCCCATGTTAAACAGGGGCAGAAAAATTGGGCCTTGGGTGATGGTGCCCTAAACCAAAAAATATTGTAATTGAGGAGGAATAGGATAGTCAGCATAGGCAGTCTTCAAGGGATCCCACATCCATAGCACATTCAATCAGTTACATCAGCATCAGGTGCTTGATAGCTGCTGATCCAAGACTGATTCATTTTTATGAATGTGAGCCTATCAACGGAGTCTGTGGACAGGCGCACTCTTTGATCCATTACAAACCCTCCAGCAGCACTGAATGTACGTTCAGAAAGCACGCTGGATGCAGGACAGGCCAGTAGCTCAATTGCATATTGAGCCAGTTCTGGCCAGTGGTCCATCCTCAAGACCCAGTAACCCAGTGGTTGCTCTGTGGGAAAGGTCTCCAAGTCTGCTCTTGCCCATATATATCCCTGCACCATGTAATGCAGGCACTGGCGATGATTGCTTGAACAGATCAGACCTTGGCGCTGAGGACTGAAAAATTGTTTAAAGGCATCGGTTAGCCCGCCACCTTCTCCACCGCTCTTCTTCTGACTGAACGAAGCATCAGCAACACGTTGTCCAGCACCAGGAAATAGTAGCCACCCAGGGTCTGGAAATGCATTGTACAAACCTTTCTTCAAGGCCTCCTGAAGATGTTTCATCCTCTGCTCTCTCTGCGAAGGCAGGATGAGTTCTGCAACCTTACCCTTGTAACATGGATCAAGAAGGGTTGCCAGCCAGTAATGATCCCTCTCCTTGATACCACGAATCCTAGGGTCATTTTGCAGGCTTTGTAGAATCAGGGAGGCCATGCAGTGTAAGTTTGCAGAAGCATTCGATTCTGAGTCCTCTAGGTCACTAAGGATCACATGATCTGTAACTACCTTCTTCCAGCCACGTACAACTCCTTGGGTTTATGGGGACTGAAAACTATCCCTCGAAGACAGCTGCTCATTGTAATCCATGCTGACACAATCCCCCTCCTCCTCCTCCTCTTCTTCCTGTGTGTTTGGCAGGCCCGCAGGAATGCTATCTGGATAAAGGGGCCTTGAGAGGTAAGGAAGTCCTCCTCTTCCTCCCACTGTTCTGCCTCAAGTGCCCTGTCCATGATTCCACAAAGCGTGTGCTCTAACAGGAAGACTAGAGGGACAATTTCACTGATGAATGCATTGTTGCTGCTCACCATCCTTGTGGCCTCCTCAAATGGTGACAGGACAGTGCATATATCCTTGATCAGTAGACACTGGCGTGGCGAAAAAAAGCCAAGCTCCTCTGACCCTGTTCTGGTGACATACTCGCACAGGTACTCATTGATGGCCCTCTGCTGTGTGTGCAGCCGCTTCAGCTTGGCCAATGTTGAGTTCAGCCTGGTGGGCATGTCACAAATGAGGCAGTTGGTGGGCAGGTTGCATTCCCTTTGAATGTCAGCCAGCCGAGCACTGGCATTGTATGCCCGGCAGAAATGACCACAGACTTTTCTGACCTGCCTCAGGAGATCCTGTAAGCCTGGGTACCTGCTCAAGAACCGCTGCACCACCAAATTCAGGACGTGTGCCAAACATTGGTCAAGTGTCCCTTTTGGAGGGCGGAGAGAAGGTTGGTGCCATTGTTGCATACAACCATTCCTGGCTGAAGCTGGCGTGGCGTGAACCACCTCTGAGCCTGCCCCTGCAGAGCTGACAGAATCTCTGCCCCAGTGTAGCTCCTGTCCCCTAGGCAGACCAACTCAAGCACCGCATGGCATCTTTTAGCCTGACTGCTTGCATAAGCCCTTGAACGCTTACAGAGCACCACTGGTTCAGAGGACAAATCTGCAGAAGAGGACATAGAGGAAGAAGAAGAGGAGGGGGTGGAGGAGACAGCTGTGGCAGAATCACCACTAGCATTTTGGAGGCGTGGTGGCAGGACAACATCCAACAACACAGAACCCTGTCCTGCATCCTTCCTAGCTGCCAGCAGAGTTACCCAGTGCACCATGAAGGAAAGGTAACATTCCAGCCCATGCCTGCTGGACGATGAATCAGCGGTAATATGCACCTTACTGCTGACCACCCTGTCCAATGAGGCCAAATCATTGCCTTCTACATGACGGTAGAGAGCCGGAATGGCCTTCCATGAAAAGAAATGACGTTTTGGAACCTGCCACTGAGGTACAGCACATTCACGAAAAGGGGCAGAGTCTACAAGCTGAAAAGGCAGCAGTTGCAGTGCTAGCAATTTGGCCAAGCTAGCATTCAGATGCTGAGCACGTGGATGGCTGGGACAGAATTTCTTTTTATGGTTCAGCAACTGGAGTAGGGAAATTTGCCTGCTAAAATCAGATGGTGGTGTACTGCTAGCAGATTGGCTGGAAGTATTGGGACGCCTATTGCTATACCTTCATTCCTCTCAGTGCAGGTTTTGGAGAGGACTGGAGGTCTAGTAGGGTTGGAGATCCCAGATGAGGAGTGAGGAGAATTCCTTTTTCTTTGATGTGGGTCTTTCAGGTGCTGTTGCCAACGGACTGCATGGCAGGTCATCATATGTTTGGTCAAGCATGTGGTGCCCAAGCGGCTGCTGTTCTGGCCACGCTTGATCCACTTCAGACAGACATTGCAAACAGCAATGGTGTGATCTGCAGCACACATGTCGAAAAAGGCCCACACCAACGAACTTTTAATAGTCAGCGGAGAGTCAGCAGCGCACTGCACCTGTGGAGCTCTGCAGTGTGATGCAATAGGGTGGCTGCCCTTAAGCTGCCCCCTAGAGGGCAACCTGCCTCGTTGGAGTTGTGCCTCCTCCTCCTCTCTTCTCTCAGGCACCCAAGTACAGTCAGTGGACTTGGCAGTATGCTGTAGCTGGGGGAACATAACTGCCAGTTTCTTGTCCTTCTTGGGCACCCCCTCTCTCTAGGCTCACGTTACTCCCTCCTCAACCTGGGAACCAACATCAGAGCCTTCAAATCACTGCACATCCTCCAGCAGCATGTACCTGACACTGTGGTCGAATAATTTTGGAGACTCCTCCGTGCATGATGGTGGGGCTATGGAAAGAGTGACTGTGGACAAGGAGCCGGTGGAATAGGCTGCTTTGGCAGCTGCGTTGGAAGGCAAACTACTCTGAGCCTGGGTGACAGAGGATGAAGAGGATGAGGACGCTTTGTTATCCACTCCACCAACTCTTCTGCATGTTCTGGCTCACTAACACGGCCAGCAGCAGAAAAAAAGGACAAGCATGCCCAAGGCCATCTGCAGAGGATGCACCATGTCCACGACCAACACTGTTGACTGTAGACACAGAGGCTGCTTGCTCTCTTTTAGTGGCTTATGAGCGTCTGCCTCTCCTTGGTGGCTTTCCGGACATGATGTATATTTTGTTTTGCACCACCACACTGTATTAGATACTGTGTACACCACCAGAAGTGTAGTAGAAACTGTATACACTGTATTAGATACTGTGTACACCGCCTGCCCTGTGTTAGCAACTGTTCTACAGCTGCACTGTATTGTGTACTGTGTATACCACCAGAAGTGTAGTAGAAATTGTACACACTGTATTAGATACTTTGTACACCGCCTGCACTGTATTAGCAACTGTACAATGGCTGCACTGTATTTTATACGGTGTACACCACCAGAAGTGTGGTAGAAACTGTAAACACTGTATTAGATACTGTGTACACCACCTGCACTGTATTAGCAACTGTACTACAGCTGCACTGTATTGTGTACTGTGTACACCACCAGAAGTGTAGTAGAAACTGTACACACTGTATTAGATACTGTGTACACCATCTGACACTGTACACACCGCTTGAAGTGTATTAGACACAGTACACCACGG